>NC_072450.1:5432735-6150802 GCF_027596085.1 Anoplopoma fimbria | reverse complement strand
ACTACTTGTCAAAGTTTCTTTTCTTGAGGGTTTCCAAAAGGGAAACTCACCAAAGGTGAAAACTACAAACAATGACACAAAATGCCATGTGTTTGATACTAAAAAGATATGTTTTTCTTTTAGAGCCTTTAAGTGTAGGATTTGAAAATGTGTGACTTTTGGCGACTCCTTGTGGTAGCACCACAAAAGAAAATTACATTTATTTAAATGCGCTTTTCCAGCCATTACTACTATGTATGCAAATATTAGAATTTGGTTCATCAAAGTAAATACTTGGTGGCACTAATTCTCCAGTCAGGTGCCATTAAACCATTACAGAAGAAGAGGGCATAACAGGATTTCGAAAACAATGTCAAAAATGTGTTCATTGGAGGACAGTCTCCCCATCGCTCCAGAAAGATCTGATTTTTGATCAGTTTTAGTTTCTTCGGTGACAGTGATTTTTAAATGCTTCATGTGCATTCTGATTTATTTGCTAAGAAAGTTTCCATTGCACTTTGTCGCTTGTTGCATTTGTCGATTCACAAACTTTTCCATCTCAATCAAGCGTTGAAGCATTTTTCCAACTTTACTTTTTATTTTTTATTTCTTGACTTGACTTCTATTAGATTCTTTTATGCATCAAATTTCCCTTGGGTTGGTGTAATTTTCCTACAAACAAAAAACTCAATCATGCAATCATAATAATTTAAATGGTGGTATAATCACACAAATAAATCAACACACACTCTCGGTAGCAAATGACTCAAGCCGGGACATTACTCAGATCAGTCACAAGTGTAATTGGACATTAACTAACATGTTTGTGCTCATACATATTCATATACATGACTTGAAAATATGATTTATAAAATGTGTTTAGTTACAGCACATATTTGCATGTTATTGAGTTTATGACATTAATGTCATTGATGTTCTACTATTAACAGTACAGTATAAATACAAGTGTGTGTCATAATGTGGTCATGTGTGTGTCACTCCTTAACCAGACAAGTGCATGTAGCTGTGGCAGCAGACCCGCCACCGTTTATCCCTCTACTTTGCAGTATTAGGCTGGAAGCCAGCAGGGGAAATAAGTACGAATGAGAATATAACAGGATTTTTTTTCCCCTTCACAATATCCCTCCAACACCCTCTCATGAGTCAACCGAAAAGAAAGTAGCAATTTGTAATAAGCCAGATCAAAGCAGAGAAGAGCAGCACCAGTCAGCTAACGACATCAATGGAAACAGTGGAAAGCGCTAGTGATGAGAATTAGCGTGCATAGAGAAGAGGATAATGTTTTGAAAAAATGATATGTCTATATAAACTTTTGCGTACATAAATGCAAATAACTCTTTCTTTTTGGTCGGCTTTTCTGTTATGAGTATTTCAAAAATGTATGCACAGATTTTTGTCAAACTTTCAGATGCAAATCAACAGCCAAAAAGCACCACTTTCACATAATATGTTCTATAAATTGTCTGTATATCTGCTGATATCCTGTGTTTTGCCGCAACAGCAAACTAGGGATTTATTCAGTCGTGGTGTATGTGTGCCCTGTGAGAGGGGCTTTCTAGGTAAAGGATGTGCTTTGTTTATTCAAATGAACGGAGCACTTTGTTGTAATGCAGGTACTAATTCATGTTTGGCACATTGAGCAACTGGCTGTGCTACTCTAACGGGTGTCCTGCTGGGTGACACATGATTGTTAAAAGAGTCTATTATCTGCACACTCCCAAGTTTTGCATGAGAGGGATATACCTAAAGCGTACGTTCCATTCAGACACAACACACATAACCATACAGTCCGTTTAGGTTTTTCCCCTAATGTGCAACATATGTACAGATAACCAGAGTATTCAACACACCTACGAAATAAGAAATATCATTTTTTTTGTCTCTAAAGAAAGTCACTGCAAAATTAACTTCTGGGTTCCCTTTCAAAATCACATAAACGTTTGAAAATCTCTCATAACACATCTTGGAAGCACACTGTTGCCTTACTCAACAGTATATCATCCCACATGTCTAGATCAGGATGCCATTTAAAAAAAAAAAAAAAGGACATCTTCAATATTTCTGTTTTTAGCAGACTTAAATGAAAAATTTCCAATAAACTCTTGACCATCACAGGTTATACGTCAACAGCTCCACATCTAGTTCAGACAGGTCCGAAATAACAGCAGGACACAGAAGACTGAATGGTGTAGAAGTTTTTAGACAGCAGAGATTACAGCTGTAGTGTAATTATGTTTAAAGACAAAACCAGGTTACGATGAGATAAGAGAAAAGCTGGAGTAACGATGGATACAAAGTGTTTCATTAAGATTTGTTGGCCTCTGTCAATTTACCACTGTCTCTTTATTTGACATTTTTCTTTCAATTCCACTGCCGACTGATTAGCTTCTTCAGTCGCTGAAGCCATCTCATTCTGCTCTGTTACTGGCTACACAGGCCACAAAAATGGAATCCTGGTGTCTTTTCTGTATTATTTATAGAGCAGCGTTCACCATGACATTTGAGAGCATTGTGACATTTACTGTGCTGTGACAGTGATGTTTTTTGGTAAGCTAGCACAAGCCTTCATTTATGTTAAAACCGTTTTAGGTATAACAAAAAAAAAGAGCATAAAACAGACAAAACTTGGAGGCCTTGTTTGCCTAACACTATTCACATATTTGTTTTCTTTTAAACATTATGCCGTACTAGAATTATATGCATATTTCTTTTTACAATGTAACACATTAAGATTCTTACAGTGCCTTGTGTTACAATACATAATGTCGTAATATTTCAGTGACATATATTGTGACATTAAAATAATGCCATAATGTGACAGTTCAGTTGACACAAGTTGATGTTCTTTTAGGTTATTTAGCGTTTCCTCATGTTGGATTTCATCGCGTTTTATTTTGGCTATACCAGAATGCAATACATGTCATTACATTGTAGTATGTTGCATAGTATTACCTGCATATCGTTGTGATGAGGACCATAGCAGCTGCAAGCAACTTTCCTTTTTGTTTTTCATTACGGCTTTGACTGAGAGCTGCATGTTCTGCATCTTAAAACACATTTACTATGGCTAATGCTTTAGGGAGAGACAGGTGGCTTTAATAAACAGATTGTGCATAAAGATGAGGATAATAAACCATAAACTCCCACTGTCTCCCTGCACGACAGTGTGCGTGAATCATTTTCTCTCTCTCGCTATGATCTGCACGACCTTTCCATATGGGCTGCCTGGAGACATACCAAAGAAATACGATTTAAATACTCAAATACTGAGCTTTCTGATGCCTCCAAATTACCAACATCTGTCAGAGGGATTTATTTGTTATGTGCGTCTGTGTGTGCGCGTCTACGCCCGTGTTAATGTGTGTTGTCATGTACATGCACTGCAGGATTAGCGCTTTCATTTCTAACAGCTCATAGGTGTGAGTTTAAGTTTTTTTTTTCATATGGTTGGATGTGCTCAGCTGGTTTTTATCCGAAGGGCCTTTGTGTTCGCTTGTAAGACTGTCTTTCATGGCCTACATGTAAGAGTACGCTCCATCTGTGAGCAGCAGCTTGTGGCTGAATGTGGTGAATGTAGCATGAAGAGCGTTAATCCTTCACCAGCGGAGGTACAGTATGTCTGACTGGCTGATGGGGATTTCATTTAGTGTATGCAAATAGTCTGTCGCAGGCGCAGTAAATTCTTGGCTGAGCTGTTTTCTTCTCTCTCTGTATGCAGCAAACTTGATACCAATTAGAGTGTGTTTTCGGCGCTGTCGCAGTGCGTTGTTGTTGTTGCCGGTGTGGCCTCAGCATCGACCAAGTCTCACGTCCACACATAGTAGGTCTGCCAGCCGGGTACCACTCATCATTCCCCACTGGAGGAAACAAAAATGTATGTTGCATGGTGTTCACTGTTTGGGCAAGAGGCTCTAAACATTGTTATGTTACCTTCTCGCATTGCAAGTCATCTATTTTTGCTGCTTCGGCATTTCCTTTTATAACATTACATTTTTTTTGACAGGTTCGCAAATTCAACAACCAAGCTTTTGGATTCTTTTTTTTTTCTTCTGGGGTTTACCATCCACTGGTTTCCTCCATACCTTGAAAATTCCCCATCACTTTCTTCTAAAGTTCCAGCGTGATAGCTGTAAACTCTTATACCCTTTTTAGTCTTCTCTGCCTTGCTGTTATTTCAGACAAGAGTAAACTAAGTGCATATTCTGTCGAGCCATGATGTTTATCCCCCGGTGCTCTAGAGATTGTGAAAAACGGGATTTATTAAAGGCAGCTAAAAAAAACAAAAACACTGAATAAAAAAAATGATTGTTTTTCCTTGATTTAATTTTAAGACACACGGAGGGAGCCACACGCCATAGAAAGGCTCTGTTCAGGCTGTTTGTAGTTAAACCTACGAAAAGCAATGTACTGCAATTTATGTGTGTGTATGTTTAGGTCCACCTAGGGATGAGTTCAGGGTGGATGCATGTGTCTAAAGCTTGATTTATGCTTGACACACCCCAAATGGTACGCACAGCCAAAATAACGCCACACCATCCGACAGTGGTTTTCGGCTCTCCGTGCACATCCGTCCTTTTTTAACCACCCAAATGAGCAGAAGCCATGATTTAGACATGCTTTTTCAATGCAATGCCCCCATCAGTTTGGGAGAATATCAGTTTGCCGCAAGGAGAAACCTGTATCGAGTATAAAATCCCATGTGTCATCTCTCCTGGGTCAAAGCCCAATTACTGGGCTTTGACCCATGAGACCGCTGTTCGTGTCCAGTGTGACCGGAAGTCAATGAGTAATTATTATTATTATTATTATTATTATAAGTAACTTCTGTACATAATGCTATTTTTGTAGTTATTTAAACTCAAACCACAATCTGTTCCTAAACCTAACCAAGCAGTTTAGCAGGGGCTTATGCAGTGCACTGACCACTTTAGTAACTGGGACATTTGTAGGAAGACGCATGATAAAAAAAAAAAAAAAAAAAAAAACTTTTTCATAAGATATTATACCAACTGTTGATGGCCCATTGAGGTTTTAACTACAAGTCATGTATTTCAACATGCTATGTTAGCAATAGGCTCAAAGTACCCCGAAAGTGACAAAGTACAGATTAGAAAAATGATAGTTGAGCCAAGTCTGATCATGTTGAGCGGACTCTGTCATGTCCTAATATGGCTACCATGCAGAGGATAAACCCTTTTAATTGCCTGGTGCAGTAAAACCCAATCGTACTTATTCGTGAGTACAGAGGGGGTGAAAATCTATCTTTTCAAACCTGTGGGCGTCCAAACTGTTTTCAATCTCTGTCAAGTTCTTAGGTGTTTTTCAACTCTTGCCCAACTTGAAATGGCCTGGTACATGAACCCCAAAGGACGCACGGGACAACTCTTTCCAACACAGCTCAATTTTTATTTTTTCCTTGTTTGTTTCTTGTTGATGAGTGGTCGGTCTATCAGGTTGAAAACCTTCAGAAACACAAAAAGCATAAGTTATCCAAACATGCAAATAAATTTTAAACAATTTTCAGTACCAAGTACCAAGGCTTACAACAGGTGGAATTTCTGAAACAATCCCAACTAATGACTAAGAGACTGTTGAATGCAAACAGTATGCAGCATTGGTGTTTTTAAGGAAAGCTCATCAAACATTAACCTACGTTGAACAATCAACAAAATACACTCAAACAAAAAGCCAAACTCATATGCATGCAGCAAACTGATATGCATGCTGTCTGTATAAATGATTACTAAATAATCATCACAATAAAAAGTCTTGTTACCGTACCAGTGGCTCCTTTGGTTGTACCACGAGTTGAATCCTTTGTTTGTTGCTCTCTCTGCTGAGATGTTTGCTGAGAGACCTTCCATTCACAGGTGTTCCAACTTAAAAGGGTAATGAGCAGCCTGCACTGGCCTGCCGGTGGTGCATTGTGGGACTTGTAGTTTTTAAGGCAAAGTCATGTGAGCTGATATGAACTGAAATTAATCTTTACCCCAACAATCTCACTCAACTGTTAAGAGGATAAAATTAATTGTTGACCGCATTGCCCAAAGTGTGAAACCATGCTTTGTTCATGCACCGCTTGTGGCCTGCTGTCAGTGTCGTGTGGATGTGATCAATGTCAGTGGGCAGCAGGTGCTGGCAGGGGAGAGCAGAGCTTACTTTCCAACGGTCTTTGGTCTTTTTCTCTCACATTTAGTGGGGATAAAGAGAGCTAAATGTCATGGCTTGATAAAAGGTAGGGGCAGAATTTCGGCACCCTGTTTCCTGATATTGAAAAGTAAATGCCGACTGTTCATGTTGGTTCTTTTGGTTAGTAGAGAAGAAATGTGAGAAAGGAGCTGTTTGAATAGATGTTTCATTCCTTTGATAATAAAACGGAATATTTTTTTATATATATATATATTTTATATATATATAAACAGCATCACCATTATAATCAAGACCAATGACTGTCTACTACTACTCTTAACTACAACTCAGGCGATCTCCATAATTGGCTATCTTTTCTGTATGAATATTGACTGTGTACTGGGACTTTTACTTCACTACACTATCTATTTCCATAAAGCCATGCATCAAATAACACAAATCTCCCCAAAAACATTGAAATAGCAATAAACACAAAGAGTATTGATCTGCCCTGTGTGCGTTTCCAGTCAAGGTGCATTTAGGTTCTTTGGGAAGCTCGAGTTTCTAGGTTCCAGCAATTCCCAACATGTTATTGTAAACTGAGAAGAAAAATTGGATCCTGGATCTTTTGAACACAACTCCCTCTTAATAAGACATAGCTTGGACAACAAACAGTTGGTTTACAGACTTTGAAGGCTGAAGAGTCCATGTTTTCAAAACAGTATAACATACATATCTTCTATGAATAGAGCATCCTCCATCACGACGTTCTGTAAATACACCTCAGGGTGGACCCCATATCCTCATAGCCAATATGTTTACTTTGCACTGCGTGTGTGTACTAAGTTTGCGAAGAAAGAAATCCACACTATTAATTTGTGGGAACTGATTGGGTCAATTAAATAACCTCTACTGAAACACCCTGGGTGCTCATCCCTAACTGACCAAAACAACTTTTAATTTCAGTTCATACCACTGCAATAACTGAATGAAAATGAATTTGAAGGCATGACCTGAGGGCTGAATTATTCATTTGTGCACAATACACACTATTATAAATACACCTGATACCTGCCGGGCTCCATAATAATGTGAGGACATGTAAAATGAAAATGTAATTACAAGTAAATGTGTACCACATCTACCACTGAGTTAGTAAAGGGTGCATCTTGTGCTGTAATACATGTGCTTTTCCCAACTCTACAGCTCTGAATGACAAATGTCAACCTTGGAAAAAATCATTGCCAGAGAACATAATCCAGCCAGGAATTATGATTCAAACAAACTGTATTTGGGAAGCAAATGAGTGTGAATGAGACAGGAGACAGGGTTGTCAACTGTGTATTCATGTCACAGTACGCCAAGATATTGTTTAAATACGATACTTATGCAGCCCAGGTGTACTTTTTAAATACCTTACTTTGGAAAATACATATTTTTTCCCTGCTCTAAGTCATTGGTCTTTGGCTTCAAGAATGTTCTGCCAATTCTTATTATCTAGGGATAATAATTGAAAATAGATGATACTACAACACCTACTTCCTTAGACAGTTTTAAAAATACTGTATCAAGCAACAGCTTCCAGTTCTGTCCTACTGAGCCATCATTGAGTCCATCATCACATCCTCTCTTACAGTTTGTTAATGGGTTGTTAACAAGGTGTTCAAGAAAAAAAACATTCCCACAGTTCATTCTCTACATACTCACAGAAAAAAAGATAATTTCCTACCCTTCACATCCTGTTCATCACTTCTTCCAGCTCCTTCCCCTCCAGAGAAAAGCTCACTTGGCGTTGTTTTGAGACTGACAGGAGTTTGAAAAACACTTTTCCGAAAACACAATATACCTACAAATGACATGTAAGCATTCATTAACCATGGCTTTTCTCTTTGTCTTCCAGACATTGATGAGTGCGGTCTGCAGACACACACCTGCTGGAATGACAGTGTGTGTGTGAACCTCCCGGGAGGCTACGACTGTGTGTGCACATCTGGTCCGGGATGCGGCGGCGACTGTCCACAGGAAGAGGAAATCAGACGCAACGGAGAGGACTGGAAGCCCATCTTTGACCGCTGTGCTATATGCTCCTGCAAGGTAGAGAAGATTTACCACGCTTAAGATGCTTTCTCACTGGATAAAAAAAAGACCCAAACATGCAGCAACATCTGCTTTTGCCTTAGGTGAGAAAGGTTAGGATTGGCATTCATTCCCTGGACAAATACCCTGGCAGAACTCACAGGCATTTATCTGTTTTTTCTGTTTGGCAGTGAGCCCTGCTTCTATTGCCAGCCGGTTCCTCCTTTCTGTCAACCGTAATACCAGGAAAGAAAAATGGAAAGGCCAGTGCAATGGCACGGCTTTCACTCCTCGCAATCGAAAGGAGTGTATTGCCTATTTTTAGCGGGTTTTCCCCATCTTTGAAAAACCTGCAATTATGGGCTAAAACGGATATGAGTAATACTGGTGTTCCAACCTAGTGGAGGATCTTTTAATCAGGGTTTGCCTCATAGCTATAAACTAAAATCTGTATCTCTCTTCCTTGACTTCCTGTAACTAAGCTGTTAATATAATCTAACTTTTTCTGCAGAAGTACAAATGTTAAAACCTTTCGAGTCAAAAAAGTGTGAGTGCTTGGTACTAACAAATGTTGGGTGGAAAATTGCTAAATAACCTCCCAAAGACCATTGAGGAAGTTGAAACAAGAGAAGACATAAGGGACTTTGACACAAAACCAAAAGCAAGCACCTCGAACACAACATGCAAGATATTTAACAAATTATTATTATTTTAACAGAAATTGTATCAATTTACTACATTTTATTGTTTCACATGTATGGAATAAATCTGTTATTCCAGAAAATCCAAGAGCATTGTTGTGCATGGTGACTTCATGCCTTTGTTATATTCAGTGTAACAACACTACTAATACATGCGGGAAGAACACGCACAATTGAGCTGTGACGGATGGGACTGACTTAGAGACAATGCACAAGAAAAGACAAAGACTGAAATGGAAAAGAGACAGGAAGAGTTGGATAAATGAACAAAGAAGAGATGAAATATTCTAAAAAGGGGAATGGAGCAAAGAGGGCGGTAGGCTAGTAGGATATATGGAGGACTCTTTTTCCTTCTGTCTTTTCTGATTGCTTCTCCTGCTTTCATTCCAGTAAATTAATGCTTATGGTAGTTTCTTTCCTGATTTATTGGTTATGAAAACACTACACACAAGGAACAAGGCAACAAACAATAAAATGCGATGGGCTAGATGCAGTCTGACCACCAGACCACCATTTGTAAACAAGCCAACACTTTAACCTGATCATCTAAGACACTCAGAGGTGAGTCCAAAATTGATTGCACCCGTTATAAGCCCTCGATGCTAAGGAAAGCTGTTCACGCACAACCACGGTAAGCACAGTGGGTCAAAGCTGAACCTGGAGGTCTGTGCTCAGTTTACGACTCTCTTTTCCTAACCCTCACTAAGTGCTTTTATTGCCTAAACCTAACTAAAACGGAGCCTATATTGACACGCCATCCCTGACATGTCCAAAACTGATGCACCAAGACTGACCAAGCTGTGGTTTACGAGAATGTGTTTTAGCAGAAGGAAATATGTAGCATTAAAAAAATAAAACTAGCTTTGCTATAAGTTTATAACCAATGTATTGAAGTGTTAAATATTTACTTGTCGATGATTAATTATTGACAATAAGCATTGGTATTTACATACATTCACAAGGACATGTCATGAGCTGTTCTGGCAAAAATAGACCCGTTGTGACACAAGTTACACTTACCAGATGCTCTGCTAAGATTTAAGGCCCTTCAGCATCCACTGACCTGCTGTTTTTTTGAGTCGGATGTTCTCTGAATGTAAACAGGCAGAGATCTGGGTTCCTGGTTACTGTCAGGCAGCCAGGAAGTTACTGTGGTTGGTGAAGAAGGAGAGAGAAATTGACGATGAGCAGGGTCAGAAAGTACAGACTAGTGGCAAATGCACATGAAACTTTCGATTGGTCTGTTGAACAGGAGAGGAGGGAGGTTGATTGGTGTAATATGACTGAAATTTGTGGATGCCAGACAGGGCAAGTGGAAAAGATAGAGGTGCATGAGAGGATGACGACGGAGCGGGGAAAGGGTTTGTAAAAACTCCCCAACATATGACATCAAAAGGTGGAAACTTAAGAGCAAAAATCTTCTATAATCAACTTTCACCAAAGTTTTATTTGAAGAAAAATGATAGGATAAATTTAGTTAGGTTAGGAAAATAGATTTCAGAGTTCAACATAAGTGATTTAAAAACAAAATGTTCATTAAATTACCTTCAGAAAAAAGAAAACTACCCTGGAGAGGAATACATCATCTGTAGACTGCTTTGAAAGCAAGTCATACCTACGGATATAAAGAGGATGTCTTCAAATTCATCATAAAGTTGTTGTCGTCAAAGTTGGCATGAAATAAAACGGTGTAATGATGTTGTTTTGGTTAGCGTAACAGTACAGCATTAGTATTCATGCCTGGTCTTACTCCTGGCATTAAAATGAACAGTTTGCCTTCATGCGTCCTGCCTGCACTGTAGTGTTGGCGGCGCTTTTCCCAGCAAGTCAAGGGCCATAACTGTTTAGACCGAGGCCTTCTGTATTGGTACCCTGGGACCGGGCTTGTTACTGTAGCAGGACAATATTCATCGATAAAACATTGGCTCTGTATCGCCCTTTTTAATGGAATACGGGAACGATTTTATGGCGCCTATACATTTCCTAACAGCCATTCCATGCAACATTTTTACATCTCCATTACAATGTCGTACCCATGCCAGACGGCTGTGGTGAGTAAAATGGACCATTAAATTTTTCCCTGGGTGGAGATGGCGAGCCAGGGACACGGCGGCTCGGAGAGGCTTCCAGGTCTGGTGGATTTGACTTAGCATTCAGGCCCAGACGCCAAACTTCTAACGCATTCTCGCCTCGTTCTTGGCTTTGATACATTTCTGGTAGAAAGTGGAGATTTGAGAGTTGCTATAACACATTCAAAATACACTGAAGGTAGGCTGGCCTTGAATTATCTGCCTGAATGACCCACTGTGCAAAATTGTTAACTAGTTCTCTCTAAAGGCATCAGATATGTGTCTTGATCCTATCCCCAAAGTCTTGTCAAAGTCTGGCAGGGCTTTTGAATCATAATACTGATGTGCTTTATCAAATGTCTTTTTCTTTTTTCTTTTTTGCAGAGATTCAATGTTTGCAATTGCACAACCTCCATAGCAAAAATAAATTCAGAAATTCTGTATTCTATCTAAGGTTGTACTCTTTTCAGAGATGAAAAGACTCTGAAACGACATTCAGGGCATCAGGTGATCCTTAAACCCGTTCACTGTAACTAGACTGGTGAAAGCTTTCAGCGTCAGCAGCTGTTGAATGCCGAGTGACCCACCTATTCAATGATAAAGAAAAGACTGGAACAGTACTTTACGGCCCAGAATACGAGGCGACATGTGCATTGGAGTATTTTCTGGCACTATTTCTTTTGATGTCAACTACATAAAGTATGCCAGGTCCACTGTAATGACTTGTGTGTTTTTTTTGGCTCTCTGACACTGTGACCTCTGTTGTGCAGGACGGGCAGACGTACTGCAGGAGGAGACCATGTGACTGCGCAGACCCAGACGAGGATCTGTTCTGCTGCCCCGGCTGTGACAACAGGCCCAGCAGCCAGTGTCTGGACCAGAGCGGACGCACACTCTACAGCAGCGGGGCGTCCTGGGTGTACGGCTGCCAGCAGTGCCGCTGCATGGTCCGTATACAAAAAACACACACTCACACAGAAGCTACATATGTTTACCGCCAACCAAAAAGAATTAAAGCTGACCGTATTAAATCCCTCACTTGTTTATGAGAAGAAACAGCTGACATCCAAACACACAGAATCTCCTCATCAACATGAAGCTCAGAGCTGGGCCTTGTTTAATCCTGCTGCTCAGTTGTGTGTGCGGAAGGCTCGGATAATTATCACCTCTCTAATTAGAGATGTGGCAACAAATCAGCGTGTGAGCTGCGACTGTTGCCAGATCATCTGATTTAGACACACACACAAAACAAAAACACACAGGGTAACATTTGTGTCACCTTTCTTTTTTCCCCCCCCACCTCACACAGGAGGGGAGGTGGACTGCTGGCCTCTGGTTTGCCCAGTGTTGATGTGCGAGTACACGGCGGTGGCAGAGGGCGAGTGTTGCCCGCGCTGCGTCACAGACCCCTGCCTGGCTGACAACCTGTTGTATGACATCCGGCAGACGTGTCAGGACCCCGCGGGCGCCGCACGCCTCAGCGGAGACACGTGGCATATGCCCAACTCACCCTGTACCACCTGCGAGTGTAAGGTAAGCAAAAGCAACAAAGAACACAGTGAAGGTATGGCTTTTACTGTGCAGCATCCATGTTTGATTTGGAGTGGATAACTCAGTGCTCAACCAAAAATCCACAACAAATTATGATTTTTTTACGGTATTAACTTGACGTTCAGGGTGCAATTAGTTGTTTTTAATGAATGTGTTGTTTGTCCATCACTGCAGATAAAACAGTACATATAGTTTAGGCATATGAAAATCTCATGCAGTTACAGAAACTTGTTTATGTGTATTTTGAAATTCCTCCAGATCTTGTCATAGATAATGATAGGCATTACATGCTATTGGTATTGAAGAAAATTCTTGGAGATGTAAACTGTGTTTTAGTGAGTCTATCTGATGTGAGATGAGGATATGCAATCACTGCTTCTCTGTCTTCCAAGACGAATACAAAGAAATCTGTTTGTCACAGATGATGCAAGGTGCATTTAATCTTAAAAGAGCAAAAATATGCAGATTACTGTGTCAGGAACATGTCAACATCCCTCGGATCATCTCCACACATTTACTGGTATACTAAGAATTATCTGTTGCCCCGCAGTTCCGCTTTTTTCTTTTTTTCCTTTAAGCTACAAGAATTTAAGTTGGCCAAAAACAGCTCATAAGATATATGGAGCGGACACATGTCAGGTTATTTTATGTAGTGGTAACATATTTTGCCAAGTTATTTCCAGGTCACACAGCGGGTATGCTCACTCATGCTGTGGTCACAGCAGGTGGTCATAGCTACTGCACTCTGATCCCCTTCTGCTGCATCACCTTTGGTAAAGACATAGTTTGCCTCTGACCAGCAGGGAACCTCACTTTCAGCCAAAGCCAACGATGAATGAACGATAAAACTACCCCAGCTGATTACGTACATTAAGACAATTATTTTTTGTATTACCAGTTTTCTGACATTTGATGTTGACATATGCAAATGTGGCATTACATATGTCCTTAATTTCATACATTTTCTAAACATAAATCTTCAAATTGTATAAAATCCTTGTTTCATTTCATTTACATTTTTTACAGATGTAATGTTGGATATGTCTTTGTATCACTCCACAAATCATAAATTAAACTTTCAATAGCCTTATAAAAATCAATTTTAGTAATGCTTTTAGGAATAAAATGTTCGATAGTTCAGGCTATGAATGATATATGAACAAACCCTCTGTGAAAACCTTCAGTATATAGATAGGAATGAAACTGGAGAGTTTGGTGAATGTAAGTGCTACTGAAGTGGAGATTTATGTCTCAGAGTCTAAAAAGTTTGAGAAAATGGCGTTAAAAATATTTATTGAAGAAAAAACTTCTACTGAGAGATTAAATCATGATTTTTTTCCCAGTTGATTGCTTACATTGAGACAATTATTTTTTATATTACAAGATTTTTGAAATGATATGATTAAAAATGCAAATGAGTCAGGATGTAATTATGACTTTTGGTGAATTAAGGAGAAATCTACTGTCACAAATGACAAAGTGTAAAAACAATAAACACTTAAATGTGTATTTTGGATGTTTTCTAACCACAATAAGACATGTTATGGAAGCAAAATAGCCCAAAACACACACCCGATTTGTGTTTGAAAAAACGATGTTTTTCCTCAAAGGGTCAGTGAAGCCAAAGTACAAACCTAAACACGTTTTTGTTGTAACACGCAATTCAGATTTGAGTTTCTAAGATAATGGCCCTCTTTTTCTTAGAGACTTTCTTAGAGACTTTTTCTTAATAGAATGTATTCCCAATTAAAAATATGTCACTGTGACATTGATAACCAGCAACATGAACAGCATATTTTAATACACCACAGTATATTTATAACTCTCTGTCTGCTCTCTCCTGTCTTTTCATGCTCAGAATGGGAATGTTTGCTGCTCGGTGGATCTCGACTGCCTTCAGAACAACTAAAGCTCCCCTCCTCTCACTGCGGGACTGCCACGCCCCCTCCTCCATCTGACGACTCCCCCCTCGGATTCATAAAAAGACTCACGCACACACATGTGCATGCCAGTGTGTGCACAGAAAATACAAACATGCACTGGACGGACAGGGGGGTTAAGGCTGTGCTTTTATGCTGTAACTCGACAAACTGTTAGAGTTAGAGTGAGTGAGTGAGTGAGTGAGTGAGTGAGTGAGTGAGCGTGTGTGTGTGTGTGTGTGTGTGTGTGGCTCAGGCGGAGACTGAGGCCGTAGTCGCTTTCACCACAGTCACTTTGTTGTGTATGTGTCTTTGTATTGTTCCCATTTTACTAAATGTCTTGAGGAAAACTGTTTAACATTACGTCCCAACACAGAGACACGTGATTGGACAGATGTTGAGGTGCCCCAGCTGTCTATGTTGCAAAATGTCACTACTGCTTGGTCACCTAGAAAAGTCATCAACTAAACATTTTATTATTGTGGTAACAAAAGTACTGCACCCTTATTTTATATTATGTTCTGTGAAGCAGGAGATAGTTTGATGAAAAAAAATAAAATAAAAGAAACTCAAGAAAATTTGAAAAATCCAACTCTATACCAACTTCTCTCATGGGAGCATAGACTGTATATAAGAAGTGGACGTGGTAACCGTGACGTCAACCATTGGTTTGTGGACTGATGCCTTGAAGCCTGGAGTTATGCATTTTGGCCATCGCCATCTTGGTTTTTGCAACCAGAAGTAACACGATAGGGTGGAGATAAGTACAATTCCATCTAACTAACAACACAGTGAAAAGGTTAAAGTACGAAGATGAAAACATGGATGCATTGGTAGTAATCTGTCAAACACAATGTAGCCACTCCCCAAAATATACCCTGCTTTATGGCCTATTTTACTTTAAAAAATGGACATTTACTTAATGGACATCATGATGTATTGAAAAAGGCTTAAAACTATCGATTGAGACCATAAACTCATTTTTTACAATGTTTACTGAGGTAATAAATCCAGTGAGAGGAAGTGTAATTTTCTCTTAGACCTCTATACAATCTGGCCAAAACAGAAATCAATCAAACCAAACAAAGATAATGTGGGGTAGAAAACTTACTTAATTAGCCGTAATTTTACCTTTTAGTTATTTCAGTGCATTTACACATTTATGATTCCAAGGCTGACCATGCAAACAAATCAAAGGGTGCATAACTTTTCTTTACATGCTATATATATGGTTTACTACCACACATAATCAGCAACAGCTGTCTGCTTTCCCTCTTCAGGAACAGGATCCTGTGATGGCCATTTATGAAGAAAAGTCTGCCATGTCATAAACCCAATCTAAAAAGATCCTCCCAATGTTACCATGGATTTTTGAATTTGGATGACACAGCAAATTATGTCACTGCAGCCCTCTCAGTATGTCTAGTAATAAGTACTACAGTAATAAAGCAATTATAGACTTGAAAAAGTACAGGTTCAGGGTTAGAGCCACAGCCTAAAATGAGAAAGAAATAATACATTTTTTCTCAATTCTATCAGTGTCACTGGAGCTTAGATTCTTTTAGAAGCAGCGCCTGAATGCACCATTAGTTTTGGTCTCTATGAGGCTAGACCATGCTATATGAAAAATGAGGTGAGGTGTAACTTTCTCAAAGGTACAATCTGACAAAAACACCCATTCCGAGCAGTGATTGAACAGGGGTGAGGGAAAAGAGAAAGCATGCAGGGTTCCTTCTCTCTAAAGTTTGGTAGTCTGAAAGTGTGCTGTTATCCCCATTTGTATGATCAATTGTGTCTCGCACATCTCTATGATGGCACACCTGTTGCGCGAGTAGGCTGGCCGTGCAATGCTCCAGTCTTCAGGTCTTTTAAAATGACCTGCCTACACTCAGAGGATCCAGGTTCTGAGGATCCAGGCTCTGAATTCGGACTTAGCTGTTGTCTATCTATGCTGAGCCATTAATCAACACTTCCCCTCAGCCTCAAGGTCTCCTCTCTGATGTGGTTGACTGCCAGATAGCAAGTTATAACAAGTCGTGATATCAAAAAGCATGTGAAAGCAGTTTGATGGTGCACAACAGATTCCTGCAGGCCAGAACAAGCACCAGCCATAGCTGCTGATGAAGTCGGGCAGAGTTCGTGGTGGGTCCGACTTCTGAACCACGGAGAGTGGCAGAGAGACACATAAAATGAAAAGCGAGAGGGAGGGGGGCTAATTAAAGCCATGTCGAGCAGGCCTGGATTTGAGTATGCCAGGAGGTCACCAAGTGTTGAATGTGTTTACAGACGGCCAGTCTTATTAAGGCTGGAGAGTCTAGAGTTTTTCCTGCTACAGGTCACACATTCACAGCTCTAACGCCACTGTGGTCCTCCTCCCTGTCCTCTCCTCCACACCTCTCTCCAAGCTAGTCTCAAGAGCGCCAACGTTTCCCTCAAGTGTCGATGTTATCGCCCTGTTTGTCCATCACTGTCTGTTTTTTTCCCTAAGAAAACCACGGTGGAGATTTTCTAACACCGTCTCAAAATGTTGTGAAATGAGCACAGACTTTGAAAGGCGAACTACGTGTTACGGCCATGAATTATGCTTCAAGTTCATACATGAAATTATAACTTGATAACAGCAGACATCTGACATGCCAGGTGTAGCTTTTGGTCCGGTGAAATAGTTTTTCAGTAAACTTTTGTTATGCAGTTCTTTATAAAAGTCAAATAATTTCAGAAGAAGGATAACTCTGTTTCTTTTCAAAGCTGGATCCAACGTTCAAGGTCTTCTCTACACCTTCTTCTTACTCTCTGGTTTATCTGCACATCGTCAGCATATTGCAGATATCAAGACTCATTTTTCCTTTCTCAGTGTAAACGAATTAATTTGGTTTCATCAAAGCTCCTTTTTTTTTTTTATGTAAAGCAAAGTTAATCAACCACTGGTGCTCTAACAATACTGCTATTTCCTGTCAAAAAATGGGATGATACTGGAAAGCCCAGTGCAGACAACACAACTTGACTGTGATTTTCCGGTTCTAGCAAATTGTTAAGATCGGAGACAAAAACTCCAGAGTGGGCAATTTGTGTGGCCAAAACCGGTCTTGGATTTATTGTGAGCCATCCCCGTCTGTAGAGTCAACCCGTTCTCACTCCCAATGCGTTGTATGCCGCTGCTGGGTCAGCGTGTATACGACGCACAAGGGTTTGCAACCAACTTCAATGTAAACACGCTAATTGATAACTGCAAGATAGTCAACATATAGCCGGCAGGAAGGGAGGTTGATCAAACAAACACAGGACTTTCACCCAGCAGACTGCTGTTTGTGTCCCGTGTCAATCTAAAAGTAATCATTTACATTTTGGTCACATCAGTCATTAGTCAGACTTTTCCTAAACCTAATTAAATGGTTTTTTTTGCCTCAACCTAAACAATTTTTATTTTAATGAGACACTATGCATGTAATGGGTGTTTATTGTCACGCCATCTCTGACAAGTCCAAAACTTGCTAGAGGGCTACGTAGAGGGTCATAGCTGGAAATATTGGAGCACTGACCAAGCTGCAGTATTTGATGCATTTGGGTAAGCATGCGTTCGTAGTGTGACTTCTTGCATGTTTTTGTTCAATATCACGATCATTCCTTCCAGTGGAGGATCATCCAAACGCCATAATCTCATTAGTACACCAGTTGTGTATTTGTGGTCTGCTTAAAAAAACAAACTTTTTATTTTGGTCAGGGGTGACCTTGTTCTCTGGAGTTAAAAGGAAATGTCTCCCTCCCTCACTGCTGACCTTCCACTATTGAATGTCAAACTAGTTCTTGTTTCTGGTGGTGTCTGGGATATTTTTCTACTCTTTCATCCACACAGCGCGTTGTTCAGACTCTAAAACATGGTGCTCATTTCACAAACTTTTTGGGAAAGGTGATTCTGGTTGTTTAACCCCCCCTCCGGAGTTTGACCTTGGCATGCAGCGAGGTGTGCCACCCCTCTGACCTCTCGGTCGCAAAGTCCTTGTGTCGTCATCCATGTGTGTCTCACTTGAGCATTTCTCCCTGTACTATCCTCCATCGTCACAATGCCTCTTGTAAAACTGAAATTGTCAACTGTGCACAAAGAACACACACACAAAAGAAAAAACAATGTATGTAAATGGTATCTGTACCCATCAAAGTTTAACACAGCAATCGAAAGCAGACATTTGTACAAAGGATCACTGAAAAACAATGTTTTAAGATTGCTCTGTTGATTGATTTGATATGAAATATGATGACTACTGTAAAACACTATTTGCAAGTCTGTGTGTAAGCGTTTTTACATACTGACGATATGATAAAATTATACAGTTTTTTAATTATCATTGTGTTCATGACTAACGTGTTAATTTCGGTGGACTACTTTTTTTTTTTGTGGGATAGGTTCTGTTTTGCTGTAAATACCGTGTAAAGTGACGGGTTCTGTAAAGAGAGTAAGACCATGTGAATAATTCTCACTAGCATAGCTTCTTAGGATCTGAGCGTTGCCAGTCGAGTACGACAGAGAAGCAACATTTCTATTGTTTTTACTATTTCTTTATTTTTCTATTCTTGCCTTAACCCTTTTAGTATCGGTCATAGTTTTATGTCTTTTCACTGTTTTAGGACAACATTGTAGATTTGACTAGCCTGTGTGTTTGTACAGAGCTCTGATCGGTGTCCCTCACTGAAAGCTCAGAGAGGCAGAAGCGGATTTTGGAATTCAGACTTCACCTCACGTCCTTTTTTTATTTAATTTTTTTCCAACACACGTCTTTTTGAACTGAACTGAGAAATACCTTCATGAGAACCAGGCAGAAAAGAACTATGTACACATGTAAAAAAAAAAACACAAAAAAAACAATTCTAATGTTGAACATGACAATGTTGTTCTTGATTGAGTTCCTACTCAAAAAAATAAGCAAGCCATTGTGTTACTCCTTAAATGTCTGATTTTTTCAAAGAAGCAGTTTTGGGTCTTCTAGATCCTGATGTGCTTGTTCATGTTTTTCATAGAGGACCCCTGCAGAGAGATCCTCCGGGTCTGTTCATTGTTTCTTCTCCAGATCAGAGTGGCCAACCTAATTGTACTCAAAGGGTTAAGTGTCATTTGACTTGAAGACTGTGTCGTGATAAGAGTTTGCTGTAAAAAAAAAAAAAAAAAAAAAGTTATTCGGTTAATAAATATTTTAGTTGTTTACTTTATTTGCTGAGAGTCTTTGGCTTCAAAGTGTGATGATGATGATGATGATGATGATGATGATGATGAGAGAACAATCATGAGGGACGCCTAAATGGCTCGCCATCACTTTCTCCACAGGCAGCTTAAACGAAAGCAATGTCTTTCAAGCCTTGGAAATTAAAGTCAATCCCAGCATTGGGATATAGTTCTGGAAAAGTCTTTCATGTTTCTACTTGTATCAATACTGCTGTTTTCCATTTCACTCGGGAAATGTATGAAAGGCTGCGTCGCAGTGAAGATTAGTACATTCTTTTGATGCTCTAAAAGGAGCGCTGCTGTGCCGCTGACAGGAGCCGCTACAGCAACGCTTTTGAGGCTACATTGTCAAAGAAAGCTCCACAAAATGAGACCTCATGTGTTATATTTTCCTGCAGCGCCACAATCGATAAAAATGCAAATACTAAGCACATTATATAAAACACACATATGCAGATATCCCCAAAGTAGTAGGACCTTACTCTTAAACACATGAAACTATGATTTTAGACAGCGTTCGATAACTCAGCCAGAGCAGCTGAATTTTCATCAGATAGTAAACACAATAGTCTTGATCACTCAGGTTCTGTCCTTGAACAAAACCTGTATACGAAAATGTAACTTTAGGACAAAAGCCGAATTCCAGTAATCCAAGAAATCGAGTCACGTCCCTAAAAACCAAAAACATCAACCTGTTGGTGGTGGTAGAGGAAAAGCTCCAGCTGAAGGAGTTTCTGGTGAACCTGCATGATTTCATCTGATTTCCTGTGGAATGCGCAGGTTTTAATTATGTTCTTCAATATACTAAGCAAGACAAAAATGTCATGTTTTTTCACTTGAAATAAAACCGAAAAAGGTGGAAGACTCTGTTATCTGTTACTGCTTTGTTGTTGTTGAGATAAAGAACTGATTATCTGCAATGAATATAGCACAAACACATTAGAGAATACAGTTTGAATATTATACAAGAACTATTATGACATTAGTCCCAGTGCGTGTTCTTGAACATCCGCTCCCAACAGATCAGTAACAACATCTCTATCTTATACGGTGAATTGAGATGCCTCTGGGGGTCGGGGGGGGGGTGCTCTCTAGAGTGCAGCACTGGGGAGGGTTCAGTCAATTAACCTCCTGTCAGTCAGCTGTAAAGCAAGTGCTCTCTCGTTCTCTCCACTCCGTCTGTCCCGGTCACGGTGAGTGGTGGCCTTGCTCTCCCCTTGTCCATCCCATCGGTCAAGAGCGGCTCCACCCAAAGGTGCTTACCATTCATGGACTGGAACCTTTGAGCTCGCCACTGAGGTTGATGGAGCGACTCCCTCAGCAGCAAGTCTCATCTACTGTATGAGATGCAGAGGTGGAGGAGGAGAAGGGTGTGGGGGTGGGGATGCAACTAGCATCTATGCATGAACGGACCGACTTAACAGCACGCAAGTGAAAATTGCTTTTTCATTCAGCTCTACTTTAACTTTAAGAGATGCCTAACTCTTCCTGATAGATTTCCTATGGGGTAGAACAACAGAGACGAGATTGATGCAGTCTGGCATCAGTTCAGCAAAACAGAAAGTAACTTCAGCAGCCCTCCCTCCTCCACCTCCTCCACCTCCTCTTCCTCCCCCTCCTCCACCACCACAGCTTCATCGTGCCACCAGCAGTCAAATCGATCAATTTCTCCACTTTCTATTGACATTTCATGAACCCCCCTCGGGCAGCCCGTACATTGAAATGCAAGAGGCAACAAACACAAGTGCTCCACCTCAGGCTGAGAACTAATACATAAACTATGTGCATATTGCTCATGTTAATACAACGAGGATTAAGCTGCTTAAATGCCTTATCGGCATCCCGACCAATCAATGGGGGTATAATTAAAGAGTGCGGCTGAGCCAGTGACAAGGCGAGCGGCACTGCCACTATTGACCTGTGGTCAGATGGTGCAGCTAAGTGTTTATTTAACCCAGAGTCATGGCGTGTCTGTGTGTGTATTTAATGTATCTATAGGACCTGCTAACCCCGCCTGCTTGTCGATTTTTGCTGATAATTAATTTATTTAATTAGAATAAATGTACTGTTTTGGGATGTTACTCCACATAGTGTGAAGAATGAACGAAGTCAATAATCACAAATACGATTATGTTATTCAATGTTCAAGCAACTGTGAAATTAGGAAACCAGGTGGAGATAACAGAAACAGGAGTGTTATTCTCTGCTAATAGCAAAAGGGTAGTTAGCTTAGGTGTTGTTGAATGTATTGATGTTCAGAGTCTGCTGTAGGAGAGGCCCGTTCCAGCATGTGAATAAATTGCCTACTTGGACCTTTTATCCCACCACTGATAGAACTTTTCCCTCCTCTTTGTAAAGTGCAGCTTCAGATCTAAAGAAGTAGTCTGAATATACCAATAGATGTGAAAATGATTTCTTTTAAATAAGAGTGGGCAGTTCACCATCCCAGAGTATGAATTTTTCATAGTGCTACTGTAAGGATGAATAAGGTGGAGCAAGATGAGACGGAGCCGAGAGAGATCTAATAAAGATACATATAGAACGGGAACATATTGTGTTGAAAGACCCAAGTGAGGGTGTTTGCTCTATACCTCAGTTTCATGAATAAATAAAAAGATTAATGTGCCACGTCATGTCCAGATATGTCCTGTTCGACAGAAAGTAATTATCACTGTGCTGTCGACGTATGTAGTACTTTAATAAAATGTTAACAAAGGGCTTTGAAAGGTCATCATGAAGCAATTCGAAAATAAAAGACAATTAAGAAAGGTTGTGAAACTGAAAAAAGACAAAGTTACAATTTTTCTTTCCAATAAAAATTATGAATGGCAAGGTTAACGCTCATCTGCAGAAATTAGGTGTTTTAATCTTGCAGATTGCAGGCAAACTCTTACAAAGTTAAAGGCTTCTACTCGTGCTGGTTCTCAGTCACATTTTGAAATGAGATAAGAGCAGAATCAGCGGGTGAGCAAAGGGTCAAGAGCTCTGAAATGTAGCCTGGAGCCAAGCCTTTAGCCGCCTAATATGTGAATATCAAAACAAGCAGACACGTACACAGCTAACACCATACGCCCGACACCCTTAGCACGCAGTTGTGTATTATACACATCCAGCAAACACCGAGCAACAGTATCTTTCCTTTGTAGTTGTTTTTATGTCCACCTCACACATCTAAGTCTACCTCGCTCTCCTTTTAGCTCTGATTTTGTCTTAAACTTCTGAATAAAAGACGGCATCCAACTCATTAGCTGCTAAATCTTCCATTTTCTTCTGGTTGCTAACGTCTCTCTGCAGTTTCTCACGCTATTGCCATCACCCTCTCCACATGCACTCCTAAATGTGAAGAAACACACACCTAAACACAAGTTCATGGACCCTCCCCAGGGTTTGCTAAAAGGCATTCTGGGTAATATGGGTAATCAATAAAATTGACAAACATCTTTGAACATCAGAACGCTGATACCGTACAAAATACAACATACTTTGCTATTTAAAAAAGTAAATCCAAAGGCAGCAGGACAGTCTTTTGGGTATTTCTGTGGACTGGATCCTGATGAAAGTGCCAGTAAGTGTGCAAGAATTAGCCATGGGGGCGGGTTTCAGGTGCTGTGTCTGGTTAGAAAATACTTGAAAGCCGAGTAAAAACCAATTAAACCATCAACCGTCAGCCTAAAACCACGACCTTCACACACCCGCCCTGACCAGCGCTATTAATTTCCTGTCACAAGTTATTAAGCGATAACATTTATCAATTAGGCAAACAGATTTAAATTGGAGAGGGCATGCAGCCCAGAGGCACAACCATCCACAAGTGCCAGGACCCATTTATAAAAAAAAAAACCACACAGACATAAATGAATTCTTGAAGAGACCTTGTATATCAGGAGGTGTCAGCAGATGTGCCGGTCTCTAATGTGCTTGTTTATCACTGCGTTGAGAGAGACTGCGGATAATCAGTCGAGCAGGCAGCTGGCCTTTATTAAAAAAACATGCATTCACAATCAGCTGTTCAACAGCTCGAGGCTCTGTAATCCCCTCCAGAGGCTGGTTATGAGAAAAGCCAGGTTCTAACAGAGAAATCCCTCTGAATCTGTTTTTATTTCCTACTTTATTGCGCGGAGAAAATAAAAAAAAAATGATTTGACAACAACACATCTGATATCTCCCACCATTAATACGGACTGTAAAGCAGAAGTCTTTACATCTCCAGTTGCTGGGTTGAAGTTCACATTAGGGTTGAAGTTAAAATATTCAGTAATATGCAAATGCGGAACCTAAATGAACGCTCTTTGTCATTTAAACATTAAGCTTACAGCATAATGACACACAGCTCCCCGCAATAACTAAAAAATATATAACGGATTGCGTAACGCTGAATAATTACATCTAATTATACATCCCCCCCCAACTCCCTGTGTCCCGCTGTTTCTGTGTTTTTTGCGATTCATTCCAACCCGCTGTGAAATCCTTAATGTGGGCCGAGGAGAGAAACTGGGCCAGACGTGGATGATCAATAGACTTTCTATGATAACCTGACAGATCCTTATTAGACGTGACGCTCTGAAGCCTCCAGCGCCGCCGTCGTATTCATCGTCGCTCGCTCTGACTGACTTTGAATATTTGAATGTGAACAAAGCAGACCGTGACAGCATCCAGCCTCAACCACCTGACTGCCAAAGTCCTCATTTCCTGAAGAGACTGATGTTTCTCTGATGTGCCGCTATAGAAAGAGGAGATGTCGAGTAATTTTGACTAAATGCAGAGAGGCTTACAACATCTGGGAGAAAAAAAGAAACAGACGTTTGGACCAAGATACGACTTTTACAGACACTTCGGCCTCCATCAAAATACAATGTTCTGGTTACTCAAGATTGGATTTAAGATAATAAAAGATTGTCAGCATATGTATTTTTAATAGCAATATAGTATGAATGTATGTGAGCTCTGAAGTGCACACACACACACACACTGATTAAACACTAAGTGATGATTCATTACGGGCACTGACGGATTACGCTGCTAACAAACACGACAGCTCTGTTTTGTGTGTGTGTGTGTGTGTGTGTGTGTGTGTGTGTGTGTGTGTGTGTGTGTGTGTGTGTGTGTGTGTGTGTGTGTGTGTGTGTGTGTGTGTGTGTGTGTGTGTGTGTGTGTGTGTGTGAGCTTCTGAGAAGGCTAAAGGTCTGCTCGGTAAATATGACTGGAATAGATAACAGGACTCTCACTGGGTAATGAGACAGGAAGAAATGTTAAGGGAGCCCTGGGAGACACATGTAATGAAGCATTGTTTGCGGGATGAGTGTGCATACACACACATAGACACACACAGACACAGACACACACTTATACACACACACACACACACACACAGGTAATGAAGCATTGTAGGAGGTTGAGCCTGGCTGAAGCTGATAACATCCCGTTGTGCCTGATGGAGGACAATGGGCCGTAGAAATGGAACCACACCGTCTGTTCACCAAACTCCACAATCACCCCCACCCACCCCCGACCACATGCACTTAAAAAGCACACACAAACACACACAGGTGGATGGATGCACCTGAAAAGCGGGGCTGAAAGATAACAGGGAGGCCTGAAGAGGGAAAGAGGTCTGAAAAGCGATGCTCCGTCCTCGTTGTGCTGCCGCTCTGTTCCCGGCCAACATTGATCAACATCCAAGAGCCCGACGCGTCCCACCAACTAGTTTAATTAAAAGTAGCAGATTTTCATAAGAGGAGAGCCGGGGGAGCTCCGTGGGAACTGCCACATATTAAGGCCTTCCAGAAAAGAAGAAAAAAATAAGTGATATGGTTGCTTAGAAATATTCCCGTGGCGTCACTGCTTAGATGGCTCTCTTCCTTTTTTCATTATCCTCTTTTGTGTGCCAAAAGATTAGCGCACTGACTCCAGAATACTTCACCACAGCGCCTGTACTTCACTTGTGTTCGGTAGGTGTGTTTGATGCGAGTAGTCAATTATATGGTGAGTGGCTTAGCCAAGGCGGACTGGTAAAAACTCCCATTGGGCTTTTGTTTCCAACATCCTGCTCTTGTCATTGCTCCGTGTAGCTCTCACACAGGCAGAAGCAGAATGGGAGTGCGGCTCGACTTGCAAAGACAAATGCAATTTAATGTTTTATCTGGGGGAGCAGATGGAGAACACCCCCCTTGAAAGTGATGGCACCTCAGTGCACACTGTAGTCTAGACTAGAGTTCCTACCAGCAGCGAGGGTTCACAAATTATTATGCGGTTTGTTATGTTTGGAACGGCGGTTTTGTTTGCTGGAATAATGAATTGATATTGATACGGCTCAGGCAACAGAGAAATACGAGTGCTGGAAATGGATTCTAAGAGTCAATTAACCCTGGATAGATGGGGGTTGCATTGCACTTGCTTCCAGACGTCAGTCTTGAATTTTGGATCACATGCAAAAGGAAGCCTGAGGAAGAATGTCTGCTTTCCATTATGAGAAGGCCGGCATCCGTTTTTCCCTGAGATAATTTCAATTATATGAAATAAGCAAGGAATTTTTGAATTAACAACGTGTCTCGAATATGGCAGAGTTAAAAATAAAAATTGCAGCAGGAAGAAAAGTAGGGAAAGTACGTTAGACTTTTTTGCCTGTGTGTGCTGGCTCTGCGGCTGAGAATGCTGCAACCTGACAAACAGCCTGCTCAATTTGAAGCATCTCTACTATGACATGCGCTTTTTCCAGTATAGTCAATCACAAACTGCAGTGGAAGCACCTTTGTGTCATGTTATTATTCATCTCCTCTGTTCCTAATGAGACACGTAGGTCGACACTGTAACTCCTCAGACTGCGGTTACACTGTTCAACAACACATCTGTGCCGGTATGCATGGCATCTTATCCGCACACACCAACTACAATCCGGGGCGGACTCCCCACCAGCCCCCTGCCAAGTGCTGTGGCCTGGTTTACACACAATCTGCTGCCCAGCAGGAGGCGGTGTGAAGAGTGCTACAGAGTCCCTAGGAGGCTGACCTACAGGGAACAAACCCTCTGCAGGTTCCAGGCTGAATTCTAGGCTGCCCCATATCTACATCAAAGTTACAAAAAGTGGGCTGATACGTCCTCGTTTTGTTAAATATTCTACAAATCGAGTGAAACAGAAGGTGGGCCTCATGCGAGTTAAACAAGTAGTTTGACTATAATATAGAATACTTATATTAAGCCTGATGTTCTGTCTAACCCACAATGATGCTGATTCACTTTATTTTTGCCAAGTCCCCAAGGGTGGTGACATCAGATTATGAAATTTGCTGGATATTCATGCTCCTCAGAGGGGGATCCATCATGTTTTTCATGAGCCACTGACCTTGCCTCTTCTGGAACTTCTAGAGTAATCTTAAATCTTAAATCAGACATTATTCTCAGGGAAAATCTAATGAAAGGATCATTTTTTGTCCAAGATTTTAAAGGAGGCTGGTCCAAAGCTGTTGAACCACATAAGCATGATTACCTGCTAGCTATGTTAGCATAATGGTAAAGGTTGAGAGGGATAACGGCATTAGTTTAAGAGATATCATTCATGTGCTAATGCTTATGACAGGTGGAAATTATGACCTATCCGATAGAGATATTCAAAAAAGTCTAAACCAACACACAAGAGAACAACCACGCGTCCTACACCAGTGATGTAGCTAAAATCATGACTAAGTGTCCCTGCAATCACTTACAGGTGAATATGTAAAAAAAAAAAAAAAAGCTTTTTGAAGCTTGATTTAGTGACCAGAGGCATAAAATTGTAATCTGAGCAATATTGATGAACCTTGGTGGAACTGAACAGGGATGTGTAAACATGAACCACTGCAGTTAAGTGTGTAAGGCTTAGACACTGTTGCTGCTTGGTGTCTTGGTGTCTTCTTTTCGTCCCTTGTGAGTCCCATGTATTTGTGAATATGTATGTTTACTCGCTGTTTTTAAAACAATCCACCATGGAGCGCTGGTTGGACGATGCGTGCTCATTGCATGACTTAAGTCAGCGTGAAACCTTCAGAGGTCGCTGCAGGGGAGGAGGATCTGAGGGAAGAAAGAGGAGGGGGGAGTCGGACCAGAGCATTTGACATTTACTGGCCTTTGGCTTCATTGTCAAGAACTCAGCAGGAGAGACCACTGGAGACAGAAACATGCAGGCAATCCTATGCACACAGATTTTAAAGAGCCTTTCCTAACCTTGGGTTGAACCTCGATATGTGGTCGACATAGAGCATGCCTGCATTATATTTCTCCGTCATAAAGAATTGGTAAAACAGGAAGTGAAAATAGTCACCATAATGTCACCCATTGGTTTTGTGGACTTTGAAGCCTGGATTTCTGGAAGTTCAACCAAACGCTGATAATTTTTTGGCGACCAAAATATTACAACTAACATCCATGAAGTGAAAACACACTGTGAGAGGGTTAAAGATGAACTCCAAGACCAGACAACACTTTGCGAGCAACCTGTCAATCACAAGGTAGCCACGCCCTAAAGCATACTCCGCTTCGTTTTTTCTTATGTAATTATAATTTACTGAATTATTATCCTGTATGGTAGAAGATTTGAAACTTGTCTCACATGTTTACTGAGTTAATAAATTGAGAAGTAGAGTCATTTTTCTCATTTTATCTTCTGGAATATCTTCTTTTGAAGAACTTCACATTGGCTTCACTTTTCAGAGTTGGCACCAGATTTTTCCTGCTTGTCTTATGAAAGTCAGGGTTAGGTTGAATATTTAAGTTTCAGAGTTTTTTTTTCTTTTTCAACATTATTCCTAGTTGTCTCACATTTTTGGGTTGCGGTTAGGGCAAAATGTTGGGTTCAAATCAGTTATGAGCGATATTTTCATCCACATATTGTTATGAACATTTTGAAGTATCACATTAGAAAAGCTGTATGGAACACCAACATTTCAATAGATAAAACAAGTTGGTTTGTTAGATAAAAAAAAGTATGTTTTTTTGCTAAACTGGCGTTAAGAAGGTTAACAACAGTTTTGTTTTACTTGTTTAACTTTTGGTTACACGTTACACTGATTTTCTACCATTTCAGACCTCCCATGTTACATTTAAAATGTAAATGCAAAATGTAAGTAGATACTTATCCCTGTCAGCAGTTTTCACTAAATAATTTGTGGTAGCTAAGCTAGCAGGGCATGCCATAGCTAGCTAAATTACTCCTGCGCTAACCGCTAGCCTCTGGTAGTGGTTTACTCCCAGACTCTTTCCTTGGTCTACTTTACTACTTCTCTCCACCACAGAGAAGAAAAAATGATAATCGCATGAATTTGAACATTGAACTGTTACAACGCCATACTCCTCCCTACTTCTTCGTTAGTCTCTAAACAATCATTTATCCTATCCTAATTAATTACATGCAAAAAGCCATGCAATCATTTCCTCATATAGCTCTGCAGCGTATGGGGCTTCTTGTTCTCTGGTTTTGCTTCTATATCAGCATGTGGTTCAGATTTGAGTCCATTCCATCCCTGCCCTCAGCTCTTATTCAGTAAATACCATCGCCCCTTCTGTGGGCTGAATCTTTCTTAATACCCCACAATCCTAAACAGCGCTGGGCAAAGAAGCATGGACAGAAGATTGGCCCTCTATTTTGAAGGGATGATGCTTCATGGGGAGCCAGAGCAGCCACAGATTATGTCCGTTATCTTGACAAAGAATTCAGAGACAGAATGAGGTCTGGCCACCAAAACATGCCGGTCTTAGCCTCCTTCTTTAAGTACAGAGACAAGAAGAGGAGTCGGTCTTTGTCGTGTTACATTTTTGTCATAAATCCACACAACATGCAAGGTTTGCAAATTAAAATCTGGGAAGCACAAACGATGTTGAAATCTGTGTGGGATAAACCAATAAGGGTCACCAGCATGACTCGCTTGAATAATATAATTTTATTTATTATGACTTTCACTAAAAGATGTGTTTATTCTAACCATGAGCCAAAAAAACAGAGCTAATCCAAACTTATCAGAGCAGCTGATTGGCTGCCGCTTATAAAACTCAGCACAAAGCATTATCCTGCAACATTATTGAAACAAATAAGCCTAATGATAAACTTTCAACAAACCTGGATATTAATAATGAGATGATGTTATAAAGGCGATGGAATCAATTCTTTATGTGATGATGGTGCTAGTTTGTGATCTTCTTGCTTAATTTCTGTCAGTGTAGATGCAGCATCAGTGAATTTAAAGGTTTCTGCTCAAAAAAAAAAGACAAAAAAAATTGTCACAGGCTAAAAACAGCACACAGCATTTGTGGATAGAGATAACACATTACTTCATTAATGAAATGCTCGTCTTCTATCTTTATGGTCTTTTACCTTTTTCCCAATTTTCCCAGATAAATATATATATGTTGTTGCCAATCAGCCACTGTCGAGTAAAGGGAAGGGCACTGTAGGGTTAACGGAGGGACATTACAACAAGACAATAGCGACCAGCACTACCATCAGCCAATAGGACTTCTGGGTCACAAATAATGCTTTTTTCATGGCAATAACCACAAAGCAGCTTCTTTCATTACAAATAGCTGTGCAGTTCTAGAAATTACATTTGGTAAAACCCATTTCCATTGGTGGAAAACTTTGATAATAAAAAAGAATTGTCTGTATGTCTTGTAAATATAAAACAAGCCTAAAGCAACATAAATTAGTTTTTTTTGTACATAAGATGAAAATGCCAGCCCCCGCTGCTCATGAGAACCACAGTTCATACTCCAACAGAAAGGTCATCTCTGATTTAAAATAGGTTAAGTGTGAATGTAGCTGCTGCACCCTGCCACATTCACTCCATGTTAACCTGCTTCAGAATGGATTCTACAGAGCGGTAGCAGGATAAAACCTCACAGCGGGGTAGTGACAGATTCAGAGAAACTGTATGGGGGTGTTGCAAAAGGCAAAAGCGTAATTTTGTCTTTGAAAATTAGAAACCATGCTGTGATGGGATTCCACCAGCAGCAGTGTCAAATCAGGTGTAAAATGTGCATGTGAATATTTATCGTTACTGATGAGCAGGTGGCCTTGTATAGTAGCCATCAGTGTATGAATGAGTGTGTGCATGCTGGCTTGTGTTGTAAAGTGCTTTGAGTGGTTGCTCAAACTAGAGAATTGCTGTATGAATGCAGTCCATGGTCTATTTACAAATATTAAAAATTTCGTAACTGCATTTTGATTTGCACATTGACAAAATCTGTCCACAGACAGATATACATAAAAACACTTAGAAAAGTACCGTAGCAGTTTCGTGGCAGTTCTCGCTACAGTGGGTAAATCCAGCGCCACATTCTGCCATGATGACACACACACGCACACACACAGACTATCAAGTCTGAAAATGTCATCAGCCACACGCTGCTGTGGCTTGTTATGAACACAAACAGAGACACATATTGTTTAAAACAAGGTATTTGAGAGAGTGAAAAATATGTGCAAAGTGGAAAGTGCAAGGTTTGGGCCTTATAGAAAAAGGACATTTCATGGTCACATTGTCACAGTTACATAATGAAAGTAGAAATATAAAAAAAGAATGATATTAATGAAACAAAGCACAAAATGAATAACAGTAGATACAAAAACACATATTTTATATCATCACCAGTTAATACAGCAGCTCTCTGATACCTATAAGTCACATCTTGGCTTTCAGCTACTGTATAACTGAAACTTCCTACTTTCTTTCATGTGAAGTTTAACTTTTACTTTTGAAATTTTCAAAAGTACCCAGCAGTTGTTATCTTGGACAGCCAGGCCTTACTGGTCAGCTTCAACACAAACACCTGTCTCTGTCCGCGAAAGCATCATCAGTCAAAAACGCATCAACCTGCACACACACACACACACACACACACACACTTTCAACTCATCACTTTTGGTGTTTGCTCTGTAATTCATTCTACCCATCACATTAAAACTTAATAAATCACATATTTAGCATCCAAGTAATGGTTGGAGTGGAAGCAGACAGAATAAATCAGAGAGTGGAAGGTGGTAAGATTAAAAGTTACAGAAGTCAATACCAATTAGGATACTTTTTTGTCACATTGGATCAAGATAAAAACCACTCAACATGAAATAGACGTGGCTGTTGCCCAGAAACTATTCTGGGGTAAATATAAAATCTGTTTATCCTGTGCCAACATTAACCACCCCAACTTTGACAATGTGGAAGAGACTTTATACTTTGTGTTTTAAAAGGAGAGAACAAAAAGAGATCCAAATAAATCAAACACAGAAGTATTTAAAGTTACTGTGAGGAACTTTTAACTGGTCTCAACTTAATAATGATGCCTTTTTATGACCTACATTAGTGAACGAGACCATCAGCAATAAGATTGTCTTTTTCTGTGTAGTTATTCTTAAACCTTAATGCCACCGGGTTGGATCCTGCGCAAAATCAGATGAAATCATGCAGGTTCACCGGAAGCTCCTTTAGCTCCGACTCTAGCGGGGCCTCTGGCAGCGACCACGCCGCCACGGATTTCAGATGAATCAATTGTGTTTGCATTAATGTGTTTACCTACACACATAACACGATTCTACAGATACCCAGCTGGTGACTTTGAATTACATGTTTTGTCCAACTAATGGTTAAAAACACAAAGAAAATTTGAGATGCTGCAAGTTTGAACATTTTAGTTGGAAAATGGCTTAAATAAACAACTAATTGGTTGATTCATTGATTTTTGAAAATTGTTGTTGATTAAATGTCTCTTAAATTTACTAATCAAGGGTTGTGATTTATGTGACTACAGCAGCCAGTTAAAGCCTTACTGTAGTCAACAAATTACCCCCAAACAGTTCTCATGGTCAGAAGGCTACTTTTTACCAGAAGTGACAATGACAATAGTTTAGTTTTCACCTTGTGAGTCTGTGTGTGTGTGTGTGTGTGTGTGTGTGTGTGTGTGTGTGTGTGTGTGTGTGTGTGTGTGTGTGTGTGATTGTGGCAAAATGTTGTCCTGGCGACACCTTTTGCAGCGGGCACTACCAGGGAAGCCATTTTGAGTACTTTGCTATGTGTTTATATTTCTGAAGGCCAAGTTCCAAGAAGGATGTGGCCCGAGCAAGGGAGCCGGTAATTGTTGGGAAGGAATGAAGATTTTGGCCTGAGGAGTTATTATACGGCTGCAGCGTTTAATCTAAAGCTTACATTTATTGACTGAGCAAAATATCAACTAGAAAGATGCACTCAGATCCAGATCTTGGCGACGTGTGTCAACAATGACCACTGCTGTAAAGTTTGATTGAATGAATTCAATCCTACATGTGTCCATATGGCGCATTGGGTGTGTGTATGGACATCTATGAATGTGTGTTAAAGGAGGCGATGCTATGTCACCATGCTGTGTGTGTTAAGAGTGACTTAAGAAGTCAAAAATAATAATATTGATCTTGGCAATCTTTGACAATCTTTGTTACAAATTATCATCAGGGATAATTATTCTTGAAAAAAAAACATTCAGATTTAGAAACAAACAAGTGCTCTGAACAGCAGCCACAGGGTTGAAACAGTCTGAAATCCTTTTCGGTCTAAGTTACTGATCTTCACTGAACTGTGTAGATCAAATGAGCAACACTGCTGGACATTCCCAGCATCTTGGGAAACACATTACAAGTAATACATGAAGAAATCTCATAAAAAACATGTCTTGCTTCTCTCTATGGAAAATAATTATGGCTTCTTTTCAAAAGCAGTTATCTAGGATATGTTCTTCTCTGTAACACTTTTGTGAGTTTAAAGGAAAATCTGTCTCTGTAGAGACGGGTAAGGTAATGTGATGTTATTGTAAGTTTTAAAAGCACGGCGCCTCCTGGTCCTGGTGTGACATTGAAGCCCATTTAAAAATGTTTTGAACCGATTCCTCTGATCACTGCCTGCCTTCTTTAAGCATAATAAAAATAATAAAAAAATGAATCAAGAAAAATGTTTCTGGAAGATTAAAATCCCAAACCTCATCATGTCCACAACACATCTATTTGAGACATTTTGCCAAATGAAAAATAACTCAGACCCTTCTCTAATTTTCAATTAGATAAAAATATCACAAAAACATAGTTCAAATCACAAAGGTAGTTCATAACAATGACAGACCGCTGGGCCAGAACCTCAAGCTAGAACATGAAAAATAGTTATGATCCAGAGTATTAAAGCACATTTCTACCACTTGCATACCATATATGCAACCCATAGAATTCGAATAAGAGGAGTATACACATTACCACGCCAATCAACATAGAAGGATGGTCATAGCGGCGGCCATTTTTATGTGTAAATGTAGCGGCCATTGTAGCAGGCTATCTTCCCTATACACTTCTTTATAAACCAACCTGCATCAAGTCACAGACTCAGTGTGTTGTCACCATAACAACGAACAATAATCAACATTTTCTTTTGAAATACTCAATTGACCACGGCAAACTGTTCAATGTCCGGTATACTCTCATTCTATTTCTACAATGCAATTACGGCATCTATTTACCACGTACTTAAGCACTGCCAGGACCAATTACTCAAAAAATAAATGATAATGTAAATCATTAATGATGTACGACAGGATGAGCGGGAATAGAGAAAGAAAGAAGTTGGAGAGAAAAGTCTCAACTCTGTGATTGGCGACCATCATGACTGCATATCATAAAAAACAAGGAACAGAGAAAGAGGGAAATGAAGCAGAAAAGAAACAATCATGTGAAAAACTGAGCACGGCCTGTGCACCGACAAGTCATCGCTAAACCTGCCTGGGGACTAGAGCAGAAAACAGATCCAGCCCATTTATGGGAAATCTGGAAAACATCCATATTCATGAAGGGGAAAAAAAAAGTGTCTGACTGTGTGCGATGATGTGTGTTGGCCACGCGACATGACTCTCCCCCCTGATGCAATGCTGACATTTCGGACATCACCAGGAGGGAGGATTAGGGGGGAGAGAGAGATTCAACCCTGGATGGTGCCACAGCTTTGTGCCGTTGTGCAGAGCTTTAGTTTTACAACAACAAGTGTCTGTCTCTCTGTCTGTTGGAAGGAGTCTGCACTGCTCTGGGCAAAGAGCATCTGCTTTCCTTTAAGGGATGTATTATCACATTATCTCATTTCTTGTTTACTGTCAATGGGAAGAAGGTGTGAGCTCATACATTTAAATGGCAAATGACTTTGAAAGTAGGCAGAATACACTTATTATATATTATATGTACAGATTATAGTTGTATTCAATCAAAGCCCTATTTTAGTATATGCAAAAAAAAATTATATAAATATAAATATAATATAAATATATAAATATATAAATATATAAATATAAATATATATATATATATATAAATATATATATTTAAAAATAAATAAATAAATAAATAAATATATATATATATATATATATATAAAATAATATATATATATATATATAGAGAGAGAGACCACCAATTTATAATCAGTTTATCCTTGGATGTTTGTGCCAAGTTGGAAGAAATTCCCTCAAGGAGTTACTGAGATATCCGTTCACAAGAATGGTACGAACTTGAGGTAACAGCGCCCTTGACCCTTTACCACCAAATTAGTATTAATAAATACTTGAGTCCAGATAGACCTCTATGCCAAGTTTGAAGAAATTACCCACAGGCGTTCTCAAGATATCGCATTCACAAGAACGGTATGGACGGAGAGACACGTGAAAAGATAATACCTCCGCCAATGTCTTGCAAGACAAGCATTGATGTTATGCACCTGTGACATACACACTAGCATCCACCCTGGCAAATTGCACCCACAATGCATTGCTGTGTGTGAGGCACAAGAGGCAGCTCAACAGCATTTTCTGCACACTGGTACAATATGGTCTGTCCTTTCGAAGAAAAGACTTCATATTTTGCATGCACAGCAGACTGAGATGAATGACTACCCTGCTGTGCTGCTGAGAGAACGATAAAGAAAAGCAAAGAAAGAGAGAAGCAGTGGGGGAAAAAATAGATCTGCTGGTTGACTTTGTTTAAAGGATATAAAAGAAGGAGAAAGACTGATTAGTCTGCTGGGTGTGCAATAGGAAATTGAAGGTGAAATGTCCAAACCTCTTCAGCAGCAAGGAGTAATAGAGACAGCCAAAGCCAACATCTTCATCTGAGATCAATGGTTTCTAATCCAGGACACATGTACGCATTAATGATCTCTTAACCTATTGCACCTTTTTCTTCAGCCCCCATCCACTCAATCACTGACCTACTCGTTCCCTCAGCTCTGTTTGTTGAACATCTGAGGTCTCCGAAACCCAATAACTCCATCCGACTGGGCAAATATCAGTCAGCAACCAACGCTTTAAAAACTGCCTCCAAATAAAAAGATCTTTCCTCTCCACAGAGGCACACTACTTTTGATAAATATCTCACAGTTTAATGACGCAATTTTCCTGGAAAGTTCAAGATCATTACCAACCAGACAGTGAGAGGTGCATACGTTACCGGCGACTAAAAACAATGAGACTGCCAATTCGGCAATGAAAAATATGACCAAGTTTGGAGTGTGGGCTGTTGTATATTTATGGGAGCCCATTTGCTGCAGCTGATATTCGTAACTAGGAATGGGTAGCACACTGTGTTGTATCCAAAATGAAATATGAAACCACCAGAGCAAAAACAGTGAGCATTTGGAGAAAGTTGAGCTGGAATATTCCAGGCAGGAAATCAGGTAGACAGTTGCTGTCACCTCATCCGCTGTAAGCAGATTAAAATGTCTGGTGGGAAAAAAAAATTGTATCATGGCAGAGCTCCTGTGCAAATGACTTCATTGATTAAGTTAGCTCAAAGCAAATATGTATTATACAAATATAAAATGGCAATGATAAGTATAAAGGACCATCTTAAATCTGGTACTAGTCAGCGGTAAAACAACAAACTTTCTTAGTATTGTCAGCTTCATCAATAACATCATTACCATCAAAACTATCCACCAAATTGACGATTCAACAGAAAGAAGGACGGGAAGCTACAGTTTCAAGACACATGTTCATGTGAAAACCCATTGGAACAAAAAGACTGTGAAGGAAAACCATCTCAAGCAGACCAATATCACCAGATGCATAAAGGATCAATGAGGACAAAGCAGAACATCTTGTTAAAAGAGGTGGAGGATAGAAGGAGGGAGATACAGCAGGTCCAGGGAGCACCATTGACCAAATGAGAATCCAACCTTAAATTGAGACTAGGATGAACACCATTAACTTTGGCAACATCAGAAGGATCCCAGTGGGATTCTCTTATGCTGAAATCAGACTACTTAATACTTTTTCTTTAGGCGATCCATGAGTCCGATAAGCGATTATTGAGTGACATACACGGGTGATTGGTAAAGTGCCAAGTACTGACCACATGTCAGCAACAGCAACAAATGTTTGAATAGTAATAGCAGCTTTATGAATGAAATTGAACCTGAAACCATTCTGCAACCATGGACTGCACCTTTTCCCCTTCCCTGTTGGTAAAAAGGGTGCAAGTGTGTCAGTGTGCGACATACATGTTTGTGCCGCGGGTGATGTCATACCATACATGTGTGATTAATTTGATAAAATGCCACTGACCCGAGGGTGATAGTCAGATTGTTGCCTGCGCAATACCAAGCCTGATCGGTCAGACATTGGACGTCAGGAACAAAGAAAGTGTCGGAAACTACAATTGCTTGGCAGCACTTACTAAAAATCCTTCAGCTCCCTTAAGATCTCTGCTGGTACACCCTAAAGACAGAACCCTATGGGAGAGTAGGACTAGAATGGTTCATGAAGTCGTATCCACCAACTGTAGGAAATACTTAAGCACGTTTTGAAGTTCACTTCAACAACTGAGACAATTTCATGACAACAGAGCCAACTTCATCCAGTGACAAAGATCACGAGAGGAAGTTGCAAGCACCGTCGAAAGCTGGTGAGGGGACCTTGGGTTCGGATGATGACGCCAAAGAACAGTTAAATAACCCTCTCTTAAAGCTAATCTACAAATATGCTATTAAAATAAATTCCCACAGCTGGCCAACACACCATTGTTCATTTGAGTTAACCTTAGCTTTATATATTAGATTTGATTTTGAATATAACTCTGCGTGGACTCTCTTTTTGTCACATTCCCTGAGCCAGATTAGTTTTTTCAATTTATTCAGTTATGGATATATTTTAGAAAGAAAGAAAACTGCCATAAGAGTCCTCTTTTTTTAGTTTTCAGATAGAAGTTAATTAGAGTAGTGGTGTGTGTGGTTTCGCCTAAGCCCTGCATTTGTGTGTGTGTGTGTGTGTGTGTGTGTGTGTGTGTGTGTGTGTGTGTGTGTGTGTGTGTGTGTGTGTGTGTGTGTGTGTGTGTGTGTGTGTGTGTGTGTGTGTGTGTGTGTGTGTGTGTGTTTGTGTGTCAAGCCTTGGAGCTCTAGCGGTGTTAAATAGCAAAGAAATATAAGTTGCTGTCAAAATGAAAGAGTCTGGTAGTGTACAGTGATAAAGCTGCTGCTGTTGAATTAAATTAGTTCAAAATGTTAAGTTTTTCCGCTAAGAAAGCACAGTCAATACGAGTGTTGTGTTGTTCATAAGACCAGAGGCTGTGTTCCTGCTGGTTTCACTCCTCTGACTCTCTCTACAGCCCAGTATGTTCTGAAAAAAGAGAAACTGCACAGTTTTTTTTTTTTAATAACACACAAAGAGCTGTGGCACTAAACAGCCCATAGCTCTGATGCATGGGAAACATAAATGGATGGGATACACTGCATTTACCCATGAGGCCATAGGTTTTGTTCACCCTCGAATTTACCTCATATGCCACCCAACAAAAGAACAGTGTATCCTTGTCAATTATGACTTCATGTCCTCTAATTAGATTCACAGCGATACAATCTGAGGCAGAGGGATATTTGTTTTTGGGCTGTGCGACGTCTCATGGGAAGACAAAGATATTCTTATTCTTTTGATCAGCAGATAACAGTATTTGGTCTCAGTGATAATTATGCCAAAGTGTTGCTATAAAATCAAATTTAGAAGAGCTCTGAATGTAGGACATTTCATATCCTTTGGATATATCTCACATGAAACATTTCAGAAATGTATTTTGTTTATAGTTTTTACACAGTATTATATGGTTTGGAATATCAATGAGAAATACAAAAAAAAAACATTTAAATCGACTTAATTTTGACTTAATGATATTAGGCATTCATTACAAACATTCCTGCTGCCTATTAAAAAAACGTCTGCCATCAAGCTTACAGTATTTGTAAATAATTGCACTTTATCTGCTTTTATGCACCATAGTGTCCTTAAAAAAAAATCAGACAAATGCAAAATGTATGGTCAAAGCTTGTCATGAAACCACATAGACAACAGCCAATGAGCAGAACACAAGCATACACATATATTGAATAAATAAAGAGTATATTAATAGTTAATCGTCTGTATTTCTAAACCAAAAAATCTTCACGTTAATCTTGTTTACCATCCAAGTGAAGCGTGTTAGCATTCTACCATTTGATGCTTTGCATTAGAGTTAAGGGATCGGCAACGTTCTTACGGTTGCACTCGAGGGGGACATGAATGTCTGAACCAAATGTCATGGCAATCCATCCAATACTTGAGACATTTCACTAAAAACACAATTATAAACCTCATGGTGGCTCTAGAACGAAGGTTTGCAAGAGTCATAAGGATGCATCATCAAATTTCGGTGCCATTTAATCAAACAGATGTTGAGATATTTCAGTCAGGGTGGGACTATCTCATCACATTCCTATTCTTCAGATTCAATATGTTTAAGAGTGTGGGACCACTGGAGCCTCATGGGAGTGGTAATAATGGACAGAACAAACTGTATGGTGTACACTTTCCAACTTGAGAAAAAAAGCTACAAAGAAAAAAAAAAAAGACACATTGCCCCCCAAGAGTAGATATTGATTGGAAAGTCTTCTTGTAGGCCATCAAATAGGTCTCTCATTGACTGCAGGAATTGAGCGGATTGATCGGCGGCTTGGTTGATCGATACAGTGTTGGGCAGGATACTTGGAAAGTGCTACGCCACCAGTTACTCTGCATTAAATGAAGCTTCCCTACACTGAAGCTACTCACCAGATAAATGTAGCAAGCTAAGCATCAGCAACATGGCAAAAGTAGTTTAACAACATGACATCATTTTTTGGTTTTACTACATTGAACGAACTTCATTGAATGCTATTAATATAAATTATATAATATAATTTGAAATATGATTATTTTTTCAATGTAATGGATAAAATAATATGCAATATGCATAATGTCAATGCACACTTAATTCTAACATCCATGGACAAGATACATACTTTTACATTTGTTTACTACTGTTCTAATTGGAAGGGCTGCACGGTGGTGTAGTGGTTAGCACTGTCGCCTCACAGCAAGAGGGGCCCGGGTTCAATTCCCGGGCCAGACAACCTTCTGTGTGGAGTTTGCATGTTCTCCCCGTGTCAGCGTGGGTTCTCTCTGGGTTCTCCGGCTTCCTCCCACAGTCCAAAGACATGCAGGTTAGGTTAATTGATGACTCTGAAATTGCCCGTAGGTGTGAATGTGAGTGTGAATGGTTGTTTGTCTCTATATGTCAGCCCTGCGACAGACTGGCGACCTGTTGAACCCTGCCTTCACCCATTGACAGCTGGGATCGGCTCCAGCACCCCTGCGACCCTTAACTGGATAAGCGGTTACGGAAGATGGATGGATGTTCTAATTGGTGGTAAGTTTGCAGAATTCTGACCTCATTAAACTAAAACTATGTCTCGGTCATTTATAGTTTTCATTGACGCCCTAGAGGTCTACATGGGTCCAGAATTTTGGATGACCTGAAACAGACCAGTGCATGAAACAACTGACCAGAGCTAAGGCCAGCCCCCCCTTAGTTACTGTTGCTAGGTTGGACAACCTCAACAAAAAGAAACACGGCAACGCCTGTTCCGTTTAGCCAGGTGCCACAGTGTCTTGGATTGAAGTCTTGTTTTAGGGAAATACTTAATCTGGAACCATCTTTCAACCAACCGACTGTCAGGACTGGAAAAAAAGCATCGTTAACCGTTCCAATATTGGTGATGAAACAGCCAGTGCCCTGTGCATAACTGTAAATGTGTTACCCCCAAATGACAGACTATCGACCTGCCTTGGGAATATCACACCTCTTGCCCAATGCATGCTGGGATAGACACCAACCCCCCCTTCAACCATAAACAGTAGAAGCGGTGTAGAAAATGGATGGCGAGATGGATCTTTTTGATATATCTTCTCACTGTGCTCTCTACCTGTCAGCATGATGTCACTACTTGTCATCAGTGTCCACGGGACGCTTTTCCAATTCAAATTCAATCAGGGAGAAAATGAAAATCTCACTGGGCTGTATTATTTATACACAGAGACCCTGCTTTCATCATTGCTGCATTCAGCATCCTGCCCTCATTATGCAGACTCATAAACACATAAACACACACACACACACACACACACACACACACACACACACACACACACACACACACACACACACACGTCAAGACAAACTTGCACATCTTTTGCATTCACATGCTGTTGGCTTTACTGTATGACAGAGAGGAGGAGCTGGAAACCTGTCCCTGGTAACTGTGGTAGGCAGAAATACTGTAAAGGTAACATTAAAAGCATTGTTTGTGCTCTGTGTTAGAGGACAGTGACTAATGTACCTAAGGAGTCAATTGTTTAATGTGGAGGTTTGTATTTTGGCAAGATTTATATATATATATATATATATATATATATATATATATATATTTAAAAGACAAGATACGTGTGAATAACCTCAGCTAACTGGAAAAAAAGTCCAACTACATATAATGTTAATGCTATTTAATTGGCTTCTAAAAGAAAGATCCAATGAAATGATTCAAGATAAATTCCCTTGGCATTAATGTCAGATGTCAGCAAAATTGCAAGCACGTTCTTGAATGACCTTCCTTACGTATCTGCACAAGGTTAGGTCTGTGAAGAAGGCCCATTCAATCCTGGCTGAGCGTAGTCACAATATTACCAAAGAGTTGAAATTGCTTCGGTCTAGCTGCAGATTCACTCTAGAGTCAAAGAACTCATCTGTCATCTTCCATTGGCCTTTTAAATATCCCAATGTTTGTCTGACGGTTATGTGGTGACTGCCAGCTGTAACAACAAATTGGGATGTCCATGATCTTGTAACCCTCTCAATAAGATGTCACTGTCAACAGTTTTCATGGGGACTATTTTTTCAATAGAAAGTAGTTCTAAAGCAGAATTTGGCATCTGAGCCTTCAAAAGAAAGCTGCTCTCCAGATTGCATTCTTTTTTCTCTATACTTTTAGTTAATGCTGCAACTGTCCTTACAAAGTATGTACTGTTGCATGCGGTATGCATTAAATTGGGGCATACTACTTTCTCAAAATGTTGCACTTTCAACTTTGACCCTCTTGCTTCTATATCTGCTGAGCAAAGAATGGTGGGTCAGAATAGCCAGAAAAAAATGCACAGGAAGTGTTTTCTATCAGTTTGTCCAGCTGATTGACAGGCTTCTTTGTTTAATGCCCATGTGGCAAAATTTTTTTGACAAATGGCATATTCAGCTGGTCGATAACTGACCATCTAATGGGTGTCCAGTAAATAAAAATTGTATTTAGTCAGCATTAGATAATATAAAGTTTTGTGAAAAGTTACTGTAAACGAACTGACACTCTTTCACCCACTGTGAGGTGAATCGTTACAGCAATTAATTTCATGGATCTGTGTTTCCGCCACATCAACCGAGGATTAAAGAACAAAGGGGGGAATAAAAGAAAATGGGCGAACAGTGCTGACTTTAGAGGACGACATGTCACGGCGGCGGGGTCTTAAATTCTGACGAGGAGCGGGATGTGACAGGGACCATCTCCCTGACACTAGAGAGGTTTAATCATCTCTCATGGTTTCACACATCATCGCTCCTCACTCCAGATTAGATAAATCACTCCTTTTAATAAAGCCTTTCTGGGAGTTTGCAGACTCTAAGAGGAAATCGGGATCTAGGGTGTCTCAGACTGTGGTAATGTCAAATATCTACATAAGTCTCTTACCAATAATACGCTGGTATATTACCTTGTTGGTCACAGAAGGTCATAGCAGTGACGCCTGTCTCCATTTTCTGCTAGACTGAAATAGGAGGTAGAAGATGACTCTGGCAGCTCTGTGGCATCAGATGGTCTGAACTCATCCACCCAGTCTGCTGTACCTTTAGGCAAAGCCACAGGCTCAGCCAGCAGCTCAGCTAGTCATTGTAATGCATGAGGTGAGATATTACAAGATCCTCAAACAGAGGTCCTGTGGAAGTTTAAATCATTGAGCTTTTTCCTCCTTTGGATATATTGCTCGCACAGCTAACTAAGGCCAGATGAAAACATTTGAAAACACAAAGGTATTGCAATTGTTTGGCACCTGCATTTTTAGATTGCTTTTTTAAATTTCCACTGCACACATTAAAAAAACAAAATGAAAATAGCAAAACAAAACATAACAACTAAATAGTAATAAAAAAAGTATCTTTAAAAGGTCCAGTGTGTAGGATATGGCGGTTGCATATTGCATCCAGTTGAAACTTATCTCGTGTGCCAAGCGTGCAGGTGAACTACGGTGGCTGAAATCGCAAATGGCTTTATCCATAGCCAGTTGTTGTAAGGGTAGCGTAGGTCATGGAATACCAGAGCCACAGTGTTTGTAGTAGGGAGTGAGTTATGAAGAAAGAGAAAGAACCGCGAACGAGTTGGCAGCATGGCAGAAGAGAGGATTCAACAACCAACAGAGGTTTTGTTTTTTTCGGCCTAGGAAACCAAAAAAACGATGTCCCTTCTGTATTTCAAGAACATGGTCGGAAAGCTGAAAGCAGGTTAGTTAGTCCGTTCTGTGCTACTGCAGAAACATATGTCCGTATGTACATATAAAAAGGCTCATTCTAATGGAACAAATACACAGCTCTTATTTTCAGGTGATTATACACTAAAGAAAACATAATTATTAATATTATATTCCATTTCTGCAAATAGAGCCCCCTGAATCCTATACGCGAGTGCTTTTAATGTCTCGTCATACAAAGGGTATTAACTCAGGCTCTCATTTCTTTCTTTCATCTCCATCCGACTCCTTCTCTCTAATGTAATGATAGGCCGTCCACACTTTCCTGCCATTGAGTTACATCCTGCTGCCACGCAAAGTAGCCCAGATGTCCCATATTTAAGTCACAACCTGCAGATTCTCCTGAGGGGATCCTGAGGCTTTTCTCAGACCAGATAGTTTTAATGAGTGTTCTGGTTCTGCCCCTGAGTCTCCTACTAGGGCCTGGAATACCTCAGGGAAATGTCTAGGGGTCATGATCAGATGGCCAAACCATCTCAGTCAGGACCTTTCAGTGTGAATGAGCAGCGGGTCTACTACTATAGACCACACAACCTTTAAATTAAAAACTCATTCTGGCCTCTTGGGTTTCAAGTTTCACTCTCTACTCGGAGCATGTGACCCCAGATGAGGACACAAATGTAGATTGTTAAATTGAGACCAAACTCTCAATTGACAACCTCGTACAACACGTCCATCTTTGCTGACTATGTACAAATTACTTTGGGAGAGTAATTTATTCATGAGCACTTCAAACTAGAGCTGCTGAGCTTCCAGTGAGGAGTTTGGATACTGATATGAAAGTGTATCTTAAATAACTGCGTGTCCACACAACATTCTTCTTTTTTGAGTTTAAGGGCATAAATAAGGTTCAAGTTTCGAGTGAGGTCAAAATAAAGTCATAACTCGAGTTCGGGCATATGCCCTGAGCTGAGACATTTTCAATCCATGTTATCAAATCGCAGTTATGCATCTCTCTGCCTTGATTTGCTCTGCATTAACCCAAAAAATCGGTGTCTGATTGCATCCAGCTGCACAATTCCACTGAATGGATTCAAGCCCTTCGCTACAGTTTGCTCCACATTCGGTCTACCCACAATACCTCTGGGTAAAGACTGATGGAATTAATGCTGCACATATGATACATTTCCAACGCAAGTCATTACAATTGTTGTGTTCTTCTCACAAAAAGTATGCATTTCCATAAGGGAAAGCACCAGATTCCATCAGAAACCTGAAAACAACCTCAGACAAAACCCTGAGGGAAAGAGAGACGCGAACGTTTCATGAATAAAAAATGGTGTACTGGAGAAGTGTTTTAATTTTCAAGGACTCCTATCATATGGAGGACAGATTAGTAAAAAGTAAAAATAAATTAATAAATGCATTAATAAATGTATAAATAAAAACAGTAATAAATAAATAAATAAATAAATGCTTGAATCAATGTATAAATACAGAAAGTCATAAATAAAAGAATAAATAGATGCTGAAATAAATACAAAAATATTGAAATGCTGAAATAAATGCTGAAATAAATAAATAAAATAATGAATAAATAAATAAATGCTGAAATGAATAATAAAAGTTAATGCCTAAACAGGACATAAATAAATGTATTTCTCCATATTTGTTCACCTTCATTCATTTATTTCTGTATTTCTGTGTCCGTATATTATGAAGTAGGCGGTCTGAACATCATTCTTAAGCAGGATTGGTCAAATAGGGGATTCAGACAGAAGCAAACCATTCGCAGCTAATCGCCCCTGTGGACAAAAAACTAGCTATGCATTTATTTATTTTTAATATTTAACTCATTTTCTGTCCATACTATCAATGCTCACATTGGTCTAACTTTCGCTGTTTGTGCATTCCCAAACTTAGAAATAGTTTTTGTTTTTCTCCAAATACAAGAATACTGATTTTGAACAGCTTAATCAATTACCGTTCGCAAAATGCATAATTTATTTGATGTCAAAACTTACAGTGAACAAAAAATTATATTATTCTTACCATAGTTATGCAAAAATGAGATTTTTGATCATTATACTACAGCTACAAGTAACTATGTGAATACATAATACCACCCAGTACAGCCAGGTCTCCCAGTCAGTTGAAGCCGTGAGAGGGAGCAAAGTACATGTCATTTGGGCTACAAATTCCATTCATTTAACCCCTGGTGAGACTGCATGTAGAGGAAGCAAGATGTACAGCTAATCATGTCCAACACATTCGCACAGAGTCAGGGTCTCAGGGTCTCAGGGGAGAGGTTAGACACGATGAAGGGGAGCAGGAGAAGTTCACTGCACATATACGATGGCAGCGTGAGAAAAGACAGCAGGAGCGGGTGAGAATAATTCAGAGGTTTTGTCTTTGGTAGACATGGAGATGATAATAGATGAGACACTTTGGGCTATTCATCAAAAATTTGTAACAGAATCCTTATTCTCTCTGAGGCGAACAAGATAAACAAAACTCCTCGTGCCTCGCTGTCATTTCGTGCAAAATTAATTAAGCTTCCAGGGCCTCGTGGGGCAAGTAAAATGTAGATTTTAATTAAGAGCTGAGGTTGCAGGGTTTCTCAAGCCCTCAAAGTATTTGGTCTGTTCATTGCTTTATTCATTAAAAAAAAAAAATACCCTTCTGTTTTTATGAATGCCCTAATGCAAAAAAAAAAGTCAACCGAATAGGATTAAAATGTCCTTTTTATCTTAAAACAAGTTAGTCATATTTTTATAGCAACAATGGATGCAATTAGTACATGTTAGGTGAAAGGTATCACTGTGTTCCCATCAGCTATACAGAGGTGTTTTAGCATCTTTCAGCTCTTTGTTTTGGTGTTGCGGGTGGTAATTTGGTGCTTTTAGTTCACTCTCATCAGAAAAGAGAGAAAAAAAACAACTCAGGACTTACTGAACTTGGTGGAAGGAGGAGGGTGATGGAAGGGGGAGGATGATGGAAGGGGGAGGATGATGGAGGGAGAAACTGAGTCGTGGCCAGCAGCCAAAAAACTCTCCCCTTCTGTCTGAGATCCAGATGAAAGAAAGGCTTAGCCGCTCAGAAAGTTCAACAGGGAAAAGTGCTATCTCTGAGCTAGCTGTCACAGCTATCACGGCTGTCAGCTGTCATAATTATCATAGAGGCCGTGAACTGATTTCCAGAAGATTATACGAGGTTATCTTTGCGACGCACCTATTCAATAAAAAAAAGACAAGCCGGGGCTGGCCCAAGCATTTTCTGGAGCCCTAGTCCCCCCCCCCCCCCCCCCCCTTTTCTCAATTCCCCAACTTCCAAGACTCCCCTGATGAATCAGCAAGTCTAAAGAAGGCAATCTAAAGCAATACTTCACCATAAATGTAGATGTTTGAGTATCACTCACCTCTTGTAGTCGTCCCACTGCTTTAAGCTTGCTTCTTTGCAGGGTCAGGGATAGCTTGGGTTCACTGACCTGGTTTCACTGTAAAAAATAAAGTATCAAAATGTTCATTGAAAATTCTTAAACCACTGCAGCAAAATCCACTTCTCCACTCTCCACCAGTTTGTTCAGTGTGATCTAAATACTCATATTTTATGCCAAAATAAGACTAAATATATTCCAATCTATACATTATGTTATTTGACAATTATGTAATAGTGACAACAGCGGGAAGTGTAATACCACCTCTGCAAATAAAGGTTACTTGAAGTCAATATAAAGAGAAAAAAGTTGGATTTTTGTTTCCCTTTCAACAGAGTTGCCTTGTTAGAAAGGTTGGTTGTATTAGATAGAATAGTCTTTGGCAGCATTTTTCAGTGGTAAGAGATCAGACAATCAACACTTTTTCAGGGTTTGCCAGTTTTTCACAGCAACATGAGACAATTTACAGTGCCCCAAAGAGTTGTTATTTCTCACTGAAAGCGACAGTTTAACATGCAGGAGTAGGAAGTGTTGTGTCTGTGTGATCACACAGTATCTGCTGAGCCCAGCTGCTGTTCCATTACTCCCACTGTCTAAAGCAAGCTCCTTCTTTTTTCTTTTCTCAAGAAACACATGTATTGTAATGCTCTGCCACAGATTATCTAAGTCTACAGTCTATGAATAACAATGTTGTTGGTATTCCTCCAATCAGAACACAAGTCCACTGTATTTTTTTCTGTAATAACTTACTGTTGTCACTGTATATTGCCATAATTCATCCTGATGACTTTGGTGATGAACTCGTGCACCACCAGGCTGCCATTTTTGGTTTTGAGTGTCTCAATGTCAATCAATCCAAAAGCTTTTGCCATCCAACATTTTTATAACCATATTGGACATTCATGGTCCCCACAGGATGAACTCTGTTAACTGACTTTTTCATCTGGCCCAATCATCAAGTCCAAATTTCATTTTGTCCAATTATTTGATTTGCAAAGCTCTTATTGTGAGCATTTGTAAGGATGACACTCACTACCAATTTTGCATTTAGTACTGAGGATCAAAAACTCTGAACCTATTTTTTACCATATTACAATTTTTTGTCCTTTCTTTTTGTTTTTTGAAATGAGCATTGCAGTCTCACTGAGCTGGCAATGCTCTTGCTCTTAGGCCTGTTTTTTTCCACATTTGCTTTTAGTAACGAATCAGATTGAATCAAGCCAAAACAAAGCAAGAAATACATTGGAAATGTCAGATATGCATGTTTTCATGTCCACCAGAGACCAATTGTACACACCTGACATCCAGCAGAAAAAAAACTCCCTTCATGTGTCGCTCTGAGCCTCTCTGTAGTATTGGAGCATCAAAAGATACAAGTACACCTTTTTTTTGTGTTTTTTGTTGCAAAAGAAAGGTGTGATCTGAATAAATGCAAAATGTATGTGCACAACTACATACAACGTCCTGGCGGCGCAGATGTTGATTTGAGATATGTCGAAAATGTTACAATTTGAGCAAAGAAAATCATGAATCTGTACATGGACATACATAATGAAAGCTTTACATAATTTATACTGTTCACATCTGACACAAATAGAATTAATGTAAAACTGCATATTACAGTTTTCACGCATAGACTGAAATAAAAGAAAAAGCACTTAGACAGTCTGAAACTAACAATGGCTCCACACCGCTGTGTTCCCGAACAGACTGAAGCCAGACAGGTCGACAAGAACAAATTATCGGGCAGAAACTGGACAGACAGCCGGTGAGAGTAGGTGTAGGCAGAGAAACAGAGCTGCTACCAGACCAAGAAAGTAAAAAGAGAGACACACTAAGGCTGAGAATGTCAGACAAGTCTTGAGTGGCTGGAGGTTTGCCAGAGCACTCATTGTGGAGTTACACGGTGGGGGAGATGACCTGTAGATGATAAAGCTTTTCACCCGCAAACTGTTAATCGCAACCACCCAGAAGTGGAGAAAAATGGCTTCAAATTATGTGCAATATGCAGTTTTCTTATATGTGTTTGTCATTTAGATACATACTTCCTTTACATTTGGTTGCGCTCAGTACAAGAAAAACATTGTATGTAACACAGCATGATTCTTTATGTTATAGACACCAGCTTTTGCTGAATTGTTTTGCAGTAGCTGTGGTTAATAGAGTCACATGACTCATCAGTGGACATGGCCGTGTATCTAGTGACCTATTCTGGGGCAAATATAGAAAGGAAGTATCAGATCCATATGGGAAGTACCAAAGATTAACCCCCAGCCAATGTTTATCCTTATGGAGGTGCTATAATACATTATGAAACTAAAATGACGACCTCACGGTTTTATGCCTCCTCTGACCAGTCAAGGTGCATTTTACATCCATGTCAGACCAAAATGCCATCACTTTATCCTGTTAGACATCTGTGTGGAACTGTCATTTGAGTATATGAATTCTTGAGTTATGGCCAAAAATGTGTTTTAAAATCAAATCAGTTCATCCTTGTATCCAAGTGGACGTTTGTGCCAAATATGACAAAATTCCGTCAAGGCCTTCCTGAGAAATGTGTTCTCGAAGAATGGGTCGACCGGAGCTCACAGTGACCTTTGAACACCACAATCGAATCAGTTCATCTTTAAGTCCAAGTTGACGTATGTGACAAATTTGAAGAAATTTGATAAAGATGTTTCTGAGATATCGAGAGAGTGGGTCGGACAGGAGGACACAGTGACTGAGTGACATTGACCATTTTTTATATTTAGAAAAGGCTATCTGAAAATACTTAAATGTAGTGTACACTTGAACTGATTTATCAGGCATCAAACACAAAATATAATAAACCTTAATAAAACAGTCACTGATGCCCAAAACTGAAACATTACGACGGAAACATTACTTCTTAAAACAAAGTCAGTGCTGACAATAGTGGAAGCCCACTATCTTTATCACCTAGTCTCCTGTCAACCAAGGTGCATCTTAGCAGCCCACTGCTCCTCCGGGATGGGTTAAATGCAGAGAATTGTAATTTCCCCATTGTGGGACTAATAAAGGCTTAATTATTATAAGAATACACACTACTTGCATTTACATTTTTTGCACCCAAACATTACTACACAAATTGCCAACAGAGTAGTAATTGTATAACTATTAATGGACTTGCTGTAAGTTCACACATCAGCGATTACGCTGACACTGTGCGCCTGCAAGGGACAAAACAAGGCAATTTGCTATTTTTCGCAGTTCAGCCTTTCTGAATGTTTTTATTTAACTATAATGTCAAAAGAAAGTTCACAGTTCTTTCTTCTGTGCAGTTAAAAGTGCTGGTCCTTCATGCAGTAATGTTTGTATTTATGAGGAGTATAGAGCTTCTGTCGTAATTATAGTGACGGTAACACGGTATTGCTTTTTGAAACTATAAAGGGCAACATTTGTGGCAGCAAACAATGTGCATCAAATATGCATGTCTATTGTACACAGTGTAATATGACAGTGTTTGAGTTGCTGGAAGCTAAATATTCAATTTATATTGAATTTCTTATCACTCAGGACAACAGCAAGTTTCAGAATTTCCCAAGTATTCCTCTAAATAAATAAAACATTTGCTCGCTCATAGACAACCTTCCTACAGAGTCTAACCAAGTAAATAATAGTTGAGGAGCCTGCATAAATCTGAACGCATGTTGTTAAAGAAAGAGGAAATCCAAATCAGTTTCCTGTACCCTTGTCAAACCCAGCAACTGCAATGATTTTATATATTGTCTACTTTTAATATAACTCTAACTCTAAAAAGACCAAGGTATAGGACATTTAAATTAAAAAAACTGCCCAAATGTGACCTCAATTACATCTTTCCTGTCTGTCTACCTTTACAGGTTGTGAAATGCAGAGGGGTTCACTTTCAGTTCACACTCTCTCATAATTTATTTCCCCGTGAAGCTGGATTGAGAAATGGAGCTGGAGACGTACGGCGGAGAAAAGACATCCTTGTGTCTCTCTGCACAGAGCGGCACAGTAGAAGCCAGGCTTTTACCTCTTTGCAGGTTCTGTCACTTCATGAAAAGGGCTTTATTTAAAGTATTCATGACACATCAGCTAAAATGTTAAATCTGTCATTTTGGTGTCTGCGCTGCTAGCTTATCACTTCCTCAGTTCAAAACATTTGAAGTTGTTTAATTGTTCGGTTTCATTAAACTATTTTACAACTCGTTAACATGACTTACAGGTGTTAGTCATGTTAACAGGTTTTTCAAATTTCCCCCCTTATCTCCCCTAGTGATAATTACTCACTTGTGGAATGCAGTGTTACTTTGAAGTTTGATTGAGGGAGCGTCACTGGAGAGATTTTTCTTATAATTTTTCCGTAAAACAAAATCTGCTACTTTGTTCTTACCTGTAAATACAGTAAAACATATACAGATCTGTGTAGCAAGCAGCAAGATTGACTGACTTTGACTTAAGCAACAAAACAAGCTAACCTTTTAGTCTCTGTACGGTTCCTGCATCATTTAAATCAGCAGCCATCATTCCTGGAACAAAGAAGTGCATTATAAGCATTTTTAATGACAATGGGCCTGTTGTACTGACCACATCTGCAATAGAAATGTATTAACACCTGTCGAATGTTATGTCGGAACACCACCAGTTAGCGTATTGGGATGGTAGGTCAGTGGATGTGTTCTCATTGATTATCCTGATCCTGCAAATGTCCCCGCTGTGGGACTAATAAAGCATTATCTTATCTTATCTTATCTTATTACAGGCGAGGAAGAAGACGGCAGGTTGCTGGCAAACATGGATGTAAACAGTGCAATTCAAATTGGCTCTACAAAAGAAATGCAATCGCTCTGATTGGTAAGTCTCAAGGATTCACTGTACACATTTTTGGATGTGAAAGACTTAATGTAAACATGACTATGTGTAATTACAAGGTAACTCCACAGGGTTCCTTTAAAGGGGACATATCATGCTCATTTTCAGGTTCTTATCTGTGTTTTGGGTTTCTACTAGAACATGTTTACATGCTTTAATTGTCCATTAAACACATTATTTTTCTTATGGCGTCTGTCTGAAGACACCTGTCCTCACTCTCTGTCTGAAACACTCCGTTTTTCTGCCTGTCTCTTTATTCCCACTCCTAAAAAAAGCCCAGTCTGCTCTGATTGGCTTACGAGAAAAATATTGTGCACCTTTGCTAAGGTAGTTCTCAAGTTGTGTGTAGGGATACTCACATGGGATGTGGTAATGTCTAAAGAGCCTGCATGTGACATATGAGGGGGGGGGGCTGATCTAAATAGCTTGTTGAATCACATGCTATCTGATCTAGGAAGCCCACAAATAAAACCACTGGGTTATCTTATTTCACAGTTTGTGAATTGGTAGTCACTCCAGACGCCCATATATGTGCACAAGCACTGAAAGAGTGAGTTTGCAAAAGTTGCATATTTTCCTATCAGCACGGTATAAATAATTCCTAGCAAATGTTTATGTGGTAGAAACTTGTTGAATCATGTACCGAGGGAAGACTATCTAACTATCTACACTACGTCTGAGTAATTGTAAATATCTGTTTTAGCCGTGCTTATCTCTCTGAGTACACTTCTGCTTTGAAGGCCTGGCAGAGCCCAGCGAACGTCTCACTGACAGTCAGGGCAGCTGCTTCTGAGCACATCTCACCGGCAAGCTCAGCAATGCACAGATGGCTTCAAATATACTGCTTAGAGTCATCATTCACTTTAATGTTGCCACTGTATGGCCGGGCGGAGGCATTCCTTTCCTTTCTGTCTTTCCCTGGACGCTAAAGAGTTACCAGCATCCCCCCCGACTGACTCACAACAGCCTGCTCTGTATTCTCGACCCAGGGTGAAGGGCGGGAACGCTCCCCTCTCACCTGCAAATTGAACAAAGGAGAGTAGACTTTATCCTAGGCAATTCTGTAAGCTATCAGCCCACTATATGGTCAGCAGAAATATCAATGCACCAACCAAGAGCTGCCATGACCCTTTTTAGAGTCTCACAATGGCTGTTTTCAGAGGAAAAATCCCCCAAACACAGCACTTATTCAATCTTTTATTCTGCAAACTTTCTGCTGGCATGAAATAAAAAACACATCCTCTGCACTTATAGCTTTAGAAAAGTGGATATTCTGTATAATGTGAAAAGTAAAATTCTTCAACTTGATTTGTCCTTTGTCCTCACGTCACTCCTTTTGTTAAGAAGAAATGCAGTGTGCAATTTCTTACAATGAGTGGTATATAGCTGTCGTGTGAAGGTGTGATATTAGCAAGTGGGTGACTCAGAGATAATCCTCTCTATGAAGTGATGATTCATCTGGATGTTTGGGGGGGGCTTAAAGAGGAGAGCGAGGGCTGTCTGGTCCCCACAGGAATTTAAACAAGATGTAAGGAGGGAAACCAAACACACGAGTAATTGGACTTCACTACCTCCTAATCACTCACTGTCTGCACCTGCAAACTCCAAATGAAAGAAAGCAATTGGACAAAGAGATTCATCTTAAATGAAATCTTTTTGTAGAATATCCGTTTCACGCTGGCACATCTGGCGAATATTAATATCTGAACTGGGAGGAAACTCCCATTGAGGCTCATATTGTCCTGTTACCCTGCGTCATCAATGGAAGTTGCCTCTTCCCTCTAATTTGTCTGAAAAATGAAGGTAAATGGACTGTACTTGTATAGCTTTTTTTCTAGTCTTCCAACCACTCAAAGCGCTTTAACACTACATGTCATAATTCACCCATTCACACCCATTCATATACTAATGACAGGGACTACTAATCAAGGTGCCATCTGCCCATTAGAACTATCTAATCATTCACACACTGCCGGAACAGCCTCCAGGAGCTATTTTGGGGTTATGTGTCTTGCCAAAGGACACATCAACATGGACTAGTGGAGCTTGGAATTGAACCCCTGATCCTCTGATTGAAGGACAACTCTGTTCTACCACTGAGCCACAGTCGTCCCAGCGTAAGGTAATACATTTTATTTGATTTTATATTTTGGCAGAGCAGTTTAATCCTGCGCGATATATCAACACTGAAGCCCTGATAGTGAATTTATTGGAAATAAAGGCCAATTAACATCATCACAACAATCACCTGGCACCAGTTAATATGGATGGGCCATGTTGTACGCATGCCAAATACCCGAATTAAATGCTTTATGGCCAACTGAATGAAGGGCAATGCACCCAAGGGGGACAGAAAAAGCGGTACAAAGACGACGTTCAAAAGTTGGTGCTTCAACCTCAACAACTGGGAGAAGATGGCTCTTACCAGAAACCTATGGAGAAGGACGGTCTGTGAAGGTATAGCACTGCAAGAAAAGGACCTCCACCGTGCCCCAGTGGAAAAGAGGCAACTAAGAAATGTAGAGATCCACCACCACTACCATGACAACCACTCACAGATGCCCCCATTACAACAGAACTTGTAGATCAAGGTTCAGCCTCTAAAGCCACCCGAAGACCCCACAAATGACAAGACCCACCAACAGGAGGACAATAATACTCGACTTCGAGCGATGGTGACCTTCTTGATATTTCTCATCCAGGAAAATCCATTTCAATTATGTTATGTTTACATCTGTTAATGCAGTTTGAAATGTACGTTTATAGAGATATGATTGCAGGACTCATTCAATTTTTAGCCGAAATAAATCCTTGTTGTTTACTTGAATTTATTTACCAAGCACAGTAAAGTACAGCATCTTGAGCTGGGATTTTTTTCCAATGATATAGAGGGAAGGTAATGCAAGGCAGCTTTATTTATAAAGCCAATACGCAGGTCAGAGCTAGGTTCAAGGTGCTGGAGTGTTTTTCTATTAAGTGTTTATGTCATTTTGATAAGATTTCTCTAGTAAAGATCGGAAATTTATCGTTGAATCTGTCATTATTGTGCAGTTTATCTGGCCTGACAGTCATCTGTTGCGGCAGACAGACAAGAGTTTATGGCTGCAGTTTTAATTAAACTGCAAGATATGAGAGTAGATTGGACCGTCAATTAATTTTAATCTATACTTTAGGCTCATATAATGATGGCTGTATTGATGGCTGCATCATAACCCGCAGGGTGTGGTTTCCCAGATTTCCCATTTTTTTTTATGTTCAGCTCAAAGTAAAAACATCAGAATCACTGCTACAGACCACAGATTAACCTAGTTAGGAGTGCAGCTGTTATATTGTTATTGAACAAATAAATATGTGATTTAGACGCAATATAACATTGCTGTTCTAAACTGCTGTTTCTTTATCTCAACTCTTCTCCTTAAGCCTTCCATTACAAGTCACCCTCAGCCCTCGGTGGCTCTCCAAAACAAAAGCTGTGGCTGTCCTGCTACTTTTGACTTGAATATATTACCAGAAAACAACAAATGTTTCATTTGAATGGATGCAATGCTACTTTAAAACACTGTATTGGTTTGTCCTAATATAGTGTAAAGTATGGGTTTTATATTTTAATTGTTAAAAAGTAGAGAATGTGTAGTATTTGAGGTCACCTACTGATGGCATACTTTAACAGTCTCGGGAGAATATTAGGAAATCTAATGTTCAATTATATCATAATTATCTTGCTGCCACTCTTTAGAAAAGCTTCTTTTAATTAAGCCAGCCCTTGTTGACAGGAAATGCTAGTGGTGTTACCAGATGCCACCATCATGATGACTGAGCTGAGGACTTCCACTTCTGCGGTTTGTGTCAGGACTCACCCTGAGATCGCAAGGACAAAAACAAATATTGAATGAGGACAGCAGGAGAGCAGAGCAGCGAGTCAGATAAAGGCATAAACCGAGGGATCTTGTTGGGATGTCAGATAAGCATCACAACAGGACTGTGGTGCAGTGTATTAAGCGGTGAATTTGGCAATTTGACGCAGTGTCCTGGTGCTCGGATAGAGGTGTGATTAAGTGAAGTGAACAAGGACTCTAAAAGACTAATAGTCAGAGAAGACCAGACATTACTACTAGCTTCCCTTTAATAACCGTGTATTCCCTTCAATACTCATGGAGACTAGCTGAATTCAAAGACTTGATACATTGACTTGACACAAGCTCAAAGACTTGGGACTTGACATGGACCCTAGCTTAACGTTTTGAGTCTCAAAGACTTGGAGACTAGCTCAAAGACTTGGGACTTGACATGGACACTAGCTCAACGAATTGAGCCTCTACTTGGAGACTAGCTCAAAGACTTGAGACCTGACTTGGAGACTAGCTCAAAGACTTGAGACCTGACTTGGAGACTAGCTCACAGACTTGAGACTTGACTGGGACACTAACTCAAAGACTTGGGACTTGACATGGACACTAGCTCAACAAATTGAGCCTTGACTTGGACACTAGATTGAAGATTTAGGAGTTGAGTGGGACATTAGCTCAAAGACTTGGGACCTGATTTTCTAGCTCAAAGACTTGGGACTTTACTTGGACTCTGGATCAAAGACTTGAGACTACACTGGGACACTAGCTCAAAAGTGTTGGGACTTTGACGGATTTTAAAAGACTTGGATTTTGACCTACCCCTCAAAAGACATTGCCCTACAAGATTTGACTTGCAAAAAATGACTTGTGAGTATCTCCGGCTGAATCCATACTACGTCTAAAGCTTTCATTAAAAATCAAGGACACCGTTCATTAAAGTCCATGTCAGTGTAAAGTTTCTCATCGTGGGGATCATCTGAGATACAGAGGGGGGGACAAATTACCTACATAAACGAGTGCAGAAACATATGTAATGCAGATGCTTCCGTTGACCAGAGCTTTCTGAATGTCTTATCTATTCAATTCAATTCAATTCAGTTTATTTTGTATAGCTCAGAATCACAAATTACAAATTAGCCTCAGAGGGCTTTACAATCTGTGCACATGCGACATCCTCTGTCCTATCTGTCTGCTGAAATCTTCCAGCCTGATTTGTCAAAATGTTGTGTCATTTTCATTAAATGTAACAGTGTGATATCAGCAGACAAACTGTGTATTCTCTGTAATATCATGTTGTGCAAATCTGCTTTCTTTTCTCTCCCAATTTCCCTTTCCTCCCTCTGTCACCACATCTCCCTCCCCACCTCCCTGTGGTCTGGTCACACAGTGCAGCTGAGGCTGGTAATAAGAGGCGGTCACACCGATCGCTCTGCTCTCCATCTGGGTGCAAACGCCACAGCAAAAGTAGGAGGTCGAGAAGGAGGAGAGGAGGACGAGTTAACAGGTTCCGAGGAAATTTGGGTCACGCTTGAAGCCATAATGATGCTATAATGCACCAGCACAATCTCTGCTGCAGCACCGAATAAATCACAGATGCAACACCCTTCACAGATAATAACTAATGGCTGCTCTCGACACTCTGAGCCAGTGCACAATATGAATCTGTAACCAACAAGTTAGATAAATGAATCTGACATGTGACATTGAATACCCCGAACCACACACACACACACACACACACACACACACACATTCTCACCTCTCTTACTCCAGCCAATGACATTTCACAACTACCTCCGAGGCACCCAAACAAAGATTGATCAGAGCAAAAAGGTATCAAGCAGGAGATTATGAGACAGAGTTCCCAGAGTTTTCCCATTACTGGCCACCTAATCCGTTTATAAGGATATGCTCTTAATGGGATGGAGCGGTGAGAGCTGTGGGTATGTGTGTGTGTGTGTGTGTATGAGGATGAGGTCATCCATCACGGACGGACATCTGAGGGAAGCGAGGGGACAGCAGGGAAGGTTAATGTCGGCCTGGATCTGACTGAAGCTCACATCTATTCAGCCTCCAAATCTCCGGTGACAACGCTGAGCGATTTAGCTGCTACCTTTCTCGTCGACGTCTGTGATGCATATGCCAGCAGAACACGGGTCAGCCACCTGACACACGCCGCACAACAATATCATCCCACACGGCCTCCGAGTCAGGCTTAAAATAATCCTCTCTGCTCTTTGCACAAAGCAATCATAATATCAGTGAGGGTTAGGGCTGCACAAGATATCGTTTTTTTTCATTTTCATTGCAATGTCAACTCAAACAAGACTGCAATATTGAAGTTTGAATGCAATAACAACCAATTAGATGGCGTTCTGTCTGTATATTTTGTCTGATATATTTCATGCTGTTTACTCTCAATAAGATGTTTATTGTGAACATCTAGATGCTCACAGATTTTTTGGATTAAGTTGAATATTAGTAGAAAACTGCACTTTATAAATGAAACTCTCTACCTTTTGTTTTCAGATAAATTTGTTCAAAAAATGTTTTTATAAATTAACAAGCTATTAGTTGTATTTTACCAGTATACTGACAGCAGCAGAAAGGCAGAACTGAGTATGTCTCATTTTTCTCATATCCTAACCCAGTCCTCGTGAGGGTTTGCAAGAGTTTCTCCATAAAGACAATGCCCCTGAACTACTCATTGGTTGTCTGTATTTGCTGGTAGGTCTCATACTGTCAGTCCTACCTTAAAGGTGTTAAATCGACCATTCAGAGCATTTATGTAGCAACTCGTAACTAGTACACAACTATGTTCCATGTAAGAATACATGTAAAGAATTCCATGTAAGAATCCTCTGTGTGTGCTGGAATAAGATCTTCTTCTTGCTTTATTGACATAGTCGGGCCGGCTGTGCGTGCTATGAACACTGCAGAGTGAATAATGAAATAATAATCTGTTTTGAACCGGCCACATACACTTTCTGGAGGATTTTGGTGGAAGTCTACTCTGACATATTTGTAGAAAATGCTCAACTTTTCCGCAGCTAACATGTAGCCTAGTGCATGTGAGCGCACCCCACTGTCATCTCACTGCTGCTGTTCTGCACTATAGGCTTATACAGCAGTAACAGCTGAAAACGCCGATCCAACCGACAGTGTCTACACTTAAGTGAGCGGGAAATACCTAGATCCTGAAGGCACCTGAACTACCCACCAACACTGACTTTCCCTGGGAATGTTAAACTAACCATTGATACTGTGCATTTTCTGAAAAATGCTGCAATGGCCAGGCTACCTGAACTACCCACTGCATGTGTATTGTCTGGGAACGTTCCTATTTCCCAGGCCCACTAAACCATCCACTGGCTCTGTATTTTTCGTACATGCTCTGCCTCCGTTTGTTGAGGCCCTGATTTGGAACTACAAGTCAGCTGATGCGCAGAGATCCACGTATTTACAGGAAACCTTTGAACTGAAGGTCAAGGGGGCTCGCATAACAGATTTCATATCTAAAGAGACATTTTGAACAGATTCAAATTCCCTCTGAAATATTTTGGTAGCTGCGTGTCTCCTACCTGTGCAACCTGTTGCATATTTAATGCGACAAGTTCCTGCTCTTTTTATGATGGCTTGATCTCCCCGTCCAGTACTGGATAAGTGGGAGACTGTGAAAGGGTGATAATAGAGAATAATGAAATAATAATCTGTTTTCATCCGGCCACATGCACTCTACGGAGGATTTTGGTGGATGTCTACTGCGACATATTTATTCCAAATGCTCAACTATTCCGGTAGCTAACATGTAACCTCACACCTCGCGACTCCTCCATGACCTGCCTGCCTCCACTGGTGCAAGGGACACAGAGAAGTCATGATGTATTCATGAGCTCCACATAAATATGACAATCTGTGTGTGTGTGTGTGTGTGTGTGTGTGTGTGGGGGGGGAATCTTTGGACAGATCTCACCATTAAAATGCAACCAGCGTGACATGATTTCAGAGCAGAGAGTGTGTGTTGCAATATTTCTGAAAGCCTTCTCTGTGATATCGGGATGAACACTCGTTTGCTTTGATTCGCCCAAAGACATGAGCTTTATGAAAATAAACGGCGTGTCTTTAAACCGGAATCAATCACGGCAGAACACATTGTATTGAACGCCAGCCTATTTTTGATGCATTTTCATGAGGTGATATAAACAAACGCGCGCTATTCATTTGTGTGCTCCCTTGTGGTTTCTTTTGAACACCTACACCGCCACGAAGCCAGAAAGGCGTCATAAGGCAAACAGAACTTTAGCCAAAGGCATCAGCGGAACCCAATTATAAAATGTTTACAGTTTAAAACCGTTTCCCACTTAACCTTATTATGACTCATATTCAGAGAATCGTCTGTTTAGGCGCTCTATGTGTGTCTCAACATGAGAATCCAGTTGAAGAGGAGAAAATAAAACTTGATCGTGAAAATCACACCATTCTGCAGCATCAAAAGTGGTTTTCAATTAACTTCCTCATTGGATGAAGAGGGAGCTGAGCCAGCGGGCAAAGCTCTTGTTTCCCGAGTCTATCTACGTTAGTTATGAGCTTTGGGTGACCAATAAAAAAAAAGGAGATCAGGGATACAAGAGGCTGAAGTGAGGTTCCTTCTTAGGTTGGCTTAAAGATAAGGTGAGGAGCTCAGAAACTCGGAGGAAGCTGCTCCTTCCCGTCAAAAAGGACCAGCTGTTGTGGTTCCGGCTTCTGATCAGGACTATGCCTTTTTAGAGGTTTTTGAGGCACATCCACCTGGTATCAGGACATAGAGAGATTATGTATCTAGTCTGGTCTGGGAAAGCATCGGGGTCCCCCAGAAAGAGTAGGAAAACGTTGCTGGGAAGAGGGACGTTTGGAATACCCTGTTTACCCGCAACAAGGCCCTGAATAAAGGGAAAAGGTATTGAATGGATGGATGCAAGAAAATGCCAAAGAGCATTAAATGGTAATTGTTGATGTACTCAACTTTGGTTGGGAAAAATCTGGCCTTGTGTTGATATGAATACTATAAAAATATAGTATAAAATACTTCTAAATACATACAACCAAACATTTTATTAGAACTCACAAGTTCTATACAGTCAACACCTGGCAGCAGGACAACAAAGAGTGAGCTAAAAACATCCAAATAAACCGAGCATCCAAGAGAAAAATGACTGAGCACAGCTGGTGACAACTCTGCGACAGACTGCCGCACTGGCACTCACGGCAGTGTGCCCAGTCATTTTCTCCAGGTATCTAATGGCCCTACAGTCGGCCATATCACAGCAATTTTGAAAGTGTGAACAGCACTTTCGGCAGAAGACCAAAAGGTGTTATATGGAGCAACGATGGTTTGGAATGAAAAGTTCCCATTCCTTTTCCCAAAAGACAACGTGAGGAGACTGTCTGGTGGAGATTTTTTTTAAACTTGGGTGAACCTGAGTCATCATCTGCATCTGATTAGTAAGTAATGAGTTTTTAGGGGAGTAAGGGGAGATATCTGTGTCTAGGGTTCTGGGAGGTAAAGTCTCATCTGCTTTCTGCACAGACAATGTTAAATGACGTGACGGACGGACATGAATCTCTCACCAAACCCAGGCACAATCAAGGTTAGAGACATCCAATCAATTAGTTAAATGGCACTTAATGTCACAAGCTAAAGTTAAGGCTTTGTAGTAACCTGATAAAAAGAAATTCATAGTTTGGATTCTTGGTCATTAATTCAGCACCTGCAGAGCTGCGACACCAAAGCATTAAACATTTTCACTCAGCTTAACATCTAAATAGTTGAATTCAGCCATGACATTGAAATTATTTTTAATAACACTAAGCTATGATTTCTAAACTTCCACACAACACGCTCTGACAAAACCAGCAATCTTCTTTCCAACGGTCTCTCACATTTCCACCATCAAAAAGTTTTTCTTTACCTTTAACTTTCTAATATTTCTGTAGGGTCCTTTTACATAACTTATAATAACAATCTGAGCCTGTCAGTGTCAAAAAACAGGCAATTTTACTGGACGTAGATTGACGGGGCAAAATTGCCCGTTTAGCGGCTGCCGTCTGCAGCGTTCTCGCTAAATACTGGATTTATTTTTATTTTTATAGTTGTCACAATTAATCACTTAGACACAAAAAGCTGAGAAAAAAGGGTCAAAGTTGAAATTATCAGTTAATGCACCCGACTATTTCCTTGCTATGAGCAGTTGCCAGGCAACCAGCAGAGACCCAAGAAGGCTACTGGTCGCGGGCCAAGAAATAGTCCCGCACATAACCCCTTGTATAATGGCGAATGTTGGATTTATTATCTTTTTTGTACAGATTTAACAAACCGGATATGACGAGTTAATTAGTGAGATTTAAAGGTGCTGGTATTTGTATTTTGTTCCAATTTGACCAGGGCCGCTGGAGGTCAGCGAGTTGGGGGGTGCTGAGAGAAAGTGAGTCTATATAATGACGTCGTTCTAAATCCTACACAACTTTATTGTTTTTGCATTAACTCCCTAGGCTAGGATAATTTATATCCAATAGTTCTTTACACCAACTTTAAAATGTTTTACACTGCAACAGATAGAACACCAACACGCTGTATGTCAAAGCAGCTACAGTGAAGACAAGCACGAAAGCTGCATGGAGAGAATGAGGGAGTGCACGTACTCGGCTGTGTTTGATCACACTTTATGCAAAGCCAATTTCAGAGGTGTGATTGAATATAAAGTCAATGCAAATTCAATCTGGATGGGGAAAATTGAGGCAAACCCGTTGGTACAAGCTGTTAATGTTTCAGTATTACTACCCAGTAAATCTGGAATACAGACGTAAACATGACATGTTCATCGGATTGATGGGGCCCTTAAAGCATGAGTTCTACACGAGGAAAGTTTCAGCCCTGGACCACACCGGGACTAATTATGATTCTGCACATCTTCATTAACAGCGAATATGACTGTACTATGAACCACTGACACAAAGCTGCTTCTCACCATTAACACGCATTGGTGAAACGTCTAATTAGTATGTTTTCATATTCATGTGCACAGCTCCATGTGGCCCGGGATTACTTTACTCATCGGCCATTTCCAAGAGCTGAACAACTCAACATGGCCTTAGCAGGAAAACTATTTTGTCCGTCGATGTGAAACCTTCCTCTGGTCGGCAGCTCACATCTGCACAGCGACCTGTGGAAGTTTCTTCTGAGCTCCGTTAAAAAGGTGTAGTTCCCTCTGGACTTGCACACTCATACGACAGCCTCCTCAGGCTACACAGACGTATTAATCCCTTTTAACAGATCTGCCGCCATCTCAGCTTTTCTCACTCTCAGGTGTTGGACATATTTATTTTTTTTTACTCCCTAATACTCAGGAAACATCTGTGAGAAGCTAGATTTTCACAGACTCCCGGGTGAGTTCAGGTAAAAGCAAAACAAAAGCCGCCTGCGGTCACAAAATCTAGTCGATCAGTCCTCTAAGAACGCTCTCTGTACTGTCAAACACGCCGGAAGGAAATGAGACAAAAGGTCCGTTTCAAATCCCTCGTGGGCATGTGTGAAAGCAACTAGATATGTTTTCTACTGGTTAGATGTCCATATACTGTGACATTAAAAAATGACATATTCAGCGAGACGAGCAGCTCCACCAACAACCCAATAGAAATAATGCAAAGCCAAGTAAAAAAACAAACAAACAAAAAAAAAATCTCAAATGCAAGCACCCACAGGGCCTTTTTGGATTCTAAGCTGTCAGGTTCTGTGGGTCTAACGTCAAAAAAAATTAAAAATGTTTGCATTGAATTCAGCTCATTTCAATGCTTTCATAGAGTAGTAAATGTGTGTGAAAGCTTTTGTGTCCAGTCTTTAGATAATGCCATTTCATGCTCTACTTTTCTGGTTGTAAAAAACTGCAGTGCAAAAGACCCCGTAGTGTGGTCTGGTCTGGGGTCAGTCATCAGACATGATCCATTGTGTCGTGATTATTAAAGCTGCTACGAGGAACGTTCATTTTGTGTTGATTTTGGCGGTCCCTGTGGACGAAAGTGGTAGTGTTTCTGTGCCCCAGAGTCCCTTTAGAAAACTTGTTATTTTACCACAGCAAGGTCTGACAGTCGGTTACGCACCGTCCTGGTTCTGGTTCTCTCGTGCCCCCCTTCCCTCCAGTGGGCCTCCAGGAGCGAGGTGTCGGTGTGTTCAAGTTGTAATTTTCAGATTAAAGTCATTACTTGTATTTCCTGGTACATTTTATGGTTGAAACATGAATATAAACTACTTTTTTCTTTTCTTCATTCCAGTTCTCTTGTTATTTTCTTCTATCATCTTCAACTGATCTGGTTAAAAGAGTGATAACCCCATAGAACCAAAGACGTACAATATCTCTACTCAACACGGAAACAAGAAAGTTATTAGACGATGTCATTGCTGAAACAAGTAGTTTGTTACGCAATTAGTCAAGACGGAAAATGTGTCGACTACAATGCTTGATTAATCATTTATGTAATCTTTAAAGCTGCTGCACATTCTCTGCTGATCATCTTTGTTTCTATCCATGTAATCTCAACATGTACTGGTTTCATTCTGTTGCTCAAACAACACAAGCTTTCTGTAAATCTAAACTACTGATCTGGGAAACTGTTGGGACATTTTCACGACGTCCAATCTTTGTGAACAAATTATGGATTAATTGAAAAAAACAAGCAGGTTAAGTTGACAAAGAAAATAATCTGCAGTTTCATCTTCATGCTCATTGAAGTACTTTTACTTTGATACAAAAGAACAGCCAACACTTTTTTTACTTTCACTTAACTAAGCAAATAAAATACACTACAGTCCATTTCATTTGCAAAGCAAAGAAGCAAAGAAGAAGCAAAGAAGTCTGGCCTCGAACCTGGCGGACTTGAAAACAAAACTGAATTGAATTAGTTTGTTGTTCCCTGAGAATCAAACACACTGCAAAGAGTGAAAGAGAACAGCTGCCTCTACAGCAACAGAAAAAGAGAGAAGAAGAAAAAAGATGAAGAGCAGAGAAAAGAGTGGAGGACTGCTATCATCGAACAGAACAGACATCTCAACCGCAATCTGAATTTCACTCCAACGGGAGAATGAAAACATCTTTGTTGACAGGACGAGGAGGAGGAGGAGGTTATGTCAGTCATGCTGAAATGTTTTGTTCAACCATTGTACAGCATTCTGCTCTATGGATGCTATAGCAGTGGTGTCAGCCTGCAGTATAATATGGGGTTCAGTCTGACAGAAAAAGTACCGGTACAGGAGGAGGAGGGGATCGTTCAGCTCGGTGACACATCATGACTGACAGATCGGATGATGCTGATGGGTTCGGGTGGGAAAAAAAACGAAGACTTTATTGACATTAGCTGAGAATCGAGAGCTAAAAATGACTCCGGGATCTCTAAAGGTAATGACAGCGCTGACATAAACAAGACTCTGCAACCTTAGAGGCACCACTCTTGAAAAAAAAAAAAAAAAAAACCCTGGTGTCGCTTCACAAATTAACGAGATGAATAATTGATTGTCTCTTGTTCCACATCAAATGAACGCACATAGTGCCTATCACATGAATACAAAATTAGATTTGCAGAGTTTGATAAAGTTGCACAGTATTTCATATTATCAGTGTTCCCTGCAGTTAAACAGATTAAAAACACTGTGAAGAAATAAAGAGTTTATAACACGACACTGGAGGCATTTGATTTTTTTTTTTTCTTCCCATACCAGAATAAGATCTTCCATCACATTATTCGGGGAGAGAAAATATGCTCACAGAACAACAAGTGAGCTCTCACAAAGTCCTCAGACCTTTTCAGGTCAAAGGAAAAAAACTGACTCTGGGTAAAACTGGCACACAGGTATTAAAATATGCACGTTGTTAAAATCAGAGCTTGATCTTTGAGGGTTTTCTGTACCGACTGAGAGGAGCTGATGGAAAAAAGGTACGAACAAAAGAAGAGAAGCAAACACAGGACATGTGAACTAAACTGTGAATGAGCTGAGTCATACACAACCCACTGGCACATGTACCATTATGTGCTGAGACTCAAAGGGTTGGTGTTAAATATGCCTTCAGTGACTTATCTAAGCTCGGTATCGACATGGTAAAGTAGAAAAGTAGGTTGAGGTTTCTTGTGAAAAGTTATTTATTTAGATAAGGTGACACTTTAACATAGTTTACATCGAATGTTTGTATTTGATCACTTAAAGTTGTATTTCCTACCACTGATAGTTATATTGAAGGCTTAATAGAAGTCATTTTAAAAGTTAAAATAAAGCGGATTAAATCTAATGTATGTATTTGATCACAATGTTGTATATTCAACCATTTATATTATGTTTAGTCCAACTAAAGCTCATTTTAAGTGTTAAAACACAGCTGGAAATTCATAGTCATAATATATTCATAATGCATATTTGTGTCAAACTTATCAGTATATATATATATATATATATATATATATATATATATCTTGGCTTTCATCCAGAATCCTTGATAAGTACAAAAGGATATTCATTAAAAAAAATGTTTCCTTTGAAGTACTTCTCTAAGCAAAAAAGCTTTGGCCAGAGAACCTCTCAACTATGATAAGGTGTCAAAAATAAAATGCAAATAATTAATATAGGGATTTTTTTTCTCGCCAAAGGAATTTCAGCATCAAAGAATTTGTTGTGAACTTGCCCGCAAGATGAAGCTTTTCATCGCAGTTGTAGCTTTACCCAACAAGATTCCTCCCTGGGGGATTCATCTGTGTTTGTGCGGTGCCTTCAGGTGCTCGTGTGCTCCTGTAACAAAATAAATCCAGTGAAATGTTGCCTTACTACACACCTGTGCCTGAGAGAGCATCAGGCCACATGCATCTGTCCACCGACTGGAGGAACTATGATGTTTAACTGCCACCTGGTGGTGAAAATAAGGCTGTACAGCAGAGACGGAGACTGAGTCATGGATGTCACTTCAAACACAGCAGCTTCTCCTTTCCTTCCCAGGATGAAGTCCAAACATGTTAACGCTGCTTTTAGCGACTGTACACAACGATGCTTCAGCAGGTTCAAAGCAGAACATATTCACCCGTGCACATTAAACTGTGTGCAGATGTTCAAATAGCAGGAACGTTAGTCACAACTTGACATTTAGTTAACTTTTCAAAAAGAAAATGTATACGCCAACATAAGCAAGCATCCCTCCTAAAAGTCTCCAGCCTCACAAACAGCTGATCTTATTCAAAATATTCCCTGGCAACACAGTGCAACTACAGCAGGTTCTGAATCAAATATAAGTGTAACTATATAGGCATAAGTGCATTCTGGCTCTAAAATTTGCCAGGTATATCTTTTTGTGTTGCTCATGGTGGATATTAAGCTTTTTTTATTGTCTTGTTGCATTTAAAAATATATATATAAATATACAATAAAGAACACAAGTGTCAAAACTTATAATTCTTTAAAAAGAAGTTTATTCAGTGAAATGAAAAAGTACAAAAAGTAGTTTACCTGTAGGATCCGCTAGGTCTGGCTAACACCAAATCTGTTGATTAAGGCTGGTTCTTTAATTCATAAACTTTGTTTATTAAAAATAAGGCTTATTGGAACACCCAGGACTCCACGTAGGGAGGCAATAGAAATAACCTCAATCCGTTATTTAGCACATTTAACAAAAACGTCCACGTAACCAAGCCCGGGGAGCGGCTGCTGGCTGACAGGAGCACAGAGAACAGGGGGATATTTGAGATGAGCTGTGGCCTCTGATGATGCAAGGCAATCACATAAACTGCAATCCCTTCAGGAGGAATCCACAGGCACCGTCAACCCATTCCAGTCACCTCTGCAAAACAGCCTCAGTAGAAGCCATTACTGTGATGTACAGCGGCCGCGCAGACTCAAAGGGATTACCCAAACAGTTGGCTGCCATGACAGGGACTATTAGAAATATATATGATAGTGATTGTGCATATTTACTACAGTGTGTGTGTGTCTGGGACCCGTTTTTTGTGGCGATGACAGTAAAGCCTTAAATTTATTTGAGGATTAATGCAGACTTCCTCCTGTGCTGCTCACCAGCAATAAACCCACAACACAGCAGTGGAGCTGTGGGAGGTCTTCCCAGGGTGCACAGCGGTCAACAACGTTCATGCTGCAACAATGTTGACCATCACGTCTGACATCCTCGTCAATCTGCACAGTCAAAGAAGAGAAAAGACAAAAATGTCTCAATATTGCAAATTGTTTCTACATTTGTTTTGTAAACAAGCACAGCTCATCATTCAATTTGTATATATTTTTTTCTAACTCTAAATTCCCTTTCAGACGACAACAGCACCACTGCCCTCTGAAACACATTATTTCTAATTGCTTTAGCAGCGCCGTCTTTCCACATCCTGTCTGGGAGGACCGTGGTGATTTGTCCTCACCTGTGTGACAGCCTGCACGCCGGCGGCCGGGTCCCCAGATGGAATCTAGGATAAAGCAGAATGGAGGCAGGATTTGAGTAACGATGAAAGGCAGCAGGACGCTGGCATAGTCTGCAAAACAGAAGAAGTCGTCACGGAGACTGACAAAAACAAACATTGTTGGAAGGAAATTGTAATTGTGTTATTCTATCCAACCTTCCTGGTGTCATTGCTTGTTATTTACCAACACTGCGATCTGATCTTGTATCCCAGGAGACTCTCAGAGCTCTGGGACTCTAGTAAGGAGCTGAACGTTGGTTGTTCCAACATTAAAGTAACAGTATCCTCGTTTTTTTTTCGTTTACAGGAAAGTTAAAGGTTGAATCATTACTTTGGGTTGCAAAATCCAATATAGATTCTCAGACTGATTCTTTCAGTGTGTACCTTTGTCATGGTGAATAACGTCCCCTGTCAGGCAGGATTCTAGTTTGACATTGAGCCAAAACAAACTACAAAAGAAAGTCAAATTAAAATCAGTACACAACCAAATGACACTCATTTCGTAATCTTTTTTTCTTAATCTTCTCGTTGTTCTAATCTGGAGCTCTGGTCTAACAGCCCTGTTGCTTTTCAACATGACGGTTTAGAACCTTATAAGATCCTTTAGTACAAGAACACATACTGGCAGTGTGTTTCCCCTCATTGGGTCAATTCAGGTCGTACTGCTGCAGCTCAGGGATCAAGGACAGGAGAGATGTGCAGCAGGTGGAGGTCCAGCTGAACTTAGTTTGTGACCCGCATCTGTACCAGTGGCTGCTGCTGCTGCTGATGCTGCTGTCGGGCTGGCAGGGTGTTCCGAGTCTGCCTTCAGGGACAAAAGGAGGGGGGAGAGAGAAGACAGTAAGTAATGAGGGCTAAAAACCAAAAAAAGAAGAAGAAAATCTAAAAAAGGAAAAGTGCCATCGTGGGCAAAACACCTCAAGAGTCCGATTACCAAGTGGGCCACTGATCACAGCCGGCCCTGAGATTTTAACTGGGTCAATAGTGACCAACAGAGCCGTTATATGATAAATAGAAATGTACCAAGTTATTAACACAGTAAGAAATAAGTGAATGTGCCGTCTCTGTGAAAATTGCCTTCACACTGTATCCTATTAACAGATGCAACATTTTGACTCACTGTGTGAAATGTTAGAGCTGTATTTATTTCCAAATGTCAGACATTAGTCTTTAGAATTCAGGCAGTGAATGAAGAAGCTCGGAGAGTGAAGCTCTGACTTTTTAAATAAAGACGATCCGAACACAAGAACAAATCGACACAAAAAAAAAAAAAAAAAAAAGTCTAGATTTGCTTTCAACAAAACACAGCAGTTGACTGTAACAGGCAGTGTGTCCTCACCAGCTCTCAGGTTGGAGTTCTTCCATCCATTGTGAAGGGAAACCTCCTGCTGGCAGGATGCATTTTCTTCTTCTTCTTCTTCTTGTTCACAATAGCTCTTCCTGCCTTAACACGTCCCTGAACTCTCCCATCTCCAGGCTGCCAAAGAAAAAAAAAAAAAGAGCAGAACAAAAAAAATAAAAAATTAAACATTAACACATTTGTAGATCAGGATATAACGTGGAAACCTTAAAAGCAGTGCCCCGCTGTTCCTGACAGAGTTAGGTCCGACTCAGAGGGCCCCTGTGCACGATTGGTGTCACCACAGGCTGTCAGGACCGGCCCGCTGTGCTGCTGCAATCAGAGACCCGACTGATGGTGCTATTTAGTCATTGCCACCACCACCACCACCACCTCTCTAGAACACTGTGTGAAATAGCAGGACTGTTCAGTTTTGGATAGTGAAGGCATTTCGAGTTATGTATTCCTAAATCAGCGTCAGCACATTCCTGTTTGTTATCACCACACTTGGTAAACAACACTGAATGAATAGAGCTATCATCATCATCATCATCATAATGACAAGTTAAAAATGTTTTTATTAAGTTGAACTGATTGACTCTTGAGACACGCTGCTGTATCCACTGTTTTTTTTACAATATGCTCACTTGACCCAATTCCTTCCATTTGGTTTGGTGACACGTACGCCGTTTGTCAAATGAAATGGATCCAAAGCAATCTGGAACGACGCTGATAACACACTGATTAGGGTGCTTGAAGTTTATTATCTTTTATATATTTTGTAGTGGATGTTATGGAGAACATGGCCGATTAAGACACTCGTCAAAAACACGGTGGGTGACTAACTCGTAAAGAAGACTTTTGTCTGAAAGGAAAGGAAATAATGATCCTATAGTGAAGTGGACAGTAACGGAGCCAGAAACATACCGTGAGCCTCCAGGGCGGTGTGCCCATAGTCCTGCTTGAGGGAGGGAGAAGCCTGATGAAGTCCACAGCATCCTTCCACTTTGAGATGCTGGACTTAAAAAAATAAAAAAATAACAGGTGGTATCAATACAGATTCTGGAAAACACACCAAAGCTTTGAACAGAAATCCAGGTTGTTCAGTTGTCCTGTTGAATCCCCTTAAAAAAGTAAAGTAATTATAAAAGTAACGGTTCACAGTTTAGTCTTCTTAAATGCAGCAGTGGAAGAATAGTATTCTTAATATAATAATATTGGTATTAATAGAGTCCTACAAAAAATATATCACATCATGTAACAGCTTATTGCAAACGTTCTCTCATGTTACTTTGTGTCATGTTATGGTGTGCACGTATATTCAACGTACAGCACACACTAATGAAGAGGGTGAAGGGTGGAGTCAGATGGCCCCTGTGCACACAGTGTGTCCTCAGGTTGGGTCGGATTGGGGCGTCGACGCCACTGCATCAAACACCCCAACTGATCAGTGCAACTCATCACTCTCACACCCACCACCACTTACTGATTGTTTGGGAAATACTATTAGTTCCTGCTGTGTTTGTGTTTACCTTGTGTTTCCATCTCTGATCCAAAGGCAGCTCCATGCAGTCTCATTATGCTCCAATGTGTTGACTTCATGACAGTTGGCAGCAATTCCTGTGTAAGACAAAAAAAACAAGCAGGTTAGCTTAAGAAATTCACAAAACATGGTCAATCTCGGCTACCCAACCAGTCGTGAAAAACTCAAATGTTCCAATAACTATTTTTCTTAAAAAAGGTTGAAAACAAACAGTAACTGGTTGAATCGAAAGGCCAATGTTGACTAGCCGAGTTGACGTAATGTTAGCTTACCCATAAACTGGTTAGCTATGGTGGCGTCTAACATTAGCTTAAGTTTCTCAACAACTTTTTTTAAAAAGAAAACACAAAGTTGGGAGAGTTTTGATGACGTTGGGTACTCGATACTTTTCTGTTTGCACTGAACAAATGTTTACACTGCACTGTTTGCACACATTTTAAATGCTGTACATAGGAACGTATTTATTTTATCCCTGTATATTGTTGTTAATATTATTATTATTATCATCATCATACCAGGCTGCTGGCTAGCTGAGAGCTGCCAAACGGAATTTCGTTGTATCACTACAATGACAATAGAAACCTCTTTATCTTTATCTCAATGCTCACAGTGCACAAACGTCGACGTAGCAGCTGTCAGTGATATTGGTATAAAATGGTCCATAGACAAATGCTGCATATCTTATTAAAGCAATTTAATGCATATTTACTCCTAATGACGTCATAACTGATTCAAAGTGGATTTTTGATCCTTTTGATGCATCTTTTATTTCAAAGTCTTGACACAAGATACCAACTAAATCTAAGTCACTGGTGTTGTCTGAGGCTGGTTTACGTCAGATAACAGATATATCTTCGAGTATGATTATACACATCATGCAAAAATTCAGTATTATTAATATAATATTGATTTAGTTAGTAGAGCCAAGTCACATAACAGTGGAGAGAAAACGTAAACTGTTAAAACCTTATGTTCTGGGCAAATTAAGAAATGTAATCTCATACAGATTAAACAAGCTCATCCAGTGTTATGGTTTGTATACAGTACCAGTCAGAAGTTTGGACACACCTTCTCATTCAACTACTTTGAAGAATCTAAAATATAAAACATATTCTGGTTTGTTGAGCATTTGTTTGTTTACCACATAATTCCATATGTGTTCCTTCATAGTTTGGATGTCTTCAATATTAATCTACAATGTAGAAACAAATAAAACAAAAAAAAAAAATAAAAAAAAAACCATTGAATGAGAAGGTGTGTCCAAACTTTTGACTGGTACTGTATATATATAATATATAATATATATATATAAAAATACATATTAAATAAAAAAAAAATAAAGAAAAACCATTGAATGAGAAGGTGTGTCCAAACTTTTGACTGTTACTGTAGGTAGAAAGGAGAGATGTTAAAAGAGAATGAAGCGGTTAATTGAAGACAACATACAGTGTGTTGTACAAAAAGTATTTTGCAGGATATGTACCAATCATACCAAAAAATATGTTTATTAACTGGTGTAAACAAGCCCCATAAAACACCAGTAACTTAGATTTAGTTAGTATCTTGTGTTCAGACTTTTTAATAAAAGGTTAAAAAAAAAAAATATGAGAATGAAGAAGAATGAGAAGGTGTGTCCAAACTTTTGACTGGTACTGTATATATGTATGTATATGTATATTATTAAAAAAACAATATTAAAAAAAATATATATATAAAATAAAAATAAAAACCATTGAATGAGAAGGTGTGTCCAAACTTTTGACTGGTACTATATATATATATATAAACACAGAACACGTGTTAAATAAACACAGAACACGTGTTATTACACTTAGAAAGGAGGGTGAAGGGTGGAGTCAGATGGCCCCTGTGCACACAGTGTGTCCTCAGGTTGGGTCGGATTGGGGCGTCGACACCACTGCATCAAACACCCCAACTGATCAGTGCAACTCATCACTCTCACACCCACCACCCACCACCACCACCACCCACTGTGACCTCACACCCACCACCCACTGTGACCTCACACCCACCACCCAGCACCAACCCACTATGACCTCACACCCACCACCCACTGTGACCTCACACCCAGCACCACCCACTGTGACCTCACACCCACCACCACTGTGACCTCACACCCACCACCACCACCACCACTATGACCTCACACCCACCACCCACTGTGACCTCACACCCACCACCACTATAACCACATGTTAGACTCTCCAGTTCCTGCTGGGTGTTTGTTTACCTCGTGTCTCCATCTCTGGTCACAGGCAGCTCCACCCAGCCTCCTCTGGCTGCCATGTGTTGACGTCATGGCAGTCAGCAGCAGCAGCTCCTGTCTACAGAACAAAACCCAATGAGTTAGCTTCATGTTAGCTTAGCAGTCAATGCTAGCTGTAGTAGCCTCGAACATCCGCCTCAGTCTCTCAATAAAGCACACTGTTCTTCCTGAAACACAAGCAGCACTGACTCACACTCACACTCATCACACGGGGTGAGTTATCTCGTGTCTTCCTTCTTTCTTTCTTCTTTGTTTGTTTTACATTCTGCTAGCTACTGTCTGCTTCCGGTTTGAGGGAGTGCTTTTAGTAAAGCTTGTCGCTGATTGGCTCAGACGCCCCGGACGATGGTGGGCGTTCATTGGACAGCTGAAACCCGTTTCCGGGTTGAACAACCAATGAAAAGTTGTATACTTGTCACATGCACACAGTTGGCTTCACAAGACCTCATTCCAGCATGGATTAATAGTGCCTTAATGTGGTATCTACAATAATTATCCAGTTTTTTTTTTTTATTGTTTAGTTTGTTTTGAACTTTTATAAGATAAGATAAGATAAGATAATCCTTTATTAGTCCCATAGCGGGGAAATTTAGGCTTACAGCTTTTTATTAAAATGTCTGAACACAAGATACTAACTAAATCTAAGTTACTGGTGTTTTATGGGGCTTGTTAAAGCTTGTTTACACCAGTTAATAAACATATTTTTTGGTATGATTGGTACATATCCTGCAAAATGCTTTTTGTACAATACACTGTATGTTGTCTTCAATTAACCGCTTCATTCTCTTTTAACATCTCTCCTTTCTACCTACAGTACCAGTCAAAAGTTTCACTTCTCATTCAATGGTACCAGTCAAAAGTTTGGACACACCTTTCATTCAATGGTTTTTCATTCAGTAAGTCAAAAGTTTTTCTCATTCAATGGTTTTTCTTTATTTTATTTTTATTTTTTCTACATTGTAGATTAATATTGAAGACATCCAAACTATGAAGGAACACATATGGAATTATGTGGTAAACAAACAAATGCTCAACAAACCAGAATGTTTTATATTTTAGATTCTTCAAAGTAGTTGAATGAGAAGGTGTGTCCACACTTTTGACTGGTACTGTATGTGTCAATGGCTTCTCTATGTTTAGCCGTTGAGTGTTTATAAAGTTTGTCCTCTTTCATGGTCTTTGTGGTCCAGAGTAGGGTTTGTGGTTCAGATCTGTTGCCTAATTTATTTTCTTATTCACATTATTCACTCCAGACACTGCAACCCTCAGCCTGAAACACCTTAACTTATCACATTTAATATTTACTTGATATCAAAAAGATATGAACCTGACTTATTTTGTCATTTTATGTTTTTGTTCTACTAAAACTATGCAACAGTTTATACTGTAATGACTATTTTGCCTGTTTTCCCTCCTCTGTTGCTCTACAATGTTGTTTTAAGTTGGAGGACTTGGCTTCATGCCTCCAAAACCCTGATTCTCTGATTACATCTGTGCTCCCATTGTTATTTCTGTAATTATCTGCAGACTCAAGACCTCTGATTTTCCTTTTTTGCTATATGATGATGATTGTGTCTGATGAGGAAAGGCATTTTTCTGAGACCAATAAGTGTATAGATGAGCGAGCCAAAGGTTTCATTGAAATGCAAATGCAATTTTATATTAAAAGATAGCAAAGGGATCATTCACTATATCACACAACACAGCTTGTTAGTACTGCCATGGAAATACATATACAGTCTTTTCATATTTACACATCAAGTGACAACCAAACAGAAAATCATAAATACCTCTTTTTTGTTAACTTTACAACAGCTATACGCAACCAGTATTTCATGAGATAAAAGAGCACTATTAAATAACTGGCATCTTCCCTATCATTTACAAGGCTTGGAAACACAGTGGTTAAAATAATCCAGCGAAAACAAAATGTTCTTCTCCAGTGAGTAAAAATTAATACAAGTCTAAAAACGGTCATGAAATCCCTTTGTACAAAAGACTATACAACTTAAATCAACACAATATCTTCAACAGAAACGTTTGCTTGTATCCGCATGATAAAATCTGTACAGTTTGAGCATTCCTGCAGCAGAGTTGGAGGGACTGTGAGCCGGGGTGATTGGTTACTGGGTCGCTGTGATGCTCCGTGGGCCTACCGTCAACCAACCGTCAAGAGACCGTCGTTATGTAGCTGCCAAGACCCTCTTTCATTGGCCTCAGTGCTTCGTCTAGCAGCAAATCAGCACGTTGCTGAGCTTGTAGCAGATACTTCAAAAATACATGGTTCTATAAAGTCTAACCGATATATTTGTCAATATAGCAATATAGTATTTCCTCGTACCAATTTCTCAACGACAGACTGGTACTCTAAAGTTAAAGCAATGCATAATATCTTTACTTGTATTAAATTCATTTTTCAGTAAGTTGTCAGTGATACATTTCTAATCTATAACCCCTCACTGTCTGATGGGGTCAGACATGCACAGCGTTCCTAAGTTACCCTTTTGTTATAGTGAACTGTGGCAGATACGGTAAGAGTTGATGGATCAAAACTCAAATTACAAAGAAAAAAGGAACAAATGTTCTCGTTTCCCCTCTAGCAGTGTTTAGCCATGCAGATGCTTTTGGTTGTATACTCCAGGTTTTTGATATATTCACCTCTGAAACTTCGCGAGCCTAATTAGAGCTTATTATTGTTGTTTTGTTCTAGAATTAAGAAAATCTAATTAAAAAAACATACTAACATTTGTAAAGATGCAAATATCTAAATATCTAACCCTACAACATAACCTTTCTCTCAACAGCTCAGTCAATCTGTGAGAACTGGGATTTTTTCTCTCAAAAAACCCCAACAAAAAAACAATGTAATATTGTTGTTTATCTAATATTTACATTTGTACCAGCCTTTAAACCGTTGTCGGTGGTATAAGGATGGACAGGGAGGGCCGAATGACGTTTACATTTTTTAGGCAGCTAAGGTTACAGCAAAAAAAGTTGGAGAGGTGACATTAGGAGAGAAGAGGTGTTTATTTATTTAGCGCTTAAAATGTAATATTGTTAAAGTCAAAGAGCTTAAAATTCTAATAGTAAGTGCTATTGTAGATAGTCATTAATTTGGCGAGTAAACCTCAGGAACATGTTTTATAATTTTTTAGAAAGACCAATGAGTAAAACACTCAATGAGAGATTGCATTGAGAAAGTAGTTCCGAAAATAACCTCTTGGGTTTTGGGGCATCAGAAATCCCAGAGACACATGACTAACACCTGGGTAAATAGAACCACAACTATCTGCATGGCTGAATAGCCCTAGTGGTACAAATACGCTTTTCTGCAATTTGGGTGACCAAACCCGAGTTTAAAAAAATGCTACGAACATTTTAAAACCTCTGTCAAAAATAATTATACAGCTGAAGGAGGAAAAAGAACGCAATGTTTGGCACTTAGGGCTGTTACTTCATCGTGGCTTCCTCTGCTAGGCCCGAGGATCAGCAATAGTTGAATTACAACTTTAAAAAAAACAGGAAAAAAAGGGCTCCTTTAAGATTACTTTTGCAAAAGATGAATGAAAATCTGCAACCAGCTGAGAGCACCAGCTGCAGTACGTCCTTGCTTGACCTGTTGGAGGCTGTAAAATAAGGGTTCAGAAGCAGGTGGCACCATCAGTGAGTTGTCCTACCGGTGGGGGCAAGACAGTGAAGTCAAACGAAACAAACATCCAGTAATTAAGATACATTGCTATTGAAGTGTAAATGCTGAAAGAAGCACGGGGACTGTGTGAAGCCCAACCCTTTGGCACTGTCATAAATACATCTCGTGAATATCCGGGTCCGATTCTAACACAACACTCTCGCCGTTATTCCGAAAGTCAGCAAACCCACTCCACAAGTACAAAAAAAAAAAAAAACGTTCATAAATAGAGTTCATAAAGACATGAGTGGCATCAGAGAGAGCATCGCAAAAATCGCAAAAAAAAAAAAAAAGTTCACAAAGATATAAAGGTGAAGTCGTACACAGAGAAGCGTCTGTCGCTGAAGAGAGTCTGCATCCTTTAAAAAGGCTCCAGATCAACGCTCGTGTCTCTCTGTTCACTTCCTCCCCAGAGTCCTTTGCTTTCTTATTCCAGCATGCTCATTAGTTCATCATCTTGCCTGAAGGCAGTAGCACTGAGGGTACTGTTGGAGGAGTGTACTGCGTGTGTGTGTGTGTGTGTGTGTGTGTGTGTGTGTGTGTGTGTGTGTGTGTGTGTGTGTGTGTGTGTGTGTGTGTGTGTGTGTGTGTGTGTGTGTGCACAAGTAGGACGGAGCCCCAGTTTCAGAGACAGGAGTTGTGTTTATGGGAGCTTAGTCGGGTCTAACCAGGTTCATTTGTACCGTTCTTCTACGTATGCATCTGTTTGTACCTTTTCATATTTGTGTGTTTGTACCAGCTATAAATACAGTTGTGTGTTGTGTGTGTGTGTGTGTGTGTGTGTGTGTTAGGTAACGGAGGTTGAGAAGAAGCGTGGAAAGCAGGGGGTGGGTGGGTGGGGGGGGGGGGCCTCCCTCACACTTCGCTCTCGGTGGAGGGCTTGCGCGTGGAGACCCAGCCGGTGTCGGGGAGGCTGTGCTGGGCGTGACGCTGCGGGGTGATGGCCGAGGGGGTGAGGGTGGTGATGGAGGAGCATTCGGACTGCTCCTCCTGGAGGAGCTGCTCCGTCTCGCCGTCGTCTAGCGAGGCGCTGCTGGCCTGCAGGGACACGGTGTCCGTGCGCATGCAGGTGTGCAGGCCGCCCCGGGACGGCTTGATCTGTTTGAGGTCGTCCCAGTAAAGCTCGTCGTTGGACAGCAGGCACACGCCCTCCACGATGCGGATCTTCTCCTTGGTGTAGCCTCCGTCCACTCCACCCTGGGACAACGAGAGACGAAAAGTTAGTCAGAGTGATGGACGCTATTTGAGACGTTAAAAGGGAAATCCACCTTCAGCTGCTAATCAATATGTTGAACTCAACACTTTCTAGGAGTCAATTGGTGATTACATTTTTATTTTTTTCGTTTTCAGTGTATTAACTTCCAACGAGCCACCAAGATGTGTCAGATGGCCTTGTTCTCCTATATTTCTTTAATACGTTCACATTTCTTCCTTCCTGAACCTAAACCCTTTTGCCTGCTTTTAAAGAATAATTTCAAAGGTTAAAATCTTCAATACAAATCTCAAAGGCTCTTTATAATGTTAAATATGTTAAAGGTGGATTTCCCTTTAAGGATTAATCAGCACAACACTCCAAAACAAGATGTCACCTTAAAAACACAACCCATGCACAGCAGGATGGCTCCGTTTGGTAATGCTGCACTTTCCTCTGGAGTTAGTTTCTCATTTTCAGATCAGGTGCCACAGCTATAGAATTATCATTAACAACTAGAATTACTGCATCGCTGGTGTATGCGGGCGCCAACCAGTCATGTTGAAGTTTACATCCACGTCTCTCTAAATTATTCTCACTTCAGATTTTTTTATTTTAGACATTTGAGTAAAATTTTAATTTTTAGCATACCAATTATTTTATTATGCCTGAAAACGTGTTTTGTGAGGTCACAGTGACATTGGACCGTCAAATTATTGTATCTCATTTTTTTCTACGATGAATATTTCTATTGCTTCTGATATTTTTGAAATCATAGTTACTGTATTATATTTTTACATGTCTTTCTTTATTTACTATTCAATAACTTTCTTATATGGAGCCTCCCAGTGAAAGGATCTCACACGATTGTAATTGTACAACCTGTGACAATAAGCATATCGAATCTTCTAAGTACAATTGGACCTTTTTCGGCAAATTTGAAGAAATTCGCTGCAGGATATTCCTGAGATATTGCATTCACAAGAATGAACCGGATGGACAGACAAAACCCAAAACATAACGTCTCAGACCACGGCTGTCCCGGGCTCGGAGGAATAGAAACACTAAACTGTAAACCTAATCTGGAGGGAAATCTACTGATTGCTTTATGGCACACAAAAAAAGGAGATGTGGTTCATAACACCCACGGACAAAATATTCGGTCTGTTTTAGCAGGAATAATTTGAACAGTGTCTCTATACTCCAGCATGACAAAAAAGTGGCACACCTGTTAAAGCAGAGGCAAAACGACCCAAAGCGGAAAGCTTATTTAAAACTTCTGCATTTAGAAACAGCCTTCAAGCAGTCCAGCCATAAAGTTTCCAGTATTTAAAGAAGTTTTTCAACAGCTTGTGCATTGCGTTGCAACAAACAAGGCATTGGAAATGAATTCAGCCTTATATGCTAAGCTTATAGTGATGAATAAAACAAAAAGCAGACATCCTTTAATTCTTCTCTCTTTTGACAACAACAACATATGACCTGCAGGTGCTACTAACAGGATATATGGGAAATGTAGTGCTGAGTTTAAGAAACGCTAAGTGTAACACCTTTGACAAATGTATCCGCACACTTGGATTTATTGCCTGTTGAAATGTCAGTTTCACAAAAACCCCCGACATGCTACTGATCACAGAGCTCCGACGCCGCACCAATCGGATAAATTGTTATTTTGGAAAGCAGGTAGCATGCAGTGAAAGACAGAAGAAGTGAGGGGAAAACAAAGAAAGCAACTCAGAGGACGCCACTCCTTCATGCTGTGTAACTACCTCTCCACGGGACAAGTGGGTCAAAAGATAAAGGGAGAGAGGGAGTTGTAGGGATGGGAGAGCTGCAGTGAGGAGAGAGAGGGAGGGGGGGGGGGTCGGAGAAAAAGATGAGGGCTGCCGTCGGTAACCTGCTTGTGTCACATGTTACACTATTTCAACACAATCAATCTGACAAACAGGAAAAGTCATTTGTCTCCGTGGTTACCCACCGTACGCCTCCATAGTCTGGGACCATCCTATGGAATTAACATGGATTCACCTTGAATCCATTCAAATATTAAACAAAAAAAAAAAAAAACGTCTGTCGTTGTCACTTTAAAAGTCCAGACTGTCTGTTACCTCTTTCTTATATCGAAGCTGGTTGTATATTGGAGGCTTTTGCGACGCCTCGATCTTGACCTCCTGCGTGGACGTCCGATACGAGGGGTTACTGTAGGTCAGGTTGCTCACTCCCGGGTCAGCAAACTTTGACTTTTTATGTCTGTCGATCAAAAACAGAAGGAACACAGCACATGGCTTGATAAATCAAACTATCAGCTGTGTGTCAAATGTGAATAATAAGACCATGTGTTCAAGAGTAAGAACATTAATATGTGTCAAACGGGGGGACTGACCTGTAAATAATCAAAGCGGCAATGAGGATCAGGATAGCCAGGATGGTCAGAACTCCACCAATCACATAGCTGATATGAAGTCCTTCCCCTGAAAAAGACAGCACAGATGTTAAAGACTGCTGTGTTCACAGAGAAAATCCAGCAGCTTTGTTTTAAAGAACATTAAAGACTATTTTGGGAAAATGCAGTTGTTTGCTGACTTATCTCAGCAGAGAAATAGTTCTGAAAGTGTTTAGCCCAGCTTATACTGCTTTAATGTCCTGTGGGACAGAGGGTGGGGTTCACGTCATCAGAAACTGTGCCTTTAAACTTTGACAGTTGTATGACTGCAGAGTTGGCCCTGTGAGGGTTAAAAATACTGTGCATTTTGTAAAAAAAATAGCACTAGAAACTTATCATCTTGATTTATTTATTGTAGTTTTGATTTAATTGTATTTGTTTACGTTTCACTTTTCTTATTGTAAAGCTCTTTTTAACTGTGTTTTTTTTGGGTTTTTTTTTAAAGTGCCATATAAATAAAGTTTTCTTACATCATCATTAATTCACTTCATCTGCAGTTAATAGCTTTGATGACAGACTTGTTTTTCAGGCACATCTGTATTCATTTCAGAAAAGAAAAAGGAAAAACATAGTTTGCCAGTCGTAACTGCCTGGTGGTCGATGTGGATGATATTTAGAAGTGTGAAACTTGTTATTACTTAAACTCCCACATGACATAACTGTGGCGTTAACAATGCAACACAGGAAGCAGGGGGGAAACTTTAAAAGTGTAAGAACACTCTAAGCTAAGGGAAACACATCCTGGTCTTATCTCTGTGCTTGTCACGTATGGATAAAATGAATACATTGCTTTTTTTTTTTACTGTGCGTAAGATCATAAGTGTGAATCTCCCAAATGTCGTACTGTTCCTTTAAGACTACATTCGGGCGTTCAACCCGTGTACTGACCGTGAGGAGCCGTCACCACGGTGCTCAAGCAGCCTTCTGCGTTTTGGTTCTTGTCGGTGCAGCTGTAAAAATAAGACAGAAATCCAGCTTGAGAAAAGATACTTTACTTAATATATCTTAATATCAGCTGTAGGAGCCTGTGTTGCATTCCAGCTGGTTGAAAATCTCATTGTGTATTCTGTTAAAGATGAACAATTAACATAACACTCCTCTGTGGGATGAGAAAAACACTCATGAAAGGCTTCAGAGCACTCAATATTCATTTCTCCAATTATTGCTATCTCGTATAAAGTAGCTCTTCAAATTAGATGAACAAAGTCTAAAAGGTGTACTCAAAACAACGGACAACATGATGCTATTTGAAATTGTTAAACAAACAAGAGTTATGCTTTAAAGAAAAGGTTTGCCAACATGTGGGATAACGTAGGGTTGAGTTATTAATTACATTTTGCATCATAAATCACTTTGCTGTTAAAAACAGACAGGCAGACATACTTGACCGCTGAGGACCCTCCGTGTGGAGTGTCTGTGGGAGCTTTTGGGGACAGGAGTGCTGCTGGCCCCTTTATCAGGAGAGGTGGGGATGTAACCTGAGACTGATAAACACATGAAGATCAGAACCTGAGTGTGCTGTGTCGTTTTAAATGTATATATTTTTAAACTGGGGCTAAGATAATAACGGAAGTCCTGAGGGGCAAGTTAGAAAGAAATGGTTCCGGTGATCCATTTTCAACATTTCGGAATTGTTTTCACTCCTGTGTTTATGACTTCAGAACAGGTTTTGTCGGGATATTCTCTAAGAAGATGAATTAAGTTCTTTTTGGTAATTTTGGTCTAACTGTTTTTCACATGCTTTTGCACATTAAAGACAGTTGAAAAACTTTTCTTAAGTCATAATCACAGGCGTGAAAACAATTTAGAAATTTAGAAAATGGATCGCCATCCTTTTTTTTCTCACTTGCCTCTCAGGACTCAACTATGAAAAGTTCTTATTGACCAAGAGATTAAGCCAAAACATGCAAATACTTTGGTAAGGTCAATTTTAGTAAACCATTAAGAAGTCGGCAAATAAAATAATCAGACAGCATCATTCCCAGCGGTCACTCACTGGTGGAGCAGGGCCGGCCATCGGGTTCATCAGGACAGGCGCACACAAAACTGTTGGTCTTGGCGAAGCAGAGGTGAGTGCAGCCGCCGTTATTCACCCCACAGAGATTGGTACCTAAATGAGAGGAGAGAGGATGCTCACTACTTGTTTCCACAGGGAGACAAGAAAACTCATTTGATTCAGTTCATTTCAGTCCCAAGGATTGCAAAGCGACGTCTGATGCTTGTGTAGGATTACAATGTCATAACATTCTCAATTTACGTCAATCAGTAGTGGTCATACTGACAGAGCAATTTATTAAACCTCAAAGCACCGAGTGACGGCTGTCCACTAACACTTTTACGATTTCGCCGACTGATCTCTTAGTTGATCTCATCGACAGATCTGTCAAACTTAGTTTCTCCACAAAGAATCACACAAAACGCACACAACTTTCAATCTCGTTTTCTACAGAGATATATTTTTAAGCTTCTTGGGAATAAGTTCAGCATGCAAAAAGCATAAAAAAATGACTAATCGGATAGGAAATCTAATTTGACTAAAACCAAAACGACTGATTAGTTGATTAATCGACTGCGATGGGGCAGCCCTACTTCAGTAATGTCTTGTGTTAGAATATATTTTAAATACAAATTGGGTATGTGTATCAGGTTCTTCTTCTTCTGTATCCAGTGTGTTATCTGTTTCTGTGGTAATCGTGGTTCACCAGACTGCCCTGACTTGACCCGCTCTGTACCTGTGATCATTTCCTGCCATATTTCAAGCTCATACATTTAAATCAGCCTCTGCTGCTGCATCAACTAGTGCATCAGTGTCCTTCAGCTTGAGCTGTGAGAAGAGAAGTGTCCTTACCGGTCTGTCTGTGAGGCGATACCACTATAATGTCCATGAGGCCCTCCACGTTGGGCAGCACGGTTTCCTTGTTACGGCCGGTGTGTTTGTCCACCCGTTGGATGGACTTAGTCTGCCAGTCCGTCCAGTAGATCCAGCGGTCTTGCTGCGAGAGTCGGGAGAAAGGGGTTAGAGGGGAGGACACCGGCTTCAACTGGGGAAACGAGGGAGAAGAAAGAGAGGAGAGGAAAAAACACAGACAAGGAGAAGGGGGATGGGAGGAAGAAAAGGGGGGAGGGAGAGAGGAGGAAGAAAAATGAGGGTCAGAGTGGAAGAGAAGTGGAAGAAATGGTTAAGTCGAATGGGTTCAGCATGGGGGGGGAGGGTGTCACACGGTGAGCCGATGAGTGAGAGAGAGCAGGTGAGTGGAGGAGGCAGCCAGGAGGAGGGTTTCAGCCCAGTGATTGACAGCTGAGGGTGAGGAGGGGTAGTGGGTACCTGTGTGAGGGCGAACGGGTGGGACACCGGGCTCACGAGGACCTGACGCAGTTTCCCGTTCAGGTCGGAACTCTCGATCCTGTCCAGGTGAGCGTCCACCCAGAAGATCCTGCAGAGAACAATCACAGGTTTTACTTACACTGTAAAAAAAGAGTTTAAACCCTCTGTGAGGCTGTCAGGATTAATATGCACACGATAACAAAATGAAAGTTGAGACACAACTTTTTTTAAAAACATTATTTCTTTATTACCTCAACCAAAAGTTGTATCCTCTAGCTTTACATGATAGTTAGCTCCTCTGTATCATACAGTACCAGTCAAAAGTTTGGACACACCTTCTCATTCAATTTTTTTCATTTTTTATTTTTATTTTTATATTTTTTTTATTTTATAGATTAATATTAAAGTTTGGACATCATTCAATGGTTTTTCTTTACTACATTGTAGATTAATATTGAAGACATCCAAACTATGAAGGAACACATATGGAATTATGTGGTAAACAAACAAATGCTCAACAAACCAGAATATGTTTTATATTTTAGATTCTTCAAAGTAGTTGAAATAGAAGGTGTGTCCAAACTTTTGACTGGTACTGTATATATACTAAATTCAATATGTTCAGTTTTACAATAATAGTCAGTTCATGACTCCTTATTTGTCTTGTAGATCTACTTTCTGACACTGCGATGTAAGGTTTTCCCCACAGGGACAATTGGAATCATGATTTAATCTACAAGGCTCCTGTGTGCTAATAGATAATAGCAGGTAGCTCCTTCCACAGACAGGCTTCTCCGTCTCTGACCTTCTCGTGTCGTAGTCCAGTGTGAGACCGTTGGGCCAGCCCAGGTCGGTGTTGATCAGAACCTTTCTGTCCGAGCCGTCCAGGTGAGATCGCTCAATCTTTGCAATGTGACCCCAGTCGGTCCAGAACAGGTAGCTGCAGAGACGAGGAGAACAAAGTTGAATATTCCAAACTAAAACAAATTACTCTTCAGGATGTTTTACCTTCTTTCTGCTAATATCTTGCTTTTCTTCTCCTGATTTACACACAGCTTGTTATCTCACTTTAAGTCATTTATTAACAGCTCCAAAACCTGAACATTAATTTGAGAGGGTTCGAGCCCGGACCCTTCTCTTACCCTTTGCTGGGGAACACTGCGATGGCTCTGGGTTCATCCAAGCTGTTGTTGACCAGGACTTTGCGGCTCGTTCCGTCCAGGCGGGCCACCTCGATGGTGTTGCGCCCGGTGTCGGTCCAGTACATGTTCCTGGACACCCAGTCGACGGCCAGCCCATCGGTGGTCTTCAGGCCCTGGCTGATCACCGTCTCCATGCCGGTGCCGTCTAAGTTTGAACGCCTACAGAACAAAGGAAAGGGCGGACATTGTATGACATAGGGTGGATTGATCAGAGCCAATTCAATCATACCGATGATATCATTTTTAATGTTTTAATGTTTTTCCTTTCCCTACAAAATAAAGCAAAAACACTTTTCATTTGTGCACAGCAACATTAACACCAAGTCAAACTTCCAGATCCAGATCTACTGTATTTTAAAATCTCTAGATGACTGACAATGTTTGATGAATACAAATCATAATGAATATAATGAAAGCTAAAAGATAAATGAAAAAAAAGAGTTCATGCATGTAGACGTGGTTTTGCGTTCTCGCCTTATAACATCCAGGGTGACGTCGGTGTAGTACAGCTTTCCGTCCACGCTGTCGTAGTCCAGCGAGATGACGTTGTGCAGCTCGGGCACGGGCACGTGCACGTCGGTGTGGTCGTTGGTGTCGAGGGAGATCCTGCGCACGCTGACGCGGTTGGAGAAGAGCAGGTACGACTCCGGGGAGTCCTCGCATGACCGGCCGTCCCCCTTGAGCAGGATGCCGGTGGGACAGGCGCAGGATGTGTCGTTGGGGCGGGGCAGGCACAGGTGGGTGCAGCCGCCGTTCCCCCGCCCGCACTTGTTAAAACCTGAAGGGGGGGACGGAGAGAAAAGGGTTAATGCAAAGACACACAGGAGGTCTGATAATTAAAACATAAATACAGACACTTTAACACAAGAATCAGTCTGCACTCAAAGCTGATTTCTGTTTACACAGACATGTCTGACTGTTTCTTGGCAACATATAATTACTTGTCAATCACCTGGAGCGCTACTCATAATATAATCAGCGGAAGCTATATATAGGATCATCAAGTAAGGAGACCAAAATAGAGATGGAGCATAAAATAAATCCAGAAGAACCACAACAATGGCTATAGTGAGAGTGTAACAGAGGCCGCTGTTTGATCAGCTGTGAAAGTAGAGACATCTACAAACTGCAAACAAACAAAATAGATTGTGTGAGAGCAGGTCAGCAAATATTGACAAGGGGGTGGAAATGAATTAAATGAACAGTATAAATAGATGGAACATTTTTTTTTTCCCCCTGAGGCAGAAAGGCTATTTCCAATATGTATTTGTAGCAGTCACACAGCAGACAGTTATGTGTGAGCCAGGGGTGACCCTAAATAGTTGACTATTTAAAAGATTTGATTTGAAGAGACGGATTTAGCTGTCAAAAGTCAAAGTCGAATTTTCATGGGCAGAAAAATGGTGGAAACAGGATCATTTCATTCAGGCTTATGGGTGAGCTGAATGTCAGATTTTACGTAGTACTGCTTGTTTTCTCCAAATATATTATGATATGTAGCCTATTTTGGTTTGGTAGGTTTTAAATATCAACCTATACATGAAGCTGTTAATAAAAAATAACTTATGTAATTTCAATCAATACCCTAAGCGTGCGTGAATAAGTCACCATGTACACTTCATCCACATTTGCCGGACCATTGGAGCAACGTCTTCATGTTAGCCTCAGAAATTCTAGATAACAACATGGTAAGGCTACTGTGTCAAAATCAAAGAATGCATGCATTAATCAGAGCAATTTGCATAGGAATGTAGAACTATCAGAGCACTAAATATTTCTTTGATTTATGAACCATTCTTTAAAATTAGCAGAAGGAGGCGTGTAGAAAAAAAGCTGTTTGCGACTGGTTGGGGATGGAATCAGGGCTGAAATGTGTATTTACAACCATGTGGTAAACAAAAGTGTTGTTGTTTTAACTTTTTTTTTTCTATTTAAAGATTATAAAGCGCAAAAAATATATATATATATATATGATTTCAAGATCAGTCGATGACCGGCGGGACCTGACAATTCAGAATAGACTATGTAAATATATTTGACATATTTTTTAAGCATAAATATTCTTTCATTCATGCACCACGACTACAGTGTGATGTTTATGGTCCTCAGACTCACCCAGCGGTCTCTCCCTGTCCACGGCCTGGATGTCCATCAAGCCCGGCAGGTTGGCCCGCACCGTGATGGTGTTGGTACCCGTGGTTTTGTCAGCTCTCTGGATGCTGCGGCTCTGCCAGTCGGTCCAGTAGATGTGGGAGCCCAGCAGGGTCAAGCCGTACGGGTGCTGGACTGGAGTCACCAGGGTGCGTCGGTTCTGCCCGTTCAGGTCGGCCGCCTCGATGCGCTGCAGAGGACCGGAGAGAGGAGAGGGATTACCACCATGACGTCTGACACCTTTTGTTTAAAAGCATTTACTTTGTAGTTAATTAGGCATTTGACCTTTAAATCCCTATTAAATTCTACAGACTTTGGTTATCTTTTTATGTTTGTTTTTAATTCAATTGGGAAATTTTTGTTGTAAATTATTTGACTATCATGGCATGAATTTGCAATTTTGTGGTTTTCTCACTGTGAAGCCCTTGTCATATACAGATAAAAAATATGATTATTATTTTGAACAAGATAAATTCCCTCAACATTACAGCACAAGTCCGTAGAAACACACAGACCGGGGCTTTTCTCCGGTTACAATTAATGATTTGTGAGGTGGAAGTTTATGCGTAAGGAGTCAAAGCTGACCTCGGTGTGAGCGTCGGCCCACAGCAGCTGCGAGCCGGCCATGTCGATGGCCAGGCCGTTGGGCCAGCCCAGGTTGTTGCTGATGAGGACCACGCGGTCGGTACCATCCATCGCCGAGCGCTCCAGCTTAGCGTGCTCCCCCCAGTCCGACCAGAACATGTAGCTAGAACAGAGAACGCAACACGGAGGTCAAAAAGGTCAGACATGTGCGAGGAGACTGAAAGTAGGATACGAGAGAGGATTTCAGAGATTTTCACCCAATGCTCTGTAAATTAAAAAAAGCCACAAAGCTCTAGCAGTCTCACCCCATCTCGTGGTAGAGGGCGATGGCTCGAGGGCTGTCCAGGTTTTGCCAGACGAGAACTTTCCTCATGGATCCGTCCAGGTTGGCAACCTCGATGCGGTTGGTGCCCGTGTCCGTCCAGTAGATCTTCCTGCCGACGGCATCCACCGCCAGGCCGTCCGTCGTCACCAGCCCTGAAGATAGAGAGGCGGAGAGAGAGGTTGAGATGGAGTCGTGACGCTTTGACAGGATGGAGTCAGACGTCATCGTGCATGAGAGCCATCCTCCTCACCTGTAGATATGAGGTCTTCTTGTTCTTTTCCGTTGATGTTGGATCTGCTGATTTTCTTCAGCGTGCTGTCGGACCAATATACTTTTCCTGCGGGGGGCGCCACATACAAATGTAAGGACTCGCTTTTCTTTCCAAAGAAAAAAAAAAGGCATTATAGAAGTCTGAGAAGAAACACAAACCTTCTTTGGGGTCGACCCCGATGGCGATGGTGTTTTTCATGGAGCCATTGACGGCCAGAACCACGTCGGCGAAGTAGGGGATGTCCAAAGAAACCATCCTGATGTCCGTCCTCCGTGCAAAGATGAGGAAGCTGCTCATCCCTGTACAAACACACACACACACACACACACATCAAAGCGCCTTCCTGTCACAATACAAAAAGGGGCTGTCATGCTTTTATCTTCCTGGAAGCAAAAGCTTTTGACATTTACCCTTTGAACTATTGTCTCCTGTCATTTGATTTTTTGTCAGTTCTGTGTTAAATTGTTTTTCTTTTGTTTGTATTCCATTTTAAAATGTATAGAATGATAATGTAGGTCAACAAGTTACAGTAGATGTGGGATTTTTTGGCTATTTATATACGTTTGTATTGTGGTAAATCATCAATATAATCAAATGTTGCATTAGCTACAAGCAGTTACTCTTCGTAGCATAAACATGGGTGTACAGGCAACAATAACTGGGTTATTTTGGTACCGGGCGTGCAGGTCTTTCCGTCCGTCTGCAGGTTGATCCCGGTGGGACAGGCACAGCTGGAGGCTTTGGGAGCAGGAGCCAGCAGACAGAGGTGACTGCAGCCTCCATTATTCACCGCACACGGGTTACGCACTGCAGAGGGGGGGGGGAACACACAAAGCAACTCCGCTCAGTCACTGTTCTACTTTCTGAGTTAGCCAAGAGGCAAGCGATGGAACAAGGGAATGGGAGAAATGGGGTCAAACAAAACAGAAACACACGGCTACCCTAAAGGGAACAGTGGAAAGCCCCACATATCAGTGAGATCAGTGAGAGTTTCACTTTGGAATGAGCCCCCCCGAGGCTCTCTGCCCTCTCAGTCAGAGATCTGGGATCAGTTTACCTGTAATCCCCTCAGCGTCAGCAGAGACACGGGATCTGAGCTCCGAGAAAAGGCGGCAGAAATTAAAAAAAAGTAGAAAGTGACAGGAGGTTTTCTGTCTTTGTCACAAGAGACTACACAAGTCCAACAGGACACGTCAAGTGTACGGACACATTCCCTATTTGTATATTTTATAATCTCTGTTTGATAATGATTTTAATGGTGTGAAGTGTTTTTGAAGGTGTTCATACACATCCTGGATGAACAGTGTGGGACTGTGTATAACATAATTAAGTTATAATGACGTCAAATATCATAAAACCTAAAAAATAGCTGGTCACTCAATGTCATCCGTATTGCAAGGATCATAGTGTATAATTCCTGAAGCATTCAAATCTTTGAAAAATTTGTAATGCATATAATGTGATTATAACTTACTCTAAGTGGGTTTTTTTTTTTTAAGTAAAGTAAAAGTTAATTCTACAAGGTTTTGTGCATTGTTCAAACGTAGATTTAATGATATTTTTTTCACATAACTTAAAGGATCAGTGTGTAGCATTTACCAGCAATTATGAAATATTATGATACTTGACCCTATAAGTCCTGATAAAAGGCTTTATAATGTATTAGAATTAGAATTGCAAAGCATTGTGAATATGTACAAGTGCTTATAACTATAATTATACAGCGCTAAAAGGAGATAATAACTTATTAGAAGTATGTTGATAATGCACAGACATGGGCGGCATAGAAAATGCTACAGTGCTACTGGACATTAGTCCTCTGGTATCATAATCAAAACATCATATGTTTGGCTGCTGAAGCTAATGCTAACAGGACAATCTGCTCCATAGCTCAGAATGCTGGAGGCCCATTGGTCAAGCTTGGGCAAATAACAGTTATTAGCTTGTGAAAATGTCTGGAGTTCCTACACTGTTCATGTGATGTGGATGTAAACATCCTCAAATTACAGCTGAAAGTCTGCACTCAAATCCCACAGTCTCTGTTTCATTCATTTCAGATCCAAAGTGTTGCAACAAAACAGTGAAGAACGTGTCTCTGTTCCTCTACTTGCTGACTGCGCTGTAGATGTGGACGCACACAGACCTGTCTCTCGGTGTCGGTGGAACATGTGAATGTCCATCAGGTTCTCCAGGTTTTCGGCGAGCGTGCGTCGCCCCAAGCCGGTGAGCTTGTCGGCGCTCTGGATGCTCTTGGACTGCCAGTCGGTCCAGTACAGCTTGTCCTCGTGTACAGTCAGGCCAAAGGGGTGAGGCAGCTGGCTGCCAATCAAAACCTGGAGGAGAAAAGAAAACAGGAGCGGAAGTCAAGGTTGATTGCAAATCAACAGAAAAGATCTAAAGCAAATCCCAACCAAGGATGAACAAATCCTCAAATTGTTGCAAACAAAATACATTAAATTCTATACTTTTTAAATGTTAAATTTAAAGAATTAGTCAAACATATCAGCATGAAAACATGAGGTTAAAAACGACTGCATGATGTCATAAAAACACCCTTTACCTGTCGGTCCGAGCCATCAAAGTTGCCAAATTCAATAGTCTTCATGCCGGCGTCGGCCCAGTACAGGCGCTTGGTCTCGTAGTCGATGGCGAGCCCGTTGGGCCACGTCAGGTTAGATGAGATGATGACGATTCGACTGGAGGCGTCCATTCCTGCACGCTCGATCTTTGGGTTGGCACCCCAGTCGGTCCAGTACATGAAACTATGAAGACATAATAATAAATTAAAAAAAAGAATGAGACATAAAGAGAGCGCCATGTGAAGTTCAGATTCATGCGTTTCAATATTTTTTTTAAATCATCTCACCCTCCGATCGGGTCGACGACGATGTCTCTGGGCCGGTCCAGGTTCTCCCAGATCAGGACGGTCCTCATGCTCCCGTCGGCGTTAGAAACCTCGATACGATCCGTACCTGAGAAACCCAAGACATGACATGAATGGTTGAAATCCCAGAGCGCACGCTGTCATGCAGGTGATGGCATCAGGAATATGATTTTATGAGACAATGTGTGAAATGAGGCTTCTTACCAGCATCGGTCCAGTACAGCTTGTTGGTCACCCAGTCAATCGCCAAACCTGCTGGGCTTTCCAGACTGGTGTCCACCACAACCTTAAGAAACAGGGACAACAAAAGATATAAATTTCCCCAAATATTAGTTTTCAACCTACATTTTCCTCTGCAGAGAACAAATTGACGTTGCACTTTCACATCAGCCCCAGTAGATGTCAGTATTGCATAAACATAAATTCTGCAGTCCCCCCCTTCTGTTGATGAGATGGTGTGAAATGATGGGAAATTCTGTGTCCAGTTCTCTCAGACTGTTGGGGGTGTCACTGACCTCCTGCTTGGTGCCGTTCCACAGCGCCCTGTTGATGGAGTCGGTGGTGACGTCGGTCCAGTAGACGTAACCGTCTTTGGCGTCCCAGTCCAGCGCCACGGCGTTGCGCACGTCAGCCAGAGGGATGACATCATCGGACATGTCCTCTGTGTCGAAGCTGATTCGTCGGATGTCCGTCCTTCGGGCAAAAAGCAGGAACTTGTCAAGACCTGATTAAAGACCAAAGGTCTTCTGTCAGTCTTCTAGGTTTAACAGTGGGGTCAACAGTAAACACAGCAAAAACAGCACTGACACACAGACAACTAGCAACCAAACTGGACTGATTAATATCATAAATCATGAGCCTTTCTCTAACATCATTATCTATATAAAACAGATGATAAATGCAGATGTTTTTATGACTACAGGGTGTGTAAATGTCTCAGAGTAGAGAAAAACTAAAGAAAATGATTAATGAAATACTAGTTCAGCACTTCTTTAGCTGCACTGAACCGTAATATGTCATTTCTCTTGTTTAATCCGACTTTAGTGGATTTCTTGCCATCCTCAGCATACAGTGTAACCTCGACAATGACTCTTTCTGACTGACTTACTGACACTGACTGTTAAATCAGTGTAACAATCTCTTTAATACTGCTGAGGATTTGTCTTTAAACTTGAAACTTTCTGACTCTTTATGCGCCAATGAAAGATAAAGATTCTCTGGCAGAAGACCAGAGATGACTGAATGAATTCTAATTAATAAAAAAACAATAAATTCAACCACCAGGACACAAATACGGTTGTGGGTGTCGTGTTGTAACCACTAAAAAACTAGATAAAAGTATTACATTGTAATTTATATATTAATTGCCAAGGGGTAACTGGCTTGAATTATAGTTGTTGGCATTTTATTGCAAAAATAAATATATACATATGTCACATCCACTCAATTTTGACAAATATCAAAGATCCAGATGTTGAGGGACTCACCGCTGGCACAGTTGGAGTGGTCCACCTTCTTGAAGCCGGTGGGACAGGCGCAGGTGTGAGTCTTGTTGCTGGGGAGACACAGGTGGCTGCAGCCTCCGTTGTTGGTGCCACAGCGGTTCCTGCCCCCTACAGGACAGACGGAGAAACACAGCTCAGTACGTGATGCTTTATGTGGTGGGAAACTTTTTGAAAGAAGCTGTTTTATTTGATTGCATGTCCTCCCTTCACACTCATTCCTTATTTCCTGTCCCCCTCTAGACTGTGTGCCATCAAATTAAAGCTAAAATGCTTCAATTATAGGAAAAAAATGCTTCAATTTGAGGAAGTACTTATATTTGTCTTTACAAAACGGCAAACATTTCATACATGGCCAATGTCTCAAAATGTATATTATGAGGAATGTCTTATAGTAAGTGATGACATGCGTAGAGGAAACCAGTGTGATGCTGATGCTGATGCTGTGTGATTTCCAAGGTTACAAAAAAACATCATCCTTGCAGCACTCTGGTTGGAGCCGGCTGATGCTATGCTATGATTGGCCGTTCTAGGTTCGAAGGGCGGGACTTAGCCAATGCTCAACTGCTCTTTTTAAGGAAAAACATATCAACTTTATTAAAATGCAAGTAAGAATCTGCAAGCAGCTTGGTGACATTTTCCATTATGATTGCGGTCTCCATCTTCTCATCTCACTCTTGGCAGGCAAACAAATGAGCACATTTCCCAAAATACCACATATTTATATAATAATTGATCTATTCCGAACATTTAATGAACTTCACATGGACAGCAGAGCTTTTGTCTTCTCTTCTAAATGTCACAGTGTGCCTCTGGATTCCACTCGAGTTCTGAAGCATCCCCGCTATGTTTAATTGATGCGCGGGGGCTTAGATCTTTCCCACTCCCACGCGACCTCACATGACTCACTGAATCTACACCAAAACAGAAGGAATAGTGCCCGACCTCCAACACACAGAGAGGCGTATAAGTGTTTGACTGTTAAACTCCTCTATCAGCGTGATAACCCAAACTTTCCCTTGGCCAGAGCTCAAGTTCAACATGGTGTGTTAGCAAAGAACACAAGAACTCTTTGCTACCACGCTGATAAAAAAAACAAAAACCGCAACAACCGTCCGGTTCAACCACAGGGTCTGACACCAGTGAAGCAAATCATTCTCTCATCTCTGGGTCTGGGAAAAAAGTCTCTGATACTCATAAGGTTCCTCTTTTCCACGTCAGTCATCAACCGGCTCATCTTCCAACCTCTGATGAGGGTTGAGTTTGTGTTTGATGTTTTTTTTTTTGATGTTCAGCTTTCTGTTTTCTGCTGCATGACTACATGTTCTACCGCTCAAGGCTGAGAACTTGGATGTTTCCAAAAAATAAATAAAAAATAGATCCATTGTTCTCACAACTTGCTTTAAAAAAAAAACCATAAACACACACACAACACACACACACACACATAGTGACGGACAGATCTGAAGAGATGCGAGTGAACAAGTGGCCATTTATGTAGCCTCTGGGCCTCATGAATGGAGGACAACGGTTTTCTTTTGCTTTCAACTCCAGCTGAAGTTATGTACACTCTAATATCTCTGCACGGCTCTTTGTCCATCCTGTGTGGTGCGTTATTGTCAATGCTCTTTTTGAAACTTAAAAAAAAAAAAAAAAAAAAGGCACAGACATCAAAGTCCATTCATCCTAACCTCTAGAACCTCAAATATTCCTGTTTCACTTAATGTGACGTCACTCTGGTTTTTCCTAGAAAGACTTTGGCTGTTGCACAGAACATTACTTCTTCTTCTTCTTCTTTCTTCGGCGGTTCCCGTTAGCAGTCGCCACAGCTGGTCAAATATTTCCATCTAGTTGGTAACCCTGGGCCTCGACCGATCCAGTATGGAGATCCGATTTTACGATCTGCATTTTTTTAAATTAGGCATTAGGTTTTACGCTGGATTCACTTCCTGACGCAAAACCCATTCACAGAGCCGGAAACCATGTTATGATGGTGGGAGGAAAACCGCATCACCCTGTGGAAACTGTACAAAATCCACACAGACCGGCCTCACCCAGACCCGACTGTTGCACATAACGAAGAAGTAAATTGAATTTTTTGATGATACTTTTTTGGTTTTGCCTCAAACGGTAAAACCTATATAAAAAGAGAAAATGTAACATCATCATTATAGACTTCTGCCATGTCTTGCTGCTGTTTGATGCAATATCTTAACAGTGTATTGAATTCTTCCATTGTGATGTTATTGATTGCACGATTTCAAGTCGCTGCTTTGTGAACATGTTTGTATCATAAACAACAACAACACGGCCTTTGATAAAACTTATTAAAACCGGCTTCAAAGATATTAAAATTCCACTTTCCTCTTCATTTAGCTCCCATGTGTCCTCTGATCCTCCCACAAAGGACCTTGGCTGCTCCCCCTCAAAAAGTGCTCTGCTAAGCACTGAGGCATTTAAACAAGGCAAACAAATTTAACAAACTTAAACCTGGCACCGACCTGCGGGCTGCCTCTGCGGGTGCAGGGTGTGGATGTCCATGGGGAAGTGCAGCTTGTTGCGTATGATCTCCTGGTTCTTGCCGGTGAATTTGTTGGCGCTGTTGATGCTCTTGGTGTGCCAGTCGGTCCAGTAGAGGCTGTCCTCAAACACGGTGATGGCGAACGGGTGAGGCAGGCCTACAGAGAGAGAGAGAGAGAGAGAGAGAGAGAGAGGGAGAGATTTCAGAAAGGCTGAACGATCCTTGATGAAGTGTGCAATAAACCCAAAACAGGCCGACAACATCTTTCATGACACACAATGAGCCGCAACTTATCAAAAGGTGATATGTTTGACACCGTATATAAACAAAACTTGAACAAAACTTCTTCGTGTGGACACACAGGAAATAGAAAGCAGAAATCAACATTTGTGTTGTTCCACCAACGCTCTCCAAACATCCTTTCAGATGTTTGGAGAGCGTTTAGAGCTGCTTTCAATTACTCTGCCTCTCATTGGCCTGGTGCTGGTTAAGTTGTGGCCAAAAGCAGAGGCGCTCCATCGCTCTACTTAATTAATGGGACTTTTTTTTCTCCCCCGTCCAGAATCTGAAAGCAAGGTGGAGGACAGCCCTCGAAACCGGGTCAGACCGGTGCTCGAGACTTTTTGTCTTAGTCTACACTTAACTTTTTATTTACTTTGTAGATTTCAATCGTTTAAATGGGTGATTTTAATCTGAAGCACAGTAATATATCCCAAAATATCCCACCATTTACAAGGTGTGTGTGTGTGATCTATCCAAAAAAAACATTCTATTGGGGAGTTTTATAGTCTTCTAATGGTCTAAATGCTCGTAAAGATTTATTTTACCTTAAAAAGTCAAATACTTTGGTGAAAATGTTTTTATTTCTTTATTGGTGTCGTCTTAAAACCCTTTCCCCCATATCTTAAGTACATGACGCCATGAACATCTTTGACTATATGAGTCTAGCTGATGTCATTTTTGTTTGACAGAGCCCCCCCACACACACACTTCAAAGCAGTGAGAAGAACGCAGAGAAAGCATCAAATCAAAACAAGTCCAAAAACCATGTGTTCTAACTTTGGCAAATCATAACGTGCTTATGTAGAACCCCAACCCCTATAGTGAGCGCAGTGGATTTGAGTCTTTGACTACTTTTGCCTTTGCACAATTCATTTCTGCCCAAAAGTATCAGTGTTCACGGCCCATATCGGAGGAGGCCCGGCCTAAATACTAACCCCCCCGCCAACACTCGCCAAAATGAACGTCCGCTTTATCTCTCCGGCTTAATCCTCCTCCTCCTCCGGTGAAATAGCTGCACACAGCCAGTTGGAGGAGAGCGCTAAATGGATGGAAAAAGCGATTTTTGCTTCTGCACTGGGAGGTGCTGGTGGAGGTGATGGTGGAGGTGGAGGTGTGGCGAGCGTGCTGGGCGCTTGGCTTTTAAAAAACAGCGCTGTTGGTTTAATGACAGTGTTTTACAGCACGGCATAAATGTCAAGTGGTAAATGGTTTACACTGGAGAGCAGAATAATAATGAGCCACGCGGATCAGAGTAATTGTCTGCGTTTGTTTGAGTGCTTAATGATATAAAAGTTTTTACAGTTTCATTCTATTTAGATGTTTTATGAGCAAACAAACTATTTGTTTAGTGTCTCTTTGGTCCGCGCCAACATTAGTGCAGAAAATGTTTCCAAATACCTCAAAGCTTTGTTAGAAATTAGAAGCAATTGGATCGCGTTGGACGGTAAACAACAATTCTTTTTTTTTTTGAACAGAGCTGCCAAAGATATGTAGAAGTTACATATTTTGTCCACAGTTCTTTGATAACTAATTGCTATGGTGCACTAGCTCATCCCGTCTGTTGAAACGTGGACTTCACAGACTTTAAGAGGACACAGATTTGGATTTTGGAGAACAAGGGAAGCTCTGGCTGTTCTTTCTGTTCCGTAAAGTTCGTAAAGTTATCTCTGCTTTTAAGGATACTGAGTTGAACATGTATGACTGACAGAGAACATAGACTTTATTGAAGTTAATAAAGATAAAAAAAAAAAGATAATAAAAGATAATTTTAGTGGATACACACTTGGCTTCAAAAGGTTGCATGTTTAAATGTGGATTTTGACATAAGATGAGAAGATGTTTATCGATGATAAGTGTTTGAGAGTTACATGTGTGTAAGGCTTTGATCAAATTATTTATTTCTGGATTAATTTATAAACACAGACATATTAAGCCCTGGGTTGCTTTTTATAGAGACCGGCTTTACCATTGAATACTAAAACTGGACAGGCTTCTTGTCTCCATATAACGTCTGCCGTCTACTCTGACCCTAAGCACTCTTTGCCGAGTAGGACTGGATATTTAAGTGCTATTTTAAGTGCTAATACAATACGGAGTTTCAATAATAATCTCACAACAATACTGATTTAATATGTTACTTTAAGAAAATATACTTTTTTCTTTCAAATTCCCTTCCTTCCATGTGTAAACTTCTCTTTAATTAGACAAAATATGATTCAAATCAGGAACGGTCTGGTCAAAGAATACTTAAAGAAGTATAAAGTCATTTTAAAGTTGTAATAAAAAAGAAGAAGTTTAAATCGAGAAACAGTCAAGTCTGTACATCTTCCCTTCCCCCTCCTCCTCCTCAGACAGGTCCAGGTGTGTGTGTGTGTGTGTGTGTGTGTGTGTGTGTGTGTGTGTGTGTGTGTGTGTGTGTGTGTGTGTGTGTGTGTGTGAGAGAGGTGATACAGGCTGAATGTGTGTGTGTTCTCTGATCTTATCCTAACATGAGGGAGACAACAGAGCACCCTCTTCCCTCCTCTGCGCCATCGACATCTCCGAGGCGCCTGCCTCTGATACGGTCACCTTCCTTCCTCCCCTCCTCCTCCTCCTCCTCCTCGTCTCCCTCACCCCTCCCCTCTCCTCCCCTCCCGATCCTGTTTTTCCGGGACAGCTGGGGGAGCAGCTGCAGGCCGACAGGGCATCAAACGTCCCACCAGCCTCCGCAGTAATGTCCCCTTTAACCTACATGTGGCACCTCCACAGTCCTTTCACGCCTCGCCCTGAATCCGTCACACAAGTCATCGAGACACAACGTCGCCTCCGGCCGGACGGAGCGCCGCTCTGCTTAGAGCGTGATGGACGGCAGCACGGGGAACGCTCAGTGCTCATCTTTGAGGTTTCAGTTCTTGAATGGCAAAAACATTAACTCCCAGTGATCGAAACCAATACCTTCCTTCAAATTCATCATTTGTTTCTCGCCATACACTCATTTTTACCAGATTACGTATAAACACGTCATGAGAACGTTATAGTTTAATAATTAACAATTGGCGATTCTCATTTGCTCTGAATAGAACTTGAACTATCTAACACAATACAGCCTTCCTGGTTAACTCTGTTGTTTAGCCCAGCAGCACTGTGCTGCCCACCAGCTTCTAAAAGCTAATGTTACCAATTTCAACACAGATTTCATTTTCACTCGATCGGGTAAATTTACTATCTTCCCTCCGGCGACGTCAGTTTCGAGCTCCGATCCCCCGTACTGTGAATTAGGTATCATTGCAGTATGTTTGTCCTCGGGCTGATGTACTCTATGACCACGTCCATACACACAAACGCACAGGAACACACACACACCCTTTCTCTTCCTGTCTCCACCCCCACCTGCACAGGTGTGCAGACTGGATAGCGGTGTTATCCGTGACACCCACCCGCTGCCTAGCTCCAATGACAAGAGGAGCTGGCACACATCCAGCACACACACACACACACACACACACACACACACACACACACACACACACACACACACACACACACACACACACACACACACACACACACACACACACACACACACACACAGAGAGAGAGAGAGAGAAAACTATAGGTGAAGGGACATAGACACTCGTTAGCATTCCAGGGCACAGTGGCTCAGAATGTAACTATGCACACAAGCGCACACACACAGACACACACAGACACACACACACACACACACACACACACACACACACACACACACACACACACACACACACACACACACACACACACACACACACACACACACACACACACACACACACACACACACACGTCCTATTTGTCCGGTGTGTTGTCTGAGCAAACAGAGACTGTGGAGGAAGGACAGGGCCAATTACAGCTTTTATCCTGAGAGCACACATCATTAAGGAGAGCTCACAGGGCTGATGGCAGACACATGGCACACACACACACACACACACACACACACACACACACACACACACACACACACACCACACACACACACACACACACACACACACACACACACACACACACACACACACACACCCCGCTCATCAAAAATTTGCCCTGTTGCTCTCCCTTTTCACACGTGGTTGTCACTGATTTGCTTCCACACTTTTTTCACTTTATCACAAAAATAAAATAAAAAATTGGAATTGAAAACCTGAATAAAGTATGGAGGTACCAGGATCAGCCAAAACCTGAGAAACACATTTTACTGTAACACGAGGTCTCATGTTACTGTGTGTGTGTGTGTGTGTGTGTGCTGCCTCCCGCTACTTTTAGTGTACACACACATCTACACACACACACACACACACAAAGAGGCTAGGCTTCACTGTAGGAGCCGACAACATAAACAGAGGCACGCACAGCTTTATGTTGTCATTTATGACGTCTGTCTGTGTGTGTGTGTGTGTGTGTGTGTGTGTGTGTGTGTGTGTGTGTGTGTGTGTGTGTGTGTATTTCAGTGGTAGCCACATGCTTATGCTCTTTACTGGAAATATGGCATTGATTATCTCCATAGGGTATAATGAAGTAGCATCAGCATGGAGCATCCTCTATATATGATCCCTTTGTTTGTGTGTGTGTGTGTGTGTGTGTGTGTGTGTTTCTTTTTGTTTGTTATAATAGATGAAAATCAGACCTCGCTACATCAAATCTCTCCTCTTTCTCTCCAGCTCACTCAAAAACCAAAGCACCAGACATATGGTTGGGTTTGTTTACATTTTATATATTCTAATTCTGCTTATTGATGCTTAGTTTCAATATGTCAAGAGCATGAACCGCAGACTGGGATTCAGTTTCGAAGGAAAAACAAACTCTCAAACCAGTGTTGGTGATTGTTGGGACAGTTGAACGACAAACAGGGTTTTGGTGAGTCTCGTTTTGTTTCTGTCAAGTTTGCATGAAGTGTGTTTGACAATGATTGGCGGTAAAATGAAACGGAGTCCGACAGCTTTGAGGAGCGCATATTTCTTTTCATATGAAACTCAGTTTTTGAAGGGTTTATGTCGACCAAACCAGACGTACGACTGTTTTGTTGATTTTTATTTACTTTCTGTCAAGTTTCAATTGCTTTTTTTCTCCAATGATCCTCGAGGTAAAATGACCGTTGTCTTGTGGCTTTGAGGATAGAATATTAATTGTATGTTTTCTATGTTAATAGATTATAATAATGTCCAAATCCCCGTTTATCTTATTCATTATATACTAATTTCAACGTGCGTCACATGGCATTGTGCTGGAAAAGCAATGAAAATAAGTCTGTCCACCTGGGAGTCATGTTTCCATCACTGCTGATCTGAGCTGATAAATACAGTATCTATTACTACTGCAGAGTGAATGAATGCAAGTTGTTACGTTTCCTACTGAAGGCAAACACAACTTTACTGCAGATGTTCTGCTACTTTCTGCTTGGACCTGTAATAATATCTGCAGTTGAACTTGTGTTATTGCAAACATATTTAGTATTGTTACATCAAAAGTAAAGACTTTCAACAGGCTTCATTGCTGAAAACTGTCAATTGCAAGTGTAAAACTATGTCTTTGTTCAAATATATGGATATTTGGGGGATTTTATGGAAGTTTTAGCCTCCATTATTTAGACACTTACTCCAGTCCATCACAAAACATGTACAGAACTTAACCGTCAAAGGAGAAAGTAAAGTAAGACATTCATACTTTGCAATCAGGAATCGATGAATAGCACCCAAAAAAAGCATGTTTCTTCACAATGTCCCAGTTCTATCTGTAACAAACTCCAGTTCTGGACTGGTTTTTGATCCTCAACCTGACCAATAAAGACATGCATCAGTTGGGAGTCTACCTTGGCTGATGACGGCCTTGCGGTTGCGTCCGTCCAGGTCGGCCCTCTCGATGACATGGTGCTTCGCGTCCACCCAGTACATGCGGTGGCCGGCGTAGTCGATGGTGAGGCCGTTGGGCCAGAACAGGTGTGTGTCCGCGATGACCCGCCGGTTGGAGCCGTCCATGTTGGAGTACTCGATGCGAGGCGTGTTGCCCCAGTCCGTCCAGTAGATCTTACTGGAGGAGGAAAGTGGGGACAGTCGTGGTTAGTTTACTTGTTGTTAAGAGGTAAACAGATTGCTGTCAGGACTCAAGACACAGCAGATGTCTGTTATTATGAAAAGTCTCCTCTGTCCTTGACATTCATGTCCTCCTCCTCATCACTCATCTGTCCGACCGGCCTCTGAGGGAAAAGCAACTTTTAAAAAATATTTTTCAATTATCCAATGCAAATGAGCTACCTAATAAACTCAACGAGTTTTCTAGCTTAGAATTTCTCAGGGGCTTCACCTAAAACTCTTTCCTGCCGCTGCAGCATATGAAGCTAGCAAGAAAAAAACACATTTAGCTGCTGCCCCTTTCGTGAAATACTTGTTCCACACAGATGCTTGCCTGTGGGCGCTGCTGTGCTGCCAGACTTTAATCCCTGCTCTGCTGCTACACTACAACTGGGACACATCCAGGGGGGATATGTACATATGGGTGTGTGTGCATTCGAAACCATCTGTAAGGAATTATAGTTCTGTATGTGTGTGTGTGTGTGTGTGTGTGTGTGTGTTGGACTCTTACCCCTCTATAGGGTGCAGTGCGATGGCTCGGGGCTTCTCCATGTTCTGCCACAGCAGCACCTTGCGGTGCGTCCCGTCCAGGTTGGCCACCTCGATACGGGACGTCCCAGAGTCCGTCCAGTACAACTTATCATGGATCCAGTCTATGGCCAGTCCACCTAAAAGGACAGAAAAAAACATGTTGAATTTATCCGAATATGAACCTATATTATATTTATCTCATTTTTAAAAACTGTTTTTATTGTATTTATATTCATGTACATCTTACATTTACTAGTGAGCTTTAGGGGTGTGTGTAGTTTTTTAAACTTGACTTAGCCAAGCTAGGTGTTTCCCTCTGTGTCCAAGCTAAGCTAAGCTAACAAAAACCCAGCTCCATGCTCACACAGACATGAGATTGATATTGATCTTCTCTGCATCACTTTTACAAAGAAAGACATTTTTGTACTAAAATGTTGAACTATTCCTTTAAAAGGGGACATATCGCGAAAACCCCTTTTTCATTGCATAAAATAAGACATCTTAGTCAGTTTTTGTGATAAACGGGCCTGTGGTTCCACATCTGAACCTGCATCCTATCGGCCGCCACACACACCTGGACTCTCCAGACCAGTGGAGACCACCTCCTCCACGTTGGAGCCGTTGAGGTTGGCCTTCATGATGCGGTCCAGCGTCACGTCGGACCAGAAGACCAGCTCTTGGTTGTGGTGGAAGTCCAGGGCGATGGCGTTCTCCAGGTTGTTGAGCAGCAGGGTGTACTCGGAGCGGTGCGGCAAAACCTGGCGGATGTCGATGCGGTTGGCGAACAGCAGCACGGGCTCCGGACCTAAAAGGACGGAGAGACGGACAGCGAAGGAGACAGTGTAAGTTTGTAATGTAAAGACGAAAGAGACAAAAAATGTCTTGAGTCACGACCGACCGTCACTTTTTAATAACGGCGGGCATTAATCTAACAGGAGGTGAAGGTCAGGGTGATGGCAGCTGCCTGACAGACAGTCCTGACCTGGGTTTAACTCCGGTCTGCAGCAGATTAATGGGCTGCTGGATCAGACCTGCACTCTACCTTCGCTGATCCAAATCTAGTCCAGACCGTCCAAATCAGCCAGCCTCATTCTGAGGCATGGATACAGTTACCTCTGGGGCAAGTATAAAGACTATGCAACCGTGTTTTTGTTGGAGGTCAAACCCCAGCGACTTCTCTGTGGTCACAAGTTAAGGTTGAAATAGAGTACAGTGTTATTGTTTTTTTTACTTACCCAGAGCTTTGCAGCTGCGCTTGTCAGGTCGGAGCTCGTAGCCCTGAACGCACCAGCACTGGAACCCCCCCTCCGTGTTGGTACAGCCCTGGCTGCAGTAGCCCTCCTCGGCACACTCGTCCACATCTGGAACGGACCACAGAGGCAGAAGACAAGAGGGGGGGAGGGAGAGAGGGAGAGAGGGAGAGAGGGGGATGCTGGCGTCAAACTCCCGCAGGGTTATTTTACAACAATGAAATCAAGACGCAGAGTTAAGTGTGCGGAGGTGTTTGGAAGGTGAGCAAACTCGTTCACGCTTTTGGAACACATCCAGATCCTACTTCTTGTTACTACGCCCCTTAAAGTCGAAATTAACTTGAATCTCCATGAATGAAAGAATTCTGTCAATGACACCTTTAACTGTTGGCAGAAATCCAAGACTCCACACGTAATTCTTATTAACAATCTCTCTGCCCAAACCTTAACCTTTGAGGTAGTTCCATGGAATTTTTTTCATATTTTGGGTAAATTTCCTGCTGACATAAAGACTAACTGTAATGAACACACACACACACACACACACACACAGACACACAGTGGTACCTTGGCAGGCTTTGCCGTCGTCCATCAGTCGGTATCCAGTGTGACAGGTGCACTGGACCAGTCCTCTGACCATCTGACACTTCTGGGAGCAGCCTCCGTTATTCTGGTTACAGTTGCCCTCGCTGGAGCGTGGACCTGCTCGCCGCACAGAAACATTACAGGAACATAAACTCAGCGTGATGATTCAGTATAAATACGACCGCACGCTGTGAAAAAAGTATGTAAAAGTATGACTCATGTGGTGTTGGGGAGCCTTGAAATATCTGAGGCCTACGAGCAGCGAGGCCTGAGGATGGGGGTGACGGTTAGTTTGGTTCAGGCTAAGAAAGCTGAAGAAAAATACAGCCCCGGTTGTCATTTAATGATTTCGGTGACCTTTCCTCTAGTGCCTCCATAAGGCCTTAATCTCACCTTGGCATTTCCATTGCCCCCCACCCCCCCACAAGATTGTCAATGAATCTTAATTAGGAATCAATAAGTGAAATGCTCATGTCAGTCCCCATGACATTGTTATGTCATCTTTAAAAGCAGGTGTTATTTCAGAGTCTGTGCATGCTTTAAGGGGAAAAAACGGCTGAAGTTAAAGACTAAAGGCCTTATCTTACACCGGCACAGAGCAGCATTGCACCATTGACAGGCTGCATTATTAAGATGGTAAGAAAAATTCCCACATTTTTCTCCTAATGGAAAATTCTTCTTCCTTTTTATATTTGTTGGCATTTAGCTTCGGATAAAAATTGCAAATATAATGACACATGCAAGTATCCGACCATAGAAGACACAGAGCACAACTCTGACGATGACATAGGTCAATTATTTAAAAAAACACAGTTTGTTATATTTCCTGAAAAGTAACGGTTTTGGACGTACAAAGTTTTACGCCTTTCAAAAAACAGCATTTTCATTTTATGTTCCCTGCATTTTCACGACAAGTGCAGGGAAGTTAAAGGGGCTGGGAGAAGACACACCGATTAGTTTAATTCATGTTATAATTAACTAAGTGACTAAACACAAACCCTTTACCCCTTGGGCCTTACAATGTGCTCAGATAATGCACCGTTTAATTAGAGGAAGTGCGATTGGACATGTACTTAAACACACTGCGCTAAAGATCTTTAAAAAAAAAGGCTCCAACACATTCAGTCTTCACACTGCAGTACAGATGCGGATCATATCGTCTAAAGTACGGATGCATATGTGGTGCTCCAACTCACGACAGTCATGGTGTGGGTGTTCGTCGGTCCCGTCTCCGCAGTCGTTGACCTCATTACACACCTTCCTCTGACCGATGCAGCGTCCATTCCCACACTGGAACTGATCCGGAGCACATGGAGGACTCTCTGTGGGGACATAATACATCACACATCTCATGAGACCCTTGGCCTCCATCTGTCCCACACACAGATAATGATGATTATTGCAACAACTCTTCATCTCCCACTCTGCTCTTCACTTAGATTACTCACACGTGACATGTTACAAAAAGCTTTAGCTTAAAAGTACATGGCTAACATTTCGAAAGCGATCTTAAGTGTTTTTTTCCCCCTAACAACCTCCATCATTACATGTAACTGTTCATTAACTTCATATTTGGAAGTCTCATAGATATTCTAGTGTAGCCAGAGACTCTTAAAATGTCAGGCTGAACTACAGGGGAATGTATGCACAATGAAGTGTGCAGTCTGAAAAATGACATCATGGATTTGTTTATTTCATTACATATGACGATCTGGAACTCCTTTAAAGTCCCAGGTTGTTTTTTCTTTGCCGTCTTTTCATTGTTCATGTCTGTCTCAATAAACGGGACAGTTTCTGTAGTTTGTCCACAGGTTGGTGTTTCCACCAGCGAGGGAACTGCCAAAAAACGGATCAGTCTATTGTTTGAAAGCTACCGTGTTTCTCAAAAAGAAAAAGAAAAAAGAAAAGAGTAGTAGAGGAGGGCTGTTCTGAGCTGTTGCCATGCCTACGATTGAAGCCGGTGTTATATTTAGCCCCTGAAAACAAGATAACAGCAACAACCACAGTCTCACCAGTTTTCTCGCAGCCCTCTTCATCACTGCGGTCGGAGCAGTCGGGCTCGCCGTCGCATCTCCACGACAACCGGACGCAGCGTCCAGTACCACAGCGGAACTGGTCGGCCGTGCACATGGACGTGGCTGCAGGACACACACACACACAAAAATGTTTTCATTCATTCTCGGCTCAGGTGATTTGAGATATTCTCAGTGTCATTGCCTTGTTTTTCCATCACTAGCATGAAGTCAGATAAAAGGCCGAAACTGACAGAGACAATCACATAAATAAGGGATAAATAAGTAAACAAACACATGTTTAGAAACACAACTCTACACAGAGCATGTGTTTGAATCTACTCACTGCAGTTCTTCTCGTCTGATTGGTCGTCACAGTCGTATTCGCCGTCACACCTCCAGCCGGCGTTGATGCACATCCCGCTGCTGCACATGAATTCAACCGATCGGCAGGGCTGGTGGGAAGCTACACACACACACACACACACACACACACACATAGACACACATAGACAGAATGACATCAGAAACATGACAACCACCAGCAGGCAACACAGCTGTAATATAATTAAGCAATTGCTCACGTCAAGCTGTGTTATGTTGTGATTATTTCACAGCTAATGGCCGTTTGTTCGGCTCCACACAAAGCTATTGTTTCTGTAAAACGGCCATAAAGTAATATGGCAATATTAAAAGTTATAGACACATTCCAATTTAAATAGCCTTTTTTTTTTAATTAATGAATGGAAATACTCAAAATAAAAAAACAGGCCCTCCTCGGCTGGATGGCTGCACGTCCGAGGCGGTTATTATGGAACAGCTGGTGCTCTGAAAGGTACGCCAGCAGACAGCAGGTTTCTCTACTCATCACAGGCTTGTGTTATATTAATCACATTATTTGTATTATGCCATTTAGTTTTCAACCACTGGAAAAACTGTCCAGTGTAAGTATAAGGACTTTGATATCAGCATGTAGTAGAAGTTACCTATAAAAGTTCATATTTGTAGCGGGGTTAAGCAGCTAAATGAGTTACTCTGTAACCTGTACCCCTCTTGACCGTGTTGCTAAGCAACCACGACAACACTTTACTCTCTTAACACTTTTTTTTCTTAGACTGGAAGTGATACTGTAAGAGAAAATTATTATTTTCACGTCAAAAATACTTAATATACTTTATATATACACGCATCTAGGAGTAGGCATCCCATTGCTTCTGTTTACATTGGAATAAAGACAGTTTCTGGTAAAATAGACCCTAAACCCAGGGCGTATCCAAATCATATATAGTGTAAGTAAGATAAGATTAGATAAGATAAGATAAGATAAGATAATCTTTTATTAGTCCCGCAGCGGGGAAATTTGCAGGATTACAGCAGCAGAGAGGATAGTGCAAACAAGAGACATAAGTAAAAAAACAAGATCAAAACAAGTATTATAAATAAGTAAATAAGTAATAACACAGTAAAGAAGATAAAATAAGTGAAAAAAGTTAAAAATCCACAATAACTAAAAAATATTATATATACAGACAGAATACTTATTGTAAGGTCGGGGATTACCCTGTTGTATCTGTCTGTCAATATGTCCAATATTCAAGCGCATCCAAGCAGATCAGCTCTGAACACTTGGACAAACAAGTGTGGAGTTTAAGAAAAACCCTGACATGTTTTACTGCCCTGACACACTGTGGCTGCCTGCTGATTGGTGCAGCACTGTGTCGGTTTGAGTCTGTTCGGGGTCGACCATATTTTGGATGGGGTCCAATTATCCTCGGGTCTATTGAGATCGGGTCTCTGCCTCCATCTCCTTTTGTTGGAATATGAAGTCATGCACATGGGATTCAGGTAGGTTTTCCCTCAAGCCAAAATTAGACTGTAACTATGCACCTGTGTCCTTTAATAACAGATTGAAATCTGATTGTCATATGTACAGGAGGCAGTAAACAGCTTATGATGATAGTATTAGTTTGCTGTTGTAAGTCATTTTTCCTTCCCCATAGACATTAATTGATTGTTTATTTTGAATGCCTTATGATCATTTTTTACTTGCAGATCATAGCTGTCCCACCATAAAATCCCCCCCCACACACACACACACACCCCCGCATCTCAGCAAGCGCTCAGATCAAAGTGATCGGATCAAACTGGCAGTAGATGACTATGGGGAGTACGAGGAAGATTAAAGCTGAATCACACGTAAGCATCTTATGAAAACCAAAGTGTGTGTGTGTGTGTGTGTGTGTGTGTGTGTGTGTGTGTGTGTGTGTGTGTGTGTGTGTGTGTGTGGGAGAGCGTTATGCTTGTACGCCTTGGACATGTTTCCTCCTGACAGCATGAGACGGCTCCCCATCAAAGCCACAGTGGGTGTGAGATAAGGGACGAACAAAAAAACAAAACAAAAAAACAAAAAGAAGGGAATGCAGGGGAAGAAGAAATGAAAGAGATGTTGTAGAGCTTCAAGCAAGCGGGCTTATCGGCCGGACGAGAGAAGAGAGGGACGGTCAAAACAGCAGGTGGCTCTCCCACAGAGAGAGAGAGAGAGAGAGAGAGAGAGAGAGAGAATTATAAGGTTACTAGAATCAGCGTGGGACGCCGACGAACACACCGACGCCCACACCGACGCCCACACACACTCAAATGATTCATCCAACCTTTATCTCTTTCCTTGTGTCTCTCTCTCTCTCTCTCTCTCTCTCTCTCCCTCTCACACACACACACACAGCAGCGATGCTCTTTCATCTGCTTAGCTATGCAGCCGAAAGCTGTATCAGTGTCCGCGAGCGGTAACGAGGCATGCAGTTGTGAGTGTTTTTTGGATGTGTGAGCGTTCACATAAGGGAGAGAGATAGGGAGGGAGAGAGAGAGAGAGAGGGAGGGAGGGAGGCAGGCAGAGAGAGGCTTCTTCTCTAACAAAGCTCCCTTCATGTGTCTGGAGAGCCGATGCCAAGGAATGCTGTCTGAGGATGGGCCCTCTTGTGCCTCTGACGAATGCCTCCTCTGTGTGTCCACAAACTGTCGGTATGTTTCAGAAAGCGGAGACGTCTTCAGGTTGTTTTTTTTTTTTTTTTTTTTAACACTTTTTAAAATCTCAACGGCCTCATTCTGAACGAACGCTGGTCAGAAAATATGACATACAGACGAGAATGGGCGAGCAGTTTAAGAGTAGAGGACAGACAGCAGGAAATGGACAGTTAGGGGGACTTGAGATCCAGCTGGTTTCAGGACGTGACACAGGATGTGGATTGATCTATGAACCTTGTTGGTTTTTTTAATGCAAAGTGAACATGTAGCGCAAAGAATCCTGTTTTTTTTTGCTTTCTGCAAAAGCATCTAACAGGATTTAGGTCATTTTATGTGTTTGAGTTCATTCTGAGATCTGTATAACGTAAGACAAAGACAAACACAAACAATACTGTGATGACTCATCTGGATCTGATATGCGAGGCAGGGTTTCACCACATAGTTATTTTAAGTATTTTTTTAAGGATCTATCTCCTGACTTTTTTTTTTTTTTTTTTTTTTTTAAGGCTTTGATGCCAGCTCAACTTCCCAAAAAGAAATGTCAAACACTTCAGAAGCGAGGCAGCAATTAACAGACGTAGGAGGAAACAGAGCGGCTCGGTCGACTGACATGACCGAACGATGCTACAGAACCCTGATGCTGCGCTTATCGCACTGCAGATAAACAGAGGGAAACCACTGTGCATGAGTGTGTGTGAGAGAGAGAGAGAGAGAGAGAGAGAGAGATGTGGTGGGAGGTTATAGACAATGAGCGAATGAAAGAAAAACGTGAGAAATCGGAGACGAGAGACTGAGGAGGGAGATGCTGAGAGATTTGTCGGCAGCAGGCAGCGTCTCTGGAGTGAGGAGAGCGAAACATGATAGTCTGTGCTAATCAGGACCGTAGCGTCACTGTGTGTGTGTGTGTGTGTGTGTGTGTGTGTGTGTGTGTGTGTGTGTGTGTGTGTGTGTGTGTGAGTGTGTTTGTTACAGTGACAGGAAAAGATCTAACAGGCAGTTCTGACAGATGCTGTGGAGCGGTGGCGGCTCGCAGAAAGCAGCTGTTCCTGAGCTCAAACTGACGACAACTGACTGTGAAAACGGGGAAATCGAACCCTCTATGTTATGATGTCTTTCGGATGCGTTTCTCTATAAATGTGAAATATTTATGAATGAAAGGACAAAGTAAGTTTTACCCTCAAACTCCTTTAGGACGCTTTGCTTCATGGAGACTGTGTGGGTGTCGTTTGACCAGATGATCCAGCTTCTCTATTGTGAAGATTTTCCTATTTTCTCAGTTTCTATGTAACAGAATATGAATATCTTTTGGTTTTTGGACCTGCTGGATGGACAAAACAAACCACTCAACGATGTCCTTAGGCTCACAGAACTCGGAATGGGCATTTTTAAAAAAATTCTATATATTACAGACAAAACAATTAATCAGTGGTTTGAAAAAAGTAATCAAACAAGGTTAATCAAATACAGCCAATAATTGGCAAAATGGAAAATTTGATTGCCTCTGGCACATTTCAAAGCCACTTTTCCATCAAACACACTGATGGTAATTATTGAATTTTTTAATGAGTTTGCCTATTGTTACCTTGCACGGCAGCTGGTTTCTCTCAATGTCACTAGATCACGCAAGATCACATTTTACACGAAAATCCATCTTTTTTTAATTTTTGGGGGGAAATATGTTTTTGCTCTTCTCCCGACTGACTTCAGTAAGAGTTTTACATGTTTTTTTTGTGTTTGTTTTTTTTACTGAAAGTGCCTACCCTTCACTAAACAGTTTCCAATGACAGCATCTCAGATGGTTCTGAGTGACTGTGATATGTTCACACAAACTGAATAGTATTTAAAACCGTTTGATTAGAATAAAGAGTTAATATAATAAAGGCTGGCAGTCGGTGCTCATGGAAAGTGGGTGCATCCACACAAAAAAAAGCTCTTAACTTGAGCCTTGAATGTACTTTAAGTTGAAAGACATGAGGATGACTAGCTTTTTTTGGGACACATCTGCAGCTGTTCCATTTGGGTACATGTAGGGAGAAAATGAAACGGAGAAGAAGAGGAGCCGCCTGCCAGAGGGAGAAAAGAAACTTTACTCTCATCTAACGGCATGACAAGAGGACTGATCTCCCAGAGGAGCTTCATCTTGTCATCCTGCACAAGACGCCGTTTAGTGAGAGCCAGGAGCGCTGCCGTGGATAACACAGAGTGTGTGTGTGTGTGTGTGTGTGTGTGTGTGTGTGTGTGTGTGTGTGTGTGTGTGTGTGTGTGTGTGTGTGTGTGTGTGTGTGTGTGTAAGGAGATAACAGCAGCTCACTGTGAGCTTTACACCAGCAGGACAGGCTGGATCGTTCGCTCCACTGTACGCTTTCGTTTCTTCTTGGATTTCAACCAAGTTTGCGAAATGGCCAGCCAACATGACTTTCTTTAGGAGGAAGTAGCTGGCGCCGTTCTTCATGCTAGATTGTCTGGAAGGGGGCTCCATAACATTATACATTTTGACCCCAAAATATCAAACGAAAACTATTTCTGTGCCAACTTTATGATAATCCCAATGCTGGTTTTTTGCCTGCATTGAAAATGTGTTATTTTCGCCTTTTTTTTTTTTTTTTTTTTAAATGGTGTGTTTTAATATTTATAAACTCAACAAGTCATCAAATTGCCTGAATTGGGTATGACTGGAAAGTTTAATTGTGTTCATGTGAGATGATGTTAATCCCCATAGTAGCCATTTGAGACCATTTTTAAAAAAATGTTGACGATGATGTCACTGTGTAAAATGAACTTTTGTGACCTCAAGGATTATCAAAGCCTTATGAAACTTACCACTAACAAACAGGGGACCTAGGGCATTCAAAGGATATATAGATCACTTAGGTATATTGAACATAAAGGAGGTTTCTGAGCCTTTTTCTGAAGAGAAGTTCTCAGCATCCAACTGCCAAAATTCCATTCCTGTCAAAATGTCAAAAGTTTTTGATACCAAAGCACAGCATGGATTTTTCTATGGTGTTCTTCAAGGTCTTGGTGTCTCATTGTGGTATTTTGGAGGGATTTTTAATCACTTTTATCAATTTTCAAGTACTAAAAAATGGTTAAATTTAACACCAGATCTAGGTTGTTAATGGTATCAACCAGAAAATTGCTTATGAGACATAACAGAGCATTGGAATGGCCATCATATTAGTTAATGCATCTGCATTTATGATTTATAAAGTTTCATCTCAATTCAATCTTCAGGTTCCCAGCTTTCAGATGATGCATATCGCTTAAATGTGACGTATACTGTTCAACCTGCTGTCTCCGGCTTAAGATCCTGCGTTCCCCCTCAAAGAGGACAAAAACCGGTCTATGTGGGTCTCTAAGGGTTAAGTGAGGGAAAGATTTTTCTTTTGATGTTTCGAAGTTAAAACCTAAACTCACAGCTGGTTCTTCATAAAGTTGGAAGTGTGTTTGCACGCGAGAGATGTAGAACTTACAGCAGTCCGATTCGTCCGACCAGTCACCGCAGTCGTCGTCTCCGTCACAGTGGTAGATGTCCAGGATGCAGCGGCCGTACGCACACTGGAACTCCTCCACGCTGCAGGTGGCTGCCATCACATCTGAGGCTGCAAAGAGACCGAGACGTGTTAAACAGATGCTTGGAAAAAGATGGTGCAGCAGCTGGCTGTCGGGGGGGCTCTTTGAAGCGTCCACTCTTCTCTGCTGAGTCCGTCAGAAACTGTACATGAAATGAAAAGAGAGGCCCAGCTCTCTATGGAGACAGGGAACACGTGTACATGCTCGGCAGTAAACCGGTTGCTGTAAGATCTCGGCTCACGTGCAGCCGGTCAGTAACAAGAATTTTTCCCCTTCTGGTTTTGGATCATGAGGCTGCAACCCGAGGACTTTTCGATGGGAGAGTCTGGACTGAAGTCAGACTCTCTTGTGATCTTTGAACTTTTACAATAACATACTGTTCAGATGTGGAAACTTTTGGAAGTCTTTTGATTCTGCTATCTGCCACAGAGATAAGCTCTCTGTTTGATACATTTACTCTCTTTAGAAACCAAAAAGAACGGGAAAAAAAGGAATTTAAAATAGGATTATTTTACACAGATTTGAGAAATTGGGCTTCAAGCCAAACAACAGTTTCATGTGAACGCACTGATTGAGTGGCCTGCCTGCTTTTTTGTTGCTTTTTTTTTTTCTTCTAGCAATAGTCAAATCATGTCTCTGAATTAACCCAGTTATAAAATGTTATAAAACTTTTATGTTTACGCTCTCTAGAGAAAGACACACCACACTTGATCCCCCTTTCATCAAACCATTATTTTGGGCTAAGACTTATGAAAGCCTTTTGTTGCTTCGCGTTTATGTTTAATTTTGTTTTAATTTCAAAGGTTTCCTTGAGATTCACCCAAGTCTAACAATACCAAATGGTGGCAGCTGTAGACCAGCAACTCCCATGTTCTGCAAGGTACAATTACTTTTTTTGTCAACGGAGTCCAGTGGCTTTAAAGAGACTCATACGTAATGGCTTCAGTTCCCCATCGGAAAGCACTGTCTGATGGCAAGGTAAAGCTGTGAGAATATTCTAAATATAGAGTACACTTAAACATGTTTTTTTGAATGGGCCTTTTTATGGCGGGACTCCTGTCGGTTTCTTAAAACTAGGTGTGTGCCGACCGTCATCTACTGCAGGTAATACACCGACTATAGATAAGAACCTCATAAAAGCACACCTTGTTTCTTATCGTGTCTTTCTTAAAACACACACACACACACACACACACACACACACACACACACACACACACACACACACACACACACACACACACACACACACACACACACACACACACACACACACACACACACACACACACACACACACACACACACACACACTCAAGAGTAACTCACGGCAGTTCTCCTCGTCCGATCCGTCCTTACAGTCCGTGTCTCCGTCACAGTACCAGTGCTCGGCGATACAACTGCCGTCAGTGCAGCGGAACTCCTTGTCCGAACATTTACGCATGTCTGTTATGGAGAGAAGACCAAAAAAACTCACAGGTCATATAGTTAAAAGACAGTGTCAAAGAACGTGTGCATTATTGATAGTGAATGTGTGTGTGTGTAGGTGTGTGTAGGTGTGTGTACCCACCACACTGCTCATCACTGTTGTCCCCACAGTCGTTGTCTCCGTCGCAGTGCCAGAGGCTGCGGATGCAGTAGCCGTTTTGGCAGTGGAACTCGTCCTCCTCGCACTCTCTGGGAGCTGAAGGGAGAAAAAGAAAGAGAGGTTTTCAATTAATGAGGATACAACAAAAGGAAAGAGCAGATACTGTACGAGCGTGTGATCAGAGCGCTGCAGATGTTATATCTACAGCTGCACTGACTCAAGGGAAACTGTGGCCCTTCATGTCGGGCTCTAACTGAGAACCATCTCTCCGTAAACAGGACGGACTCTCCCGAGGCTGCAGGTCTAGAAAGCAAAGATCCACAGACTGAATGTCCTGCGGTTCGATCTCAGCACATAAGATGTTTGATTGACAGCTCCTGACTCCGTGAGGAGGAGGTCTGAGGAAAGTCATGCTGAGTGATTGTGGCAGTCTTCACTGTCACAGTTTATTTATACGACACTTTTCCAAGCCATGTAACAATGGATATCTCAAACCAGAACTGAAGCATTATCCTGAGCTTCAGTTTGTTCCAAAAACTTGAAGTTGCGCCCCAAACGGGTCTAAATCCACTGCATCCAATTCAATCCTCGATCGACCCCACAAAAAGGTCGGAAAAGTTCAACTGTAAAAAAGGTGTCAGAAGGCCTCAACTTCAGTGCTTGACAAACAGCCTCCTCCAACACCTTTATGACACGGTTCTTTGGGGAGTTGCAGCCGACAACTTCTGTAACTTTCCAAAAAAACGGACATTAAAGACATTCACATGCACTTTGCTCAGCCATTAGCCGGGTGTGTGGGGACTTTAAATTTCTCTCTGGAGCTCTATTTATATTTTTCACACGATAACTTTGGTGTCAGCCGAGTGCAACACAACAGACGGCGTCCTGAGGGGAGAGAAATAAATGTGCACCATAATAGCCATATTTAAACTATGGTGTTTCGCCCCTCTATGACGGATGACTTTTCACCCTGTCTCCTAGTGTGGCTGTGAGCTATGGAAACTCACGCCTTCAGATGGAGTCAGGAGACCTGTTGTAGAAATGACTTCATATTGAGTAGTGACATCTTAAAGCATCTTGGTTCAGTGCGTTAGGCTGAAGTTTGAGAGATAGATTTAAAAAGTCTGTAATTTGCTATGATTGTCAAAGATATGGCCGTCCGGAACACATCAGAAATCTAAATGTTCTCTATCTTGCCATGCACAATTGAAATGATGGTTTAAAGATGAGGTGGATGTCCCACTATTAGTTGATTCTCTGACATTATGACCACGATTATGACTGCAGACATTCAAATCTGCTGAAGGAAGCATGCAAAGGAGAACAGTCTTCTTTGCATCTTTCAGTCCACCACATTTCAACTCTAGACAGTAAATGTGGATTTACATGCATGACGGGCAACGCAGGTCGAAACTTTTCTCTCATTTTCAGGAATCGATAAGCTGCATAATAAAAAAAGCTTAATCCCCAGCTCCTTTCAATTCTAAACAAAAGACACGTTTGTCATTCATGCCAACGGCCGTGATGACGCAGTCAGACAGAAGTCACTCCCTCCGCTGAACTTTCTGCACTGTGACATTGACATTGTTTCAGTTCCCAACCCCTTTTCATTAATCCAAACAACTCCTCCACCTTGCCTCTTTAATCACGTGTCCATTGTTAAAAGACTTAATGGATTTTTCAAGACGCAGCCTGCTACTGTAACCGCCGCAAAATCGATGGCCAAACCCAGCCACGCTCGCCCCGGGGGCCGAGTAAACAGGTTCGTCAAGGAGAACCATTGATGGATGGCCCCCGGCGGGAGGTAATCTATAATTTATCGCTGCCGTGTGGGTGTGTGAGTGTTGGACAGCTGAGACAAACAGAGAGAGACAGAGAGAGACAGATTAAGAGGGATGACCTCACAGAACAGAGGGGAAGAGGAAGAAGACGAAGCTTTGCAGTGAGATCTTTCATCTTTTCTGAGGTGTGTTGCATCACAGGACGAGTGCTGGGGATTGACTCCGGTGCTGAGACGTCAGCCTGTGTGTGTGTGTGTGTGTGTGTGTGTGTGTGTGTGTGTGTGTGTGTGTGTGTGTGTGTGTGTGTGTGTGTGTGTGTACATATATCATAATTTAGGGGGAATGTAAACAAACAGTAGAAAAAGAGTGAACCCAACTCGAAAATAATGTCTTTAAGCTAAAATTCAAAATGCAGTTTTCTTTTCTTCTGGACTATGACCTGAATCATACTGTTTTTTGAGGTAGATACGGTACAAATATTGATGTTTCAATGCAAAAAAAAAATGTAATTATGAAATATCGGCCAATATTTGATTTTTCACACAAGCCAATAACTTTTTTTTCCCATGGATCCCTTTAATTTCTTTTTTAAAGAGCTGTGACCAGTCAAAGTACGGAGCAGGACAGTTGGTCACTGCTTTCTGAACAGATAAGTAAAAGTGATAGAGATAAGTAATGGCGTTACTCTTCATAAACTGCATCAGATATAACTTAAAAAAGTATGATTTAAATTTAATCTACCAGCATTGATACGATGTACCTGGGATAAGCAAATATCGCCCAGTGGATCAGCCGGGACGATTTACCGCTCTACTTTCAAGAGCTTAACCTCAGCTGACCTCACCAACATCGACCGTCTCTCAGCCAGAACTCCTTCCCCATCCCCCCCGAAAAAAGAAAATAACATAAAACCACAAAAGCCCACCAGTGGGTCCACATACAATTTTAATTTGACGCACATTATGGACGAATACACTCATTTACTATTCGGCTTGTAAGAAAATAATTGATTTTCTCCCACTCTCTGTCCCTCCCATGCTCCCTTCCATCAATGAGGTAAACAGAGGGAGGTCAGAGGTCAACAAGCCCCGAGGACGCTCATCATTCACGCAGCGGCCAAACGTCAAACGTCAAAGGGCAAAGGGCGCTGGGAGTCATTACCCGCCTCCCTCCGTGTGTTTTTGGTGAAATGGTGTCATGTTTTTTTCTGCAAAAAAAATCGTTTAAACTTCAAGAATTCAGAATATCTGGTGTTCGCTCACACCGAGGCACGCCGCAGTCTCCGTGTTTGTCTGAAAAATCTTGACAACTACTTCGGTTCCAGCCGAGCGTGGAGGATTGTCTCCCCGTCTGTAAATAATGAAATAAAACCACTGCAAGGCGGGGAGGCCCGAAATATATTGTGAAGTGAAAGAAAGACCGGGTTGCAAAGAGAAAAAAAAAAGAGAGAAAGAAAGACGCATGAAATAATAAGCAGTTTGGGGAACCGAAAAGGAAGGGAGGGGAATTTACTTGGCATGAGGATGAAAAATTCATAGCCGGCTCGCAGCAGACAGACCCCCCATCAGGAAGTGATTCAGTGTCTGGCTGCTGATACAGTATGTGGGTCAACAGAAATCACTAGATGAAAGACAGATAAGAAAAATCATTCAGAGGAGAAAGAACTAACCTGTACCTGCTGTACAAACAACAACTACATGACGGAAAATGAAAGAGTTACTATGGAAACCAATTACTGTCGAGATTTAAGTTTGATTTAAGTGCTGTTAAAGCTACATACTGTATATAAGAAGTGGACCTAGTCACTGTGACGTCACCATGTTTGTGGAATGCTGTTTTGAAGCCTTGAGTTCGCCATTTTGGCCGTCGCCATCTTGTTTTTTACACTGAATAAGAAATTTGTGGGTTAGTAATGTTAGAAATAACACACACACATACGCGCAAACGTTAGCTTAAAGCTAACATCTGTCGGCACAAGCGGTTCTTTGGCTGTTTGGTGCCGATAAACACAGACTTCACTTCCCAATATATTTCAATCCTCCCCGCCATGCAGTGGTTTTATTTCATTATTTAGAGACGGGGAGACAATCCATCTACGCTCGGCTGGAACCGAAGTAGTTGTCAAGATTTTTCTGACAAACACAGAGTCTGAGGTGTGCCTCGGTGTGGATGAACAATAGATATCCTGAATTCATGAAGTTTAAAAGATTTTTGTAAACCTTGACGTCACCATGTTTGTGGAATGCTATTTTGAAACCTCGAGTTCGCCATTTTGGCCGTCGCCATCTTGTTTATTTCACATTCAATAAGACATTTGGGAGCGACCAGAATGTTGCAATTAGTAATGTTAGAAATAACACACACACACCCACACACACACACACACACACACACGTAGACACACATACGTTAGCTTATAGCTAACATCTGTCGGCACGAGCGGTTCGTCGGCTGTTTGGGGCGGATAAACACAGACTGCACTAATGGTCCATCAAACAACGTGAGGAGAAGATTCACTTCGCTTTCTATCCTAACAAACCTTCAGAATGTGACCGTGGTTACTCGATGCTTAGACTGAGTTTTTGCATCTGTGAGCCCACACGCTGCCTTCCATCTGGCCTGCAGATATCGAGCTGCTGGTTCAGGAGTCTCTGAGCTAACAGAACACAAAAAGCTTCCTTCTTCAGCTTAACGGCTTCCTCCACCAGCGTCCTCAGGCAACTTCCTTGTTCCTTGTTGACTTTTTACTAAGATCTAATGTTTGCTGTTGAGATTCATTGAGAGATCCATCAAAGAGCAAAGACAGTTTTCCACCAAATCTAACTATATAGCTATTTTGCCATACTGCCTTGCCTTAATGTAATAAAAGGAATAGTTTGCACTGTTTGGCCTTATAACATCACTGCAAGAGTCCAGGAAGTTCCCCGTGTTTCGGTTACAGCATGCTATGCTAAGCTAAGCCAAGCTAAGCTAACCATTCAGTCTGTAACTTTAATACTTAGATACATACAAACATAACGATAACCATCGTCAAATCTAAATCTGTTTCCCAAAACTCATCCTTTTGGTGTTTCTGACCAAAATTATTTTATTCTTTTCACACACTAGCTTCTTTATCAGACTCAAAAATTAATTTGAAACAAATGAGAAAAGCTTTCATTAGCTAAATAAAAGGCAAACTGGGCAAACAAAACAGACAGTTATCGAGCAAATCTTGCAATGAGTTAAACATGTTGGTGGCTGACGATCCTTTAAAAGTTTTTTTTTTGATACTGGAAGATTTAGAGGGGCGAAAAGAAAACCAGCCTGTGTTGATCTTTCGATAAAGTTAAGTCTTTAAAAAGGACACTGCCCGACTCTTTCTGCCATGTGTTGCCTCCATCAGGAGCTCGTCGCTGGCTGTAACTATTCCTGTACCCCCACAGGGTTAAGGGGATTAAACCGAGTCACCGTAACAGTGTGATGGAGCGGCTGGTGTGCAGCGTACGTCCACACGGATCGGGTGGCGCACATGCAGCCCTCTGAGTCATCATGGGTAATAAATACAGAGACTAAAAGTGGACGATGTGGTCACGGGATCTGACCGCCAACTCCACAGAGACAAATGAAACACGCTCGCTTGTGAGGAGCGTCTCATTTACACAATGCATACTCTAACCTCACAACTATACTTAACCTAATTCTACTCTTAAAGGTGTACTACAGCAATTTAGCATTTCACTTCTAGAAAGTTTTGTCAAATTTGACCTGATGTGACGCCGACATTCAGTACTTCTCAGTTTTTTTTTTTATTCCTCAGTGGATCCATCATTTCCCATAATGCAACAGCATATTTTCTTTAGACCCTACAATTCAGCTTATTTTTAAATGGAGCTAGACGGCTATTTTTTTTTATGTAGCATACTCCTGCTGGTTTCTTCCATCTTTTAACTCCTTAAGCTTTGTTTATACTCATGCTTGGCACGGTAGCCTCTGCAGATGGCGACCAAGCGCAGAGCATGCAGGGATTGGCTTTATACAAGCCCTATAAAAAAAACAAGTCAAATATTACATCCATTATAAAGAAACAAATGTCTAATATCCAGTAAACAATTTGGTTTGGAGCCTTCGCGCACAACACGCAGGCTGTGATTACGCCATTTTTGGGGCGTGTGCCGGCTTCACTACGTCGAGTATAAACTCAGCTTTAAAACGTCTCTTTTGAAGATGAGAGCAACTGACAAAAGGCCCCCCCCTAATCCAAAACTGTCTTCACTGTCAAACTTAAGATAGAACTCCTACCCAGCAGGCAGCGATGCATAGACACATACATGCGACTGCAGGAATAGACACTCTCCTTGCTTCACCCGCTGCAGTCCACATTCTGCCAGGCAAGCAGCTGAGGGGTATTTTGGGTTGAACACACACTCATGAACAGACACACACACACACACACACACACACACACACACACACACACACACACACACACACACACACACACACACACACACACACACACACACACACACACACACACACACACACACACACACACACACAGATAACTCCACAAATCAAAAGAAGAACAGGATAAACTGAGGGCAAAGGCCAGTTTCTGTCTTGTGTGGTGACCGTGGGACTGCTGAGTGTGTGTGTGTGTGTGTGTGTGTGTGTGTGTGTGTGTGTGTGTGTGTGTGTGTGTGTGTGTTTATGTGTGTGTGTGTTACCAACCAGGCAGCTCCTTCAGACTCAAAACAAACACCTCATTGCACATGGCTGCCTCAAACATCTGTCCACTTAAATAACTCATCCCCCCCGGGCCTGTCGGAGCACGTCCAGAGTGTGTTTATGTGTGTGTGTGGGTGTGTGACAGCACACTTCACGGTTTGTTTGTGTGTCTGTGTTGTCGGGGTAAAAGGAGAGGGCGTGTACTCACGACAGTCCTGTTCGTCGGAGTCGTCCTCGCAGTCGTTGTCTCCGTCGCACACCCAGGAGCGGCGGATACATTTGCCGTTGTCGCAGTGGAAGTCCAGCGGCGAGCAGGTGGGAAGCACTGCAAAGAAAACAAGAGCCAGACGACAAGTCAGTCAGCAGGAATGAACAAACAAACAAATAAATAAATAAACAAACAAAGCGTGGCTGAAGGGAGAGGAGAGTTTGAAGGTGTTTACTGAAATATATGTCTTTTGGTGATTTTTTGTCAGTATTTAAGTATTTGTTATACTTTTAGTATCATTTTCTTTTTTTGGTCTGTTCTCAAGTGGGTCAGAAATCTCAACGTTCTCAACGTCAATTTTTACTTGCAACTATGTAAATTGTTTTATTTATGAGCAGTTATTAAATAAAATTTAAAAAGAAGAATTTAAGTTAATCAATCTCCAGATTCACCCACATCCTCGTGCGTTTTGTTACCGGTTTGGACCCAACTCTTAGTTCTTTACAGTTGTGTTTAGTTTGTTTTTACAGCACATTTTGGTCAGTATGGTAAAAGCTTTCAGATCCAATACCCGGTCCAATATTCCAGATGAATATGAGCCATTTAGCTGAATCCGGTTTCAACTTCTTTAATATAAATATTAGCCTATTTTCATTCTTGTCTGTGATTTATATCTTTTTTCAACCATTTTTTGGACAAAATATTATTACATCTGATCACTTGGGTTTTGGAAAGCCTAAATGGACATTTTGCACTATTTTTGGATATGATATCGACCAAACCCTAAATCAAAAGACGAATCCTTACATGCTGCCCGAGAAATAAAAAGTTTACAAAAACTAGAACACAACACAGTGATGAAGCCTTTATCATCACTCCTGCATGGCAGCAGGCTGCAGTAAAGGTCATAGTTTGAATACAGGAGGGTTTATTCCCCTTCTGGTCTCAGCTCATCCAGAGCCCGATCCTGATCCGGACCCAAACGTCCTCCTCTGTCCCACCTTCGTACCCTGAGAGCCAGAGAGCCAGCAGCACCGAGCTCAGCTGGGCTCAGCGCATTCCTCCTTAACTTCATGTCCGCTCTAAGTGCAGCCACTCGCTATCTAAGCAGAGCCCGAATGACTGGCCCTTTGTCATCCGCAGACAGAGCTAATTTAATTACAGGCCGGGGAGGGATGGAAGGGGAGGGGAGGAGGAGAGGGGAGGAGGCGGGAGGAGAGGGAGCGCCGACTACTCACAGCCGACTCTCACCCCCGCCTGTCGATACCAGATATGAAATATTGACCGGGCAACGCAGACTTTATGAAAAATGTATGACGTCACGCAGCAGGTTAACCAGAGAGGCAGACAGGCGGGCGAGTCGGGGCTCACTGAGTGAATTAAGTGTGTGTGTGTGTGTGTGTGTGTGTGTGTGTGTGTGTGTGTGTGAGAGAGTGTTATGGGGTGTGGCTCTGGTCTCCGGGGGAAGTAAAGCCCCACTGACCCACATACCCCTGCATGGATATTACATTATTCAGAGAGAAACACAGAAGCAAACAGAACCCTCTCACTTATCCTTTGTACTCCTAACCTTCTGATCAACTCTCTTTCATGTCGAAATAACACGACCATACTGAAGGTTGGGCTACATTTGCATAAACAATGCATTTCTGCAAACAATTGTCTAATTTATACAGTCAGTTTCACTGTTTTTTTTTCCTTTCAGGCAACCATTGATTTCTGTTCAATAGCGTGATGTGAAAAGGAAAATTGAGATGCTATAAGTCATTGTCCATTAAAAAAAACTGACCATCTTCAGATTTTTGTGCGTTTGTGTTTTTGTCACATTTTTAAAAACTTTCCCGTTGTGGTGCATTCAAAGATGCTCCAACGTCTGAGGTTTGAGAATCTGCTGCAAAACCAAAAAGAATTTCAAAGCGAGAAACATTTGAGTGTCTTTTTTATGATGCCAAAAATTGTTGTGGAGCTAAAGTGATTCATTGATTTATTGATTAGTTGGTCAAGATAAATCTCATTGTAATTTGTGTATTAAAAACATGTCAACAAACAATCTAATCAAATTTTAGCTTCTAAAACCTAAATATTTATATTTTTCTGTCTTTTTTTGAAAGTAAACTGAATATCTTTGGGTGTCAAACTACCGATCAAATACAGACTATTTAAATTATGACCGTGTCTAATTGAAATTGGCAAGAAAACACCAAATGAATTAGTTGTGAAAATAATCCTTAGTTGCAGCCCTAGAGTTTAGAATACAATTTAAATGGAATTTTCACCCCAATAAATAAAAATCATATTGCAAAAAAAATCTAATTGAAGATTCACCTACAACATCCAAATCTATTCAAATAAGTTTAAGTGTTACATTTGCCTCTCAGTTGACATGATTCACTTTCAAAAGATGCAAAGAGGGAAAACAAAATAAGGGCTGATTTAAATATCTGCCAGAGCTGCTGCAATAAGCTGGAACTGAACAGGAAGTGAACTTCGCAGTGGTCCATGAGTGAACCTTCCAGAGAGTCTGTCAGTACGAGTCCTGACGCCTGAACACACCGTCTACAGACCTCTCTTTGTCAAAGCGGGTCGGTTTGATGCATTCTGGATGCGTCTCCGACAGAGCGTCAGCAGAGTCGGGGCCTCGACCAACAACAGGAGGAAAACGCTGCTTCTCAAAGCTTCAATAAATAATTCAGCTCATCAGAGGAGGCAGAGAGAGAGAGAGAGAGAGAGAGCACACGCAGACATAAGCAAACTGTCGCTGCGCAGGCGAAAAACAAACGCATCTGCACACAAATTTAGGAAAGGGGTGCAAATTTTATGCAAATAAATACTCCACTCACTCTCTCTTACACACAAACACGCATACACAAACACACACACACACACAAGGACAAACGGTAGGCGGGGCCTGTATACTGGTATCAGGTGGATCAGCAGGGAGCATGCTGGGAAGGTTGATGAGGTCTCCGGGCGCTTTGATCTCTCTTATCACACTGATTGTTCTCAGCTCAGCGCCGCTACTCTTGCTACCACTGCATTCCTCTGAGGCCGAACACACACACACACATTAATTAACACACACACTCAGAAGGGACTCATACCATGTTTTCTTTTCTGATACAGATTCCGATATCGGATCTTTAAATAAACAAAAATGTATTTATTATTACTGTTTTTTTAGCAGCTGTATGCTACTAACCCTGTATGGATGTCATACGAGTCCCATCATTGTTATGGGGACTAGCTCAGAAAAAAACCTTCGTAAAGCATTAACAAAAGAATACAGAGCCATATAACTTTATTTTTTATTATCCAGCATTACTAGTGTAAAATATTGCCAAATTTGCTGACATTTTCCTAAGCACTGGCTAAGGCAGCGAGTGACATGTGAAGCATAAATGAGCTGATTAATGATATGATTGCGTAATCGCCGATACCTCATCCAGAATTTTTGTCCAAATGTGAGACATTTCCGATACCAGTATCGTTAAAACGCTACTTCTGACCCTTAAATATGTCTTCGTTGCAGTCCAGGAATCATTATTTGATGTGTTCCACTTTTCTGTGAACCTACTTTCCCTCCATCTGCCTCATTCCTTCATTTCTCAGAAAGCTCTTTCCACTTCAAAAGACAACAACGTTGATGATGTAGATATTTCTTGCAGTTGATAAAAAAAAATAAAAAAAAAAGAAAAGTCAGAGGGGCTGACAGGATTATGCCACAGCGAAACCACATCAAAGACGGTGTTACATTTCACGAGCTACTGACGCAGGATGCACGACGCATTGCATTCTGGTCTACTTCCTGCGCCTGTGGGGCTCCATAAGTTATGTAAAACATTTGACATCTTCTTGAGCATTTTCATATAACCTAGTTTATGATACAACTTTTGGGAATTTGTTTCAAATTGGCTAAAGCAGACTTTTTAGTTAATTCACAACCCAGAATGAACCAAACACTCGCACACAAGTTTTTCTCATCGGAGCTCAAGAATTCCCACTTGCATTCCACAGGTCATTCCCACACACACACACACACACACACACACACACACACACACACACACACACACACACACACACACACACACACACACACACACACACACACACACACACACACACACACACACACACACACACACACACACACACAAGGCCTGTCTGCATTGAACATAGCACTGCTCTCCCACAGTCTTCAGTGAGCGCTGAGTTCATTTTGTGTGCGTCCATTGCTTTTAAAGAGTTTATTCACCCAGATTACGGAAAAAAAAATTTGTTTTCCCTCTTATTACAGTTTTATTTTATTAGACCATAAGGGCTGCAAAATACTTTATACTACAAAGCTTCATTAATAACGTTGACGTTGGAATTATAATTACTAATAACTTAAAGAAACATTGCGTGCAAAAGTCCTCTCTCTCTCTCTCTCTCTCTCTCTCTCTCTCTCTCACAGCGAGTCCTTAATCCCCAAAAATGTATTGAAAAAATACACGTTTTTATCCAACGAAATATTCTGCTTCAATCCATAATTGTTGGCATTTAGCCTTTCAAAACCGACATTTTCACTGCAGTCAAAAAACGGTTTACTCCCCCTCACGCATATGTATCAATGGGGCGATCTGGTCGGAGTAAACAGTACATTTATATAAAAACAATAAAACAAAGTCATATTTTATAACATAGGATACATATGATGAAAAAATTCAAAGCTTCATTTGAAACCCTTGGGTTTTTTTAAATGTAAAAGAAACCTCAGAGCCATACAGGTATTGTTTATGTAACTTCCTTTAGTGCTAACATTCAGTGTAGTCGTCTCCTGAAGTCAAACATGGAGCCAAACAGATGAATAATGTACACAGATATCCAGATCAGCACAAATGTTTCCAGTAGAGACGAGGCTAACCTGTAGCTGAACCTTTATTAAATATTCTCGTTAGACGTTCAGACTCCTCTGTCCTGCTGTGAGATTTCTGCTTGGACCCTAACATAATGGGCTGATGAAATATGTGAACTGGAGTCCTGATTATTAAGAGTTATACACTGTTTCTGGACAGAGATGTTGCTGGATGTATGAGGTACTTTACTTTCTCAGTGTTTAACCTTTAGTAGAGGGCGGTTGGCACACACCCAGCTTGGGGAAACGGAGATGAGTATGAAACAGAGCAAACTACTGCTTTGGTCGGGGGCAGCAGCAAAACCTATTTCAGTGTTCAATGTAATCTTGTAAAAATGTAGATTTGGCGAGAAACTTGAATATATGAAGGTAGTTGAAGGAGATTTATTCACAGCAATATAAAAAAAAGTTATCAGAGAGGGAATTATGTTCTGTTAGCTCTAATCAGCTTATAATACATAATTCAAACTATTAATGCAAAGAAAAAACTATTTTAAAATCTATAAAAATACACTATTTTATTTCCTGATCATTAAATGAGTTAGTTTTTATGCATATAATCATTATAGATGACTTTAACAAAGTGAAAGGATAACTTTAAAAAGTCTTGATTGTTTGCAAAGACTTTTGGGGCAATTGAAATTAGATTTCTGGGTGGTGGTAAAAAAAAGAAAAAGGCCGATATGGCTCATTGCATTCTGCAATTATATCGACGGCAAAAAAAAAAAGAAAACATGATAGGGGCATCTCTAAAAGTTATATTTGCTTCCTTTTTTCATGCCGATCCGATCCGTGACCCAAAACACCATCACAAAATCATGTGTTTTTCCAATTCCATTCAATTTATTGGTATAGCCCAAAATCAGCAATTTGCATCCGAGGGCTTTACAATCTGGGCTTCCCAAGAAAACACTTTGAGAAAACCCATTTTTGTAACCTAGATGAACGTGGTCATAAGGATAAGGTTCCTCGTAAGAAAACACCTGGAATTTATTTAATTTTTTCACAGGACCAGATTAGTTTAAATGGATTTTCACACTCATTGCCACACTCAGAGTTTATGTGTTTTTTCTGCAAATGCGGATCATGGTAGTCCTCAATAACAAAACAACCCAGAAAAAAAAGGAAGAAATGGGGGAAAAAAACTAAAATGAGTTGTTGATCAGCTGCCAGAGGCCCTTTAATATAGTCATAAAAAATGCTTGTTAAACTGTCGCTTTATATCCAGATTTTATATTCTGAACTGTTTGTATCATAAACCCATGTTTCAAAATAAACATGGGTTTATCCCTTTATCCCTTTTTTAAAGCTCCTGTAAAAAATGAACCTTATTGATTCTGCATGCTTACTGGCTGTTATAACATGTTTAATATCTGACTTGGTGGTTTGTGTGTGTGTGTGTGTGTGTGTGTGTGTGTGTGTGTGTGTGTGTGTGTGTGTGTGTGTGTGTGTGTGTGTGTGTGTGTGTGTGTGTGCACATCTTTAAGAGGATGTATGCTCGCGTCTTTAAGTGGCCTTGAGCGGCAGAGTTAATGGCCTTCCCTTTTACTGTTGAGCAGCAGACAACAAGTGGCTCTAATGGGACCAATATATCTGCCGAAACGCCGCTTATCACATCGGCTCAACGGACGGGAGGATGGACGGATGACATCCAGAGAGAGAGAGAGAGAGAGAGAGAGAGAGAGAGAGAGAGAGAGAGAGAGAGAGAGAGAGAGAGAGGACAGTGAACTGACTGGAAAACAGATGTGGACTCCAGGGAGCGATAGAGAGGAGTCTGAAAGTCTTACGAGAATATTTCATCCGAGGAGCTCTAATAAAGGTTTTTCCTCTTTCAGTCCAAAAACACGTCGGTTCACCTCCAGATTACTGTCGTCTGCAGTGGAAACATTTATTCACACCGGTGGTCTGTGGGGTTTTTTTTTCATTATTTTGTCTCCATGTTTGACATCAAGCGGCCGTTGCACACAAGACAAAAAACACACACTTTCAAGACCGAGCTCCATTGCAGCAGTTGAGGGTAAACTGTGTTGGCAAATAGAGCGCCTTGATATTGCTGCGAGAGATGGAGAAACATGTCTCACAAATAATGCATGAAAGAAAAAAAATCCCATTATAGGGAAAAAGCAGCAGCTCCAGGAGTGAACAATTTACGTGCAAACATAAGGCGGCATGCTGCGTTTGTTCTTTTCTCATTTTTTTTGAAAATAAGCAGTTTGCTTTTTTCCCCTTTTTTTCAGATTTGAAAGTTGTTTTGCGTTCCACCCCTAACACGGAGGAAGCCCCTCGGTGTGCCGTCACATCAAGATACTGTTTCATATTTTCTCTTTTCTATCTTCTTAGGAGATACAGACTGGATTAAGACGTGTAAGTGTGTTCACAGCCTATTTCACAACATTAAGAATACATAGAGATCGGGTTGAAAATTGACAAAGTGGTCCTTTAACTTTTTTTCCTGCTGCTGTATAGACAGGTTCAGCAAGCATTCAACGCGAGAAGTTAAAGTGGTGTGTACGCATTATTGACCCGGAGGTTTGATCAGCTGATGCAGCTTCTCCAGACGGATTGAACAAATCTGGAGACTCGCCCATAACTCAATACAATCTAAGTGGTTATTCTTACTTTGACATAAACAAATGTGTCAGTGTTAAACTTGGCTCAAGGCAGTTTTATCCCCAACTGTGTCTGAATACTTCCCTTTGTTTACACTGGAGATGTATTCACACACAAGCAAAGAAGTGAAATGGGTTTCTTGCGAGTGACTGGTGTTGTTGTTGCCGCCGCGTTGCGTAAATGAGCTGATAAATGATAGAACGTGATATCTGATCTGTGCATAGACTTGACTAGCCCCCAACAGGCATGAAAACGGGTCAGGGGTGAAAAAGGTGAGAAGGATATTATCCCTCTAGGGGGGTCCGGGTGGTCCTCCCCCGGTAGAAAAATTTGAATATTCCATATTTTTTATTGGCAAAAAACACACATAAGCTGTATGGTTATGCTGTTGAGAGCTTAAATAAATGCACTATATAAGTTGACTATGAATAATTATTGAAGTTTAACAATTTGTTCAGCAAATTTGACAACTGACAGATGCAATATTGTAGCCAGTGAAAATCGCAAAATTCGGACTTGTACATTAATGGGCAAATTTAGAATCGCATTGCAATTCTCCGCCCGATCGATCTTATATGTTGACAACAAAATATTTGTAAATAGTTTTGTAAATAAACTTCCAAAGCTTTAAAAATCCTATTTGGTATTTTATTGGTCCTGTGCAAAGTAAACAACGTACAAAGTAAATAAGGTCCAAAGTCAAACCGAGTAGTGTTTCCGGAAATGATTTTGTTAGAGGACCAATCACAGCCCTTACCGTCTCTGTTGCGTCGACTGATATATTGGATGCGCACGTAAACTACGGAAAGGTTCTCCGACAGGCTCTCCGTGTCTAGAGTAAAGCACTTTACGGAGGACTATAAACCTCTCGCAGTGAAAAGACCTCATGAAAAGCATTCACTGGCCGGCCTCTGAACCTACCCCCCAAATATTTTTTCATCGAATCTACACGATTCACGGAGGTCACCTATTTTGGTTTCAAAATGGCGAATTTCGCCGAAAGGTGAGTGATTTTCATGCCTGCCCCAAACAATCCAGAGTTATTATAGTCTGGTTTGGATACTGGTTTGGGCATCAAAACAGCTCTTTAACACTGAGGATCTGCACCCAAATGAATCATGTTCTTACATGAAAAAAAGAGATTCCGCTCTGAAGCGCCAGACATTTATCTCCCAGTATTTTTATTAACCAAAGCAGGTGCTGAAAAAAATAGAATGGGTAGCATTAGAGTAGAGGACTAACTGCTGGTTCGGTTTTAGGATGGCAGACAGTTTGCATCACTGCAGCTCAGCACCGTAACATTGTTAAACAAGTCTGCGTAAGACGTTTTTTGATAGTTTCTAAGACCTTGAAATGTGTCATATTCAGAGTTTAAAAGAGTCTGCCAGCGTTCTCCAACTCAAACTAATCCCCCCTCTGTTCCTCTCATCCGTCTCAGTCCCTCCTGCTCCGCTCGCTCTTTATTTGCCTCTGGTAGCCGGTCCCGACAGAGCTTATCTGATTCTAGGCCGCTCTGGTTGGTGGCCAGCGCATATTTCCGTCCGTCGGGGTGGAGCGGCGCTGCCAGCGGCGTTTTTCTTGGCAAAGTGTGCGCCGTTGGCCCTGCGTGATGGGGCCCCCCTCCACCCTCCACCCTCCACCCTCCTCCACCTCTCGCAGTGAAAAGGCCTCATGCCTCGCCACAGCGCATTCATGAACCCGTCGGAAAACTCACTGCAGAGTTACGATTGCTAGCTTTTGAGCCCCACTGGGAAGCGTTTATCGTAATCTGGTGATCAAATTCACCACCTGTGATCCAAAAACTGTTCATCCGTCTTTTGTGAAAACAGAAAGTTGTAGTTTGATAGTATTTTCCTCTGAAATGTAGAAGGGCTTAAGTACAAATACATCAAAACCGTGCTCGAGTACAGCCCTCGTACTGAAGACATCGTTACAAGACTAATGCAGATTAATGCAGAACCGTTTTCTTGTTGCCATGACAAATCTCTGCTGAGTGCTCGACAGCAGTGAGGAACAAGCCGAGTGCATCCTTCATTCATTCAGTCAGGCTTCCATTTAACACACACACACACACACACACACACACACACACACACACACACACACACACACACACACACACACACACACACACACACATTACACACACACACACACACACACACACACACACACACACACACACACACACACACACACGATTCAACCAATGGAAACACAGCTGCGTTTGGATAAAAGCGTCTGCTAAATGACTGTAACGTCTGTCTGCTCATGTGACATAAAATGAATGCATTTGTCTAATGAAACACATAGTTAACCTGAGAGTTCAGGTTAACTATGTGTGAACTCTTCCAATTCCATCTGTTCTTTAATCAACAAACTCCTTTAAAAAAAAAAAAAAAAAAAAAAGGTGCAGTCATGTCTGAGGTTGTGACTAATAAACCCATCAATCATTATTTTCAATTAGTCCTTTAATTATTCAGCACATCAAACACGTCGACGAGTTCCTTTACCACTAAATCTCAGAGCCTTGAGGCCATGTCTGCAAATTGTTTATTTTGTCTGGCTGTCAAACAGATCCAAATGAAGAAATGCAGGACTGTAAATAACAGTGAAAAAAAGAAAAAAAAAGAAGAAGCTAAGCAGAAGTGCTTGACACGCTCGTACCCGCAGCCGTTAAGAGTGTGATTGATTCCCACGGGGAACATACACATTCTCTAACTGTAGCTTTCTCTCCATCCAAGTCATGCAGCTTCATCCACCGGCGTTTCCTCTCCCCTCCCTTTACCTCTTAACATTAGTCTGTTTTAATTGGACTCTGGTGCGTTCCGTTTGGAAAGTTGTTGATTCCAGTAATCGTACGCCAGTGGGGGACCATAACAGCAGTTCTGGGACCGTTTTCGGAAAGGTGGTTTGATTGCATTGAGAGCATATTCAGACCCGATTGCAGGAAGGGAACCAAAAACGCAGCCTGCCTGAGTGAGAGTTTGTTGAAATCTTTTCCAAACGCAGCGGGTGAATCTCTAGTGAAAAATAGCCGCTAACAAAGCTCTGACAATTCAGTTATAAACATGTTTTATTTCCCATCAATTATTCACAGTAAAAGTCCCCCGTCGTTTTGCTATTTTAAAAACTTTTATTATGAAGCGGTAAAAATCAGGTGGGAGCGAAAAAAAACTAAAATAATGCAGATATCTGAAAGTATGGTAACTGAAAACACACAACATCTTTTTTCTGGTCGCATGAACAAACAGGAGTTGAGTCTAAATAAAAAAAAAAGGTAAATAAAAAAAAGGTGCAGTCATGTCTGAGGTTGTGACTAATAAACCCATCAATCATTATTTTCAATTAGTCCTTTAATTATTTAGCACATAAAATGTCAACCACGCTGACGAGTGCTTTTACCACTAAATCTCAGAGCCTTGAGGCCATGTCTGCAAATTGTTTATTTTGTCTGGCTGTCAAAAAGATCCAAATGAAGAAATGCAGGACTGTAAATAACAGTTTGTTAATGTCTGGTTGACATCAGAGCCGAAGAGAACGTGCAGAATATGCTAACTAACGTCCACGAAAATAGCGACATTTTTTAAAGTCGTTGGGAGATTATCTGGAGGGGAAGGGATCCGTGCTCACAGCCAATCAGAGCCGAGGCAAAGTGGTACACTCTCCCTGCGCAAATAGCATTTTTCATTTGGTACGATTGGATTCTTGAAGTGCGAGAGTGTGAAACAGAAGCAGACGAACAGAAAAACAAACCAAAAGTATCAATTTCGGTCTGATTGGGAACAGCCAGACAGACTATGGCTTTAGAAAAAAATCGCCCTGAGATCTGTATTGATTTTAAAAATCAACAAATCAGACCAACATCGATTCCTGACACACTTTGAAAATGATGTAAAGCTGAAACCACGGCTGAGAAGAGTTAACGCCTGCAAGTTTCTGCTGAGTCAGATTCAGAGGGGAGTCCAGACAAATGTTAGCACTGCGTTTCATTTCAATGGAACCACGAAACAGATGCAACGGCAGTCCTTAAGTAGAGTCTCCAGCAAAACAACACAGGGTTGCCATGGAGATGCAAGAATAAATTGTATCGTAAACCAAGCGAATTCTTCTTTTATGTCAGAGTTTCTGACAAAAAAATGACTTCCAACATGTAGCAAACCAACCAATGTTCTCCACCTTGGTTGTTCACTAATTTAAGAGTAAAAAGAACAATTATTTCTATTATCGATAAATCTGTTAAGTCCATAGAACGTCAAAAATGATTCATTTGACAATATTTTTTAAATGTCACATATGTAATTCATAATAATAATGTTCCACTTAGCACTTTTAAACCCTTATCCATCACCTCTGTTGTGTTTAACTACACACTGAACATATTTAAAACCCACTCAAACAAGCGGATACAAGGTCTACAAAGAAAGGTGAAGCCAGGCCTCCGGACCAAACAGGCTCTCTGTCTCTCTTCGTATTCCTGTCTCTTTCTCTGCCCTCAATCAGCCTCTAATCGTGTCCTCTTCTGTGTGAACAAGTGTGCTCTCCTCGTTTACTGAGCGGGGAGTCAATATTTAGGAAGGAGGCGGCGGAGGAGGAGACGGAGCGAGCGTTTTGGTGGGGTGAAGAAAGAGAAGAAGGAGGAGGAGGAGGAGGAGGAGGATTATGCTAATGTGTCCAAACAACTACGGTCATATCCCAAGACGGAAAGAGAAAGAAAGAAAAAACAAGAGAAGAAGAAAAGAGACAGGAAGACGGACAAACCGAGCGAGGGAACAAACACAAACCACATAGTGAGGAAATAAATGAGAAAGCCTGGGGTGAAAAAGAAAAGCGAGAATGGTTCGCAGGTTTCCCGTGGTCAGAGGGCAGAGAGGAGAAGGACGCGAAGGCGGAGGGAGGTACGGACGGAGGAGATGAAGGGACGGAGAGAGAAATTGACACATTGAGGAGGACGGAATGGGGTCCTAATCTTCTGCGCTCCTGCTTTCGGATCAGCTCGGCTCCCGCGGTCACAGCTTCTCCCTGATTGGCGGAGACTGCGGAGAGCCGTAGATTAAAGGACGGAGGGGGTATTTCTTATTTTTTTGGGGTCGGTGGTTTATGTGTGTGTGTGTGTGTGTGTGTGTGTGTGTGTGTGTGTGTGTGTGTGTGTGTGTGTGTGTGTGTGTGTATCAATGTCCTTGTGAGAACCCGTTTGAGTTGAGGATTTCTTTTTTTCTTTTCCCAGAGCTTGAGCTCACTTGTTTTGTTCAGGGGACGAGTTTGGAGTTTGATCAAAGGTCAAAAGGTCAAGATTAGACTTTTTCTATTAAGCCAGAAACTTATCTTAAGCCTCTCAAACGTTCCCAACGTGCTCTTAAAACACTTTGAAACAGACACGGGCTCAAAGACAGACGTCTGGAGATCTGGAGTCGTCTTCGTTAAGAGTTACTTTGCTGAAAAGCTCATTTGTTCAGATTCTTGTCAGAAAAGAAATTGGAAACTCATGAGAATGAAGAAGTGCCCCACATTTGCAACCAAGTTAACAATTATGAAATGATATTATTATGACATAATGAAGGTTTTAAAAGACCTTCATTCTTCAGTAGGTCTTGTGGTGCATTTAGGTTCACGCTGAATTATCAGAATAACCAAAGCAGTAAAAAACACACCGGCCCTGTTCATGAATAAATACACCACAGAGATGCTATCAGACATGAGGCCTAGCTGGGTTTCAAATAAGAAACAGATTGTACTGTTCTGAATTCTTCTAAAAATAGACAAAATAAACAGCATTCAACATACTTTAATACCTTTGAAGCACTTCAAAAAAAATAATATTCTAACACTGATGCTCTCCTCTAAAAGAACTGAAGGGGTTGTGATTCCCCGATGGGGAGTCAAGTACACGCCGTGCTTGGTTTTCAATTGTTTTCAATTGTGAGAACACTGTTGCTAGGCAACTGACAACAACAGCAGACCTTTCCTATCTCCCCTTTTCAGTATATATATATATATATATATATATATATATATATAGTTTGGTAAAACTTCCACAGGATCCACGAGCACTCAGATCATTTATAGTTAGGAAATTGCGAAAGGAAGTCAGCGCTCGAACGGATTCTCCTCATAAATATGTTAAATATGACGCCACCAGGAGGTCCTCACAGATATCCTGAAATTGCATCCAACTGAGGGGTTCTTATAAGATGTGAGTAAGGGTGTGTGTGTGTGTGTGTGTGTGTAGATACCTAAGAGTGTGTGTATGCGAGTTCAAAGTACACACCGCTTTCTCAAACTTCACAGGCTCGTGTTAGCTGACAGCAGAGGAAGCCAAACGTCATGCAGCGCTTTCAATCACTCACAACAGAGAGACACAAACACGCACACGCCACGCACACACACACACACACACACACACACACACACACACTGCTTCACATCTAGCTCCTCTGCAGCCCTGTCTCCTCACTCTGGCCCAAAGCATTTGCTCTTTCACAACCTCAGCTGCTTTCAACTCAGCAGGACTCCAACAGTGTGTGAACGTGTGTGTGTGTGTGTGTGTGTGTGTGTGTGTGTGTGTGTGTGTGTGTGTGTGTGTGTGTGTGTGTGTGTGTGTGCGCTGATGTCCCGCTTTCACCAATGTAAGTGAAATGCAGAGAGGGAAATAAGTTGGATGATATATACCAGCGGGGGAGGGGGAGGGGGAGGAGGAGGGGAGGAGGAGGAGGAGGAGGAGGAGGGGAGGAGGTGGGAGGAGACGCGTGGTGAAAGAACCGAAGATGCGTCTACGTCTTCCAAGGTTATGGAGTCTTATCTGCTCTGGGTTCAGTTGTTATGAACGCTGTCTTCATGCATTTCATTAACTTGAACTGGGAGGTGAGATTAGGAAAACTGAGACCCGTTTAAGATATGAGAGAAGGAAAAAAAATAATAACATCAGTCAGACTCAATTAGACGGTTGGCCTTGTCCACTCTCAGGGTATCCAGAGAGCTCAGAAGGCCTCGCTCAAAGGGAAATGCTGTTCGGGGGAAATGTAAGCCTGTTGGCTAAAACTACAAAAATAACATTACGGTAATAAAAAAGAACAAAATAAAATGTTTCCTTTGAGACTTTTTAAGACGTTTAAACATACCAGACCCGCTAACTGAATCATGTTAAGTCACAGCTGATCACAGACAATCCAACATTTCATGATTTTGCTACTTCAAAATAAAAGCTTTTAACCGAGAAAATAACAGGGGACTTTTATTGGGTAGAATTTATAGGGGAATGTGTCCATTCCAGAATTAGCAGAGCTTTGTTAGCGGTTATTCCTCCATAAAACAAGTCTTATAATAATACTGCAGGGAGGAAGAGTAAGCATCAACAATAAGCAGGTTTTTGGGGGTTTTTTACAGTGAAAAATGTAAAAGGAAATTTGCTCTTTTGAACACGAAATATATTCAGGAATGTCGCATTGAAGTGTCGAGTTTGGACAAAGCTGATAAATTATTGTGCAATTGTACTGTAATTCTTGACAAACCTACTGCAGTTTTAAAAAGCATCATCACCCACAATTATTCATACTATCAAAATAAACTTCAGGACATCATGTCAATTGTTAAATAAAGCAAAAAAATCCCCCCAAAATAATCTTAAAGCTACACGCAAGCCTTTTGTTTTGATGGAAATCTGACAAACTGAAGCATCTTCCCTTTCAGCACATTTCCATAGGAACCAGAGTCACAAAGGCAGCATGTGACCTTCCTTCTCCTGGCGAGGGTTTATGGATGTGGACCTGACTGCCAAGAATATAAACGTATATTCCTCTAATGGAGCAGTGCTTCATGTCAGAGCCTCTGGCAGCTCGTACATTCGTCCTGCTGTCAGACGTGGTAAAGAGGGTTATCGTGTCCGTGTGCCACCCGGAGCCACGTACTCGCCCTGAGCTCAGACAGCTGGATCAATGAAGGAAAAAGGGGGCGTTATTAATTTGATTAAACGTCTGAGAGTTATGCCTTCATTAAATTTCAATCAGGGCTAATTAGTGTCTGTCCTTGAGAGAGGCGTGACCCCGTAACCTGCTCTTCGACTAGTGAGGCATTGATACTTGTTTCGTCTTCAGTCAGGAAATTCACAACAAATATTTTTTACTAGATTTATTGTTCCAAAAACAATAAATCCCCGGTTGATCTCCCATTCAAAGACTGTATTTCTCCTGTATTTGAATGATGGCAGTCTGTTTACACAGTGGGGGGTGGGGGGAGGGCACAGGGTCACCCACCAACAAATTTAAACCTGGCTCAACTTTTTGGGTTGAGGAGAAGGACATCTGCCATTCAGCCACGTTCATTCGGCTACAAACTCCCCAAAGAAAGATTGACATTGATAAAAAAATAAATAATGCAGACTTAATGGTCGTTATGAATAGAAATATATTCGGATACCATCTTTTCCTTCCCAATATCAATTTGAACACCTGACCTCGCCTATCGGCCGATAGCGAGCGCGAGTCTCATACCAGTGAGTAAAAGAGACAAAAATATATTTATTATGTGATTCGTAGATTGGATAATAAAAGACCCTGCCATGGTCCGTGAACTTTAAGCTGCTACTGAGAACTCTTATTTTGTGTTGCTTTTGGCGGTCCCTGAGGATTAAAGCTGTTGTGTTTTTACCACCAGAGTCCCTTTTTTTAGAAAACTCTCATTTTATTGCAGCGGGGTCCGACAGTCTTATAAGAATAACTATACAACCAATAATCCCGCTGATGGTCTTGTTTACTCATGTAGGTCATCCTGAGGCATCGGTACGAAATAGAAACTGTTTGGTAACCAGTTAAATGTTTCTAATAGTAACTTTAATGTGTGTTTTTAAATGGGTACATTTAGGATCACCCCGCCCCCTTTCTACCCAGTGTGGTCCACTACAAACAGACAGATGTTACAGATGTGGGTGGAGGAGGAAAGCGGGCCGGCTGTAAAGACCATTTTCCTCCTCACCGCCGCCACGCACCAGCAACTCCTTTTGGAGTGAGATGGAGTTCCTCCGCTGACATTCACACCACCACACGCTTTGTCCTTTACTCCATCACACGCACGCTTCTACAAAGAGAATTCAAACATGTCGTTTTGGGTCCCACATCAAATCTTTATCCACCCCCTCTTTGGTCTCCGTGCAGCTATGAAACTTTATACGGGGGGCGACGACGACGACAACGACGACGCAAGCACACAACAGCCACATCTGCACTACACGGCGTCCACATGACTCCCACGTCGTAATTAGATCGGAAGTTTACACGGATAGCTTCATAGACACAGTGGGACACTTTTTCCTCCTGAGTTTTACAAGCACACACACACACACACACACACACTCACACACTCCTGCATTGTGATTCAACACAACTGCGCTTTCTCTCGAAAATTGTTAAATTGGTTTAACTGATAAATATGTTAAAGTTCAAACAAAGTCTGGATGCCACAAACTGCACTGCTCTGCTGAAAAGAGATATTCCTTTGTGTTTTATCTGTGTGTGTGTGTGTGTGTGTGTGTGTGTGTGTGTGTGTGTGTGTGTGTGTGTGTGTGTGTGTGTGTGTGTGTGTGTGTGTTCATTGTGATTCTGCGTTCCCACGGTCACACGCGTCTGACGTTCCTGCTCAATTGGGGAAACCGCTCTCTCTCTCTCTTTTTCTCTCTGTCTCTCTCTCTCTCTCTCTCTCTCTCTCTCTCTCTCCACCGCACCGAAACTGTGCCTCCATAAATTCAGTCCTTTCGCTCCGTTTGGAAGGCGTCGTTAAAAGACATAAAAATTTCACTGGGGTTTTACGATCCGACTCGCTTAATTCAATCAGCGTAACAGGAGTGGGGTCACGTGGGCCTCCACTTTACCTCCGTGACACGCACAAAACACGCAGGTGCAAACACGCACAGAATTTTCATGAGATTTCAAACGGGCAAACACACGTGACGCCAACGTAGTTCGTCACCTGAGGAAGTAAATCTTCCGGTTATCAGCCAGGGAAATATGGAAAAGCTGACCTTTCTCTACTGGATTTTTACTCTGACGTTCACACTTTATGAAAAGGTCATTAATCGATACATTTATTAAGTCTATAACCCCAAACAAATTCCCAACATTTTCTGCTTTTGTATCCCTATTAGCAGGTTGAAAAAAAAGACAGTCAGTAGTTCAGACTTGAGAGTGAGTAGAAATGGTTTAATTTGAGGCTTAAAGACGTAAAAGTATCCATCAGTAGGAGTAAATATTGTAATGGGCAACATAAATCTCTGTGATGTGATGCCCCCGGTTGTTACGAGATTGACTGGATGGAGTCCAAGAGGGGCGAGCGTCCGGCTGCAGAGCGGCGGATCGATCAGACGGGGCACTAATGGATTAGGAAAAGTCCAGCTAGACGCTCTGATATCTGTCAGCTGCTTCCATGTGTGTCCGTTTAAATAAGTGACGCGCCGCAGGAATCGATACGCGGCGATCGGGCTCACTGAACGCTCAACCTGGGCTTAAGATCAATAACACTTAGCATCCCCTCTCCCACCCAGCCCTCTAACCAGCCCTAATGTGACAGAGGAGGACTGATGGACTGGAGACAGAACATCAACACACGCACACAAACGCAGCCACACACACACACACACACCTCTCAGAGAGGCTGAGGAAGTGTCAAACAAACAACAAAAGAAAGGGGGCGGCATCTGCAGGAGAGAAAAAGTAGACCCTCACATTGACGCCTCACATCGATACTCAGAAGTGTTAAAAGAGGAGCGGCGGAAATGTCCTCCGCTTCACGAACTGACATGCTCTGCAGGAAAATACTCTCGTCTGGCTGCGCTGCCAAGATTTTCCCTCCAGCCGAACGCCGTCTGGTGCCAGAAGTCACTCAAGCTGGGTTTTTTTTTTTTTTTTGTGCACGGGGGCAAACGCCTCGCTCCGCCTCAGCATTAGAAATACTACCCCGCCTAGACCAGTGACCCATTCACTGTTTCACTGGGTGATGATGGGATCCATATGGGACCACTTATAATTTTTTTTTTTTTTTTTTTTTTCTCTCTCTTACTATTCTGGACAATTTATGCAGGACGGCTCTGCCGGAGCACACTTTTTACATTTAGAATGAAAGAAATATTCAGAAGTCGTGCACTTACACACATTTTCTGCAGAGAGCTGCCAAACAGAGCCGGAGTCTGAAGATTTTATATATATTTTTTTAAACCACAGCTATCAAACTGGTTCAGCGAATATCTTCAAGTTTGATTTTTAAAATAAGAAAAAATATTTTTAACTGAAATTACAGTAGTTTCAATTAAATATCCATTCATAAATACCTGTATCAAAATGTTAAATACAGCAGTCTGAGTATCCAACCTCAATACTGTCTTGGTAATGACTGGTAGAGTATAAAAAGTTGATTTATGTACTTACAATTTTAGTATTTTGAGTATTTTATCTTGATACAAATATTGTACAGTTGATTGTGTTAATGAATCATTTTACAAACAAAAGTTGAGTTTGACTTGGATTCTAATTTCAACGTGATCACAAAGGCCAAGTGAAATAAGAGAGGACACGTGGATCAAGTAATCACATCAAAGCCAAGCTTCAAATTGGACCAATCCAAAGTCAATAAATCTTAGGGTAAATCACGGAGTACGGAAGCCCTTTGAGGAAAAAACTACTCTGGTGAGTTTGGCCAGGACTATTTTTTGTAGTACAGTTTCTTTCATCTTTAAAAACCAAGTGAAAAAGTGAAAAGTTTGGGCAGGCAATTTATTTATACTTTTAGGGACATTTTTTTTTCTAATTGTTTGTTGTTGTAATTCTCATTTCTGCCTCAAGAGGATTAAGAGCCCCACTAACCTAGTTCCAAATAGGAAAAAAAAATATTTATGTTTTCTTCCAGGGGAACTTATGAATGTCTCCACTCCAAACACAAGGTGAAAACCTAGAAAACGTATTTTCCCGGCTTCCGTTAACAGTGGGATAGAACCAAAGAGAGAAAGGGGGAGGAGGGGGAACTCACTGCATCCGTCCTCGTCGCTGTGGTCCCCGCAGTCGTTGTCCCCGTCACACTGCCACTGGGCCGGGATGCAGGTACACTCCCCGAACGCACTGACCGCACACGTGAAGTGGTTCCTCCCGCACAGGCACTCAGCGCTGCCCTGGACTCCTGCGCACAAAGAGGAAGAGAGGCTCAGAGTTAATTACACATATTCGAGTTAACCAACTTTTTTTATTGGATTCCATACAAGCAAATAGTAGACAGAGTAGGCTGGCTGCAGAGGAGTCCAACAGGGAGGACAATTACTGCAACACACATGAGAGGACGGTGGAAACCCAGAAATCCAGCTCAATAGTGAAACGGACTTTAACGATTTCTTACTATGTTTTTTTTCAAATGGTATATTTGTCCTCCTTAAAATTAATAGATTGGTTGTTTTGAAGTGGGGTTGTAGTGAGGTACTGATCCACAGTGTATTTCCTACAGTTGTTTGAGGTACTTATTCATAATGTATTTCATACAGTTGTTTGAGGTACTTATTCATAATGTATTTCATACAGTTGTTTGAGGTACTTATTCATAATGTATTTCCTACAGTTGTTTGAGGTACTTATTCATAGTGTATTTCAGCTGATGACGGTCAGTATGCCCCTAGCTTGGAGAACCTGACAGGAATCAATGTATGGAAGAAAAGCAATGTACTTCTGCAGATGGGGGGCAGCAGGAAAACATATTTTAATCACCTCAAAGAAAGTCCCACCAAAAGAATCAATATCAGTTTCAGTGTACTCTATATTTAGAATATTTGCGCCGGTTTACCTTAACGTGAGACAGCTATATAGTCTTGTCTTTCGAATTCAAAAAAAGTCAGACCATACCACAAACAAACTAACCAATCAAGGCAGCAGGACACCGGCAACTCCCGTGTTCTGCGGCATAACGTTTATTTGTTCTTCCGATGGAGTCTGTTTGCTTTGGAGAGAGCAAAGAACGGCTACAGTTCCCCATCGACGGAAACGGCTGTTTCACGGCAGGGTAAACCAATGGAAACGTTCTAAATATAGAGTCCACTTAAACGGATATTGATTCGTTTTATGGCGGGCTGTTCTGTTAGGTGGCTAAAATATGGTTTGCTGCTGTCGCCCTTCCAGAGCGTATGTGTGTGTGTGTTTAGTGAACTCTATTTGATTTATGCTGCTCCATGTCCTCAACGTATTCAAGGTGTGAGGTTTTATTATTTTTACTGGTTCAAACTATTAACTTAAATGTTTGGGCTTTGGAGTCTAGTCCTCAGGTAATAAAGCGACCCAAATCCAAGTCTGAACTCCTCAACTCCTCAGCAGAACAGTGTCAAATTCACTCCCTTCTGCCAAATGCATACACACTAATTAGCTAACGTAATACTAACTAATTGCAGTGGTAAAAAAAGTAAAAAGGCAATTCAGTCAGAGTATCAGGGCTGCTATGTTCTGCTTTCTTTCTTTTAGCATTAAGCTGCTTTTTCCTGGGCCGCTTTCTCCCGTGCAGCGTCTCTGTCAGCGCTCCAACGAGCTGTGTACTGTAAACTAAAGCTTAATACGCTCCATACAGCCACAGACGATGTCACCATGTAGAAATGAGACTTCACAATCCCTCTGAGGGGCTATAAACATGCCCCATCTTAACATGAATGGCTTTCATTAGCCCAATCTCTAAACATGTGCTGCGTGTGTTGCAGACAGAGCGATGGTATCATGGCTTCTCAGGGTCGGGAGGGTTTATATTTTTGTGTGATTTGAGTGGGTTAACGAGTACCGAGATGTTTCCAGTTAAGATGCTATGTGATGAGTAGGAGGAGCGACTCTTAAAAGAAAACCAAGGGATTTTATTTATTTATTCTTTCAGTTTATTATGTTCAGTTTGTGTGTGAAAAAAGGTCGGAATTTGGTTTATTCTCATTTATTGCCACAACACATTCTTTAATACTGCCATGATGTGTAACCTCTCACAGGCCCAAACAAAGAAATGTCTATTTGTGGACACTTCTCAGCCCTCGAAAAACAGAAAAAACAGAGATAAATCTGAGGGAAAAATGGTTTTCTGCTTTTCTTTTCCCATTACAGCCATCCGAATAATAGACAGAGGCCTCTTACTGTCGTGACCTGAACCTACCAGGTAGCTCAGGGACTTCTGTAAACAGCTCTATAGCCAAAGAAGACATAACAAATCTTTCAAACTTCAACCTCCCTCGACTGCAAATCAACTTATTTTGATTCATTTAGAGATAAAATACAAGAAATACATATTAGATCTGTTTTTTAGCTCAACATATTTCTTACTGGCGCTCTAAAATGGCCTGATCAGCTGACACCGTGCATATGTGCACAGACAAACACGCCATCCCAAAATACATAGTCACAGACAGACAGACAGACAGACAGACACACAGACACACAGACAGACACACACACACACAGTTCTTTACACTCTGCTACTATTTCCCACCACAGCAGAGGTAAACACGGAGTCACCACATTTACAGACGCATCACAGCAAATCACGTCCAGGAGAGGAAAACAAATAAAGGTTTCCCATTTTGCTCTCACTTTGAAGCCCATTAATGACCATCTGTGTGTGTGTGTGTGTGTGTGTGTGTGTGTGTGTGTGTGTGTGTGTGTGTGTGTGTGTGTGTGTGTGTGTGTGTGTGTGTGTGTGTGTGTGTGTGTGTCTCTATTTTGCTGAAACTGGCCTGCCGCAACAAACCCCTGAGTTTCTTGGAACGCGCATGCATGTATGTGTGCATTGTGTGTGTGTGTGTGTGTGTGTGTGTGTGTGTGTGTGTGTGTGTGTGTGTGTGCGTGTCCTGGCCTCCTCACAAAGGCATCAGTCAACCCAGGAGGGCCTGGCAGAGAGAGCTCAGTAACCTTCAGATCCCTCCCACAGCACTAAATTAATGGCCTCTTTCTTTTCATTCCCCTCTCCTTCTCCTCATTCTTGTCTTCCCACCATCCCCTCTTCACACTTCCCCTTCAGCTGCCTCCCTTCTTTTTCCCCACTTTTTTTCTCCCCCCCCCCTCACCACACGCTTTGAGTCTCTTTAAGTCTCCGCTAACGGGAGGGAAGCGGTTAATGGCGTCATCCAAGTCTTCCTGTCTCTGAAGTTGTCCACAGGGGCATGCGGTTTACAGACAAGGACCAGACTAAATCCTGAAAATTCACAACTAAGACTGATACTCCATATTGTAGGTTTAAATATAGACAGTGCAGGCGATGTGAGTGTACTGGGGGGGGGCAGGGACAACAATGTGTTGAGTGATAATTGAACTTTTGTGAGTGATTCAAATTGCTATCACAGAAGACTTGAAATTATAATAATATTGGTGCCATTCACTATACATAACCTTTAAAAGGTCAACCCATCTTCATTGGTTTTCTTTTTTTGTTTTTTTTTGAGAGTTTTTTGAGGGTTAAAAAGAATAAGGCTCATAAAAATGTAAATATATATATATATATATATTAAAGAAAATAAACATATATAAAAAAAATGTATACAATATATATATATATATAATATATATATATATATATATATATAAATATATAAAGAAATAAATAAAAAAATAATTGTTTTTGTGTGTGTGTAAAAGATTAAATAACAATGCCCAAAATGGTATTTTTGTCGTAAATAGATTTGCAATGATGTCTTCTGGGTAATAAATATGCTGATGTCGATTGTCAAGTATCTATTTGTCAAGTATCTATTTGATCATGTGACGAGAGATACGATGGGTGTGTGTGTGTTTGCTTTATAACGAGCAACAAGTGTACACTTGGCACCCATCAGAACCATCTCACATTACACATCCATTATCTATCCTTGGTACAACATAGACGATACTGCAGTGCTGGAAGCTGGGGTGGATTTGTATCTTTAAGCATATGTGTGTTTTATGTTTTATGCGGGTTTGCACTGAGCTAAATTAAAGTCTGAGAGCCGGAGCAGAAGCTGTGTCAACACGAAGCCACATCACAGGCCGCTGCATTTGTCAAACATCATTTTAAAAAAAGAAGAAGAGGCCACTGGCTCCACACAGAGCCAAAGCAAACCACCGTACACGCTTGTACTGCACACGCACATGTGTTCACACCGGGACAAGATCAACACACGGATTATTAGTTTAAGTAACAAGGGTTTATACTGAGAGCATATAAACCTGCTGAAGGAGTAAAGAGAGAATCATCGCGACTCACTGGATTGTTACGTAAGGCTCCATGCAAACGCACACACACTGGCACACACACACACACACACACACACACACACACACACACACACACACACACACACACAGATCAGAGACTCTTATGTTTTGGAGAGACAGTGGATCTCTGTGAGCTGGAAGTGCAAGTTTGGCGACGATATATCTTTTCAGTCCACTAAAGCGTGTTAAAGTGGAGCAGCAGGCGCAGTAGAATCAACTGAGCAGTTAATTGAGCTTAAGCAATTATTTTAACTGAGTTGAAAAGCTGAGTTGAGAAAAAACAAACTAAAACAACAGCAACACAGCGGCTGCTGAAGAACAGAAGAACTTTATAGACTTTGTTATCGTGCTTTCTTATAGCCGACTTTCACGATTGAAAAGCTGCAGGTGCTTGCTGCAATTTGGGCTAATATGGAAGGGTTTAAGGTAAATATCGGGGTTTTTTTCCCGCATTTACTTCCTCTGATATCATACAAACATTCGAGAGAAGCCCCACTACAGCCCGTTATATTCTGAATGTTGAATGTAACATTTATATAACATGCTGTTGTTCCATTTACAGGAACAACAAAACGTGCTACCAGTTTCATACATCCTGCCAGATTGATAATGCACATACACACTCTCTTTAGTCACTCTCATGTACCGTATTTTGCCCTGGTAATGCGACAAACCCGTGTTTCAATTGGATGGAAGGCGGAGAGCGAGTTAACGTTAGCTGCTAGCTAATCTTAATCGTGGTTGCATTGAGTTAAATTATAATAGCTATAAGCTAGCTAGCTAAGGAGCTTGTAAATACATAACAAAAACTACAAATGCCAAGAATATTTTATTAAACAAAGCAAATATTTAAATAAAAATACAATAATTTATTTCCTTATCATTTGAATTGGGGGGTTTTATGCAAATTACCACTATAGATAACATTTGATGAAGGATGACATTTAGAATATTTGAGGGTTTACATCGACTTCGGGGCTTTTGAAATTGCGGTTCTTTGAAGGTTGTGCAAAAAGTTAGTCTGATATACATATATAGTGTTATATTTATTTACACACACTGTAAGTTCAGGTATCTTACTACTCGAAGTAGTAAGTCCAGGTATCGGTAACAGGAAGGAAACAACGGTATCAGAACACCTCTAACGCCAAACCCCAAAAACAAGCCAGAATGGAGGAAAAGCCCCCATTTCAATTCAATAACAGCTGATTTAGGTTGACGTGTTGAACTCTCTCTCTCTCTACAGGCCAAAAGAAAGACAGACTGACAACTAAATCCTCTCTTCACTAACTGCTGCCAGAGGCCCGATGTGTGAGCTGTGAGCCAGAGGGGAACCTCCAGTAGCAGGAAAGAAAACAGAGACCACCAAAGATCCTCCACGGCTGGTTCCGACAGCCTGAAACTGTCCAAACAGGCCTGGTGTGGAACGAGACAGGTGGTCCCGACCAAAAGGTAAACAGAGAAGATCCCGCAAACCCCCCCCCCACCCCACACCGCACCTAAACCTGACCGTCCCAGAAGGCCGCCAAAAAAGCCCACGCCGCCCACCGAACCGAGCCGGAAGCCTCCGGAGTCTCAGATCTGACCAGGTGGCATTCAAACCTCTATTTCACAATTTGCTGTTGTGAAATAGTTAAATGACGAGTGTGAAGAGACGAGTTGGGAGCCGTGGGGCCAAAACACACAATGGTAAGTCGGCCCTGAGAGCGGGTGGCCACGCGCTTTGAACGGTGTCAAAAGGCTGCCGCTTAATTAGGCGTGGACCTCCCCGGAGACTACCTGGAGGGTCGGAGCTGCGTCTTTTCTTTCAGCGTGTGAGTGTGCCGCCATAAAAAGTGATAAGCGGGAAATTGGGGAGTGGGGAAAATGAGCCGTCTGACAATGCGGGGAAAAAAAGGGGGAAGACGGGGAGCACGGAGGGGAATGACTCGGGCCCTTTTGTCCTGTCCTCATGTCTTCCTGCCACCCCGACCGCTGCTGGTGTCGAGCTGTAAAGGGCGTCGCTTCAGAGGGACAGCTGTGTCCCAGCGTGTCGGCAACTGTTCAGCCCCGAAACCCGTCTTCCCCCCCCCGAACCAGCTGCATTCAGCTGCACCGCACGGGCGTCGCGCGGCTCTGCACAGCGAGAATGGACACAACCGGCGTCCCGCCTCGCTGTCAGGCAACAGTGTTTTTTTTTTTTTTTTTTTGGTTTTTCTTCTTCTTCTTCTTCGTCCTTCGTCACGTCTCGCCGCGTGAGACCGACGACGGAACGGGACGCCAGACTGGTCCCGTATAGAAGGACGGCTGTTCACCTGTGATGACTGTCATTCACTGTTAACACTGAGCAGAGAGGACTGCTGCTGTGTTGAGGCTTTTTTTTTGGTACTAAGATAGTGCCGAGTGGACAAAACAGTGTTCCAAATATAAGAGAAAGAGTTTTGGAATACCTGTTTTAAGGTAGGTTTGATATCTGGAAATATCTGGACAGGTGTATGTGACACAATATTCAAAATAATGAAGGTAAACAGAGTATAGTAAGTAAGCTTTTTAGGGGCCTTTTTTTTGCTCTGGTCACATTTTATGTTTTCTACAGCATTATATTAGTTTATTAGTCCTGCACCTTTATGGAAACAGCAAATTCATGGCTAGAAGTTGAGAGAACTCAAATATCTCTTTTTCGCACTATAACAACGACCATAATGCTGGAAAATGATAAAGATAATTGAAATAATTGAAAGTCAATGTAATCAATATATGTTGCCAATTTTGAGGCGGCATGTTCTATTGATATTATATACTTTTTACACTTTTTTCGACCTCTTCTTATGACTTCTCCTGTCCAGTTTCACAGTGTTTTTCGTCAGGTGACTGTTGGTCTCAGGCGAGTCCATCGTGGGTTCCCAGTTGCGCTGAGGAGCCCAAAACTTTATGTTTTTTTACAGGATCTGATTGGTGCAATCGTTTTTTTCTTTTTGGGGTGAAATTTAAAAATGACACATGGAGAATGAAATAACACAATTTTAAGATGAAGGCGTTCATCACACATGATGTGTTCAAGGACCGTCGTAAAGTTGAAAATCTGACGATAATGTCGTTTTTTAGAGCGTCTGTAAGCTACGATATATTTAGGGCAATTGCTTAAAGAAAACATGCTTTTCAATCCCGCCGGCCGATGTACTCTGCAGTAATCAACACAAACTGAGATGTGCAAGAATAAATACTAAATAAAAGTGTTTTATACAATCACTCTTTGTCTTATCAGCAAAAACAAACCTGTCTTAAAGGAATGCAACCTCGACTCACACAGCAGATTGTGTCACTTCCATCTTCCGTCTAGTCTATGACATTCAGATTGGTTTGACATGGCCGTGTGGGACGCTTCCCATCAGCTGCACATCGCTCATTTGAATAATTGTGAATCTGCATCACCGGTAAAAGCCAATTTGGGAAATGTTACCGTCCACCAGAGTTTTATGAGGAAGACGAGCTTTTTGTGTGCCCTGAGGGGCCGGAAGGCTGTAATAAAGCAGCAACGTAATTCCTGCTCCGACACAGTTGTCTCTTAACGTGCTGAGAAAACAATAGAACACGAGCGAAACACATTCAAAGCTGATCATCACTTTCATTTAGACGCTCAGGTTCTAGTCTAGTCTGTAGCCGTCTGCCGGTTGGTTCTGGGCAGGTGCTTTACGGTTTTTTGAGACCTTTTTCCGTTGGAGACAATATCGAAAAATGTTCCATGAATTATTACAATTGGCTTAAAAAGAGACTAAAAAGCTCCATAAAAGAGATGGTGATAATTCTCAATGGATTAATCACCTCGCACGATACAACGGTGCTTTAATGACTGTGGGCGCCGTTTCCCAGGCTCCTGCTCCTTTTTATATCCACTCCATTACAACATATGGGCGCTCTGACACATTTGCTGAATTCCCCAGCGGTGGTGGTGATGGCCCCCGGGGGGTCACGCTGACTTGGCTCCGGCGATGCCAGACGGCTCATCCTCCCTGCCCCCCTTCTCCGTCGGCTCATCTCCACCTACTAATTTGCCCGCCGTGTGGGTCAGGCCGGCCCTGATGCGGCGAGCTGACGACCACAGCAGCACATGTTGAGCTCTGCTGGGCTGGGAAAGAAAATAAATAATCTAAATCAAAATGGAGTGGAGAGCGACAGGCATGAGTAGACGCAGGAAGTTCTTAGATCGTTTTGAAATCACCGGGTTTGTGCACTCAAGAGCATAAACAAGGTAGCAGACAAACAGCGTTCAGATTGGTGCCAACTCTTCAAAGCGTTGCTAAAAAAAATAAATCTCCCTGGACAGACCCAGTCATCACGAGCTCATCCCTATGGTTTGCACACATACACACACACACACACACACACACACACACACACACACACACACACTCACACACACACTCACACACGCACTCACACACACACACACGGGAGCGTTTGAAATGAGCAGCAGTTGGTCGGCAGCGGGGCTCTTTTGGCGCCTGCTCATCTCAGACTTTCATTAAAACTCCGGTCTTATCACACGGCAGCGCTCAATCACTTTCATGTGACGTAACTCAGCAGGAGTGTGTGCGTGTGTGTGTGTGTGTGTGTGTGTGAGTATAAGTGTGTGTGTGTGTGTGTGTGTGTGTGAGTATAAGTGTGTGTGTGTTGGCTTGCCTTTAAGGCCGAACAGCCCCCCACCCCCTAACCTGACAGCAGGCTTCATAACAGACCCTTCCATGTCTACATGTTCACCCTTTGCGGTGCTTCATTCAAGCAAACAACACAACGCCGGACGTTTACACACTCACACACACACACACACACACACACACACACACACACTCAAAGACACGCTCAGCCGAGTTATCGCCTATTAACTAAGTGCAACCCAGAAGCGTGTGGGAGGATACTGTCCTTTATTCCCTTGAAATGAGCCAAAACAACATAATTACACGCTTAGTGATATATCATCGTCCTGCTGCGGAGGGTTAAAAATAAAAGGCCTCTGAGATCAAACAGAATGGGATGGGGGAGGGGGGGGGGGAGAAATGAAAGGATGGTGCTGCTATGGAGCTGTATACAGTGTACACACACACGCACACACACACACACACACACACACACACACACACACAGTGCCATCATCCGCGGCCGGCCAGCAGTCTCTCTGAAGTCGGTTCAAAGATAACACTGACTTGGCCACGGATGAGTGGATGGCTGCTGGACGGGCATGCGGGCTGGCACTGGGGAGGGTGTAAGGGGCGGGCTACATGCAAGCAATAAAAAAAATAAAAGATAAAAGATAAAAGAGGGGAGAAATATCGGGAGAGTTCAAAATCAGAATGCTTCAGTGCATTTTTTCATTTGTTTATTTTACTTAAACCAGGTTAGAACAGATATCTGCTCAATTTTTTTTTTAGATAATCCAACATAATCCCCTCCAACAAATCGCATTTTTCTCCGGGCAAAGTGTCAAGACTTCAAAATGAAACGTAGCCAAGATCTCACTGAACAACCACCACCAACACTGAACAACCTTCCAACCTGCAAAGCTGCAGCCGGACATGTTTAGTTAATGTTCAGGTGATGCGTTAACTGAATTGCACTATGTGGTAAAGTAAGATTTATTTATAGGGAATGTATATGCATTATGCAACATAAAATAAAAGCTGTCATTTGATGACTTGTACCAGAGTTAACTCAGAGCCCATTTTCATGCAAATTAAATAAATAATAGCACTAAATATAGGCTTATTATAAAAAAAAACAAAGCACATGCATCCAGCAGAATGAAACCAAGTTGTAGCAAAGTGAGATAAAGTTACATTTTCTCTCCCGCTTGTCAGACATTTTTTAAGATTTTAAACATTTATAGCGGACGACGTCAGACTTTGGACGTCCGTGTCTTGGTCTGCGAGTGCTTTGTGGTGCAGTCTGCCTGGTCACGTGGCCGTGAAGGGGTTAAAAGGAGGGAGAGGGGCGAGCCTGTCCTTCTAGGTTTCATTTTCCACAACTGTCAGCCTTTTGTGATGACTCGGGCCTTCGCACACTGTACTTATGTGGCTTTGGGACTCCAGCGTGTGTGTGTGTGTGTGTGTGTGTGTGTGTGTGTGTGTGTTTGCGTGTGTGTGTGAACATATGTGTGTGAACTGTATACAGTATGTGAATGAGGGAAGGATTCTGTATTATGATCAAAGAGAAAACACATGAAAGAGCCACCACAACTACTTAATCTGTGTTGGAGACAGTTTGAAGGACTTAATGACCTAATGGGAAACTGGACGACTATACATTTCCACAAAGACGACACACACACACACACACACACACACAAACGCACACACACACGCACGCACGTTTAAAAAGGGACTCGCTGATGATGAGGCCGTTTGTACAGGACTCAATGCCGCATATGGGCGGATGAGGAGGTATGGGAGGACTCCTGCGGTGTATTTGAGAGAAAGCGAGTGGAGTCAGAGAGAGGAGGGGTGAGGAGGGGTGAGGAGAGCAAAGAGAGACAGAGAGTGTGAAAGTTCGGCGTATTTGTTCAGAGGCCGCCGAAGCTTCAGCGTGAGCGCGATACCTTTTAAATACTAAGCGAAATGTTCCCATAGCACATATCATCAAATACTACCAGGTACCAAAAGATGATATTGACTGTTAATAACATATTCATACTAGGGCTGTCCTGATAGCAGATTGACGGTTGTGTTAAATACTCCTTGGCTTTGATTGGTTGGTTTTTTTTGTGCGTAACTTCTATTAGAGGCACTAAAAGGAGGCGGAGGAACTTTATTTTTTCACAGATTATCTGTTTCATGTGCTAGTGTCAGGATATAGTGACAGCAAATATGACAAAAAGCTTTTGTTTTGTTAATTACCGACTGTAGCTTTAAGAGGCGCTGGATTATTAACAGGATATCATCATGTGTGTTTTATTAACATGATGTCCTTATTTTATTTTGAAATTTCACGGTTATTGTTAACACCCGCATACTGTAACACACTTAGTTCAAAGACTTGTTCTCTGATCAATCTGTAGTTCCAAATTTAAAATCATTATTCTACCAATGTATGCTGTATTACAGTTAGTAGGTACATTTCTACGGTTTGGCTTCTTGTGATCACATTTTCATTTGAGCAAAAACTAAAAAAAAAGGATGAATAAAAAGTTATGTTTTGTTCAAAGAGCTTCAGTTCTATGAGCATCACTACAGATTCACCGCAGAATGTGAGACTTCCAGCATTTCAGTGCAAATATGTATTGGCTCTGGAATGAATAGGATTGTGTAAGTGTGTGTGTGTGTGTGTGTGTGTGTGTGTGTGTGTGTGTGTGTGTGTGTGTGTGTGTGTGTGTGTGTGTGTGTGTGCCTGTCAGGCCTGGCAGCAGTGTAAACACAGAGGAGCTCTGAGCTCTGCCTCTGGCTGTGAACACTAGACTCGCTGGGTAATGTGCTGAGCGAGCACTTGGTGTCCAAGCTCGCTCTAATCCACAGATTGTCTCTTTGGCCAGCTGACCCCCCCCCCACACACACACACACACACACACACACACACACACACACACACAACTCCCCACCATCCTCACTTTAACCCCCCAAAAAAATCCCCCAACTGGGGCCTCTATCAGGGACACACTGCTATAACTGAGCCCAGAGCTCAGCGCTCCCTCCTGGGAAGTTCCAGTTGGAGTCTAATAACCAATTGGATTATTGATATTATGCATCAATTCTTAAAATCCTAAAATCCTTCTTTTCACTCTGTACCTTTGATCAGTGAACGTGTGGTTTCCCCCTATTCGTTCTATGTAAGCTCCTCAGTAAAGGAAAATGTGCCAAAACTTTTAATCAATAACAGGTTTTAAACTAATTGTAAGCATTAATTCTAAGTGTTTAATAATCCATTAATTGATTAAATCAGTGGTTTCCTAATCTAGATCCTGGCAGAGACCTGCCCACACCAGATTAGATGAAGAAGATAGTTTGTCAGATTTATGTATTTCTCACTATTTTCTGACATTTGACAAATGAAAAACACATGTATCACACAGTGGTCTATTCCACTGATGTTACCATCAATAAAAACGTCAAGAGTGAAATATAAGAAACAAAATAAAATCAGAATCCGGAGATCGATGCCAGCATGAGAGTTCTGTTCGTGGTTCTAAACTCAGCTTGAAATAAAACAACAGAATCATCCGTCTTCGCCGTGGGATGCCAACCTCAGAAATGTCCAATAAAACCCGAAATAAGTGACCCGTCTCCTCTGCAAACATCTATTGTTCTGTGGAAGCAAATCAAAACCATGTTTCTGGGTTGTAAAGGCAAATTAAAGTAGCTGAACCAACAGGAATGTTAACAACGCTACGCTTGAATCGTAGCCCAGGTAGAAAAAACGAATTGCGGAATAACTACAAGAGAAAAAACGAAATGGAAAGCCAGCTGGCCGTCTTTTGAAACCTCTGTGTGTGTGTGTGTGTGTGTGTGTGTGTGTGTGTGTGTGTGTGTGTGTGTGTGTGTGTGTGTGTGTGTGTGTGGGCAATATTTACAATCTCCAGCAGGACGTCTCTGGACTGCAGGTGAAGTTTTTGATCTTATCTGTGTGTGTGTGTGTGTGTGTGTGTGTGTGTGTGTGTGTGTGTGTGTGTGTGTGTGTGTGTGTGTGTGTGTGTGTGTGTGTAATTAGTGTCTGGATCAGGTCCAGTCCAGTGGAGTCAGTCTGTAAGTGCTACACGAGCGGCAAAGTCTGAGCCAAAACATTGAGCCTGGACCCCGCCTGTAACAGAACCCCCCCGCCCCAGAGGTCAGAACCTCTCCGTGGGATTTATCGATCCGCTGCTCTCGGGCTCCGTGCTGACAGACTGAAATCTGTCTGACGTACAAATCAAAGTCATGCAGTGGCAGCTCACAGGAGAGAGTGCAGACGGCAGAATCACTTTTATGAAAACACATTCACATTAAAGAGGGGATGGAAAATAACTCTGGATTTGGCCATAAAAGCATTTTACAACTTTTAGGGCTATTCATGTGTTGTTACTTGAAAGTCGATATACCTCCAAAAGATGATTACAGACGTCTCTTTCCCAATGTAAGTCTTTGGGAAAAAGTCTCTTTGGGCCGTGTGACATCACGTGACCCCAAAAAAAATTGCAATTCCACCGTTTAGCCACTATGTGAAATAAAAAAATTGCGTCTTTCCTGAGACCTTAGTTCATATATTTTGGGGGAGTGGCTTTGGAGGGTATACTTTCAAAAAATCTAGCTTACTCAACAAAGTAGGAGCCTGTGGGGTAGTGGAGAGCAAGGTTCGCGAAGGCTGCCATCGGTGTGGACCCCAGCATCAAACCTTCCTCTCTAGGAGCATGAAGCGTCTGCTAAATGACTGTACTGTACTGTCTTACATTTTCTGAGAAGCTGGTTTTCACAACACATAAGATCCTAAAAATTGTAATTGTTAGAGTCCAATTGAAAGAACAAATCTTTAGAACAAGACAAAGTGAGTACACGGACCCATCAGTGCCAATGGTAATATCTGTAACTTTTTGCATTTAAGCTTTGTTTGCTGGTAACAAAAGGCGGCACCGTTCAACTGGTTAATCATCGGCCACAGTTGATCGATACTTTAGTCCCTTAGTAAGGTCAGTACGGCCACAGATACCGATCCAAACCATTGTTGCATCCATAACTATGAATCCAAACTGAATGATTGATTTGCCACCAGGGTAGGTTGTGTCCAAATTGTTGTGTTCAGAGCTTATCATTGATTTCTTCATCACCAAATTGAACATTGTACCTTAATCTGCATTTCATTGCGCTGTACCTGAATCAGTCACACATTGACCTTGTGCAAAACATGATTTCATCCGCGCAAACATTAACCCTGAGCCTTGTAAGGCACCGACACACCAGAACAAGAGCGGGCGGAGCGTTCCTGAACAGGCCTCATGGCAGCGCCGGATGCCAGATCAGTATTAGCAGCCTGTCTGTGAATGTGAACTCAAAGGCGAAGGGGATAAGTGTAATAAGAGGAGATTATTCCATGCGGGCGAGCTCTAACTCACTTTATGGGCTCTGACTGGATGAGGAGAGCAGGCGCTGAGGTCCAGCTCGGTAATATCCAGTTATAAACTGACGCAGCATGAATGGGCCTCGCTCCGCAGCTCCAGCCTCCTCCGTGTTGGCACCAGACGCTCTATGATGTTAACATTTGGGATTTGGGGGCAAAAAACTAGGCTTGTAAATTCCAGCTCTCCGAGTGAGAGTTTGCCAGCTTCGGTATATTGACCTCTCTGTTTTCTACATCAGTCCAACAGCCAGCCGTTAAAATGAGCTGCTAACTACGAAGGAGGGTTCACACAACACAAGCACACACACACACGCACACACACGTAAAAACTAAAAAAAAAACATGCCCGTACAAATGTGAACAGACCGTCAAAGGTGTTAAGTGATTCTAATTATCAGCCAAACTGGTCAAGAGAGAGCAGGATGGAGCCAGACCCATATTGGATTTTTTTTTTTTTTTTTATGTTAGTTTGACAAAGAAAATCACCAGATTTGAGGAGAAAATTCAATAAACCACCTAAACCTGTAAGACACCAGCAACTGTAAAGTCTTTAATAGTCTTTAATTCCAAATTATTACTTTTTTTTTTTACCTTAAGAGTACATTTTTGTCACTTCAAAAATAACTTTTTTTTATAAATGAAAACACAAACACCAGAAATCAAGTAAAATGAATGCATAAAAATACAATCTATAAAACATCTACATACATTTTTGTACCATTTGACCAATATTATTAATACCAATCATACCATCTCTAGGCTCTACCTGGAAACGAATCAATATTTGTCATCAAAATGTATGTTTTCACTTAGTAATGCCCCAAACCATGTAGGGTATCATGATGGATGGTGAGGGTACTTGAAAATCTCTTTTTTCTTTTTCTTAAAGTTAGTGTCGGTACAATCTGGGCATATTTAAAGGCTTCCTATTCCCTTTAAGAAAAAACTATTCTACTTCAGTTTTTGTACAGTAAGGATACAGCTCCAGTGTTTTTCTATATCAGTGCTGAAAGACATCCCTGTCAATCACCTGACACCCACACGGGAATGAAAGAGTTCACCAGGAAACAAGTTACCGAACAAACTTTACTGTCACGCTCTTATTTTGGGCATTTTCATGAGCTGAAACAGCAACTATTTTAAGGCTGAGTTTGATGCATCGAAGGTCATCTTAGAAAAGTCTTTTTACATATGCCGCAACTTGTTAAATAAATAGGGTAACGTAAACTAGACGTAAAGAATGACAATTTAATTGTGCTATTAAAAAGAGGTACCGTAAATTGTAAATATGTTTTTATATTCAGCGGGAAAGTAATTTCGCATCCCTTTCCCCAATGCACATACGTGCACATCTTGAAGTTATGAAACCTCATAAGACGCACACACCCCGGTCCCCGCAGGACGACAAAACCCCGGAGCATTCCAGAGGAGGTGGGAGTGAAGAGTTAGGAGGGCGGTGGGGGTTTGAGGGATGTTAAATTGGTGACTTGGAAGGCAGAGCCTTTCCAGAAGCGAAGCGGACAACCTGTGGTTGGGGCTGAATTCTTTCCTTCTCTGGCTCCTTTTAGAAAAAGGGGAGAAAACAGCAAACACAGACCCTTCCATTCAGAGTAATTTATCCCTATGGCCAGGCCTTCTTTACCGGCTGCAATAGGCCCCCTTCCGGGGCTGCCCAGCAGGATGCCCGCGAGTGGCGTGTGAAACTCTCCTGTCTCCTTCAGCTCAAAAGGGAAGGATGAACAATGGCCCTCGCCAGGCGCTGGCTCCGAACAATCCCTCTCTCTGCTCCGCTCTCTGCCTTACTTTCTCCGTCTCTAAAAGCGACCGCGAGCTATTCCCGCAAAACCCACATTCCTTTATCCCTCCAGTATCGTCCTTCAGGGGCCGCTTCCTTCAACACAGACTTGTTTTCTCCCGTCCGTTCCGTTTTGATTCTCTCTCGCCTCAAAATTGTCTCTTGGTTTCCCCGGCCATTTCTCTCTTTGCCTCAAACCCTTCTCCTCTTCCTTTCTGAGGCAAACACACTGAATCAAGGCGAAGGGGTGCACGAGGCGGCCCCCACATTGGCTGTGGGTTCTCAGGACCTCGTTTGACCCTCCCATTGCCCCCCCGATCATCAAAAAAAAAAAAAAAAAAAATGTGAGAGCGACTCATCCTCCATCACCACGTCTCGCCCCGACCAGCTTTCAATCATTGCAAAAAAAAAAAGCCCTGCTGGATCTCTACTGCCTGAAGGGGGCTCGGAGACTGAACCCGGAGAGCGGCTGAACAAAGCGGTTATCGGTCTGATTAATAGCAGCGTTTGTCAGAGACGACATTCCAACTGACTTTGATTTACCGTTCCCCCGTGTGAGATTTCCTTAAACATTGGAACACAACGGTGAAAACAACGGGAATGAGTGTGGACAGCGAGACATCTTTGTGCCATTACCATACACTCCGGAGCATGTGTCTTTCCCCCCAGGCCGAGGATGTTTAGAGAGCAGGAACATGTGGTTCATCAGTCCGCATGGCGACGCTCCAACTGGTTCCGGTTGGGAAACGGGCAACGTGCAAATGTCGGTCTGATGGATCAATAACAAGATATATATAAAAAAGAAAAAAAGACAAACTGTTTCTGGACTCCTCTGTGGGAGCAGTTACGGGGGGGGGGGGGGTGGAAATGTGGACGGTTCCGCCACAGAAGGAGCCTCAGCAACAATCTGCACAGCTCTCGCAGGGGAAGCCATTCTCTCCCCCTCCTCCCTCCCCAGCACTCAACCATTCACCAGTGGCTCCTACAGAGCTATTGAGCATTCACCAGGCACCTCCACATCCCCGACAAGCGCAACAAAAAGCATTTTAAAGCAACACTCCCTGCAGTTCCCACACTATTTCACCTGTCAAACGCTCACAAAACAGTCAGGGAAGGCCAAACGCTCCTCGGGGGCGCCACCGCACACCTCTTGCCAGCCTCGAACCCCCACTAAAAGACGTTGTTATTCCTCTTGATGAAAGAGTACACTATGCACTTTTTATATAGACTTTCCCACCTACTATCAGGAGCGACTATTCTTGAGCCTCGAGGCCCAGACGGGACCTTCCACCTTGACAAGGATCGCCTCACGTCGAGCAGGAAACGAGAAGAGAAAAAAAAAGCGCTTCCTCGCCGAGCCAGACTCCCAGAGCGAGCGGATGAGTCATCTGGGAACGATGCTCGGGGAAATCAATACAAACCAATTGTCTGTTTGAGGAAGGAGACAAGAAAAAACAAGAAAAAGAAAAGGCAAAGAAAGGGCAGTGCCGGAGATCGGCCCTGTTGTAGGAAATTAGAGGCGTCTGCCGAGTCAGGACCTTATCCGGCTGATTGATCATTTGAGTAAACTAGAAAGATTGTCAAGGTCTCGCATAGCTTCACGGAGGTCTGATGGAGAGAGGATGAGCGGCTCTTCGGGTCATCATTTTCTCGACTTTTCAATCTGAATCGGAGGAACACGGCTCTGCAGACTATAGGGGTGTAATGATGCCGTGACCTCGCAGTTTGACTCGTTCTACAAACTGTTATACTGCTGTATAAAGTTTTTCAGCTCCTCAATGCGTATAGTCATATACACACACAAGACATTCCTATTGCTTCAACTCTGACAAAAGAGGATACAGGTTAGAAACGTCTTATAAGTGGCGTTTGACCGCAAGGTGACAAAAAAAAAAAAAAGTACAATAAAGTACCTTATTTAATGACGGGCTTTTATCTTCCATCCTGTTTGAATGAGAGACACTTTGAGGCCCCTCGAAATCGTTTTGAGAGGCAAAGCAAAACTCCCACTGAACATTACTTTTTCAATTTTTCTGCTGCCTGTGTAGGATGGAAGAGGTTCAGCTTCACTCGGGCTAATTATAGGCCGTCTCTAACTGGTTTTGTTGCCATGGTGCGCATATTCCATTATCTGCGTAGCACGGATGTCAAAATATCAAACTGGCTGAGAGCACATTTGCTGTGTGTGTGTGTGTGTGTATATAGACTAGAAATTCAGCAAAAAAGACCAATCTTTTAATGCAAAAACAAACAGACTAATAACTCCATTAGAGGTTCGGGTTACAAGAGAGCTCTGAAGAGCTCACTGCCTCTGAAACAAGGCAGTGCCTCTGAAACAAGGCAGTGACTTGAGCTCCGGGGGGTTTTAGGAAGTTAAAACATGACGGAAAGCTTTTCACCCGTCTGCAAGTAGACATGACAGCAACCCCACTAATAACCCCCCCCCGTTTAAATAGACGGCGCAAATATTTGCTCCGTCAGTCTGAGGTGCTTAACGCGCCGCAGCCTCTCAGATCACGTTTGGACTAAAGATGTTATGCATCCCCTCCGGCTGGAGCATAATTACGCTGTTATGACAACTGTTAATGGATCTTCAACAGCCACGAGGAGGTGGAGGCACAAGCCTCATCAAAGTTTAATTTGTAGACGCTGCAATAATTGAACCAAAAAAAAAATAATTAAAAAAAATCACAACATAATCCCATTCTTCGAGTTAAAAATCCCCACCTTAATCAAAAAATAAAAGGCCAAAACAATCAAGTGTGTGTGTGTGTGTGTGTGTGTGTGTGTGTGTGTGTGTGTGTGTGTGTGTGTGTGTGTGTGTTTGTGTTTGTGTGTTCTGCACTCCCAAGACATTGTGTGTTGTTTAATATCTGCCTGGGATGATGGGAGCGGTATCCTGTTTTTAGACCCTCATAAAAGGAAAATCAGGATGTAACTCAATAAACGCTAATTTGGCCCGAGGCATTTCGGAATATGAAGACATCAATCTTGATGCTGCTGCCCCCCCCTCCTCCTCCCCCTCCTCCCCCTCCCGCCAGCTTGCGACAGCAGCTTCGGCAGATCAAGTCCAAAACAGCGCTGGTGTAATGAAGGAGAAAGAGGAGCGAGCAGAGAGGACAGAGGGTGATAGAAAAGAAGACATTTCAAGGGTAATTCCAGTTTATTACAAATGGAAGTCTTGTTTTCATGGATTTGGCCATCATTTTTATGGGTAATAACATTGTACTGACCGAGGTAATCGCTCCGATTTGGGAACACAGCGATACGACAAAAAACATGTCCAGTGAGGCAGTATGGCGGTTGCAGAAATCCTAAAAGATTTTAAACAAAGCCCCGGTTTAGACACCTTTATTCGGAGGAGAAAATAGAGACGAACTGTAACGCTACTGACCAAACTGTAGGATGGAAAGTTTCAAAACTAAGAGTTACCAAAGCTGTGAACTCCTGTGAAACCATGGACTGGATATAAAGGAATGGACGTAGTCAACGTGACGTCATCCTTTGGTTTTACAGACTATGGTTTTGAAGCATGGAGTTCGTCATTTTGGCCGTCGCCATCTTGGTTTTTGCAACCAGAAGTGAAACGAGAGGGTAGAGCGAAGTACAACTGAACGGTTATTACGATATTTTTAAGTGTCCAAAATGTTAAAATGAACTATCATGAACTGAAAACACAATGTGAAAGGGTTAAAGTTCTAAGAAGAAAATGCAGACAACTCCCAGGCTAGACAACGCCATGGTAGTGACCTGTCAATCATAATCTAGCCACGCCCTAAAGCATATCCTGCTTTACGGTCTATTTATCTCTGAATGGGATTATAATTAATTTAATGAACATCATGCTATATTGAAGAAGAGTTGAAACTAGAGATTGAGACCATAAACTCATGTTTACAATGTTTACTGAGGTAATAAATCAAGAGAGAAGTAGAGTCATTTTCTCATAGACTTCTATACAATCTTGGCTTCTTTTTGCAACCAGAGGAGTCGCCCCCTGATGGCCAATAATCCATGGCTTCTCAAGATTTTTGCAGTTTTGTCTCCATGTTCCCAGACAGTCATCATAACCAATAGAAATAATGGTCCAAACAACCAAAAGAGGATCCAGGATATAAAAAAAAAATGCTGTAAATGTCAATCTAATTTTGTTTCATAGGCCATGATGTTAAAATTATTTTTATTTTCTTTAAAAACAAACCAAATTGTTAGATGTGGCTTTGATCATGTGCCGTAGAGCTGGATTCCTGAGGCGATATCTATATTTACGAGCTGTTAACATCCAGTACTTTTTGTTGTTTTAGAAATATGACACAAATACTTTTTGTAAGGATCCCATGAATGTGGTTATTAAGGAATATTGGACAAGATATGTATTGTCCAAGAGGGGGACATTTTATGGTAATATAAAAAAATTGTCTGACAAAACTAATAGCAAAAACACAAAGTTCTGCTTTGTTCATACAAAACAAAATGTTTTTGTGCAAATTGTCCCCGTGGGTGCCAGCTGCAAAATCATATTCTGACCCATTTCCATCGGGGGGGAAGATGAAGGTTATTCTTCAGCACATTACCGTCGACAATGCATCAACATTGTGAGCATGACGCGTCCGTGTTGCGGTCATCACATCTTTCATTCAGATAAATTTGTTTTTCGGGGGTTCGGCCATAACAAACGGTGCCTGAGAGACCGCCCGCCTTCGGACAAATGGAATGACAGTGTAATATTTTACCGTTAGGAAGGAATAAATCGCTCTACCGACACACACACGCACACACACACACACACACACACACTTCTTCTTCTTGCTCTGTCGGCCGTCCCCTCCTGAAGCTGACTGACAGCTCCTTCCCCCGGCTAAGATCACTCCTGTCTGTTTTCAGCCAGCCTTGATTAAAAGAACGGACCTGTCTGGCCCACTTCGACACATACACATACACATACACACACCCACACACACACACACACACACCATGCGGGCAGAGTGATGTAGCCCAGACTGGGAGAAGACAGAAGAGGTGCTGCCCGAGGTCTGATCTCGGCGTCGGGCCTGTTCGGGCCTGCCTGTCGGCTCAGAAGCCCGCAGGCTGCTGGCGGCCAACCGAGAAAACACACACACACACACACACACACACACGCACACGCACACACGCACATGACGCCTCCTTGTTGCCAACAGTCATGTGAACACGGCATAGTATTCATTTGATGAATACGTCTGTGATGACTGTCTGTTATTTTTGGATGATACATTGCGCAGGGCTGCAAAAAGGAAAACATTATAATTGCATAAATGATGTTGCATAATGCTGCAATCAGGGTTATAAATGATGATTCTGTCAGTTTCTGGAGTTTGTTTTTGAATAAACTTTTGCACCTTGAGAATATTATCTAACTGCAACTTACATTAGTTTTTGTTTTTTTATTAGAACACATCATGATCTTCATCTGTTCATCAGATCATCACATAGATTGTCCTTTTAATACTCAGAACTGAAATATTAACATCTGTGCAAGCTCACTCTGCTGACGAAGATCATGTGATATTATGAGATCCTGCAGAACAGCAACTCAAATGAAGTTATATTTATTTATTTATATTTTATCTGAAGCAAGATTTGGTTCAAAATCTGTTTTTGGTTTTCACAGATTTTCACCCAAAAAAAAAAAAAAAAAAATAAATTTGAATTTGTCCTCACAGCAAAACTGTTATACAACAATCGCTGCAGCGTCTCTGAAGTAAGAAATTATGGATGATGCCAACACAATACATCCATGGTTAATACATAGCACTGAAACCACAACGGGGAAGGCATGAAGGAGGAACACAAGCCTCGCTCATGCAGAGAAATCAGAGTCTCGGGCGACGAGAGAGATCATTTACTATTCTCACTTTTATTTTTTGCTATTTCAAACTGCACTCCCCCCCCCCCCCCCTCCCCCTCCCCCTCCCCCGGCCTCCTGACAGATCGCACCGCGGTGTTTCCTCTCCTCGTTCCGCAGCATCTGAGGAGCTTTACCTTCACACGGAACAGATGCAACCCACTTTAGAGATGAAAGAACGGGGACGAGAAAGAAAAAAAAAAAAAAACAAGAGGATGAGTGCAGAAGGAGTTACAAACCACGGCGCTTTGGAGGAGAGAGAGGAGCGTGTAGGAGGAAACGTTGGCAGCAACAGAAACCGATGGAATAATCAGGACTTTGATTAAAGCCGGATCAGAGCACAACCAACGTTCTTCCTCTGCTTGTTCTGGCTTCTGTTCTAGCAGCCGCCCGTCCTCCACATCACAAACCCTCCCCATCTTTTTGTTTTTGTAAAGTAGAAGAGGTGAATGAAGCAGAGGATTGTGGGGGGTGGGGGTGGGGGTGGGGAGAGAGCCTGTATGAGATGCAAAAGGAAGCGACTCATGACTCGACGATGAGCTGGCAGATCAGAATGTGGCATCTAGTGCTTTCACTGTAACAGCATGTGGTGGATCGGATGAGGAGGAGGAGGAGGAGGGTGGTGATGAAGGGGAGGGGGGGGGAGATAAACAAACTTGCTTTTCCTTCTTTCAAAGCCGTTTCCTCTCTGACGAGGTTTGTCGGTGGTATTTCTGGGCTTCAGCAGGATGCCAGCTCCAGCGCTGTTTTTGTGTCAGTTTTGTCTTTTTTGGCATCTCATACGCGTTCCCTTTTTTTCCCCCTTCACACCCTTCATTTCCTCAGTGACAGTGCAACATCTGCGTCTCCACATTCTGCAGGACAACAAAGCAGCTGAGGCTCGGGAGTGATGTTTAATGAGCAACCTGCTGGTCCTCATCAGAACCTGCAGGACGCCGACGCCTGAAAACGCGTCGGCTCTCCTCCTCTTTTCCGCCGTCAACAACCCCGACGACAAACAGAGCTCCTTTTGTGTAGGAAAGAAAAAGAAAAAAAAAAGAAAAAAAAAAAAGAAAAAGAGACGATTACTGACCTCCAGACAGGCCGGGGTAATAAAACCTGCAATGATTAAAGGACCTTTTAGTAAATCATTGACTGCTTTGCATGGCAGAACCCTCTGAAGTCGCCTGAAAGACTGGAAGTGGAGGTGGAGGAACTGAAGAGGAGAAGGGGGGGGGGGGGGGGGGGTGCAACAGCTAGTGAAATGAGATGTGCTTGAGGCTCATTAAAAAGGAGAGGGGCTGAATTCATTCAACCTCCCCTACCCGCACACACACACACACACACACTTCAGAACTGATCATCTTAGGCCCTCTTGGACCTGATGTCAAAAACACGACACAATCCACACACACACACACACACACACACACACACACACACACACACACACACACACACACACACACACACACACACACACACACACACACACACACACACACACACACACACACACACACACACACACACACACACACACACACACACACGGCTCTCATTAGCTTAACAAAACTGTCGCGCCGGTTGTCCTCGTTAAGCGGGAGACAGCGGGGCCGTGTGATGCTCGGCACATTTGGGCTTTAAGATGAGGATTTAGATCTGATTCAGATACACTCCCCCTCCTTTCGTGTCATCTCCCTGCCTGACATCATGCTCCCGTGCTTCTGATCCGATTAGGACGTTTTGGAAGGTGCGCAGCGTCGCCGCAACGAGATTTAGGATTAGTACCAGCTGAGGTTCCGGGGGTGGGAAATATACATCAAAACTGTGGGAGTGGGGAAAACAAAAAAAAAGTTTTTTATAGAATAGGAAAGAGTTTGTTAAGGTCTGTCGAGGCAGCAGGTGTGTGCCTATAGAACAACGGGACTGTGTGGATTTGTTGAGATCCGGGGATGCAATGACGTCTCTAGAATGATGAGTGGTCAAAACATCACATTTACATGGTTGTAAATGGACCAGAGGTTCTGACAAACTTTTTGGGGGAAATGAAGGTAAACAGCTATCAAAAAGCAATCAAAAAGGTTAATATAAAAATAGGACTGATGGGCAGAACTATAAAATAACAGGACCAGTAAAAGTGCAGAATCCGGCCGGGGGTTTGCGGCGCGGTGAGGCGAGAGGTGCTCAGGTGTTTGAGAGGTATCCCAAATATAATCTGGTCCGGATACCCGAACCCGTGGATTAAGTAAATGAAGCCGAGGCCTCTTTGTCCGTCTGCACACTTCACCGCCGAGCTGGGAGCAATTAGCCACTTACTGCACTCGTGGTGGGACACACACACACACACACAACACTGACACACACACACAACACTGACCAAGAAACACATGTTCTCTCTCTCATATCTGGTATTGAAACGCACAATCCTTCTCTGTCACACACACACACACACACACACACACACACACACACACACACACACACACACACACACACACACACACACACACACACACACACACACACACACACACACACACACACACACACACACACACACACACACACACACACACACACACACACACACACACACACACACACACACACACACACACACACCTCATGTCTATCCCATTACAGGAGCCCCCAGGCCCAGCTTGCAGGCTGAAAAGCCCAATTTGTTTATTCCTGTGGGGATTATGGTGGGGGGGGTGAAATGCATCTAACAGAGCGCATGGGGCCCCCTCTCTCAAAGCTCTTTAATTACTGCTCCTCCTCGCCCTCCCCCACCACCCCCACCCTCCTCCCCCAGCACCACCGCCTCCCGGAACTCCACCACAATGAACTTGAGTTAGAGTTAACTGCACGGCCACTCTCATGGTGAGTGTGTGTGTGTGTGTGTGTGTGTGTGTGTGTGTGTGTGTGTGTGTGTGTGTGTGTGTGTGTGTGAGTGTGTGAGAGAGATATAGACCGAAAGGGAGGAAGAAAGAGATCACTAGCCAAACTCCCATCCCCCCCCCAAAATGCTCCCTTCCTCCTCCTCCCGTCGAGGTATTCCAACCTCACGGGAGGCCAACAGGGAGCAGTGAACCAGGACTAAACCAACAACATCCCACCACGTCACCTGCACACACACACACCTGTGTTAAGGGTGAGAGAAGGAGTCGGTGCATTTGGGAAGATATTTGTCCAGAAGATGTAGCTTCTTAAAAAAACAGAAGCTCCAGCAAGGGGGTTCATGAAAAAGTTGGACCGACGCAAAGCAACATCATCCATGACTGACCTGTCGTTGGGGATTACTGACTTCTGAAGGCAAAATGAATGCACCATGGATAGTTATAAAAAGGAACAGACAGTATAGGGTTGTATCCACTGATAGCCTGAGCCTACACAATGTCTTAAATGGTAAATGGACTTCACCCATTCACCCCTTTATCATACACGGAGGCAGGGGCTACCATGCAAGGTGCCACCTGCCCATCAGGACTAACTGATGATTGACACCCATTTATTCACCGCAGGCACAGGCTACGGGAGCACATGCGGGGATCGAACGTGCGATCTTCTGATTAAAAGACGAACAGCTCTAAATCCACAGCCCTAACAAAAACGTGTTTTTATTTTGTTTGTTTTTTTAAATGAATAGATTTGCACGTCAATACCTTCATTTTAAACGGTTGATTTTGTCATGAATACTTGCAGACAGGGCACAGATATTACGCATTGAAAAAAAACTAGATTTTTCGAATTGTTAACACCACTAATAAAAGGCATCAACCAATGGAGTTGTGCGTAACGGGTTGCGCTGCTCCTGCACTTACTAAAAACATCCAGATCCATTGGATGTTTCATGTCGTCTGACTCACAGAATGTAGACTGTGGATAAGAGCACGTATCGTTCCCTTCACTCTCATCTTTTCTACTTTGCAAGGCCACCGGCGCTGCATCTCTCACAGAGCATGTGAGCAGAACAAGATTTTAGACGGAGATTTCTTTGTTAAGGTCGAGCGTTGCCTTATCTTCTACTCAATGCACGATGATGATGGCGGTGGCGATGACGATTACGGAGCTCAGTTCCATATTCCTTTTCATTTGTTGATCCCCTGTAACTGCTTCAATGGATTTTCCCCACAATCCCCTGCAGTCCTGAGCTGCTCCCACAATGCACGGTGGGATATCTGTGGGTCCCAAAACAAAAGCCCCCCCCGGGCAGCCGGGACCACAGTTAAACATGTTAAAGAAGAAACACTGGAGGAACTCTTTCTCTCTGTTTTTCACTCTCTCTCTCTGTTTTTCACTCTCTCTCTCTCTTTCTTTCTTTCTTTTTATGACTCACCCCCTACCCCCACCACATCACCACCACCGCTGCCACCTTCCTGCTCACACTTCATAAGAGGAACAGAGGGGTGGGGACTCTTATCCCACAGAAAAGAGAGGAGGAAGGAAAACAGTGAGGGCCGGCAGGGACAAGGGGGGGGGGAATAGAAGAGGCTCATAGAAGCAGCTAGATATGACTCCATTCATACTTGATAAAGACCATTTTCCAAAAAGGCTTCCTCCACTCACACACATACAGAAAAAAAAAGTGACTCCTCTGCTCTTAAAGGCACTCTGTGAAAAGCAGGTTTCCTCTACAAAAGACTCCAATCCCCAAACTTCTCTCTGAGCCCAGCAGAGAAGCAGCCAAACTCTGCGCCTGCAGGCGATCTCTAAATATAGATTTGAACTTTGATATCGAGTTCAGTAAACAAACACTTCTACTACAGCAGCACTGCAAATGGCACGTGTGGATTCCAGGATTTCCTGATAAGTACAAGACGTGTTTTCTTTTTTTTTTTTTACCACTTGGCCCAACAGACCTGACATGTGCCATCAAGACAAGCCTAGAGTTCCTTGAGGCGTCAGAGTGCTTCAACTGAAGTGCCTGTCGGAATTGTCGAGCAGCGACTGAAACCCCGCTCCGACACACCTTTCTGATCTCGGAATCCGGGAGATGCGTCAAACTATTTCAGCAACTTTCTGAAACCGGTAATCCAACGTGAATGCATACTTTATGGTGCGAGTAGCCAGATGTGTAGAATTGAGAGAGTATAGTGAATTTTAACTTCTCTCTCAAGCTTTTTTCACTACATCTGTTACTTTGTATTTGTACGACCGGTTGCAACACAATGAATGAACTTGATTATGCAACGCCCCTGCACATTGGTCTTGCCCATTAAGCCATCTCCAGTCTCAGAGATCTCAGAGCTTCTTGGCTTTGTCAATAACATCTTGAGGGAACATATTCTCCCGGATTTCCATTCGTTTTTGACATTGCACAAATCCTTTTTCTAATCAGAGTCTGCATAAGACTGCGTAGGTCGAGGTGCATGGTTGTGTCAAACACAGGACTTTCACCCAGGAGGTAGGCCTTCGTGTCCAGTGTGAAACCAAAAGTAACGTACTACTTCTAACCCAAAACATGATCTTTGGTTGCCTAAACGAATGCAGTTTTGATGGCAAAAGCACCACAGGTGGTTAAAACACTATATTGTTGATTCATACATATATAGCAATGTTGATAAGACACGTATTTTTGTCTGTGGTTTGCAGAAACCTAATTATATCATTTCAATTGATGCCTTGCCGCCTTAGCCTTGAACCACATTTCAATCATCTTTTTTTGTATTTCTTGATTTACATTTCCTCTTTTTCAGAGAAAAACTATATTCAAAAATATTTTTTTTTCCTTTCTGTGTTATGTGCTATATAAATGTGCCGTTTAAATAAATGTATTCATTGTTATTTGATTACACATGGCCCTAAATTTGCAAACTTTGTAAAAATGTTAACATCAGTTGGGGCTGTTGCTAAACCCCAAATGTCCTAGTGTGTAAGTTCATAAGGCTGCAAGACTGTAAAACCCCTCAGAACAGTGGTGACCTCCCCATCTACCCCGGACCAGGCGCCCTGTCTGCTTTTGAAGATGAAGGAATGAGAACAGGTGGGCCAGTGGCTCCAGACGCATGGACAGCCATGTAATCGTCATGACAAAAGGGATTTGGACCGGGGGCAAACAGCCTCTCACCCCGGGGCAGACCATATTTCCTGACATCATGCTCGACAATTGTCTCTCTCTGTGTACAACACGTGCACGAGGCCTCACTGCGGACATATAGCTTGGTTTGACTTTTTAAGCCTCTGAAGGAGTGCTGAGCCGCAAAGTTGAGGACAAAATAGGAAATAAACTACTTCTTACTTCATTTTTGACTTTGTCATCGAGCATCGGGGGAAATATCAAGAGACTCTTCAACTAACTATCAGCTTCTCTCCATCCGGCTGAGGGCTCAGGCATCTTTAAGCACAGTTAACTGAGCTGCCAGTGATATTGTGTAATCCGGTTTGTTGCTTAAGCCCGGCTTCCCCTCACCTAATCTACTCATAATGGTCTTGATAACCTGTTCCCTCTCTCTCTCTTTGGAGCACACTGGCCTTTCCACTCTTTCGGCAGGCTTGTCCTGTCTTCTCCGGCTCTCGGCATCCATTGGACCTTCAACCCTTAGTCTATTTGTTATTCCGCTCAGTCTTCAAGTTCCTCTTCTATGTCCCTTCCTCACATGTTCCTTCTCAGTTTTACGGGCATTGCTCGTGTTTTTTCTCATTTTACATGCGGTGGCCTCCAGCTGTAAAATGGCTCATCCAGACGCCGGGGAGAAGAGACTACCTCCGATTTATTTGCCTCTTAAGTTACAAGATAGACGATTGTTTAAGCAGAGCTCCGCTCCAGCCAAGCCCTGCAATAAATCTGGGCTTATTTAGGCTGCAGAGACAGCTTCCTTGGACGGGGCCGAGGCTGCAGTGAAACAAGGAGATTTGATGGGCTTGATAGTCTGGCCAGGGTTTGGCTGAAAGTGTTGTCAGATAAGAATAAAAAGAAACGAGTGAGTCAGACACAGAAGGCCATCGCTGTTGCATTCGAGGCAACCTGTTGTATGATGTGGTTGTTTGTCTGGGTTTATGTTTTTATATTTCTATATATGAATCCTTGATATGATAAATCTTCTGTGAATTTGGGATTTTTTTTTATGAAAAAACTGTTATAGATAAACTATCTATGTGGGAATACACATTACTAAAAAAAAAATAAACCTATGCCAATATTAGATTTTGAGATTAACTTAATGCATTAATGTCAAAATGTAATATTGCCGTCCACTACTTTGGTATAAATGAGGTAAATATATTCACAGATTTCTGTTGTTTAACAGTATGTGTCATATCACGTGTTTGACCAACCTTCTACAATTGTGTGCATGTGTAAGCGCCATGTAGCAGGCTAGGAATCCGGCCATTTGCAGAGCTGGTCAACGTTCTGGGAGGAGCTTGGTGATCGATAGGCCTGCCAGGCGGCATTAGTCGTCCTGGCCCACGGGGCCCGTCTCTGGACACAAGAGCACGGGGACTTTAACTCTGATCTTATTTATGAGCACACAAAAGGGAAGCACAAGGGGTCTTTTGGTGGGGCCTGTTCAAACAGAAGGCCGATGTGGATGGCTCTTTGAGGGGGCTGGGTCGCATTGACTCTGGGGAAGAGAGAGCGGCTGACAGGTCAGTCTTAAAGCCTTAAAAAATGGGGCCGGGATCAGGGGGTACCGAGGGAGGGGAGAGCAAGGGGAGCCTCAGCCTTCTCTCCCTGCTCCCCAGAGACGAGCCGGGGCTTAGGGACAATGAGTCTGCGCCGTGGAGCTCGGGGTAGCCAAGAGTGAGCGCAGGCTGAAGGCTGAAGAAGTAAAAAAAAAAAAAAAAAAAAAAAGGCAGGGAGGCAGGCGGGTGGGGTCTAGGGGGCGGCCGTTCTAGAAAAAAAAGGGGCTCCACCTTGCCCCAGCTGTCGCACAGCCCCACACAAGTATGCGCCGTACCTCTCAAACACTCGGGCCTCCCCCCGCCGGCAGGGGAAACGGTGCTAAATCAAGGAGCCATCCAGCCCCCTCTCGAGGTTGGCAGGGCAGGGCTGATTTGGGGGGATGAAGGGCAAAGGATCAAAGCCCTCAGGAGAGGAGCACAACAGTTATATCCATCTGGACGCTTCCCTCCTGTCACCTCAGTGTTCGAGGTGGGGAGGGTTCAGTATCATAAACCGCAAACCAGCAGGGCACTTGGTCGTACGGCATGTGTGTGTATGTGTGTTTATGTGGGGGGGAGTTGGCTAAAGTCAGATGTGACGCTCTGTGAGCCAAAGCACAGATCTGTCACGGCTGTCATTGTTGCTTAGCAATGAGGCGAATGGAAAAAAAGGAGAGAGATTGAAGAAAGAAGTGAGCAGGAGAAAAGCTAGAACAGGGAGAAGAGAGCAGAAAACGGTAGAAGAGAGAAAACCATGAAAGACATCGGCAAAGACCGAGGAGGAGAGCGGCGTCCATGGGTTTCATTTCATCCAAACACACTTTTAATTTATTTGAACCCACGTGCCGCGTACATCTGGGTTTGTTTTCCTGCGAGCTGACCATGACAGCTTTTCCAAAATTTGTCGAGCAACCTAGAAAGTTGCCCCCAGTCATCCAATTTATAGCTGCCTTAACCCAACCGTGACCCTCGACCCCAAGTCCACTGACCTGGAAGTTACGTCCATTCGGGGCAGCCATTTCCTGACTCTATAAAAAAAAAAAAAAAAAAAAAAAAGGAGGCAGCGGAACTGAAGGAGACCGAGGGTGAAAATGGAGGGGCAGAATCATTAACTACCAGCACAATGAGCACGACTGTGTCCGAGTCCAGCCCAGCGTTTTGAAGAGGTCAACCCCTAAAAGATCTAAGAGCCCCACAGCAAGCGGCACCCTGAGCCTACACAGCTGAGGGGGGAGGGGGGGGGACAAAAAAACAGAACTCTGACAGGACTACAGGCAGGGGCAAAGAAAGTCTATAAACAGCTGGCCGCTCTCACAAACAACAAAGGAAGAAACCGCGGGGGGCAGAATTTAGTTTTCCAACAAGTAAAAACCAGAGCCAAATTGGACAAGGCGCTGCTGTGCAAAGTGTGTATGATAATTCTGGTGTATCAGATGTCCAAATCTGAACAAATACGAAAAAGATGTTGGACGCATATCAAGGTCTTGATCCTCAGCTACCATTAGCAGAGTGTTTCCCCCCCACTCACAGCGCCTTGGCTATCAGTCTTCACAGCTCCACGGCTCGGCATCCAGCCTCAGACGCCGTGAGGTAAGGTCATTCTGGAGACGGAGGCGCTTGTCTGGGCGTGGCGGTTTTCGCTGCGCTGGTCCTGGCTTTGGAGCAGATCTGGAACTCGACTTGTCAGTTTGTGCGGCGGTCTCCGGCGCGGTCAAGGTTGCGTCAAGGACCAGACAGCTAGACCGGACTGAGGAAGAAAAGAGCCTGGCAAACCTCCAGTCTCCCGCAAACTGCTCCCTAAAAGTCTGAGCAGTGTACAATCCAAAGTCCGGCATCGGCAGATAACATTCGTGCTACTCTACCAATGGCGCTGTCCCAGTGTCGCCGCAACGGTTGTACACAAAAGGACTGGTGTTTGGCGATAGTTCAGATAAGCCTTTGGCAAAGTCAACAGTGTGATACAGATATGTGTGTGTGTGTGTGTGTGTGTGTGTGTGTGTGTGTGTGTGTGTGTGTGTGTGTGTGTGTGTGTGTGTGTGTGTGTGTGTGTGTGTGTGTGTGTGTGTGATGGATAAGGCAGTAATGAAGTGGCCGGATGGCCGACAGGCAAAGGGGAGAGAGACAGAGTGAGTGAATAAGTGTTTAGTTTAATGGGTGAGGCATTGTTACTCTTCCCCCTCCTTCACCTTTCATTTTACTCATCCCGTTTGAGGGTCGGATTTCCACTGTTTCTCAGAGACCACCTTTATTCAAAAAGCATGAATCTGGATTTAGACTTGGGACTTGGAGGACAACGGTGTAGCAGTGGAGCCTATAAACTTAGCCTTCGTAGTACTTTGTGGGTCACTTCAGTGACTCCACTACTTGCAGTAAGTCTGTTTTAAGTTTGTAAGTTAACCTGCTTCAATGGTCGCAATGGTACATTGTACTACCCTGAGCCTTCCACTTAGCACTTATTGTATTCGTATTAGTTTGTTGCACTTATTGTATTCGTATTAGTTTGTTACTGCACTGTAACAAAAAATTGTTGACTGTGAAGACAACGGAGAAAGTTGAAGAAAGACTTTCTGGCAATACTAGGCATATTGTTAGGGCTTGGTATTGTTTGACACATTTGATTTTACTTCGCATAGAATAAGTAGCTTTTACCGATACCGTACTTGAAGGAATATAAACGTACCGAATTGAAAAAAAACTAATTCAAAAGTGCTTGTGTACTTTTGGTACTTGACAGTTTAATACAGACACATTACAGCTTGTACGAAAATATACACAAAGTAAATAATAATAATAGTAAAAAGAATGGTTCCCTTTGGGCTATGAAGCTAAAGCACAACATAGCCTGATACATCATAAGATATCCAGCTTGTGTCATAGCGGTGAGCTCAGCGTGTTGAATCCAACACTGGATTATAAATCAATTCCTCTGCCAAAGGCGTCTCACGATGGCAGCGTCTCTATGTGGAGAAGCTCTCAGCAGAGTGAATCGGTTAAATGTTGAAGGTTCAGCTTCCTCTTGTGCAGCCCACACAGCGAGATATAGATGCACATGTAGAGCCAAAAATGGGATGAGTATATTTAGCATCTCTTTCCTTTTGATGTTCTGCCCCCCCCAGCCTGCATCTCTCTCTCTCTCTCTCTCTCTCTCTGTGTGTGTCTCTCCCTTTCAAGTGCCATGGCTTTACAGATAAGAAGTGCTTCTCACTCCCAGAGGAATGGAAAAAAAAAATCTGCAAGGACATTGTAAACACAGTAAACAGGGCACAACACCATTAAGTCGTCCATGACTCAGCGCTGGCACAGAGATCCTGAGCGGCTGCTTTTAACGGCAGCAGTATATTGGTCTAGAAAAATACAGCATGTGAAGCATATTGAATGATGTTGTGCTAGTCTTCGTGTGAAAACAAGCCCGCTCTAACCTTGGCAGCGGCGAACAATTTGGAAGACTCGTCATTGCTCTTTGTTGTTCTTGCTGATCCATGCCGCCTTTCTGCAGCGTGCTTTTAAATGGCGTTAAAAAAACAAAAGGTTGAAAAACCAAAGCATTGAGAGATGCAAGCAAGTGTTGATGTATGTGATGTGGCTGAGAAACTGCCGCTTCTTCATAACTTGAACCTTTTCTACATCCATCTAGCTTCATTCTTGGCCTTCAAGTAAAAATACATTTAAGCGCTTTTGAAAAGTAATGAGTCAATGTGACCTTCTCCCTCTATTTTCAAATGCTGTTCACCGACTTTTACACCCCACCATCAACAAAGGAAGACAGGTTGTTTGTCTTCACTGGAAAAAGTCAATGTCTCGCCATTACTATGTCATCACCACCGCAATCAGCGCTAGTTTTGTTCTCGCTGAGAAGACATGAAAAGCATTGCTGAATGGAACATGTTCAGGCCCCTTCTCTGCCCATTTTGTAAAAGTGCTTCCAGCAAATTGAGAAAACCATAAACTTAAGTAGTAGATGAGGCAGATTGGGGAAAACAAATTGTACAGAGAGCCATAAATTACAACACCATGCCAATGAATACGCAGTTGAACATTAAGTTTTGTGATTCAGCAGGGTGTCAGACGCTGGGAATACATTTTACCTTTAACCCTTTCCAAGAACCAATGGGGGAATCCTAAATTAAGAAATGCTTCTCTTGTTTCATACACTTTACTACAAAGTACATCTTCTTTACCAGGACTCCAGTGTCCATGAACATCGTTGTTATAAAGAATGAAGGTTCAGATACATGTTCTATGAGTCAGATGGGGCCATCTCCACAAAAGGTAGCTCAGAGGGATAAACCATGTTGATATACTTTGATACTCGGGATAACGCGTGTATAGATACGTGGTAGATATTACTACAAAGTATCTTTACATTGCAGATAGTTGTTTGCTGCCATACTAATGATCTGAATCCGTTATATTGCACCCTCAAGATACCATAAGTACTATTTTGGGGATAACGAACCGTATGCCCCTTGTGCGGTGTTCCACGTTTTAAGTGGATCTGAACGAATAGGACTGTTCAGAAGTGCATCATGTATTTGTCTTAGAGCTGTGTCAGCAGCGGTTTTGTCTGGGAGTGACTGGGTTTTCCGGTCTGTCGCTGCAGTGAATGGTGGCTCTGTTGCAGAACAGCGAGCCCTGAGCCGTCTGACTGATCAGGAACACGAGGTCAGCACTTGATGTCCCCTGGACATTGTCTCGGTGTTATCTCCAACCTTACTTCACATCATGCGACTCTCGAAACTGGCCGTGGCTCAGTATTTATTTTAGAGCTGGCATCTTTGAGGGATTCCCCAGTGTAAAAAAAATGAATTATGTAAATGGGGGAAAACTACAGTTTATATGTGCATACCGTCGTTTGACCTACAACTGGGAATATCTCAGGTTTTTTTTTTTTAAGGTAGTCGCATCTTTGTGGTCCCATTGATGGTGGTCTTTATTGGTATATTGGAAGCCATTGTCTACAGCCTTCATTCTTTGTGAAGAACCGAACTAAGAACTTATGATAGCAAACTGTCAATCAAGGAGCATATGTGATAAACAAAAGGTACGATTTGGGGTGGGGTATCAGTTGGAGTATAGTTATGATGTACCAAAATATATTAAGGCCATTCCAGGATATTTAACATGGATATCAAGTGTGAGTCCCCCCCAAAAAGTCAGAGTTTAATACTATGTGCTTTTGTGTTGGACTCTGTGAAGCAAACTGATATTAAAGAGTTGACTCCATGCCATACCAGACCAGATGAAGGACATTTTACACTTCAGTTGCTCTACAGAGAAAAGGGGGGGTGACAGGTACAGCATCCACCCATTATCCTGACCGTCTCTCCCCCCTCCTGAACACAAACCGAGGTCAGATGCAGTTCAAGGGTAATGGGAGCGTTTTGTTTGCATACCAGGGCGGATTCTATGCTGCTTAAGTGGTCAGACAGTCAGTGTTTGTGAGTCCTGGGGCCACATGACCTCCGCGTCCTCCTCTGAAGGTCAACGGGTCATCTGATGCGGGGGGGGGGGAAGAAGGGTTATCGCTGGGGGGGGAGGGGTGAGACGGTGCGAGCACACTCCACCGCCGAGAATAGCCAATCGCCCGAAACCCCTGAGGCAGGAGGAGGAGGGAGAAAGGGGCGCTGACACCCTACACTTGAGAGGGACGGAGTAGAGGGTGGGGGAGGTTGGGGGTTTACAGTAACTGCGGGGCAAGTGAGAGTATCTGTGGTATCCAGCCTTCAACTACACAACTGGGATGGTGACGACGGTAGAGTTCTGGTAGCCGGTTCCATTTTGGATCCGGTTACGAGTTAACTGAAATACCTGGATTAGTTGAGCCCAAAGTCTTAGAAATCTTGGATATGTATTTCGGGTTCTCTCTCTCTCTCTTTATTTACTTGCTAAAGAGCATATATTTAATTCAGTGGAATGTGATGAGAATTTGTACGTGAATCGAGTTGAGTACAAGTTCCTTAAACTTTTGTTTCTTTAAAAGTTGTTGCGAGCTAAACTTTAATAGAGTTCATATGGGGTCCGAAAATATTTGGATTAGATAAGCGGGTTTGAAACTTAGATGCTATCAAATGCCATTTGCTGTACTGATGAGACCAACGCGCAATCTTCAAAAACATCCCACGATTCCCATCTCGCTTCTTTGGCCGAAAAAAAACCAGCAGTCCATTTACAATTGACTTTTAATCAGCTTATCAGATAAAGAGAAGCACTAAAGGGATATAACGCACACTAATCTAAATTAGTAGCAAGTGTATTACCAGATATTCAGCTCCACGCGGCTCAGCGACAGAGGAGAAGCCAACAGCGGGAACAAAGCCTTCAGTGCGGCGTGATGCTTGGACTCGGTCACATACAGTCTCCCAGGCCTCCCTCATAAATCAATGCTATCCGGCCAGGAGGGGAACGGAAGAGTGCCAACACTAAATCCAATTATAAATCGGGCTGGCACCACTCAGCCTGATGACGGTGTCTACCTGAACCCCCAGGGGTGACAGCAGCGCCGGGGGTGCCAGCTTCAGCTGTACCCGCATAGAGGGAGAAAGAAAATCAGCCAAAGAAGATGTGTGCGTTTGATTGTTTGGGAGTGTGTATTTGTTAGAATGGACAGGGTCAGTTGAGTGGTTCCTGGTTGGCGAGTGTGTGTTTTTGTGGCACGCTGCCAGAGGCACATTTCTGAGTAAAGCACTACGGGCGCCAGGCGCCAGCTGAACCTTTTTTATTTCAGCCCGCTGCTGCAACTGCCGGGCAACTTGACTGCACCCTGCCACCTGTCTCACATACGGGACACACACCCGGAACGTGAAAATGCACACAACTGAGCCAAATGCATGTAGCGTGGAAGAGGCTCGCATTAAGCTGCGGCACCTGTCAAGGGTTTAACATGAATCACAGTGAAGAGGACACCTCTGATATTCAGAAGACACGAGTAGTGACCTTTCCTTCAATGCCTCCGGGACTCATCTATCTTCTCGGACTGCAGCGGTGAAGAACAGTCATGGAAAAGGAATAGGACTAAAAACAGACAGACATTCTCTTTCTAATCAACATATCAGGATGGTCTGAGTGGCGGCCATTTTTATGTACATTACATTACAGTCATTTAGCAGACGCTTTTATCCAAAGCGACTTACAATAAGTGTATTCAACATAGGTATTCAAGAGAACTACTAGTCACCAGAAGTCATAAGTGCATCTCCTTTCTTAAACAAGCATCTAAAAGCATAAACCAGAGCAAAAGTACAGAAACAAACTAATACGAATACAATAAGTGGTAAGTGGAAGGCTCAGGCTACTACAATGTACCGTTGCCATTGTGACCATTGAAGCTGGTTAACTTACAAACTTAAAACAGACTTACTACAAGTAGCGGAGTCACTGAAGTGAGGTTTTGCATTAAGGACGAAAACCATAAAGCAAAGCTACGTAGCACAGAGAGCCAGAATACATTTGCAAAATTGACCAACTTAATGCTTCATTAATACACTATTGTCACAGTGTAAGGAAACATCGCTATTCCCAAATGGGTGACGTCTTTGTTCCAGCCCATTTTCTGTAAGCATGAAAGTGTAGCATGAAAGCATGGTGGAATTAGCACGCTAGCTAGCTAAATAGAGGACACGGGAAACAGTTCAATGTCTGTTCTACTCCTATTGTACTTCTATGAACTCATAGAAGTACAATAGGAGTAGAACAGACAGTGCAGCTCCAGAGCTCCGACCTGATTTATAGCAAGCAGACCCGTTTCTACCAAACAACATGTTCAAGGAGCTTATTAAAAGCTAATTCTGAGCCTCACCATGACCCTAAACGCTAGCCTCAACGTGGACGTAAAATTAATACTTCATCGCTGTGAGAAGGCGAGTGTAGAAATCCTTGAAATATGCTATTAGAGCCCCATATGCTGCTCTCTTAAGCAAGCAAGAGCTCCCTTTGGCATCCCTATTAAAAAAAAAAATCAGCAATTTCAGAAGCGACCGTGTTTTAAAGTGCGTTACTGCCTCCCTATTGGCTGCCAAGGTTACAGCGATCAATCGAGCATCTAAAGCAGCCTGCAGGAGGAGAGGTAGTTAAGAGAGGCCGCCGAGTGACATTGTCAGGAGGCATTTGTAAGTGTGGCCCTAACAACTGCTGTCTGTAATACACAGTCAGGTGGATGTTTGATGCAAGTTCCATTGAGCAGTCGGTGTAAATTGTCCGTAGAACTGTAGACCCCAGGCCATCCCAACAAGCAATTACATATCTAACAGCACACTGGCTTGTAAGAAGAGAGCAGAATGAAACGTATTTCATTGGGCTTTGACTTCATTTACACCTGACAATGTGATGGAATCTCATATATACAAATTGTATGTACATCTGGTGCTCCTGGGTTGTATTGGCAGAAGGCATTCAAAGACCTTTTTAAATAAGCACCCTGAAATCTCACTCCCTTTCATATTATCAAGGTCATTTATGTATTCTGTTCATTTGGATTATCAGATGGTGAATGGATTTTAAATCAAAAGAATACATTATAAATGTGTCTGCAACGGGAAAAGCGAGCACTTCATTTCTACTGCAGCAAACTGTTTGGCCCTTATGGAATGCTGTGTGAATGACACTGAAGCCATCAAACCACCAAGGGCACTAAAAAAAAAAACAATGAACAGGCCAGTTTGGACACTGACCAGAGTTTTTCAATAGTCCCGTCCAGCCCCAGTATGCTGCTCCAGCCTACGGGGCTGGGTCCAGGCCTGGCTCTGATTTAACTGTGCCCCAGATTTCCTCTCCCTCCCAGGCTAACACCTGGCCAGGATCTGTAAGCAGCACCAGTCCTCCAGGTCTGGACAAAAACATCCCTGCCTGCTCTATCCCCAGTCACCTCATAACTTAGGAGAGTCAGAGTCACTGCCAGAGTCTTTGGGCTTCCTCATGCGCAAGATTTACGTCTTTGTTTAATATGATCAAGAGGGGGAAAAAAACAGCATAAATCAGAATTTAGAGTGAAGTGTTTGACATGTACCATATGACTGACCCACAGGTCAAACCTTTACTACTAATCTAGATCTTCTCTCCTTTAATCACAGATAAAGATGCAGACATACTGTATTGATTAGCTTTAGGAAAACCACAGAGGCCCCTGCCTGTTAATGATTTGCTCACAATCAAGAGGGCCCATCGTTAGCTCCCATCAAATGGCATTAATACACACAAAAAAAAAAAAATAACAAAAGAATTGGAACAAGCCTTTGAGAGAACCCATTTTGGGTCCGTGACTGTGATTTAGAGCAAGCTCTCTAAAATAAATGTGGGCTAAGTGAAAATGAGGACGATGTGAGACGATGGACTTTGCCCAACATAGACGGGTCTGTCTCCTGATGGCCGATACAATAACTTTAAGTAGGCGCTTCTCAGAATAGAAGCCCCGTAGATCAACCACCTAGCACCAAAAGTGGAAAAATCATGCTGACCCAATTAGTGCCGACTCTCAGCAGAGTATTGTTGCGGCCCGCTTTAGTTCACTTCAGTCCAGGCAGATGGTCCCCCTGGTTCTGGTTGCGAGTCTTGTTGTTGTTATCATCGTTGTCTAGTTTTGCCTCGAGGCTTAAAGACCAACCCTGGCCCCTGGGAGTGGCTAACACAATCCTCAGGCAAAGTCACTGTAACAATGTACCAATCATTTTCCATCCTCTTTTTCTTTCTCTTTTCTTTCAACGAGGAAATCTACTGCTTCTTGGTCATTTCTTTTAAATGTATGAGTATTGGACTTCAAAACACATTCAAAAGTATAAAAGCACCAGAATATAATTATTTCTTTGTTTCGCAAAAATGTTAGACTACATTGTTTGTTTATGATTCCATTTTTGTTCAGATTTTCCAATCACTTAGCACATTTATGCAGTATTTTCTAAGCAGCTGACATGAGATCCCTGAATACTGGCCATTTACTAAAGCACTGAACAAAGAACTATGGCAGAAAAAGATAATCACAATGGCAGAAATCCAGGATTGGGATTTAGACCAAATCTGATAAATCAGTTGTAGAAAAAGGTTATCTTTCATACACACATCAGCCAGATCAGTTTACTCCTTTTTGAAGTTGCAACTATACAGTTAGTACAGCCGGTATAACTAGGAGATCAAAATAGTCTTAATCTAGCAACTGCTTACGTTTACGTTGACATTTGAAATTGCCCCCCTTGTTATAATCACAGTTCTGCAGTTGTGTTGATGACAGGGAAGTCCAAAGTGAATCAAACATCTGTGTACAACTGCGCAGATAAACAACATCTGACAATACGGCTTTTGTTTGTCACACAGAGATCCAGTGCCGCGAGACTGACGTGGTTGTTTGGCGAGGGAGGACGGACGGACATTTCACAACAAAACACAAGCACGGTGACACAAGGACGCTTACAACATCCTGGCCAGTCCGCTCTAGGGCAACGAATAATGATTACTTTGCTATTGAACAATCTCCCGATTCTCTTTTCCATTTAATCGATTACTCATTTAGCAAATAAAAATGAAGCCAAATTGAGCCAATTGGAGCACAAAAGGAACACAAAGGTCACTGCTAACTTTATTGTCTTAATCACGTTGTCATTTGGCTTATTATTGATGCAATACAAGCTGGATTTGGCGCTGTGATGCTGTAGGCACAGATTGCAAGTTACTTTTTAAATTTGCCAGAACTTTTCATTATGACAAATGCCGATATAGCCAGTTGGCATCAAATAGAACTAACCCAACTCATCCAAGCAATGTCTTAAAAATGTAATTTTTATTGGACAAGCCTGCCCAAAAAAGTAAGCAGTTAAAAATGTTGTGAAATGGAGAGAGAAAAAAAAAGCAAGCATTCGCTAGTGACCTGGTTGCACTGGTCTATTCATTGAACAGTTTTGATTCTATTTAATGCACACGAATCATTTAACGACACTGTCTGCTCTGCCTATAATAAACACTGGCCATAAAACAATCGTGGCCCCTTTCATGGCACCAACTCTCGATCACTGCACCGTAAACAGTGGACTCAGCCAGCCATGGGCCCTTATCAGGCGCTGCTGAGCTCCGTTCTATTCTGAAGGTGCCGTTATGAAACACTGAGTGGGAGTTGTAGTATTATACATAGCTGCCTGTGTAGGCCAACTCTTTAATCAGTCACTGTAATTGCCGGGATGGACTTTGAACCACAGACATATTTGTCTCCGCTTTTCATCCGTGGCTAAACAACTGCTAGGGGGAGGGAGGGAGCGAGGTTAGGGAGGGAGGGAGGGAGGGAGGGAGGGAAGGGAGGCGGCGAGCACTCGCGGCTCCGGCCGCCGAGCCCCGGCCTCCGCGAGCAGCCAAGCATGGCGGAGCAACGGAGGGGTCACAAACAGAAGAAAGAGTTTTTTTTTTTGGGGGGGGTGAGGGTGGGACCCGAGAAGGAGAGACTAGGAATGGAGGGGGTGGAGCGGCTCGGAAAAGAAGGGAAGAAGGGAGTGTAGAGGCGGCGGACGGAGGGGACATGATGGTACACAACTCCCCAGTGGCAGATTGAGTGCTTTTAAGAGCCCAAACAGGGCTCTCCTCTGAATACTAAGGCCTTTCATAGAGGCAACACTGCTACAGAGACGCAACTCCAAAGCCTCTCCTTTGAGGCCCCCCGATATATATGGGGCTTTCACTGCTTGTGCAAGAGTAGGTCTAATTGGAAGTCGAGGCGATACAAGGAGGGGGTTAGGGAGGCGGGAGCAGGGGAGCTAAGGAGGAGAAGAGAGGCAAGGAGGGGGTGCTTGATTTAAGAGGCCATTGTTTTAACAAGTACATTCTGCCTCCCCCTCCTTTCTCCTCATGGCCTCCCCTTCAGATGCCCACACTCCGCGGAGTCAAAAGGCGGCGTTTAGCCCCTGTGAACGAAGAGGGGCCGGGCTTGTTTTGACACTTTGTCCTCCTTGGCTTCTGTGAAAAGGGCCCCGCTTCTATGGGCCACTCGAGTTCATTAGGGAGTGCAGCGCTTTCAGTGTCGCGTCCCCATTTCCAGCTCGCGGCCTCAAAGGGGGGGGGGCCTCTGAAAGCCCCCCTTTGGCTGTTTGTATAATAAAAAGGGACCCCTCAGCACCTTCACAGCTACCCACCTCCGTTGCCTTCATCTCGGGGCCCCGGCTGAGTTAAGGCCTGTCAGGGGTACGGGCGCATTGAAAAGGAAATGGTGGAGAAGAAAGAGTTGGGGGAGGGAAAGAATGTAAAGACGAAAGCATAAGCGGGAAGACATATGGCGGAGAAGGAACATATGCGGGACAAACATTTTCACCTCCACGGAAGTATGAAATAAACAGGTGCAGCGCTTCACCCGCATCGACCTCTAGCTGCGTGAGAGGAGGGTGATCTCTCTCAGGACGAGCATTGTGTGTTTGTTTGCGTTTGTGTGGAGGGTCGGGTTTCAGCTCTCACACTTTCAGGTGACATCCCTGTGCGTCAGTATCGGGGGGGATGTCACTCTAGAAGGGCAAAGGCACTCTGAGATCATACGAGCCCCAAGGAGGTCTCCGTCTGTGTGTTGGTGTTTGTGTACATGAGCTCCATTTGGGGATGGTTACTGTGAGAGCGTGAAAGTAGGGTCATTGTATACCTCAGTTAAGGGTTGGGCGATTGGACCAAGATGTTGGATATAGGCCATTGGCAAGTTGGGGTTTTTATTGGGCGATTCTTTGAGTAAAGTTTGTAATTTTATTTTTGCTAATTTAATGGTCTGCCTCCAGAAAACAACAAGAGAAACAGCATATTTTCACATCTAACTCCGGTAATTAGAGGTCTGGGCACAAACCAGAGTTGGCGATTGATAGAAAGACAAACCAAGACGGGTTTGGTGAGTTTTATTATGTTTCTGTTGTGTTTTGAATAAAAGTATGTTTAACGATTCCCGGGGGACGGGGAGCCATGTTAAACCACATATTTGGCAAATGAATAGTAGATTACAGAAGCATAATAATTTCATCGTCAATCAACAAACATGATTATATATATATATTTCGGTCTTTGTGGACACACACGCATTTGAATCCAAGTTTGTTGTGAACATCTAGATTTATGCAGTGCTAAAATGATCAACTAAATCGACAGAAAGTGCAACAATTTTGAGGAATCAATGAATACTTGAAGCAGTTACTAAATCAAAAATGCAAAAATTGTATTTCGTATTTGCCGTTTTCTCAGTTACGATCGTCAATAAAGTTTATTTGGTTTTGATTGTTAATCGAACGTTACAAGACACCGAGCACTAGAAAAACTGGGATGGACATTTTTTAACCCTGTTTTATAACATTTCATATAATGAATAACCAATCGCTTGATGGACAGACATTGGCCACTGAAGACACTGTAGCCTCTGAAAGTTGGTGTCACATTAAATCAGTTTTTTTACGAGCGTGTCTTGAGATTTCTTTAGACGTGTTTAAAATTCCATAGGTGCTGCAGCATGCCTCCTACTGGTTTCAACAGCGACACGGACATCAGATACGGAGCAGGTGCTTCCTCGCAGTTGTAGAGTCTCAGGGAGGGAAAGGCAACACTGAAACGCCATGCGCTCATACTGTACGCGGTGTGATCGGAAACCCGAGTCTCCATTCAGCTGCTTTTCCACAAGACAACATTGGACTATACATGCACAACTGCTAAACATGAGATCTGGAAAAGAACTATAGCAAGACTAAAGGATTTACATATTTTTCATATCAGGCCTTTAAGCTCTCTCTCATGAGGTTACCAAAAGTGTAAATGCCAAGACAGGATTTGTTGAAGTGTTACAGGATTTAAAGTCCCAGTGAAACTAAAGTTAGAGCATCTTAAGCTCCTGTTCTGTGACGTATTTCACAGTGAAACGGAATATTACAAGGTTTTGATCGGGATGCTAAAAGTGAGCTAGCTTAGAGTTCAGCGCTATTGGACTGTGGGAGGAAGCTGGATAAATCCCCAGCTGACAAAGGGAGAACCTGCAAACTCCATATCACAAAGGTTCAGCCAGCGCGGTATCGATTTGATCCATAATACACCGATACAGATTTTTGACATACATTTGGTATGCAACAAGAGATAAATAACCAATTTAGACAGGGGTAATACTTCAAAAACTGACGAGTGTGAGTTTGGGGAGGAAGTGTGCCGAGTTATGTGCTTGTGTGGGGGGTCGGAGTCAAATCATATCACACTCCTAATCTTATCTCAAGCTTAAGATGGAGGCTGCGGGTGTTTGTGTGTGTTCCTGAACATATGGCTGAATAGGCCGTTTGTGCATACAGGCATGTTGAGAGAGGTGAGGAGCACCTTTTGGAGGTGAGCTATTAGACAGCTGCAGCCCCCACCCCCGTCTGCAGGACCACCATTGGTGAACAGAGGGGGGGCAGGATGGTTAGAGACGGTGACCATAAGCCACCTGGAAGAATCTAATGTGCTGAGCACGAGAGATCAGATCAGGGAAATGAGTAAAACAAAAAGTGAGAATAGAGGCAGCTGTGTTGAAAGAATACTTAAAGAAAGACGTGAAGAGCAGCAACGTTAGATTCACCTCCTGTAGGCTTGAAAAGTGTTTGACTCAAGCACTATCAAAGTGGTAACAATGGATTCCAGTAGTGACACAGAGAAATGGCAAAAATGTTGCAAAAAAATGCTACTGGCTTGCAATGATATCGCTTCATCGAAACTCAAAAGCTCCATCAAAAGGAGCATTTTGGGAACAATTCTTCGTATTTTTTATTCATTCCTTTTTTTTTTCCATGATTATAACAGTCATGCAGTGAAGCTGAAGGAAGGAGCATGCTGCAGAACTGTTGAAGTCTACAGGCAGATAGTGTTTCATACTCGAAACATAGATTTTCATTAACAGAGAGACGAGCTAAATACTAATGGAGAGGAAGCAAGTGTAAGTGTGTGTGTGTGTGTGTGTGTGTGTGTGTGTGTGTGTGTGTGTGTGTGTGTGTGTGTTGAATATTGTGCAGAGAAACAAAGACGGAGTCACAGCTCTGACATCGATTAAGAAAAAGCATCGTCGGCCGAGTAGCGGGCAGGCTGTTTGTGAGCTGTAGTAAAAAGCATGTATGCGCACACGCACACGCACGCACGCACGCACGCACGTCCAGTTAGTAAAGAAGCCTGTCTGTCTCTGGAGTTATTTATATCCCAGAAGCAGCTGGGTGCTGTAGTTTTTTAACAAACAATTCTCAACATTGAGCCCTTGTTGGGGACTATTTTCAGCAGCAGATGAACACGCATTCGGTGCTCTAGTGAGTATCTAGTGACGATGGTGTGTATGGGACAGAGAGTCAGTGTTCATTGTGGTAATGGAACATGTCAGCTCCTATAAATTTAGCTAGATTTCTTTGTTTATTACTGGAGCACGTATGGCATATGACAGAATACATCAGAAAAGGAAGTGACGGGGATTGGATTAAGAGCAGCGGACCTTGAAATGATCACCAACGACGACCAAACACCCAGCCAGACCGAACGCCACCGAAGGCCGAATCGGGAGCAGAGAAGGAAGCTAAGGTCACTAAGCAAGGACGTACTGCTACTCCACGACTATGTCTGATGGAATAAGACTTCCAGCTAACCCAGCAACAGGAGGTCAGTCACTGCTGTGCCCACAACTTTCCAGGGACCCGGTTCCATGGTGGAATCACAGGCCGAACTGCATTTGAAGGGGCGGACGGCGCAGGAGAAAGAGCGCAGGACTCCAATGGGACAGGAGGAGGTGGACTTTGTGTTTACATCATGATGCTTGGTGCTCAAACATAGTCAAAGTTGATGAACAATGAATAAAAATATTACACTTCCATATTTACACCACATCACATAACTGCTGCAACAAAAACAAAAAAAAGGATTTTCATTAGTTGTTCAGAAAGGGAGGGATATGGATGATTAATTGCCGTCTATTCAGGAATAAAGCTGGGCATTCATTACCACGAATGATAGGACAACCCCTCCAAAAAAAACACGACAAGGGGACCAACTGTCCGCTGAAAAATTGTTCCCATGTTTCTAGCGCCCAGAGACAAACGTCCTACCCAAACCATATGTTTGTGTGTGGCCCTCTGTGCAGTTTAAGCCATTAGACACGCCGACAATATGGCTGAATAAATTCCCAGTCTCCACTCAGTAGACTGAACCCGTACAGACACTGGCAACAGATTAACGTCGTCTTTTTTTTTTTTTTTTTTTTTTCTCGGCAAAGAGGATCCCATGATATTCTGCTTACGAGGCAATACACAAGAATAAGTGGCTTGTTTTTTTTATGCTTGGCTGAAACCACATTTGGAGGACAAAAAAAAATAAAAAAGAATCAGCCAAGCCACAAACATTTCACACTAATGTCTTCAACCAATATTGGCCAGAATTTCATTGTCAAGAAGGTCACATCATGAAACGTTTCAGCGCCCACAACCGTGACGGTCAACCGGGGTCGGACTGTCCCCTCGCCTGCGGCGATGTCGTCAAACCCACCCGAGTCCGTCTCGTTAACCAATGCTTTGTGGGATGTGACTTTGTTTTTTGCCATTCGCATCTGCATAAACCACTGGGTTTATGATTAAATTGTTTTTACATGAGCACATAATTCTGCAGAAAACAAAAATATTGCAAGGTCAGTTTTTTCTAAAACATACAGATGCTTTTTCCCCCGCTACGTCACAGCTACGAGAGAGAGAGAGAGAGAGAGAGAGAGAGAGAGAGAGAGAGAGAGAGAACTGACCCCTCTGAAGAATTGAGTTACTATGGATCTGTACGAGTGCGTGTCCTTCAAAATGTCTTTGTGTCCCTGCACTCCCCCCCTCCCTCCCCTGGTTGTGCTCAGACAGCGAGTCTCCAGCCCTGCTTATCTTTCTGTCCTCCGCAGCAGACCCCCGCTGAGACAGAGAACCAGAGTTTATTACAGTCTCTCCAATAATCTGCAACCCCCGAGGAACTCGCATGCATACTGCATGGCCTAAAAACCGGCGAACGTTCCCTTTTGATACTGAACCTCTGCGGTGACATGGCCTGAATTTCACGTGACACAACATTTTTTTTTAGATAGTAGCAGTATCGCAGAACACGTCTTTGGCAGATTGTTAAACTGAAACCAGCAATTTTGTAATCAATGTTTTAAGGAGACTTGGGTTGTCTGATGTTACCAGCTCCAGACGATAATAGTCGGAATTTATGTAGCACTTTGTCTCTTGTTCACCTGTTCACACTTACACACCGATGGCCAATTGCTACGCCATTGGGAGCAATTTTGGGTTTACTGTCTCGCTCAAGGTCACTTTACCATGTGTCCAGGAGGAGGTAGGGATCCGACAACCAAGCCTATGATTAATTGTGACCCACAGCTGCTGGAAAACCCCATGTTTTTTTTTTAACAGTGATCATCAGGAAAAACTGTAAATGGGGAAGTTTGGAAGGCTCGTTTTCATCTGTTGTCCCTGTGCCAGATGTTAAAATAGGTCTTAATTCTTTTGGTCAAAGACCAAGGGGCTGTACTGCAGTCAAAAACCCCCCTCAAACATCAGGTCACTTAAATAAACAAACCCACATGGGTGGTAATCTCTCATCATCCTTGCAGAGTGTGAAACTGGCAGCCGAAGCAGTATGACAGAATTCCATCCATGACACCGATTTCCACTCGTGGACTGTTTTGTGTTTTTACAGCGCCAACCGTTGAGGGTCTGCCAGTGGTTGGGTTTGTTTGTTTGCTTGCTCTCAAAAGCTGACATCTGCGACATATATATATATATATATAAGCGCCGCGAACATAATTGAAATGGGCCCCCGGGGGCCGTGGCATCATGTTCTGAAATCAGAAACTACCCCGAAGACGAGAGCCCGCTCGGGGGGGGGGTCTCTCGAAGAGCAGGAAGGCCTCACATTGAGGGGGGAGGGGGGGGTCCAGGTGATTTATAAGAAGGTGGAGGAACATGAGTAGCAGAGTGGGGGGGGGGGGTGACATTTATCCACATGGGAATGTTGGAAAGGGTGGTGGTGGGGCTTCAAATCAAGTAATCATAGGTTACCTCCACGGCTACCTTGGAGGTGCAATTCCATCCCCTCAGCAGAGACACACAAAGCACAGTGGGGGTATCGGGTGGCCCTGCCTGGCTGACACCAACCGAACCAGCCATACCACGGGAGGGCACACACAGGACACCAACACCGCATACCCTCCTCCAACACAGCAGCTCCGCTCTCACATCTATTAATGAATCGTCCGTCCTCCCCCCCCCCGAATAGCTCCAGCCTCGACAAGAACGTCACCAGAGTGCAAGGTGAGCGTATACATGCCAAAAACAATCAAGCCCTGCCGGGACGACAGACAAAGGAGTCCCGTTTCACAGACCTCGAGCCACGGCCACATCCTCCAAAACAACCCCTCTCTGTCGGAGGGAAAAAAAAAAAAAGTATCGTCGCCTGCAGAGTGGAATCCGTACCAAAAACAACTCGTGGCGAGCAATAAATCTGTCTGCAGGCCGAGTTATTCTGTAATATCAACATTGCAACACCATTAATACCAACGCGATTACTCGGAGGGCACTTCATCAAATTGCGGTGTTGGAGCTATTTTTGCAAGACAAAGTCATAAATTAACATTCTAATGCTTGCTGGGCACACAAAAAAAACCCAAAAAAAAAACACAGGCCTGCAGGCTGTGCGAAAAAAGGCCACAAGTGAAAAAGTATGTGTGTTGGTCCAGGATGAGGAGGGTGATGTCAGGGGACTAATCAATCCAAGAAGGAGATACAGGCGGCAGGGAAGGGCAGTACTCCTTGCCCCTCAGGAGTAGGGCAGCTGATTAAACTTCCCTTTTTTTAAACGGGCTTTCTCCTTTGCTCTCTCCGTTCATCTAACTTCTACCACTTCCTGGTCTTGCTTCTGTGATTTTCATCCTGTGACTTCTCCGGTTCTGTTTCCATTCACCACAAATGCTGAAATGATTGGTTGATTAGGCAATCAAGAGGAAGTTTGTCTTCAATAATAAGGAAATGTTTTTGCAGAGGTGGTAAGGCGGAGATCTGTATGGTTTACAATTTTTCTATACTACAAAAGTGCTTAAATATGTAGCAGTGAGGATGCAGAACCCCACATGAGCGATACTTTTGGCAAACCTTACCTCAATTAAGTCAAACATCTACCAAATCCTTTGTTTCATTAAACAAAAAGATGTGTTTTTAATATTCTCTACTCGTCTCTTGAGATTAATTTTCTGTTGTTACTAGACGGCGGCCAAGACAACAGCCACGCTGATTAAAATGTGACATTTGCTCAGCTTTTTTTTTTCCCCCCTGAAGGTGAATTTGTGCTAACTATCGCACGGTTAACAAAAGGCGCTCTTTATTTCTTGTGGGTCGACCCGCCTCTGCAACAACACACTGCTGGAAACTCGCTCAGGCCTTTTATCAAGTGAAGAAATGTCAAACAAACACTCACCACTTTCAGCATCTCAAATAAGAGTTGGTGCTTCTTTTGTTTGCTTTAAAGCATTTTTAATTGAATACCTTTTGGGTTTTTTGGGGGGGACTTCAAACAACCTATTTGAAAATGTAGCCTTGAGTTCTGGGAAACTGCAATGGAAATGTTTTTAATGATTGTGAATAATTGCAGCCCATCTTTTTCCCCCTTGTATTTCCCTGTCATCATACCCTTTCTTCTTCTTCTTCTTCAGCAGAAGCTAAAACCGACCAACCCTACAGGAAGGAGCTTTTTGGGCTGTTGCCCAGCTGTCAAATTTTTACAGCGACATTGTTTCACTTCAGCCCTGCTCAGCCCTGCAGGAGAAGGATCCTCATGCAAGTTAAATATTTCCTACCATCCCCAATCTCCAGTGGTTTTTGGGATTTAGAATGCTTTACTGGAAGTACAAATGTGATTTAATGTGCAGTGATGCATTCGGCAGGAACAAAACCAGAGGTTCTGACTCAAGCTGTGAGCTGAATCAATAGCTGATGGGTAAATGAGGACGGTCCGGTGGGGATCGCAGGAGTGGCCGAGGCGTCGTCCTGTCCCAGACGACATCATTAAACCGTATAAAAACACTCCCCAACACACCATTAAACCAGGCTAGCCTATTACTGCAAGGCCACTAGATTTAGCTGAGAAGGCATCTTGACCTCTCACACACACACAGACACATATGTTGGAGACTCTCTCTCACACACACACACACACACAAGCAGAGTAATAAATCGTAGCCCTGGGTCATCTAGTGTCAGCTGGGACCGGCGGCTGGTCTTTATAATGCCATTCAGAGTACACAGCTTAGAAATAATAGCCTTTACCACTTAAATCATATTTCCATGAACCCCTTAATATATATTTATAATACAAGAGTCAAGGAAATGAACGGCTGACATGCCAGGGTCAGAGCGATATATATCACTTAACCAACGTTTGAGACCGATATGATCAGAAAACTTTTTAATTCTTGACACACTGGAATTTTTTGCTTTGAGGATTTGATTTAGTCGACTCATTGCTCAAAAAGATTGTGTGTATCTATGTTGAGATGTCACGCATCCTGGAGTTTCCCAACCGCTGGATAGCTGTGGTGTGAGATCCCGTCTTTAAGCGCCACTAGCCCTAAAATGATCATTAGTGCGAGTCTGACTGTCACCGTCACATGAGGGTTCAAATGCTATTTCAGAGGATTTTCCACCCTGACAATCATGAAACTCTCAGGGGGGAAAAGTTAGAATTTGGAATTACTAGCATTAAAAATGGTCACATATCAAGATCTTTAATTTAAAATCAGAATTAAAACACCACTCGTCAGATACTGGCCTTCCAAAACCAGTAATCAGTTGAGCTATACGTCCTGCGCCACAATGGAAAATAGGAACAGCGGTAGCTCACAGTCATTGCACAACAGACGGCGATGTGTTTAAGACGCGGACCGGCAGACTTAATTGCTTTATGACAGAACAAGTCCATTATCAAACGAGTACTCCCCCCCATACCGCCCCAGATAAAGAGGGGAGGCGGCGGGGGGGACATTGATAACTATATCTGAAAGGATGAAAGACCAAACTATAAATAGGATGTGGATCATTCAAAGGGGGGGGGGGGCTTTTGTTTTCAATTGGATACTGAATCTTATCTGGCTGACATTTGTGAGACCGTCTCCCGGGTGACATTTAGGAGTCGTCACAATAACATCAGTCTCCTTTTTTTTTTTTTTTTTTTTACAGATATAATTTACGCTATCCTGACTTGTAAATCTTTTTTTCGTGTGGTGTCAGAGGGCACGGGACCCATGTGTGCGACTGTGCGTGCGTGTGTGTGTGTGTTTAGCCCGGTGTGTGTGTGTGTGTGTGTGTGTGTGTGTGTTTAGAAATAGCTTACGTAGGGTCTTTTGCATTCCAGCGGCTGTTCTAACATGTTGTAAATACAAGGTGTTAGAGAAAACAGGGGAAAAGGGGGGTGGGGGGTGGAAATCACTCAGACCTTTTATAAGTGCTGCTGGGGGCGGGTGGGTGGGGGGGGACAGGATGCAGGTTATCGTAGATAAACAGCCCAGTTCACCTGCAATCACAGCCTGGAGCAGTGTGCACTGGGTTTCTTTTTTCTTTAAACCGAATGGAGAAACGAATGCTGCATCTGACCGACCACACACACACACACACACACACACACACACACACACACACAAAACACACAAACACTTCTGCAATTTGCATAACAGAGAGAAGTGAAAAGTGCATTTTTTTTTTAATTTCTTTTTTAAAGTAACTGTACCAAACTTTCTATTCTAGCTAGCTATAAGTGCACACAAGCCAGCACACATTTTCTTTCCCACATTGCATGTCTCATTCTCAGATTCTAGTCATCTGCAGCACATGCCACCACTTCAACCACCATTCTAACTAATTTAAGATTAGGGGGTTTTTTCCCCCTCTTATCAGACAATGATGAGGATAATCTGCTCAGGACACCAGGCATATGCATACACACCTCTCAAATTGTAGCGCATACAAACCAAACCTGCATGCAACAGCAAAGAAAACAGTCCCAAAACCCTTATATTTATATATATATGTCAAGTTTAACTCATTGCAACATCTATATACATTACATTACAGTCATTTAGCAGATGCTTTTATCCAAAGCGACTTACAATAAGTGTATTCAACATAGGTATTCAAGAGAACTACTAGTCACCAGAAGTCATAAGTGCATCTCCTTTCTTAAACAAGCATCTAAGAGCATATACTTCCAGAATGCACTCATTCAAAAAGTATCAAAAGTGGAATTATAAAATGCAAAAACATTTTCTCATGTTAACTCTATTATTTATTTATTTTTGTTTGTTTGTTTAAATGACGAAATGCTGCAGCTTGAGCCAACAAGCATGTTGTCAAATAATATATATATATATATATATAATAATAATATATAAATAAAAAAAATAATAATAAATAAAAAAGCACTCAGACTCAGACTCCTCTACAGTGTCTATGTTAACCATACATTGCACTCTCTAATAATTTGTAAACTTGTCTTGCTGGGCTTCTACGTCTGCAGCCGCGACTCCTCCCCGTCCACAGAGCTGCTCCGGCCGGGGATGAAAACTACTAAATCCTGTCAACAAACACCGGCGCTGCAAACCCACCTCTCCTTGCAAAACACGCTCACATGTTCCAACTCCACTTTGCACATTTATTTTTTCTTTTTTTTTATTTTTTAGTGGAGAAATCACATTTTTTTCCTTACCTGGACTCAGCAGCAAAGTTATCAGGGAGCCCCACAGCACCGCGGCCGGCTGCATCTTTGTACCCCCGATTTAGACTCTCTTCCCCGGGCTTCTCTCTCCACCTTTCCCCCCTCTCCTTTTATTCTTCTGGTTCTTCTTCTCCTCACAGTTCTGATGCAAGTAGACGATCCTGCTTCCACGTCCCTAACCTCATAACATGACTGACTTTTCGGCCCCCTCTCTCTCTCTCCCCCGACTTCCACCGCCTCCTCCTCCGCCTCCTAACGCAACAAACCCGGGATTAGAAAGTTAACTCTGGGAGGAACAGCCCGCCGACGCTCTCCAACATGTTGTGCTCCAGTTCCTGACGCTGTAGCTCCCAAAAGAAGCTGTGGACCGTACCAAACGCAGGCCGAGGGGGGGTTAACTATGTCTACCGTGGTGTATTTAATATAAATTGAGCGTAAATTAGCCACAATTACACATTATAATCACATGTGGTGTTGTGAAATACAAAATAAATATTGAATATCCAAATTGTGTTGTTTTTTGGGGTTGTAGTTTTCCTCATCCCTACACCGCACACCCCTATCCCGCACGAAATCGGCTCGTCCAAAATCTCTGCTCTCTTAAATTAAAATGTCTTTAAAAGAGGCTGGTGGTCAGCAAATCAAAGGATGAATTCAGACAGCATCTGGAGATACATGTGTATTTGTTTGTGCTTCTCTTATTCTGCTTTTCTTTTCTTACACAGTGAGGGTTAAAGAAGAAGAAGAAGAAGAAGGAGAAGAGGAGGGGAAAAAGTTCTCTGTTGTCACTTAAGTCAGTGGAGGCAAATGACAGAGCAGTGGTTTGTACAGTGGGGTGTAATGGCCATGAGATGAGGTCATTACACAGCCATTAGTCAGTACCACATATTTAAAAAAAAAAAAAAGTTGCTGGAGAGATATTATGGTTTATATTAAAATGTAATTTGGTCCAAAAAGGTTTCTGGGTACTCATGTCATTTATTCTTTTTTATCCAAGGATTACAAGACTGTCCAACAGGAATTATATAGTTATACCACAAGTTTATACACGCAGTTTAGTCCAAAAAGTCCCTGTGACACACACACACATTACAAAATCCCAAAGGGATATATGATTGTGATTCAATCAGACATAAATCAACTATTAAGTATATTTGACATTCACTAATTAAGTCCAGAGACACACTTCAGGCTCCCATAGGAACGTTATGTGGCCACCAGGAGCTTGAAAAATGACAATTATATCATATAAAATCACCATAATCTCACTGACAGGGATCACAGACCAGTTCCTATATGAATAGCTGGTGTTATTGCACCACATCAGATACAATATACTTCAAGTATAAAGCAAGAAATGAAGTACCATTAACAAAAACACATTTCTAGGCCTTCCAGGGCTCATGAAAGCTTTTTTTTTTATCAGTTTCTTAGAGCAAATGGGCAATAATAGCGCTGTAAACTATAAACCATAAACGTTAACAAAAATACTTTGTTACCTTATACCAGCAGCACAATATACAGAATAGTTCATGCACCATTTCGGTGTCTGATTCGAGGAACCTTCATAAGTGGCACCATATTTGACACATTTGTGGTAACGTTGACTCAGCAGTCACGGTGAAATTTGTGTAACTTTTTTTTTTTTTTCAGTTCAACCTGACATTCATTATGTTTCTGCACTTGTGCCCGAGTTTGGAGAGTGTGTTGGCGGACAAAAGCTGTGACGGCTGTAATTTCACAAATCACATAACAGCCTGCAGTGTGAATGTTACCATTGTGCAATGATTACCTATAATGATCTGGTAATGTCGGTGCTGCTAATTGGCAACTATCGATTGTAATAATGAGTGTGTAATGGTCTGTCTGCTACTACCACACAATATTTGATTATGTGTATATTTTAAGCCTACCAACTCGTTCTCTGGCCTTACGAGATGAATCAATCACTAACACGTGCACTGCTCCACAGTCTTAATATTTCTTGCCCCTCTTTCTCTGGAAGGGAGGCTTCAGAATCCACTTCTTAATTACGAGGCAGCTTCAGTTAGGATGTGAGCTCCATCGTCTCTAAACGGGACATCGTCATTCAGCGCACGCCTTCCCCTGCACTCTCCTGTGGAGCATCCATCAGGGTATTACATCTAATCCAAATAAAGGTGGTCTGCGCTGTCACTTATTCTTGATTCCATGCAGAGCGTTTAAATAAACAATGCATTTTGGACAAAGAACTCTTGTATTCTTGTGAAAGATCATAAAGACACTGATACATTTTTCAGCTTTTATTAGCTACGTTTTTCTTCATTATTCCTTTAGATTCTCGCATGTAAGATCCCATAATTGATACACTATAATATTATTTTTGAAAAACTGTAAAGATATTATAGACAAGGACATGATTAGTGCCTTAGACACCATCTACGTCTCTAATTCCCTGTTACAATACTTTATGATTAGGAAATACAGTTACAGGAAAAGTTACAATAATACATATTTAAGTCTCGTTGATTTGGCAGCAAATGCATGTTTAATATGCAGGTCCCAGATTAAATTTCTAACTTCACTTTTGTATAAACCACTGGGGCTTCAAACACACATTTAACAGCCACTAATACAGAAATGCAACAGAAGAAGATCGATTTTTTTTATTTATTACTCATTGTAGTAAAAGAGGAGACAGTCAACAAGGTCGTCCAAGCGGCAAATGTAAAATACAAATATGACTATTACTGCAAAAATGACAGCCATAAATAGTCATAAAAATGGAGAGAATGACATCACTGGGATTATGTTTTTATATCCTAAAGGCCTGAGTATGTTTCAAACGTTTTTTGATCATCTAAAAGCGAATTTCACACTGTGGAATTGTGCGTCCGCATCCACAGCGTATTGTAACTTTTCGGAAACAGAGAACAATCCCACGGTCGTGTCCCGCTGTGCAGTAAGGCAGGGTTTGAACTACTCTCTCTCAAACTCTCCTCCTTTAGGGAACTACTTCCTTCACTTTCTGGGTGTACAACACCATAAGAAAAACATGTGAGGATGGGAGGAGAGACTGGAAGTCCCCTGGGGAGGGAGTGTGGTGCAGCCAGGAGGAAGCTGTGACGGCGGGCCTTTTTGCTTTCTGAGTGTGTGACAACGGTTAGAAACACTTAAACATTCCTTTGAAGCGTACTGAGGTGTTGATAAGATCATCACAATTAAACTCCACTCTCATAACATAAATGTCTCTTGGAATATTTTACTGGAACCATAATAGTTACACAGACCATTAAGCTGCACTATTAAATAAATACACCCTCCTATGAGAATATTAAATGTAATATACTGATGTGTATGCTCATTAAAGCCAACAGAGGCCAAACTTGAGGCTTTAGGAGACTGTGGTGAATGAAAATAAGGACAAGACGAGTTTGACATATTTCCCTCCTGTGCCGCCGGTTTGCGGTGACTGAGCGGCGAGCTGATCCAGGATCAGGACCTGGACGGCCTGGCTGCAGTGTGAGCAGATAACAGCTGTGGCCCCTTTCAGCTCCCGTCTTGTCTCCGGGTGAAGAGATGGAGACTTTTAATTATAAACCTGTGATTAATGTGGCCACAGCGTGGGCCGGGAGCCTGTCTGCGCTGCACCCAGGGCTTTTCGTCCAGGTCCCAGACTTGTCTCACACACACATACACACACACACACACACACACACACACACACACACACACAATGAGAGTGACTTAGTATGCTGTAGTACACATCGTTTCAACAATCCTACTGACAAGCCTTATCACTTAAAGTGCCAAAAAGTCACACCTCTGCTCCTCTGACTTTTGTATCCTCTGCCTCTTTCTGAGACACCACTGGTATCTGACACCTTTTGGCCAGTGCAGCATATGGCTGTCAGAGAAAAACTGTGTGTGTGTGTGTGTGTGTGTGTGTGTCCGGTCGTAGGTGCTGGGAGAACAGCTGTGGGCTTATCACTTCTGCTTCCGCTGATAAATCAAGAAGCTTGCTGGAAGATGAGGAGGCCGCCACAGACAGAAGGCCCAGGCAGGTGTTTGAATGTTTATTTTTATATCTATGTGCAGTACAGTACATGTTTGCGTGTGTGTGTGTGTGTGTGTGTGTGTGTGTGTGTGTGTGTGTGTGTGTGTGTGTGTGTGTGTGTGTGTGTGTGTGTGTGTGTGTGTGTGTGTGTGTGTGTGTTAGTGTGTAAAACACAAATATGACCTTCCCTCTTGGCCACATGCTTATTTGCACATTCTTCTCTGAGATTAACACAGGATGGGATTCATTTCCTGACCATCTTTCTTTCTCACACATCCACTCAAGTGAAAGACATTCATAGCGCTGTAGCAGCTCGAAACAGGAGTCACACATTCACATGGAATAGACACTTTTGTAAGTCGAAACTGGTTCTTATTTTTATTGTTTTACATTGTTGCCGCTTCTCCCATAGTCAAAAGACAGGCAGGTTTGGTTAAATGTTGATTTAAAACAGTTTAGGCCTATTCAGAACATGTAGTGCACTTCAGCCTCTTGTGGCCAAAATTAGTATTACAACAACAAATGACAAAAATACATTTCACCTTTTTAACAGATGACAAAAAATGAAGACGCTGGAGAGAAAACAATTTAGATCAGTCTTATTGAAAATAGATCACCAGATATTTTTGTTCACACTTTCCTCTCAGGGCTTCCATAGAACCTGAAGGAATCAGGTTACCAGTACTTCAGCCAGAATGGATGCCTGAACTAATCCTAGCGCTACACAGGCAGGTCTTTCCAGGAAAAGCAGTGGGATTCATAATAAGGTGCAAAAGCCCTACATTTAGAATATCTTTTTTTTTTTACTTTGGTGTCCCCCAATAGCAGCATCAATAAGACAATGTTCCAGACAGCAATTACAGAGAAGAACAGAGATACTCGTTTCCATTTTCATTATATTAATAACTAAACCTTTAATTAGAAATTGATAATTCAATTGAAGATAATGAATACATTATTCATTTCTTTACTTTAATTAAGATCTGAAATGAACATGTGTTATGTGAAAGGAGTCACTCACAGTGATTAAATCACAGAGAATTATCACCAAGTTTGGCTCTGAGGAGGTTTTTTGGCGTCTTTGGCTCATTGCGTTTGGCACATTTTCCGTACGGTTCAGTCTCAGCTCTCTCTGCCTCGTTTAGATTGGCAGCTAGTTTCAGCGAGCAAGTTCTGATACACCCACAGTATGAAACAGGATTAATGTTTTAGGGAGATGGATATCAGAACATGCTCAAAGGAGAGTGAATATTATACTGTACAATAGTCAGTTGTAGAGAAATACGACTTTAAAGTGGCCCTATTATGCTTTTCCACGTCTCTTCTTTAGTGTGTTATATATATTTTTGTACATGTAAAAAGTCTGTAGAGTGTAAAACCTGAAGTCCACGCCTAAAAAGAGTTACCTTCCCCCTCAGAAGCTCCTGAGCTCCTGAAACGGCTCCATTGAATTCTCTCCTTCACTTCTGTAACTTTATGAGGTCACAATGTTTATGGTAAAGTAAATGTAAAACTCTTTCCAGCTAGTTTGGCCCTCAAACAACAAAAGAGAGAGACGGAGCTGAAGAGCTTTTTGAAATGTGAAACATTGACCAATCACAACAGAGCGGGCTAGCTGACCAATCAGGCCAGACTTTGCTTTCTGGAGGGAGGAGCAAGCGCTACAACGGAGCGTTTCAGAGAGAGGGTGAGAAGAGGTGCTGCAGGACAGCCAGGATGAGAAAAACAAGGAGGATTATGAGCATTAACGCATGTAAACATGTTGTAACTGTGACTTGAGATAAAAATATGCACCCGGAAGATAGCATAATAGGGCCTCTTTAAATGAATGCTAATGTTGCTCTGTGTCTGCTGGATAAACAGACAATGGCTAACATGTTAGCTGGCGATGGCGATGTGTCTGTCAACCATTGGTGTTCTTCCCCAAACAAGCCAAAAAAATGAATCCAGCTTTGACTTATGGTTTCAAGCTAATTGGCTAAATAAAACACGCTGAACCACCAGAATGGTTGGATGGTTTGGATATTATAACGCTGACGGCAGATTTTCTCTACTTCCTGTCTCATTCTTTCCCCTCTCTCTCTGTTTCTCCTGGCCATGATGTAACCAGAGACACCCTTATTAAATTTAGCAGGGGAACCCGACCACACCACAGTACACATGGACTGGCTGCTGTGCCACAGTTAAACCCACCACACACAGACACACACACACACACACACACACACACACACACACACACACACACACACACACACACACACAGAGTGCGTCCTGCTGTGGTGTGGTTCGGAGCCCAGCAGCCTGTGTTCTGTGGCCCGTCTAACTACAGGGCTTTTCTGTGTCAGGTTTATTTTGGTGGATGCTCCGCTCTCTACATGTTCTCCTCGCACAATGGCCTCGTTTACATGTGGCCAAAATCAAACACACGCGCTGACATGGACGCAGGCTCTCGGCCACGATTCATCGTTGGCCTTTCGAGGCCTCACAGACTCGGGTTCTGACCACAGGCTTGTCCTCGGACGCAATGAGAAGGGGCCTTTATTCTCGCAAGCCGGTGTTATTTTAGATCCAAGCATAACTCGTCCTTTGTGTGTCTTAAAGGAGAATACTGCTGTTATTTACAGCTTACAGTCCACTTCCTTCTATTCTATGTGTCACATGCAATCATATTTTGTGACTTTTAGTTATTTCTCTCCATGTCAAACCAACAGTATTTGGGGCTGCACAGCTGTCCTGGTCAACAAAGATGCACAAAATGAGAACAAATGGATGCAATGCTTTCAGGTTTTTCTTTTACTCTATGGTGTACTCAAAAGCTAGGTGCAAATTTACTTTGCTTCCACAAGCGATTTCTCTGGCAGTCCAATATTTCACAAATTTTACCCCAGTTGTTGTAGTTTTCCCCACTTAATTTTACCTTAAGCACATCAGATTTTAAACAGCTGTTTGGTTTATTTCGGAGCTGACAAATTATTTTCTTGTTTAAATACTAGCACCTGCTGGTTTACTTTCATACTGAAAAAGAAAGAAAGGGCAATAAACAGCTGCTCTCTAATGCCTCAGACAAGGGCATACAAGCAAGATAAACCAGGATCACTGACAGTCACTTAGACAAAGCCTCACTTTCACCTGTTAAAACATTCAGTCTCTCTCACTGGAGCTCGCTCGGCTTTTAGTTGAGATTTCAACATCTTTCAACATGAGTGATCCACGTTTAACATCTGCAGCAGGCGCAGGAGAGATTTAGACATGAATGTACATAATCAGCACCTACACAAGCAAACACACACACACACACACACACACACACACACACACACACACACACACACACACACACACACACACACACACACACACACACACACACACTTGTTCCTGCAGGTGTACATCATTTGAATGAATCCACGCGTTCACACGCAGGTAAACACACACACACACACACACACATTCCTCCCCAGTGTTAAGTACACATGCTGCAAAAACCCACCTATACAGACTCGAGCACCTGGCATCTTAAAACCTCATTAAAAAAGCCATCAGATCTTCCATGAGTCAGAGTGCCGGGGCGCCGCTGCTACCAAAGAGGCCCCCGCTCTGAGGCTCTGTACCCAGAGGGAGCGCACCGATGCCTGGGTTGAGGAGAGGTGAAGCTGGGGTAGCTCTGGAGGCTGTGGATGGGGTAGGGCCAGGCTTTTCTTCTAAAGCCGCCGAAATGGGAACAGAGGCCAAGAGCTTTGATACAGCTTTGTAGGCAGAATTATCTCTGGGGGCGAGATTAAGATTTTAAAGTAGGATAAATTGCTGCTAATCATCCTGTTCCTTCACAAAGTGTCATGCTGCACGCACACACACACACACACACACACACACACACACACACACACACACAGTGCTCTGAATCTGATCTGAAATGATGAATCCTCAGCGGTCCTGTAGGGGAAATCAGATACCAATTAGAAATTAAGTTAAAATGTACCAGAGGGAGGGGGTTATAATTTGTATGATACATGATCTCAATACAAGCATTTGAGGTACACAGTGAGCTCCAAAAGACAAGTTAAAACTGGACTAAACTTGTTGAAAAGTGAAAGTGGGACATAGATAGATTTTGAGCATATTCAACAACTGAGAGAGTAGAATGGATAACAAAAGTAAAAACAACAATTTCTCCCTCTTATTCAATGTTTCGATTCTTCCCTCACACAGACTATTGAGACGTTTGTGCCACCTGGGTCTTTGTGTAGTAAATTTCAACAATGGAAGAGAATTTGGAGACGGAATTCCCCTTTAACTGCTGTATTGAAACAACTTTTATCCCGCATCAGCTCTGTTCAAATGACAAAGAGTCGTCGCTGCTACAGCAGTAGTTTTTCATAACGGCTTGTGGTTTGGGGCAATAAGATAATAAAGCATTGTATTTGCTATTGGAATGGTTATTTGGTTAATGTAGAGCAGCTTGTTTGTCCTCCGCTGGCTCGACGGCCTGTGGAGGGTTTGCAGCACAAATCCAACTCTGGCTGAATGCGTCACAGCCCCGACCACAAGGAATGGGACCAAATATTGACATCCAGCTCTGAAAGCCAGAGCTGCTATAAAGCTCACATGTTTACTGTGGGACCGCTGGTGATTTAGTGTTGTTGCATCCACTGGACTCCACCCAGGGGGAGCCGCTCGCCCCAGCCTCCCCAGCAGGCTCGGCGTAATTTTCAGCCTCAGTTCATCCCCTCATCACATCAAACCTGACATTGATACACTTCACAACAATGATGCTGACTAAACGGAGCCAACAATAGGGGTGTAACGGCACACAGAAGTCGCAGTCCTGTTCACGCCCGTCACGTAGTCATGGTTTAGTGCGAGTTCGGTAGAGTGGAAAAAAACGTAAATGTAAAGGTTCCCCTTCAGTTCTTTTTTCAACAGAAAGTAGTGCAAACAAAAACATCTTGCTGGGGACTGAGGTAGAATTTTGCCCACCGTCTGCTTTGGAAAACACTTTTCATTACAAAAAAATAGGGAACATTTCAAACAGTCGTATATTACACTGTCCAAACACTGAACAAAAAGGGCAATAGTTCACAACATGCTATATAATTAAAGGCATCTATTATCCTATGAAATTGTAAATACCAAACACTGGTTGCTTTTTCCTCATTCCAATGATTGGCACATCTGGGTGATGCTGCCTTAATACGCGTTAGCAGTTAAAATTGTCCGCATTGAATTTGTGCTTGTGAACTTTGGCTCCGTATTCCGCCTGTCAATCTACATACGGTTTAGTCTACAAGCACTTGGCCCCAAAACCATGACGGTTCGGCACGAGTACACAAATTGTTATATCCTTGGCCAATAGTGTTAGCAGAGTCACAGTTTGTGTATGTTCATAGGAAATCCCCCTTCACACTGTAAATTAATTTGTAGTTGTTTAGTGGTGTCGTAATTGACCTTTTTGGCAAACACGTCTTCTCTCAACGATGTTTTTGATTCAGACTTTTAGGATTTTAGGACTCAGGAATGTGAGAAGGATTTTCAAAGTGATTGGATCTTTTTTTGAGGTTTTAGGGGGATTCTGAAGAGTGAAAACAGTTTAGAGTGAAAACGTGGAGGCGTTTTTTTCTCGGTTCTTCTGAGGTGTTCATTTAACACGTACATGAACATGGGTGATGGTACACATTGCTGCCAAGGGTCTCACACTGTTCCACAGATCTAGAGGTGGTGGTAATGAAGTAAAAATCACAGCAATATGACAAAAGAAAAGCAGGATGAAGAAGAAGACTGCTATCAACAAAGATGTAATAATAAAGTTTTTGCAGATGAAATCTGCTTTGCAAATGTTTCACTGGAAAAAAACACACACTCAGCATGTTTGTTAGACCTATAGTATACACACAATGTGTTTTGATGACTTTACATGGAATATCCTCAGGGCCCCTTTAAATCTTTATGCTCATCTCTTTCAAGCGGCATCACTATCATAAAGGACCGGGATGTTTAGACAAATATGTCTGGTTTCTGGTTTGGGGTGTAATTCTATCTCCTCTGACTCTGTAATGATTTACAGTGTTTTGGATCTCTGTGTAGCTAATGACACAATCCCAGTTATGATACTGACATATCTGAAGCACTCTGACTACATGTATACACATAAAATATTTGATCTAGGGTCAATCAATCATTGCTACATTGAATCCCATTCCACCAACTCACCATTTTATACTCGTGCAGGCTTCTGACGACGGACACAGACAAATTGCTCAATGACAGGACATGAATAATGTTAATTGGTTATATTGACATCTAAAAAATGAGCAGGTTGGCCTTTATGGTTAGCACTCCATCAAATAAATGCAGCCTTCTATGAGTATAGTGTAGATTAGTGTCCATTGGCTAATCAGTGGGGCACGCTCACATGCAACGACCGTCGCCATCTTGTTTTTTGCAACCAGAATTCACACGAGAGGGTGGAGCTAAGTACAATGGAATGTTGAATAAGGCATGTTTCTGCCACCAAAAATATTACAATTCACTTTCACAAACTGTAAACAAACTATGAAAGGGTTTATTTTGGACAACTCCCAGACTGGACAACGCTATGGTAGTGACCTGTCAATCACAACATAGACACGCCCTAAAGCATACCCTGCTTCATAATCTATTTTTCTCTTAATGGGACCATAATTTACTAAATGAACATCATGCTGTATTGAAGAAGACTTGAAACTAGCAATTTGGACTTGAAATTGTTGTTGTGTGTGTGTGTGTGTGTGTTTTATTTTTTCTAGCAGTCATCTCTCTCTTAAAAAAAAAAGCCCACCAAAACATTTCTCTAATGCCATTTTGCTGAAAGATCTGACCCCTCGCTCCTGATTCTACGAATTTCCATTCGGCCATTGTTTTGATGGTCCACTTTGCCTAAAACCTGCACTTCAACAAGATGGCGACGATGCGACGATGCGGCGGTGTCTGCATTGTTGCGTTTGGGACCACTACTTTTTTTTCATTTCTGATTTTTTTTCTACTTTTTTTTCATTTCTGATTTTTTTCTACTTTTTTTTTCATTTATGGGGCAGTAGAATTCAAATGCATGAAAAAAAAAAAAAAAATAAAAAAAAAAAAAAAAAAAAAAAAAAGGGGGAAAAACAAACACAACAAAAAAAAGAAGCGTTTATTCCTGCCTCAACTTCTCCTCTCCGCCAAAAAGAGGAGGCGAGGGGGGCGAAAGGAAGGAGGAGGATAAATCAAGTGAGTAGAAGTTTCATTTTATGAAAGACTACAGTACAACCACACTTCTTGTTGCAAACAGAGGAGTTTTGAGGCACTTCTGCATTTGCTTCACTTTTCAGACCAGGTTGACCTGATTTCAGCACATACAGAGGGACACTGATTCTGCTCAGATACACATGACTACACTATATCTTAGCAAATAGTTGCTTGGTGCTATATTAATAATCTGACTATCGTATAGAGTACCTTTAAACTCATGGATCTATTACTCAAACTTGACATCCCGGGTCTGACTTCATCTCGCTACACATCAACATCAATGACACAACAGAGTCTCATTTTTAGTCTGACTGTGACTTTACTGTTTAAACAGTGGTTTAAATGAAATCTCGTAGTGCAACAATGTTCCCCCCCCCAAAATGTTTGTTTTCCAAACCACTGTCAGACTGCTATGTTTAAATGTACTGACACTGTAGAACCATCTCCGAAGGCTCTATTTCCTGTGGTGGAAAACACCCACTTAGTGTGAATGGAAGCTCAAAACAGAGAAAAAAGAAGACCTGTTTTCAAATGTATCGACATCGTGTTGACATTACATGGCCTGTTTTGTCAGTCTCGGTTAATGACGAGTCAAGGTCACTGAACCCCCGCAGACTTTCTTTGCATTGAAAAATCAATGCAGAGATGTTCTACAGTGAATGTGTTTGTGTGTGTATGTGTGTCCTTCAATTCACACACTGATTGATGTGCACTTGATTTAAACCCTTTTTTCCTTCTGTTTGAAATTCTCTGCCATCGTTGATAACAAGCTCTTGCAGAATCGCCCCTTTCACATTTCAACAAAATGATAGGTCAGATGCTTAACAGGGTGTAATTACGTGACAATTTCCCTCATCCACATGTTCCATCACAAACACAAAGCTGGCCGTCTGCCGTAAACGCCCAGGAGTCCTCTATAAATACGTCTTTTCTATCGACCCTTTGTGCTCCGCAGAATGGAACTTGTAATTGTGTGCCGCTTCTTTTTTTCTTCTTCAAGGCAGCAGCACTTTCCCTGCAACAGCTGGAGAGTGACAGTGCACACAATGCTCTCACACGCATAATCAAAAACACACACATACAGTACACAGCAGTATGTATGCATATATGTGTGCAGGCATGCATGTGTACACAGAGGATCCTAATATTCTGCTTACAAAAGCTTTGGATCCTCCGGGGCTTATAAAGGCTTGTTGGGTTTTTGTCTGGCTTCTTCAGAATGTCTTCTACCCGCTTGGATTTTCTTTTAACCTTCAAAATAACAGATTGCGGTGCATGCAGGCTTCCATGCGAGCCTCTTTTCTTTAGGCGATATGGGCAGAAGGTGGGGCCCGCAGCTGTGTCAATAGGCTACCGAGCAATCCTAAAGCAGACTCAAAACCTCTGCAAAATGCCTTTTATGTTGGCCTCCTGGCTAAAAGACAGGCCTGTTTACACTTTGCTCTTTGTAATAAGGCTTACACCTGTGTTTGGGGGAGGGGGGCGTGTACAGCTTGGTGTGACGGTGTGTGCACGTACCTGTTGAATGATGAGCAGCACCTGTTGCCTAAATGGACCCCGTGAACTTGGACAAGTCTTATCTTTGGTATAATTAGTAAACAGTTAGAATAATGGGCGAGGAAGATAAGAGGAGTTGAGAAGAGAAGAAAACTTAAGTGGTATCTTCCCTTTGATGTATATTGGAATGCTCTATCCACAGCTTCTTAACCATTGCATGATATTCAAAATGATATTAAATAACATTTTCACTCATAAGTATTTTCCCAGGTTTTGAGAATATTTCGATTTTAATCAATGACTTTTTAAAAATTAGCAGCCACGAGGCATCCTGGTGACCTTCTAATTATAGCAGTGCCCTAAGGGTCATGTCCTGGCTTATTTTGACACTTTACACTGATAAAAAACAAGCCATATGAAGAACGGTGCACTCAGCAGATCTCTGCCAGATGTTTCTGCAACAACCACTGTACCACAATTGGCTAACCCCCCATCTAGACTGTGTCTAATCCATAAGAAGTGTTTTTCCCTTGCACCGGTTTCGTCTGACGGCCGTAACCGCGACTTGAAGCATTTATCCATTGCTTCAAGTCCATTGTTACGAAAAAATACACATGGAAACATGAGGTTGATGCCCAAAAATAGGGCACGGAATAACTGTGTCTCTGGCCGCAGAGCAGTTTGAGTGGGGGCAATTCAGCAGTATGTGTAGTTTTGTTAGCTGCAAACATACAATCCAAAACAATAAAAGTGGAAACAAACTGTTTTTCTTCCCCCTCTGTGTTTGTGACCATTGATTAGCAGCTGGGGTCTGGCCATGCACTCTGCTGTGTTATCAATTGCAGCCCTTTCCGGCAGAGGGCCGGTTAAGGATAGTGAGTTAGGAGTCAGCAAGCAGTCAACGGCAGTATCAAAAAGGTAATAAAAGATGTTTTGAGAAAAGTCCTTGAGCATGCAGCCATAACTAGCCACCGAAGCTATAATGCAGTTGGCTGCAGCGGAATGCAAGATTAGCCGTGGGACAGACACAGAGGTGCACACTCACTCACACGCGCATGATCGCATGACTCTCCAGGAGGAGATAGAAAAAAGTAAATAAAAGAAAAATAAACAGTTTTCACTGGAACTGCTTTCAACTGAAGAAACATTCCACTGGAATGTGTCATCCAGAATTACTGCAACACTGCTCCTGGAAAGAGATGTTGATGAGTTCTTAAGAAATTGAATTTTTCAATGCTGCAATAAAATACCATTCACTTCCATTTTATTTGTTGACAGGATATCTGAAAACCTAAAACTCCATGCACGGATAGATACCAACCGAGGTGAGGGAGAAATTCTGTTTTTTGTAAGTTCGGTGAACTCACCTTTTAAATAGTATGAAATGAGTTTAAATGTTCTCGCTATGTCTATGGAGGTTTCCTCCCACAGTCCAAAGACTGAATGTGTGAATGTGAGTGTGAATGGTGGTCTGTCTCTATGTGTCAACCCTGGGATTGCTTGGGGATCTGTCCAAGACACTCGCCCCAATGCATCCTGGGATCAGCTCCAGCCCCCACAACCCTCTGGAGGATAAGCTGGTACAGCTAATGGATGGATGGATGGAACGGGTGAAAAATCATTAAAATTCACCTTTTAAGTTTAACACCATCAAACGTGCCCTTTGTAACTTCTCTCATAGTTTGTCTTGATTTTTTGGGGGGAAATCTAGCAGCACTACTTTTATTAACTGAGCATACCAAGTATATTGAATATTGAAATGCAGACAAATTGAGGGTTTAGGCCAGTAGACAAAATAACCTGAGGTGAACGCCGACAGTACACGTTAAATACCAAGAGAAACAACTTAATAGCAAAAGCAAATAAGTGTCCTGGCACCGGCCCCAGCCATTGTGTTGGCACAGTCCAAATCCAGCTGGCCACAGAATTCATTTCATGCTCCATCTCTTGGCCTAAAGAGTCGAGACTGAAAAGGCCGCAGTGATAATTGTGCTGCTGAATCCGCCGTGAACAAAACATATTTTTGTACAAGGAGGGGGCCGGAGGGAGAGGCGAGCGAACATGCTGACACATCAATATTACACACACATACATACATACACACACACACTCAAGACGGACACACAAGCTCTCAGAGACCTGTAATCAACAGTGCAATGTAATGAGAGTGTTCTTCTCATTAATTAAATTCACCCAGAGCTTCAAAACACGCACAGTGGGAGGTGCAGCGTCCTTTGCAAGGATTCTTGGACATTTAACTAACAATCTCACCCTACTGCCGGAGTTACAGCCGACTTGATTCTCACAGACTTTTACAAGCATGGATGACAAATATCATAACAACCCTCCAACAAACCACATACTCTCTTTACAGCTGTTGTGAAGCAGCTATTTGTCTGTTTGAATTATTAACACATCCATATATTCTTTAGAACTGCTGTTTTTGTCATTAGTACTTTCAAAAAGAACATGAATATCAAACAGCAAGAAAAGCAACATCCTTTTTTTTTCCCCCGGAAAGAGGTCGATGTTGCTGAGCTCCCACACCGCAAATAAAGTCATTTACCAATCACGTGGTCTGAACAAAGATTGCAAACTTAATTTTTCCTTTCAACTGTTCCCATTTTTACGCTTTCACAATAAAAGCCCTAGAGATATACAGTACATGACTGTTTACCAGATGGAACTAATCAGATGATTACGCTTATTTGCTAAAAGGAAACTCAATAAAATAGCTTACAGTAGCCTAGGCAATACAGCAATTTATCTTAGACAGACTTTCAGACGCTGCTGAGCGTCAATAGAAATCCGGTAGTTGGTCCTCTACCTGCAGAAAACTTTTATTTCCCACGCTAAGTAAATGCCTTCAATTTCGAGAGTTTTTGTGAAATTATGTGTCTAGTTCACAAATGCAAGAATAACCTGTTGTTGCCTCAAGGGCACACCTGTTGGATGGGAACAAACAAGAAACCAATCCTCGATGAACAGCACTGTGCTGAGCAGTGATTTTGGCCGGCAATGTGAAGCTCTCTTTTTCATACACATCCATTACAAAGTTTTACTTTGTAAAACAGTTATGAAACAGTGTTGAATTGTCTTGTAAACACAGCCCAAGACCCTCCAAGTGTTATTGGCACCTGGTTAGGAATGGATAGAGACGTTCTGGCAAATGAGTCGGTATGATAACACTGCATTGGAATAAACAATTGGAGTGGACAATATTTTTGACTACCTTATTCTTCGTTTGCTAACTAAACTGGTTAAAAAAAATCTCCATTTAATGCTATTACCATATAACTCAATAGATGAATAAAGAACATCATAATTCATTTATGATTATCTCAAACTGTAAGCAGTACATGTCAGGGTATGTTCCATCTGATTAAACCGATTCAAACAGACACAGAACCACAAGCATTTGTTTGGCGGCCAGACTCTCTTCTCAGTCAGAATGTCTTTTGGGGTTGTATTTGAGGGAGTATGAAGGCATGGGGAGGATAGAGGGGTCATCTGAGGTCAACCAGGTTTTTACCCATGAAACTGTCCTCCGTCCACGTGTCCTTGAGCCAGACACGAAAAACCAAAAGTACTCACTCTCTGGGTCACAGGGGTGAAGAGCGTCAGCGTAATGAGGCATGAAGCTCTGCCGGCTTCTGCGTCGCTGCTGCTGCTGCTGCTTCTCCGTGAGATCCCTCTGAGGAATATTCAAAGTAATTACACACTGTCTGCACTGTCTAATATTGCGACTGGGTGCTCTAAATTCCTGAGAAATTCATAAACATGCACTCTGGCCCACAACATTTGTTTGGACTGTTTGCTTTCATATGGCATTGTTCAAGCCGCTGTGTGTTGAACACTTCTGACCGATACAATCCTGTCCTTGAATTATAAGTGTGGTAGGGGTCTACTGCGCTGCCTGGCGCCATCGTCCTCCTAAACATGTCATTACTGTAACCACATGGTCAGCACACACACACACACACACACATCCTCCGAGCTACGTATCAGTGCTGCTATATTAAAACATGAAAAATATGTCAACAGAAGCTTTATGAAACACGCCAAAAGTAAACCACAACGCTTATCATGTCTGTAGATTGCAGTCTATCAATCGACAGTGTGATAAATTATGAGAAGTTTTTGGAACAATCACGTGTCATGTCTGCTGTAAATGTTTTTCTGGCAGCAGCTACAATTTCTAGGTATTAATAAGAACATAGATAAATCTGCTGTGGTACCGTCCAAAGAAAAACTAAATCTGCGTACCAACATCTCTTAAAGCGGACTTGGACTACAGTTTTTTTTTGGCTTATTTATCCTTGATTCACCCCTTCTGACAATCGAAGGAGCAATCTGGTATTGTACCTTTGTCGGTAACAATGTTCGACCCAGAATGTCTGGTTAAGTGTTCTAGTATTAAATTTCCCGAACTGTTTGCAGATTGATTAGCTTTGTTTGTCCATGAAATGTCACAATATACTGATTTCAGAAATTAGACACAAGATAAATGAAAATAAAAGTTTTAAGTCCGCACATTTGAAAGTCCAGTTAATATTTGGAATTTTTATGTGATGAATTTCTACAGAACGCAGAGCATATCTATTGCCTCCAACGGCTCTCAACATGGCGACAGCTGAGGCGGCTGTTAGGAGCTAATGATGCTAATAGCATGAAGTGTAAAAACAATGGCAACCGTGCTGACAGGGCTAACAGTTTTTATCGTTAGTGGAAACCAGATGGTAGGTGTTACGCTTCCTCGACAATGCTGTAGGTTAGAATGGCGTTTTCAGTGGTCACCGCCATGTGAGCGCAGTGCAAAGTAGCAGCCATTAGCTAGCCAGTGTGGCACAACGGAGAGAGTTAGCTCAAATGCACACATGGCCGGCCCGGCTTCATAAACAAAGCACAGAGAAGCTTTGATTACAACACACAACGAGTAAGAGTGACTTCATTCTCTGCTCTGGTCCATATTACTCCATAATATCTTCACATAGCAAATAGTGTTTTGCGGCTATATTAATGCTCTGAGTCCCGCATGTAGAACCTTCAAAACAATCAATTATTAACATTTCAACTACAGCTTAAAAAGTAGCTGGTGTTACTTATCTTGAAGTGAGGTTGCTGGTTCGCACTAAAAGGTCATAGGTCATCAACCTACCGGATTGTAAGTATGCAAATACATTTACTAAGATGATGGAGCATTATGATTGCCAGCAAATACAATCAACATTGTTTGTTTTTTTTCAGTAGCAGAGTAGCGAGAAGGACTCCAACTAACATTTCAACTTTTTGTGGATTTCTGCTTCAAAAGCCATTTCAGCGTTTTTTTTTCCTCTCTGTGTTTGTACCAACTGGTAACTACTCTTAACAACGTCTCTCGGGTGAGTGTGCGGCCTCTGGGGTGAGGAGGAAGGAAGATCATAAGGGCACTGCTAGCCGTGCTTGAATGCTAATCCCCGCTCTGTCAGCATGGCGGCTGTGAGGGTGTGAAGAGGTTATGTTGTTCGAGAGACAGGAGCCATGAAAAAGGAGGAAGAGGAGGGAAAACCTCATTGATCTCAGCATTGGACGAGAAAAAGGGCGCACAGCTAGCTGCTCCATCGTCTCCAATCCCCCGGAGTCTCACTTAGCCTCATTTCTCCTCGCTACTCCCCCCGTCCCCCCCGTCCCGTCCACTCCTGCTCCCCTCTGCTCCCACCGCCCGTCCTGACAGATTGGAGGAAATGAACGTCTGCAAATTGGCCTCAGTGGTGAGGCGAGGGCGACTCCAAGACCACGGCGGCTCTGCTTTCTAACCAGATAGCTTGTGGTCTCTCGCCCAGCTCCTCTCTGTCTCCTGTATTAAATTAGCATCAGAAAGCAGCCCGGTTGGAGGTATAGCTGTCGTTGGGCTTTGTGTTTGTATTGGACCATTTCAAAGTGCCTATTAGTGGTTTATATTAATGGAGTACCATGTGAAAGGCAACTATTTCTATGTCTTAAGCAGTCTCAGCCGGTGTGTACGCGCTTCAGACTGTTCCTTTTTTATCTGCACTAGGCTTGATGAAGAAGTGTTTTAATGCACTCCGAAGTGTTTTGTAAATGATGAACAAGCATTCTGATCAACGCTCCGTAAATTACGATGTGATTAAATCTAAGTGCTGAAAGCATTTGCATTATTTATTGTCCCCACATGAGTGCTATTCTCATAGCAGCATCTTGTTTCTTCTCTTGAATTAGTTGCACAGGGAGCTCTCCATTTAAAGAACAGATAACTGGTAAAGTGAGAGAAACTGACGTTTCATCAATTTGAAAAATTACGATTTTACCAATTCCAGTCATCCCAGAAACACAGAAAAAAGTCCTCAGGGAGGTTAAATGTACTTAAAGCTCATGTTAGTGAGCGACAGCCATTCATTGTAATGTGTTTCTGACATTAAAGTTTTATTTTCCATTAGTTTCTTTGTTTGTCGAATGGCGGTAAATACTACAATCTGTCTATGGACAGATCTTGTCAATGCGAATGCACCACCACTGTGCATGAGGCAATCAGGAAACTTTACAGGTGTGTAGTTGTGACCAAAATGGATGCCAGGTTCGTAGAATGGTGTGGTCAGAGTAAGGGTGACAGAAGGTCGTTATTTTGTACTGATGATTTAAACAGGAGAGTTTGAAATATTTCGGAATGTTGGAAATGCTTGAAGAGTCAGTCACCTCACATTTCAAGAACTTTGGCTGCCCTCAAACTTCTCACCCACCTCTCCCGTCTGCTGATTCGATTTTGGTGATCCAGAACTGGGCTTTTGACACATGCATGCTTTTCTTCATACTTTTACACTGTGTTTATGTGTGCTCATTCACCTGTTTTTTTGATGAAAATAATAGGTGTGCAGTGATTTATCCTTATTATACTCTCCATAAGACTTCCAGAATACTCAAAAGTGAATTATTCATTGAGTCATACAGTTGTCATGCGTCAGGAAAGTAAGGATGAGTGGATGAAAAGAAAAAGACATCTGACTGTTCTCACCTAAAACACTTATATATAATCTGAGAAAGGTAAATTAAGTTTTTCAAAATTAGCCGAAAGATAAAGATTACAGATCAACGTCACCATGAACATGTGTTCAAACACTCATCTCCTTTGCCAATACTGTTGAATTTCATTTGCACTTCATACATATCTGTGTCATGTCAATGTCATACAGGAAATCTGAGATTGAGAGCACGCCTGCAGGGAGACCTCACCTCACAAAAGACTTAAGGTCTACAACCATACTAGCAGCTCTATGATGTTGATGTTAAGCATGTATTACCATGTTTACCATCTTAGATTAGCATATAAGCATGCTAATATGTGCTGATTTATTGGGAATACCTATGGCTTTGCAGGTATTTGGGCATTATTTATGTTATTTATTTTATTATGTTAACTAAGTTATTTCAAGAAATACAAAGTTGACCTGATGATTGCTATCGAGGAAAAATTAAGGGATCACCAATGTTTTCACAATTCTTCCTGAAGGCAACACAAATGTGTGTACCAAATTCCAAAGCAAGCTATCCAATATTTGAACAGACATTTTCATTGATTGAAAAAACAACTGTCTAGTTTAGATTCACCTCAGTGGTGAAGTGCTCATACAAACATGTGTAAGTAAGAAATACTAAAGTGTCTTGAAGGTCTTCAGCATCATCAGCTTTTCTTTATACCACAAAAAACATAATAGACCTCTATATCCGTTTCTGAAATTCAGTCACATTACATTACAGTCATTTAGCAGACGCTTTTATCCAAAGCGACTTACAATCAGTAGTATATATTACATATCATTCACCCATTCACACACTGATGACAGGCTACCATGCAAGGTGCCACCATCAGACTCTAACTAACATTCATGCAACATCCAGTCCACACCGATGGCAAGCCTTCGGGAGCAACTTGGGGTTAAGTGTCTTGCCCAAGGACACATCGACTGCCGAAGCCGGGTATCGAACCACCGACCCTCTGATTGGAGAACTACCTTGCTCTCCACTCGCCACAGCCGCCCCTTTGTTTTTGAGATATTACACTCAGGCCAAAGTGGTGACCAACCAACAGACCGGCAGATCGCCCATCCCTCCAGCCATGCTGCTAACATGGCTAAAAATAAATCGCAGACAGTGACTTTTGTCCTTCTAAAATATGTTTTTCCATCTCCAAAATGCTGTTTTTATTCACAATCAAAATGCATTTTTCGCTTCGTTCATTCCAAACACAAAGCAAGAACGGTAGGGCAAATAAAGAAACTGCGTCTTTTGCACTTTGATAATGTGTAATACTTGAATTGTTAAGCTCTGTATTCCTTGAAAACAGAAGCCCTGACATTAGAAATTCTCACTTCCCTCCCTCGCTCTGTTCTTCTCTCTCTCCTTCTGTCTGTCTCTCTTGCTGGTCGGGCCCCCTCTTGCCCTGTAGGAGTAAGATTAACTTTTCTGCTGCCAATTTCTTTTTTTTCTGAAGGTGGAAACTCACAAAAGACTCGAAAGCCCTGCAGGCTAGTTTTCTCCCACTGCTGATAGATTTCACGTTGCAACTTTTACACACACCCATCCCCCCCCACACACACACACACACACACACACACACACAAATCATCACACACTCTCTCCTGCCAGTAGTCCCTTAATAGTCGGTGATTGTCCTATACACGGGGGACAGCTCTGCTAGAAGCTGCACAAGACCCGAGTCTGAACCTGCCTCAACGGAGCGATTTGTTGTAAAAGAGGAACAGGCAGAAAGGGATATTAAGCTCTCCCTCCCAGTATTCAGGCTTCATAAATCCACATTGTGAGACGAGGCCGCAGGGCACATCAAAGAAACAAGAAGAAATCATCCCTTGATCTGTTCAATTATGCACTTTTTTATGCACTTTAAAAGTTAATAAATCACATCAAATGGACTTTGATCGTATTCACAGCTATTATCTTTGACAGAACATTTCACTGGATGTCAGCTGCATATGATTCTTATATGATACATCGTGAAATTGTTTATTATCGCCACCATGGCAATGTGTGTCATTGAGCAACTTTGCAGGCTGCTTTGTGTTTTCTTCATAACATAATAAATGGTTATGGAGGTCTTATTTTGTTTAGAATTGATGAGTTATCTCGAATCAATTGAATTGATGTTGGAGATAACAGATAACAGATAATAATCCTGGGCGGGAATCTATGGCATCGATCATGGCGCTGAAATATCAGTAGCCGACCATTGCTGCGTATTGATAAATCCATGGCGCTGGCCGTGGTGCTGAAGTATCAGACGGATTTGTAATTGGGACTTTTATCTCTGTGTCCCACCTTTCGGTCAGTTTCCTCTTGGATCCATAATATTCTCTAAACATGAACCGGTTCGTAGATGGTGAACGAAACTAATCGGGTCCCATTAAGGAAGATGACCTGCCAACCAACCTCCAATTTGTTGACTCAAACTATCTGTAAGAACTGTCAATGAGCATAACGCCAGACCCGGTTCTAGACCTATCTGAACCACTAGACAAGGTGGAGATGTGGACAGTTATTGTAATAAATCTGGAATCAGACGATTTGTGAAATTAGAATCGGTTCTTATTTCCATGTTAGTTTGGCCTTCCTTTGATGCTGTGTCAATGTCATTTTCTGTGGCTCAGTGTGCATAAATGTTTCCACAGAAGGATTTTACTGTGAAGCTGCTGCTTGTGGTCAAGTTGGAAGCAGTCTGATATTGCAAAAGAATGTACTGACTCTTTCCCATTTTTTTTACACTGCTTCTGTTAAACAGCAATTCATCGTAGTGATAGGAATGGCATGAATACGTCGGACTAATGATATAAATGCTGTGATGCTGGATTAACCACCTTAAACCAATTAATGGCAAATCATGATGAATTTAATGTTCATTTTTAATGCAAAGTTTGGTGCAGTATATTTTTAGCCACATCAGAGGAAGGGCTCTGATATCGGTCCGTCTGTCGATCACTGTGGAGAAATATCTTGGCAACTGTTGGATGAATGGCCACAAAATGTTGTACAGACGTTCATGGTTCCCAGAGGATGCATTTTAAAGATTTTGGTGATCCTCTTACATATAAAGCTCCAGCAGGACTAGTTTTGTTTTGACAGTATCACCAGGAGTCTCCAGAATTTACAAATCCCACACTTAGTCGCATTAAAGCAACATTTATTTTCTCTGGTAAGCCTGTTTGTGTGTGTGTGTGTGTGTGTGTGTGTGTGTGTGTGTGTGTGTGTGTGTGTGTGTGTGTGTGTGTGTGTGTGTGTGTGTGTGAGAGAGAGAGATCAAAGTATTGGCACTTGATAAAACAAGTAGGAGAAAGGCAGTGATTATGTAAACAGAAATATTCAACACATTTCTTTTTCTTTCTTAATATAGCTGTGCAGCGTAGCAGCAACCGGCCACATCCAGTACAACACTTCACTGCTAAAAACAGAAGCGCTCCCATGTTTGAACACGGACAGCCTTTCATTACTTCATCAACAAATATTCACTTCAACCAGCTAAATATTCCACCCAAACCTACAAACACACCACATAAACACCACAAGGGCTTCTATGTTAGAGTGGAGTTTCACATCAGGGATGCTATGTACTTGTTGTTGCTGTTGTTGTATAATATGGTTTTAATGGAACAATAATGTTCACATTTGTCAACATGACACACTGAGTGAAATTATCTTCCAAGATCCTGCAAAATATCTACTATATCTATATACGTGTTGTGGGGTTTTTCCCATTTACTTTAATACCGCCTGGATCTAAATACCATTAGAGGAACAGAACCTGCACACCATTCAACTGTAGTAGCTTCTCCCTAATTACATGCATTAACGTATTAAGTTACACGGACAATACATTATTTTGATTGTCATGGAGGGTGTGCATTGAGTCTAGTAATTAGAATGGATTGCCATTTCCTTTCAGCCTGACATTGTGTTTGTGTTAGCCAATTTCATGTTGGGAGGGCAAGTGGTTTTTCTTCCCATTACCAATCAGTAGCGGAGACAAATCCAATTGGTAACATGAGAGCTGCTGTAACAGTTGCTTGTAGCAGTTAACATTTATCAGAGAAATATGTCAATTTCCGTGTTTTAGATATTTCTGTACGCGACTTACAACAATTTGTACAACCGCCCACTCTGATTGGTCAACTGTTTTTCCAATAACTGGAGCAACACCAAACCTACATGCATTTATGTGGGTGGGCTTCATCTCAAACAACCTTGTCTCTGAAGTGGCTGCATCACCGTCCTAAACTGGCAATTGGGCTCATTGCCAAGCTGATTCAACACTACACCTTCACCTGTCTTATGGAGCGTTTCAGAAAACGTCCCAGAAGTGGCTCCCTGCTAAAAATACATGCCATGGCTTTTTTGGGACGGAGCCGTGGGATGTTGCACAGAGCAGATCGAGCGTGGCAGGAAGTGGAATGGTGGAATAGCGTCAAAATAAACACCCTTTGCAGACTCCAGATCGTACCACATCACTAAAGACACAAATCTTTTGATCCATGTCATTCATAACTGGACTTTTAATGGTGTTCAGTTTGTAGGTGGGCTACAGCACACACAAAAAAACCCCGAGAAGAAATAACAACTATACAACACAAAAACACATTTAAAACAAAGAATCAATTAAATCTGCCCCACTTGCAGATATTAAGCCATGACAACCAGCTGCTGCTCATTGGGGCAAATTCCAAAATCCCAGGAATGCTTTGTCTGAACATTACATTATAATAATACCTTATTGGTCGCTTTTTCAGTCTGTTTGCTAATAATCACTCAGCTGATGTCCCACTGTTACTAAAAAGGCCTATCCACCAAGAGTTTGATCGGGGTCCCAGTGTCACCTGTACAGAAGTGCATTGCATTTTAAGGAAGAAAAAAAAAAATCAGTTCCTCATAATTCCAGATGTCACATACCAGAGTTCATAATTACAGGATATGGAAGTCATTATTCATAAGTCATAATGAAATGTTTTGCTTTGGTGGATGCGGCGTCTGGGCGGGCCTCATGTTTTGAGAGTTTTGGTGGTTGACTTTTGAGTATGAAGGGATCTCTTGCGTTGAAATGCACCCAGTCAAGGAAGAAAGAAATAGTTTTGTAGTGAAGCAAGCGATGTGAATTCATCAACAACTGATCAGGACGATATCTGAAAAGATTTCATTATATTGTCCACATGCAAAGTGGCTGCAGGACTGCGAAATCGAATTTGAATGTATCCCAACATAACCACTTCCTCACAACTGCCTCCCACACAAACACATATATACACCAACTCCTAATGTAATTTGTGTTGGTTTTCAAGCTCTGCATCCATTCAGCAGTGAGGGTGTTAATGGATGGGGAAACCCTCTTTGTGGATTATAGATGAGGGTTGGTGACCTGCTTCTGTGACTGAATGTGTGATGGAGGTGATAGAGCAGCATCAGGCTGTTTTTAAGGCTAAATTATTCAGGAATTGCCTCAGGCCGCCATGATGTTGTGCTCATTGCGCATTTTGATTGAGAAATAACACATGGAAACTAATTTCATGATGGTAAAAAATGTCAGGTTAATTTTACACAACAGCGGGCAAACCAGTGGTGTATAAACCTATATAAGAGTTCTGGAAATAGGTATCCACATTGAGGAAACCAATTTCACCCTCAGATTGTTATTATACGCTTGAATCTGATCAGACCATCATGTTAAATGCATTACAATAGTTATTTTATTTCGATTAAGTGTGGATATTAACATGTTTGGTGAGCCGCCCTACCCCCAACTGAAGACTTCTACTACAGTTGGTTCATTTTCAGTGTCATTTCACAATTGCAACTAAGATGTGTAAACATGTGCAAGATGCTGCTGATGGCTGAAGCTGTGCCTTTACGCCAAATGAGATGTATCAGCCACACAGAAACCAAAAACTCAATGTGTTTGGGTGATCTTTGATAAATGGTAAAGTCAAAGAGACTCCAGTTGATTCTGTGTAGAGAAAAGCTGCATTTCCAAGCATCATTTGAGATCCTGGAACAGTGGAAATGAAATTGTGGTCAAATTGTTTTCGATCTTGATATGCAGACGTCAAAAGTGGAAACTCTTACATTTGGGATGCAGCAATGGCAACCATTCATAACCACGTTATGTCATTATGTTATTTTCAGTCCTGAAAGCATGTCACAGAGTGCTCTGAGGACAGAGCCACCATCAACACAAAACGTTGACTGTTGACTAAACTGCATTCACACAGTGTTGGAAGAATGGGAAGCCCATGATAAAGCCCTCCTGTTGTTCTGACATGAGGTCATTCCAAGCAGTGTTAACTTAGGCAGCTATTTTTGATTCAGTCTTAGTCTTACTCTTTAGATGGAAATGTTTATTAGTTTCAGTCACTTTTTAGTCATTTTTATCCTTCATAGTTTTAGTCAAGGATCAGTCAAAAACGTTTAAGACCAGTTTAAGTCAAGGAAGTCATTCCATTAAAGTCAATTTTTAGGTTACACTTTTAGTCAATGTTTTTGCAAGCCATTTTCAAGCCATCAGATTATATTTAACTATAAGTCAATTTAGTCCAACAAAAAAACACAATTTTATCATTCTTGTTTTAGATTTTATTTTATTCTTATCTGATGAAAAGTTGAATGATTAAGAATGCAGCTTTGCCACTCCGCGTCCTTCTGACTGTATTAATTAGTGATGCGCAGGTGGGTCAAGTTGCACCCACTTGACCCATTATGAGAGCCAATCTGCACCACCCAACATGCAAAAATATGCATTAATCAACCACCCAAACCCAACCCAACCTGCAAACTGAAAACTTTATGCATAAAAGTATCACTTCTGTCAGGACTGGGAAAGGGAGGACAGAGACGGATAGAGTGACAGAGGAAGAGAAAGAGAAGGTAGAAGGTAAAATTAAAGAGAGATTTTGGTAACGCTTTTATCTTTTTAAACAACATTTTAGTCTTTGTTTTTGTCAACGATATCAAATGTTGATTTTCTCACAGTTAGTGTTTCCTGACATCTCTTCTTAGTCATGAAAAGAATATGGGTGGCGAACATATTCTGAAGAGATTTGCAAGATTAGAGTTAACAACCTGGTTACCATAAATGTAATGTGAGCTCCTCGCAACAGCTCCTGACGGTTGGGTTGAAACAAGTCGCACATTTCAGTAAAAAAAAGTATCTGCTGAAAAGCAAATAGTTAGTAATTCATTCTGTTAGGTTGTAAAAAACAGTAATTGAAAGTAATTTCAGGGAAGGGTTTGAACCACTGTTTTGCTTCTTGCCACTGTTGAATTTTAACCTGACATTCAATGCAAACATTGAAGACTTGTTATCACACTCAATTGTAGCTCTTGACGTCCGTGTTTTTCCCATCGAGAAGCTGGTAAGGCCTTTAGCACTGTGTTGGAGCGATGAAAGATGATTACAGGTAGAAGCGCCCGGTAGAGAAAAAGGCACTAAAAGATGTTGGCAGGGGAAAAGTTAAGCATCTCTTTCTCTCCAGTATAAGCCCAGGCATGCTGTGATCAGTTTATAATATCCCACAGCAAGAAAAGAAAAAAGAAAATGCTGCATACTGTATAGTTACAGTACATGCAATAGTAAACGTACATTAGGTCTGTCTTTGCGTGAATGCATATAATTGCCAGGTTCTTACATCAAATGCTCTTCAATCTGCACTTCATTATTGCTGCACTCCAGTGGGTGGGAAAATCAGGTGTGTTAGTATGAGTTATGTGTGTGTGTGTGTGTGTGTGTGTGTGTGTGTGTGTGTGTGTGTGTGTGTGTGTGTGAGAGAGAGAGAGAGTGTGTTTGTGAATGTAACCCACGGTTGTTAAGTGCTATGAGCCTTAGGAAAACACTTCCACTTCTCCACAGCTATGACTGCTCTCACTAAATCATCGCTAAATCTCCTGTGCGCTCCGCCCTCATAGTCCATGAATTACATGCTCTCTCACACTCGCACACACACACAAACACACACCAGTCTTCACAAAACTATAATGTCTCTTCGCTGCAGCACTTCATCTAATGAAAATAGTGGTTTTTTAAATCCCTCACAATTTATGCCATAGCAGAACACAAAGTCTCAAAGGGAAAATCCACACTAAAAAACGTAAACGCTGAGGAAAAGCTGCTACTGCTGCAGCGTCTCTGTCCATTCTGAATGCAGTATAATGTTCACAAAAAGAAAGATATATATATATATATATATACATATATATATAGTATATACAACAGAGACCAAGATTGCGATTCCCAACAGCAATACATCTAGCTTAGCCGTGTTTGCTGTTGGGAAGCTGGTGAGGGATCATGCTCTTGTCACTCTGATGGGAACTGTGAAGTGTGCTTTATTCTTTCAAAAGTGACTGTTTATTTTGAGTATTTTTTGCAGTCTGTTTTTATTTGCCACAAACAGCAAATGTTAGCTGTGGCGTTACAGTTGTTAGCTGCAGCTGTCAGCCTGCTAGCAAACTGCTAGCCCCTTCCTCCCCGAGCGAGAGCAAAGGGAAGAGAGGAGGAAGCGTTGTGCTAAGATCATAGACTGTTTATAAGAAGTCGCCGTCTTGGTATACGGCCGTCGCCATGTTGTTTTCTTGGCAACCAATGAACGGAAGTTACCATATTTGGAATAATAATCAATCCTTTAATAGTCCCACAATGGGGAAATTATTTCTCTGCATTTAACCCATCCCGGAGGAGCAGTGGGCTGCAATGAAGCGCCCGGGGAGCAACTTGGGGTTAGGTGTCTTGCTCAAGGACACCTCGGCATGTTGCCGGTAGAGGGGTTTGAACCACCAACCTTGTGGTTACGGGACAAGCGCTCTACCTCATGTGCCACAGCAGAGGATTAATGTAGAGACACCATATGCTGCTCTGGTAGCAGCAGCGACTTGTCAATCACAGTAAGCCCGCCCTAAAGCTGACTCTGCTTTATGGTCTATTTTACTCGAAAAGGGACTAAAACTAGGAGATAAACTATTGAGATAAACTCATGTTAAGAATGTTTACTGAGGTAATAAATAAAGTGAGAAGTAGGGTCATTTCTCATAGACTTCCATTCAATCAGTATTTATTTTTTTGCCACCCGAGGAGTCGCCCCCTGCTGGTCAGTAGAGAGAATGCATGTTTTAAGTAACTTTCTTTTTAGCTTCCCTCTGGCTAAGATTGCTGCTGATGAAAACCCAACATTACCTGGTTTTGCTGCTTCAAAATAAAAGCTTTTGAATAAACAAATAACAGAGTACTTTTATTGGAAAGAATCTACAGGAAAATGGGTTTATCAATTAAAGGAGCTTTGTCAGCAACTATATTCTTTACTAAAACAAGTCCACTGCTACTACTACTACTACAGGGAGGAAGAGGAAGCAGCAGAAATAACGAGGGACTTTTTTATTGTGAAAGATTTATGAGAAAACCAAACTTGTTTATCCTCCAGTTTACAGCCGCTCCTTTCACCAAGACATATATCCGATCATTATCAGATCAGGCACTTCACTTTGAAGTGTGGACACAGCTGAGTTCCCATCTGACACATTCGTATACGAAAGTCACGTTGAAAAGACAAGTGTAAACACAGGTTAATGTGTAATAATGCCACCTGTCAAATTTGATTTGTGCTTAGTCTAGGGGCGAGATATTCTTGGACAGAACTAGTTTGTGAGACACACGATGATACTGGGATTTCCCTCCTTTTTTCTCCCAGGCCCCATAAAAATAAACGGCCAGGTTTGAGATAGCACAGATGCTCATTTAAGCCTTTTGAAGTTACTTATTACTTACCCCTCACATGACACATTTACAGATACGGCAGGTTTCCTGTTGCAGCTAATGCGAGTTGGTTCAGAATTTGGCGTTTTTCTTTTCCTCTGAGGATCATTTCATGGCTGTGAACTGTAACCAATCACAGCTAATAGAGTCTGTAGCTGTCAGAGATGGAGACGGCTCGAGAAACAGAGCGAGATACAGGGGCCGACGCCGGCGGGAGGAAAAAGGACAGGAAGACAAGGAGAAAGAGAGAGAGAGAGAGAGAAAGGGTGAGGCAGCTGAGGAGATAAAATTAGAGAAAGGAAGCGGCTGGGATTGGCTCGACGCCGCCGTCTGCTGTGAAATTACAAAGCCATTATTTGATGGAGGCTTAAACGTCCCGCGCCTCCTCCTCCGCCCGCCTGTCCTGCCTCCCCGTAAGCCCCGTCGTGAAGCCACACGGCGAGGAAACTATTTCCAGGTGTGAAATGGATCCACCGTTGCTCTGCTTTAGGGATTTTCAGAGGGAAGGGGAAAATGGAAACTTCAATTTGATGAAGACTTCAGCTCAGACAGACTTCCTCTACCTTTTGCTGGGCCTCTGTGGCTTAGCCATGAAGCCATTATGACCGGCTCCGGAGGAGTGGACGGGGGAACAAAATCCTGCAATACACCACAACCCCCCATTATCCAATAACAGTAATATAGAAATACACCTCGGTGTCAACCACCTGAACCCGGTGATAAAGATATACCTGTCACAGGTAATAAAGCTGTAGGCCGGGGATAACTAGGGTTCAATGGGTTTATAAAAGTCGGCAGTCATATTTTTTTATTAAGTCTGACAATAACAGAGGGACACAAAGGACAAAGATTACTTTTAATGAAAAATATTTAATGGTGTTTGCACGTTATTACAAGAAATGCACTTTACAACAAACAAGCCTTAGTGAGACTTTAATTATCTTCTGATTATGTGTGAACAATTTTCTTCATTTGCCATTTCAAAATTGGGAGTAATAAGCAATCAGACATCAGAGGCTTTTCTCATGATTACGAACAAATCTATTTGTTTTCATTTCTTCAATTAAATAACAAAATTGCAAACAACGCAATGAGAAATATGATTCATATTTACTTGCTATCTACCTATAAATAGCGTAGTATCTTGAAGCAATACTTCTGCCACATAATGACCATTTGTTATCACTCACCCCTGTGTAACCTTGATTTCTCAACGATAACTATTTTCCTTGCATACTTCCACAGTAAATGAATAATTAACAAAAAAAGAAAAGTCTTGATGAATTTATGTAAATGGGGGCAGCTTTTAACAACATCAGAGCTCCGTCTCATTCATCCAGTCATATGCTAACTACTTCCCCGAACACATACATCTTTGCTAAAACCTTACTATTTAAAATGCAAGAACAAGTAGTGCTCCTGTGCAAGCTTGAGACTGTTAAAGAGTGACGTTTTTTGATGCTGTTATTTAACGTAATCCCTGTTTACTTCAATGCATCAGCACTTTCTCTGTTTGTTGATTCTCCGTTCACTGTGGAAGCGTGTGAGAAAAACACATTTTTCTTTAAGAATTACAGGTATAGGAAGTATTTTCCCTAGGCACATTTCAAGAGAGCCACATACAAATCAAGGTGCCTGAATTCATTGAACTTACTTAAATCTTTGGCCTTATCTGGGAGTATAATATAACAGCTAGGAGCTAAGCCTAACCTCCAATGAATAATGAATGGTCTGTAAAGGTGATGCCGTCTGTGGCCGAGAGGTTTATGAGGCTAATTTAGATTTTGAACTCAGTGAACAATACACTTTAGCTAATGACAGGCTACATCAAAGCAGACAGCTTTTAAGAAAAGTTTACCTCGGCTGTTTTCTGCCCAGCTATTCTTACTACACTCGCACATTGAAACAGTCCATCACATAAAAGTAGTGGGAACAAATTGTCTCTTAGTTTCATTCAGTTTCATTTTGGTCTGTTTGGTTCAAATGCAAAATATTTCCTTTCACGGTGCTCCCATTTAAGATGACGTTTAAACAGATAGTTAATGAACCTGATATATTAATAACTTCATCCACACGATTATCTCAACACAGGCTTCCAGCAGACCGACTTTAACCATCAGTTTTACTCTTCGGTTTTAGTTACAGGATGTTTTGTGGATGCAGGAGAAGCAGCTCCAGCCGCCTCAGAGCATCCATATTCATCACTGTTCTGATGTGTCCACAGTTTGCTCCCTGTCCTCCTCACTCAGGTGGACTCACCTTGGAGGGGGCCATCACGCCTCGATGCTCCGCCTCCTCAACCTGCTCATGCATTAGCCTTGAGACGTGGACACGGACTGTGGAGCAGCAGGAGACAGCAAGGACACCGAACCGACTTCCAAAGGAAATACACATGCAGGTTGTGTATGTATTTAAGTTTTCGGTATGAGAACTCGAAAGCTGATACTTGCAGCATTACTTTCATTATTGTTCTGTATTTTTCTTTAATAATGACTAATCTTCGGTCAATAATCACACACAAAAAAATAATAATTACATTTAGACATTCTTTGGACAGTAATACTCTGACCAACACCCGGACTGGTGTGATTACTTAAGGGTTAGCAGCATGCTGACCCTGTTCCATGTCAGGCAAACCTTCAATTTAATGACATTATACTGCAGTCATTTTACTGTAGGTCAGGCAATAACATCGGTCCGTTAGAGTCCAATATCAGCCTGCTACATAAGCATAACCTGCAACACAGTTCACACAGGAAATAATGAGAGAAGAAATTCCCAAAGGCAGGATGTTTCTGTCTGGAGGAACCATTTTATGAATCCCTTATAATCAGTTTTTTCCCCGCAATTAACTTTACCATAATGTATTCACTTCACATTATAGTGTTAAAGGGCCAGGGCAAAGGATTTTTTTGGGGATCTATGAAAGAAAAAGAGTATAAATTCATAACTATATTTTAATTAGTGCATAATCAGCTGAAGCTAAGGATGGTTTTGTTTTTGTTAGTCGACCATGCTGAACCATTATGTTTCTACAGTAGCCCAGTACAGTCAAACCAAACACTATCTCTAGCACAACCCTTTTCATGTTTTTACGTTACCTGAAGGCCACCGTAGTTCTCCGACACGCTTGTGAAACTGAGGTTGGGTCGGCCCAGAGTGCTAAATCGTGGTGCCGCCAGTATTCAGTTGGTTACTATCCTCCACTAGATGCCACCAAATCCAACAAACTGTCCCTTTAAGGTATCACCTCCATCTATTTTGAACTTGGCTTTTAAATACTTTTTCTTCATCTTAGAATTTAACATAAGTGCATTTGACTGATGAAATTATATTACTTTACTTGAAATAAAATTTAGATTTGAGATTTTTCATCCGTGTGTAGATGTTTAATTAAATAAAGGATTTCAGTACTTTTTTCACCATTGGAGAGTCTAATGTATAATGTTGAAACTTTAGTATAAATAAGGATTTTTGCCACCTTTACTGCAGATTAAGTCCAGTAGAATTGACAGAGACACTTTATTGTGGCCTGGGAATGAAAATAAGAGTTCAATTTCACAACAGAGAAAACTTGAGTGGCAAATCGGAGCAGAGATCCAACAGAAACAGAACAAGGAGTAGAACATTACTAAGCTCAACAGTAAAATAACAGAACTGCTTTGGCATTTGCATCTTTGGCCAGGGAACAAAATATGCAGCGCCAGTTGGAGAGTTTTTAATTCCAAATGGATTTCATGCCAGAAAGTACCTTTTGAAAGCCAGTAATGTAGCACCACCTTAAGAATGCAGAATTGTAGTGTTCTTTTTTTTTTTTTTTATAAAATTGTTTCTAAATCTCCTTTAATCCCTCACCAGCTTCTTGCAGATCCGTGTTCGATTCCTGCTGTATCTGTGACATTTTCAAGCATGCACACAACACTCTGTGACATTTCATATTTCCACTTCGACAAGGACGGGGTAAAGTCATCTGAAAGGACAGGAGGAGGGATCCTGCTTCTTGCTCAGACAGGCATCAGAAGCCTGGGGGCCCGCTGCCCTCCTGACGGATGAAGGCTGCAGGATGTTTAGTCATATCACCGTTAGCCTCATTAAAGCTCACCCTTGGGTGCTGTAAACAGTGAGAGGACGATTAGTCTGTGTTCAGGGCTCAGTTTAGCTTCAATCTCTGCTCTCAGCGGGGGAAGAGCCTCTGCAGACTGATATTCACATTCATTGTCCTCTGTAGTTTGGCCATTCTGACCACGGGTCTGCCTTTACTTCCAAAGGTATTAAATCTATACAACAAACAAACACAAGTATGTTACAACTGCTCTGGTAGTATTAAGAGAATGTTTAATTGCCAACTTATATCACAGAAATACGTGAAATGACCACAACCTTTTAACAGCACATTATATTTGTTATAAGTTACATAAGTTCCATGAGTTGTTGGCAACAAAACCAAATAGTCAGTTTTTAGGAAAAACATCATGGTCTGGCTTGAATTAAGTACGTAGACAAAGATAAATATGCAAAAACGTCACAATCCAAACTTCACAATAACTCAACAATACTTTGGTAGTCAAACACCGATCTGGAACACCGTCCTGTGTTTGTTTGACTCATCTGCCTGCACTATTCACTGTGTGTTTTCTGTTCCTCCCCTGTTGCCAGCCATAAGCAGTTTTTCTCACTGTTTGTACCAAGTAATTTGCTGCATTGCATATTCACGTGGATGCGTTCAATTAGTGTGCCCATTACGACAAAGTTCCTAATTTACTTTGCATTGGCATTCCATGGCTGACATGTGATTTTAACACATTACCACCACCATGTTATGCAGTGTTAACAGGTCTAGATCAATTCAAGTGTTTCTGTAAGATCAGGTTGTTCATTGCCTTATGTTTTGAAGTTCTCGTCACTTTTTTCAAATAAAATCTGAAGATGATGACAATTTTCTTCATTATGTTTTATAAAAAGAATCACACAAAATAGTGGAGCATTTAGCAGCTTCATAAACATTATTCTCAGGATGGGTGGGGACCAAACTGGAGGTAAAAGTTATTAAATCCTGTACAAGATTGACACGAACACAGATCCAAATGAATGCTCACACATTTGCCATGTAATCACTATAAAGTGATAAAGTATAAAGTGGCCCAAAAATGTATTGATGCAGCTTGTCAATTAATGAGAGCTGCATCTCAAAACTGCTGGACAGTATATCTGTTCACAGCAAGATATACTGCCATCAAATGATAAATTCATGGTATCCACTGGATGAATCCTAGCCATTTTGGTGAGCCCCCCTCATTTCCTCTAGTTTCATCCTCAATATAAAGATACCACTTCTTCTTCTTCTTCAGATGAAACATCAACATCGAACAGGAAGAGAGAAATGAAATTTCCTTAACACATTCATGCTCCCCAGATGATGAATCCTATTGATTGTGGACACTCTCAGGACTAAATGTCTACAAGATACCATACAAGAATGATGGTAAGTCAATCTGAAACATCAGTGCTGCTGGGGTTCACTGACAAATGTGATGGAGCAGATTGTCAGACATTCTGAGATAACGGAAATCTATTTCTCTGTCAGCTTCCACCATCTGCCTGACAAGTGAGAATACTCCTTGGATCTCCTTTGTTCTGTTCAGGGGATGTGCCAGCTTCTTTCCACTTACTCTTCCTGTCTTCCACATGAAAAATAAAAGACTCTTGGCCTCTGAATGCCATGTGTTTATCATGCGTTTTTGTATAAATGCACAACATTGTGTGATTTATTAAATTAGCTTTAAAATGGGTACTACAGGGTTTTCAACCACCTCTTGTGGTCTTCTTCAGGCACATGATATGAAGTAGTTAGGCCCGTTTGAAATGAGGCAGACCAACGCTGACCTGCGCAACTTCGATCGCCATCTTGCAGAGTGCATGGTTTAAGGGTAATCATGTTGTCCCACTTGCTCTTGGGGCTCAACTGCATTGACAAGGAAATGAACAATGGACATACACACCTAGATAGGTGTCTCAATTTCTGTCCTTGAGCTGCAGATAGCGAAATGCTTCATTGGAAACGATTTGCCAGTAGATCAATTTTAGGCTCATTGGGAGTTTTTATTCATGAATTGGCTCCTCAAAACGTTTACATCACCACTCACAATTAAACAACGACACTTTTATTTTTATTGTTCATCATTATTCCACAACGTTCATGTGTGTTTTTATGTGGTTAAACTTTTAACCTGCCATCCTGGCCAGGATCCCTTTGTAAAAGAGATTCAAAATCCTAATCCTGGCTAAAAAAAGCTCAAATAAATGCATAAATAAGGTTACATAAAAAACTGAATGTGGTACCAGGTATATGTGTTTGATTTGCAAAGGCGTTGGATCCTGGATTTGACCTCTGCAGGAGACTGTGCGGCACAGAGAGGCGCCAGGGGACACGAGCCGGCTTGTCTGGTTGTTAAGAATATCAAGTTGATCAAAGATCAGCCAGGCAGTGAGATGCGGAGGGAGGAAACTTCTTTAAGAGTCCCGTCATCTCCCAAGTTGCTGCCCTCATGCCAAAGTCAATGTTGTCTTAACATCCCGGGACCAATTTCAGGAGTTGAAAAAAAACCAATCCACGGTGAAAGGATCCGGAGAAAAAACGAGGTTGAAGCCCGGAGCGCAAATTAAAATATCACTTGGGTAAACAGACTGGGTTTCCTCCTGTGGTTACACACCCTCGTCACCCTTGTCACCTTTTTCTGCCTGTCACTTCTCACCCCCTTTGATTCTGATCACCCTCAGAGCGCTCGGCAGCCAGCTGCGGTTGTAAAAGAGCCATTCACACAGTGGATGGCCTTAATAGGCTGTAATTCATTGAATTATGGTTCATTCATAAGTGCCATATACAGTATTATGGTCATGAATCAGAAGTTCATAACTAGTGCTATAAAGACAATTTCACTGCTGTCGGGTATAACCTTCATCACAAGGTACATCAGGCAGGGGCTTAATGTCACTTTTCAAAGTCTTACTTCTGCTGCCTTACGTTTATTATTCAAGGTTTATATTCTTTTCCAAAGTCTGTCTGAACTATGTCTTAGTTTTAGCCCTGATTTTGGCCTCTTGGGCAACATAAAAGCTGCCCTACCGTCTTAGTGGATGTTGTTGGGGCCGTATGCTTGTGAGGAAAACTATACTATTCGGGGGCCGGAAAAAGTCCAGCGACTCAATAAAAAGCTGTTTTTATCAACACTTTCCAATCCCAACTAGTCACATACTGATGCTTGGTCAGGACTATTAGCGTCACACTAGCATACCCTGCGTAGCCCAGTGAGTAAAACTAGGACACTCCACCTGGTTTGCAGTAAACACGTGGTTAACGTTGTGAATTCAAATGAAGACCATTGCTTAGATTTAGGCAACAAAACGGCCTATTCCGCTTAACATAAGTACTGGAAACAAGTAACTTTAAATCAAAACACTTTAGGACAAAAACACTGGTCTCCTGGTTGAAAGTCCTGTGTTTGTTTGACCCTCCCACCTCCCTTAACTTCCACTAACTGTGCGGTTATTATGGGTGTTATCACACACTGTAAGCATTTTCTTTGAGTGTCTTATAATGATGCGGATGGGTTTACTTTGAAGTAACTTGAAAGCCTAATTGGTCTGAAGCAGAGGAGCGTGACAATACGGTGGTATTTGACGCCCTGGGAATTAGAACGGGCTGGTTTGTTCACAGATAATTCTCTTAAAAAGGATGCTAAAAGTGATCATAAATCAAAGATAATGCAGCAGAAGACAGTGCTTTATGTAGTAAAGAAAGATGACATTGGAAGTAGTTGTTTGAATTTTTTTCTGAAGCGAAACCAATGCCCTTGACATCAGTCAATTGGTGGTGGAGGACAAAAGATTCTGTGAAACCTGGAATTGAAAAGAAAGTATGATGAATCTTTGATGCAGTTTTACTCTTTTCAAATAAAGCGACACATCCTCACGGGATATTAACACAGCGCTACATGTTGTTGCCAGATATACTTTGGTTGGAAGGACATCATAGTGAAACTGAGAAATTGCCTTTTTTTCTAATGTGATTTCTGGCTCCAAAATATTATTAGTATAAGCTAGTGTGGACTCTTTATCTTGACAAATGGATGGAACTGCAGAACATACTTTTGAGTAAGATTATCATGTAGGGGTGGATTTTCAGTCATTTGCCTTAGCACTAAAGTCAATACAACTGGCTTACTTTTATGTACTGACACTCCATGAAACCGGTGGGTGATCGTCACAGACACCATGGCCATGTTTTTCCACAGTTTAAAGAGAGTGCTTTATGAATTTCAAATGAGTGTATTCATTTCCATACAGTCACCTCTGCGCTCTGGTTTGCTGTCAGCGTCTTTGATGTCCAGCTGGATTTCAACCTCTTGGAATAGGAAATTAGTCTTTTGGAGTTTTTACCTGAGCCATAACTAACACGGCTTGTCTTGACACCACTGGTTGTTTCATTTGACCTGTTTCACCTGGGTGGGTATGTGTATTGTGTGCTGTGTATGTGTGCATTTGGCCTGAAGCTAAGTTGCCAGATTGACAAGGTGAGCAGCAGAGTCCAGTCCAGGGATCCCAAAGGTAGCAGGTTTCAACTGAGGTTTGACCCGCCTGCTTCCCCTCATCATCATCCTACTCCGTCTGCTCAGTTGCGGATTTCCCCAAAGGCATCTTTTATGATTCAGTCTAAGGAATTCTGCAGTTTCTTTCTGTTAGTTTCAGAGGCCGGTTTCCACTCTTCATGTCAGCTTTAACATGTCACAGATTAAGCATTTGTTTTTACATCTTAAATGTAAAAAAATATATATCTTAAAGCTGTATGAATTACTTTTTGAGCACGATGTGTCAGAGAAACCCAAACCATAAGAACTGACAGCTGGTGCTAGATGGTTGGAGACATATGCCATGTTTCTACTGCATGGTACAACTTGACTCACTTGGAATCTTTTATTTGGTTTTCCATTGGCAAAAGTTGTGGACAGTACCTGATACTTTTTTGTTTCCCTAAAAGGAAAAACCCTGCAGACCACTGATTGGTCAGAGAGAACCATCACTAGCGCGAAACGTGATATTCCGCCCTAACCCGTAATTTTTACAAGACCAAGCTACCATCAATAGCAACCGCTTTTTTTTTTTTATTCACTTGTCCCAGCTTTTAAAAATGGCAGCCCGCAAAACCGCGGTCAGTTGGCAAAATGTAGACATTCACTTGGTCACAAACCAAGTTCAGTTTATTCAACTGTTATCGACTCCTGGCTCATAATTGTCTGCAATGCCTAATTTATGGAGCAGTTTATACTCTGTAAGAGCATGGTTGAATAATAGTGGATGGTGCAACACATCTAATAAGATACAACAGCTTTCTACACTTTAAGGCCTCATGCCCATGAGCAAACCGACTCTCTTCAAATACTGTTGTGACCCAGCTACTATAGCATTTTAGTGGCTAATGGAATGCCTTCTCATTTCTGCTAAGGTTTTGTCTTCACAGAGGTCAAATGCAGATGGCTCCATGTGCCTGGGGCTGTGGCCTACGACATTGGCGCACATTTCACCATTTTGCAAGAGGGGAGTATATACCATGTGCGCCGGATCACAAGAAAACCAATTTGATCTCATCACCCCATAGCCGTTTGGGTAGTATCTTGACGTTGAAGGTTGGCACATGTCGTTAAAACTGTAAATTGGTTGTGTTTAAAGTTGCAACACATGGTAACATGGTGGCAGTTAGGATAGGCAACAAAACTACTGACTAGTAGTTAGGGCCATAAAAAAAAACTTCATGGTTTGGCTTAACAAATAAGTATGCTTGTAATGAAATTCAATTCAATTCAGTTTATTTTGTATAGCCCAGAATCACAAATTACAAATTTGCCTCAGAGGGCTTTACAATCTGTGCACATGCGACATCCTCTGTCCTTCCCTCACATCGGCACAGGAAAAACTCCCCTAAAAAACCCCTTTAACAGGGAGAAAAAAGGAAGAAACCTCTGGGAGAACGACAGAAGAGGGATCCTTCTCCCAGGATGGACAGAATGCAATAGATGTCATGTGTACAGAATGAACAGCATAACAGAGATACAACACATTCAATGTATATGACATAAATGATTCATATAATAAGACTACTTATAATAACAGCAGCAATTATTACAGTAGAATTATAGCCATGAAAATAGGGATAGTAATGTGATTAATAATAATAATCGAAGTAGCAGTGGGTGTCAGTCGGCTCACAGCAGGAGGCACGACTACGGTCCAGGTACCACAACGATTCATGGAAACCTGCAGAACGAGAAAGCAAAAGGGCTTCAGGGTGGAAGTAAAGCTAAAATGCTTAATGGTACAGGTAATAGTAATAGTAATGTGACTAGTAATAATAATAATGGTGGTAGCAATCGGTGTCAGCAGGGCCATAGCAGGATGCACGTCCACGGTCCAGGTACAGCCACGATTTATAGAAGCCTGCGAAGCGAGAAAGCACAAAGACTCCAGGGTACAAGCAAGTCAATAAGCGTAATAGTACAGGCAATAATAATAGTAATGTGACTAATAATGATAGTGGTAGTAGTAGTGGGTGTCAGCAGGGCCTCAGTAGGTGGCACGATGACAGTCCAAATATAACCCCGATTCCTGGGAACCTGCGAGGTGAGAAAGCACAAGAACTCCGGGGAAGAAGCAAAATCAGTAATGTGCATAAATAGGAGATTAATACATAAAGAAGAAGGGAGAGAAGAGGAGAGAGGAGCTCAGCGTATCCATGCCATGTGGCCCTGTGGCGTAGCGTCGTGTGACATAACATCATTGAATCAAATTTTGGATTCACACTGGACACGAACGGCAGTCCCCTGAGTAAAAGTCCTGTGTTTGTTTGATGCCATCTTCTCCTAAATACTAGGTCTGTTGCTTTGAGTGTCTAATAATGAAGTGTATGGGTTTACGTTGGAGTAAGTTGTAAGGCCGGTGCGTTACATACACTAAAGGGTGCCTTGTACGTTGGTATCAAGACGCCGAGGGTCCCTGTCCATGCATAGGTATTTGATGCCGTGGCAGTGAGAAAAAGATGGTCCTGCAGACATTTGGTTTTGAGAGACACGTCTCAATGTGACTGTACTATATGAGATTATACTTCAGAAAATAATAAATGAAGGATTTGGGCATAAAAGCAATAAAACCAAATTCTGTCATGGTGCAACAGGATGCTCCGGGGACCTTTCAGTTGAAGCCAACAATCTTAAGGACTGAGATGAATAAATTCCTTTATTCATCTGGCCTTCCTTGAGTTAATAGGTTGCATTAGTGGAAATTTCCGCTTTTCTTTAACACAAAGTTATCTTAGTTATTTATCTGCAGAGGCTGACCAAGTTCAATTTCAGTCCAAGATCTCTGAAGCTGATGGATGACTTCCCAGTCGGAAGCTGACTTTATGTGCTCCCATTTTTTGTTTTCAATCAGTTGAATTTATAGCATCTTTCATTCTTTCATTTCATGAAACTCAATATGCTGCACAAAAAATAGTCACACCAGACACCAGAAAGCTATAAACAACAAAAACAAGGCAGAAATTCTAAGAGCTTTCGCAAAAATAGAAGGAAATTAAAATAAACATACAATTTTAATTAATGCAGAAAAATAGAATCTGTTAATCTAAAGCAATGCAATAAAAGTATTTTTTTTAAAACAGCAGCAATGATGAATGATGAATCAACTGTGTTGGCCTACTCATTTTAATTTACTGATGGCAAACAAAGAGGACTCTGGTTTGTTGATCTCAAACTGTGAACAGGTTTATGGTCCTTTAGGGCAATTTGGTCTGTTTATTATGTAAGGCCTTTAAAAAACAAGTTCCACCATGTTAAAATAAACTCTCAAAGAGAAAGGAAGCCAGTGTGAGGTGGCCAAGACAGGTGCGATGTGTTCATTGTCTTTTGTCCTGTAGTCAGCACTCTGGCAGAGGCATTCAGTACAAGCTGTGCTCTGTCTATTGTCTACGTTTAGCAAAACCGGTGAAAACTGCATCAGAGTGTTAAAGAAAGAACAAGCCAGCTTCTTTTTTTTTTTTATGCGTCATCTAATAGCAAGAAATAAAAGACTCTACCTGCAATTTGAAGATTGATAATAGGAAGTTTTGTTTACATGATTTAAAGGAAATAGAACTAGAGACTATTGGCCAGGGGCGTAAAGTTGGGATGTCAATGGCCCCTTACGCAATTCTTCATTTTAAAGGCCGACATGAGCAGCTCTAGCTGGCATGTTTTTGATTAATCCTTATGTGCCAAATAATCTCTCTGCTCGACAGCCAAAAAAACATTTCTTCAGGCCACACATGTTCATTTAGAGTTAATGTTGAATCACCTGTTTCATCTCTTTGTGTCTCTAAAACCCTCCAGCACCTTACTTATGTTCCATGTGGTGTCAAACTTGAAACAGATGTTCAGTTAGAGTATTTCTCTGCTGCTTTGTGATGGATTGGAAATTTAACGTTGAAAGAATAAAAACAAACAAGTGTTCTTCTCTTTCTCTCACCTGATCGTGCACTCCGACTACACCAGAGAAGTTTCCACTTCTCCTTTCAGCCCAGAGGAAAGAATGTTTAAGAACACAATGAGATTTATTGTCTTTCTATAACCTGTGGCCGGAGCTTGGCAAACACGCGACCTGAGCATCTGAAGCCTGACCAGAGTAACATGATGGATTATACAATATGCACGATCACCACAATGCAAAATCGGAGCAACTCTGACCCCAACATCTTCTCAAGACTCCAGCACGGCGAACATCAGTCACCATTAACCGTGTCGCGGTTGTTTGAGATGTAAGCAGACACAGATGGAAATCCGGCAGCGGCAGCCTCAGTGAAGGGAAAGAGTTATAGGCGCATAAATACAGGTACATTAAAGGTTCAGTTCATCACATTTACAAAAGAAAGCCATATGCTCCGACTTAACCTTGAGTGGGATTTGTCCATGCAGATAGTTTGTTTTTTATATCCCCTGGTTTTGAGTTATCTGTGTCTGAGGTTTCTGCCATCACCATCATTTATTCTGTCCACCTACTGAAGCTAAAATAGCCCTGTAACAAACCCCATCTTCAGGAAGATCATAATGTTGATTTTGTGTTGAAAATCTTTTAGAGAGGTGTTGATTCAGTGTTCTGATGATTTCAGGTGATGTAGTTTGTGGTGCTTCTGAATTCTCTTGTGTTTTACCAGCATCAGCGTGAAATACTGTTGTTTTAACACAGCCTTTGACGTCTGATCAAGCGCATAAGGCACTCTTTAGCATCTGTCAGCTTTTATACTACGTCACCAGATATCTCACACAAAGTCAGCTTACAGCAGTTGATGGGAGGATGGATGGGTCAAACAAACACAGGACTTTGACCCAGGAGTCCGCTGATCGTGTCCTGTGCCAAACCAAAATTTTATTTGAAGTAATTTCAAGCTACGTTATGGAACTTATTTGACCCTTAAAACACAATTTTTTCCTAAACCCAACAGGTCATTTTATTTTATAAGCACATAACATGTGTTTTAGTTTGAATTTACAACATTTGCCATGTGTACCACGTGTGAGCGTTGTGGAGTGTCTTCAAACAATTTATATTTTATTTGATATGAGAAAGGGGTTTCTTTTTCTTACATACACACATTCAGAATGAGCTCAGCCACTTCTGCGTCCCCAATCTTTGAACAAAACATCTCTGCTGTATTCAGCTGAAAATCCATCTTGGCTCAGTTTGCTTTTCTCTGTCCCCTCTTTCTGCTGATGCTCAGCTGATGCTTCAGTGTCTTTGTTTGGTATCTGCTCTCTGTTTCTCGCACACACACATTTGAACCCAAGGAAGTATCGTCTTGCTCCAAAACAGCGGAATGTAAATGAAAGCGGGGGGTTGAATCAGTGGTTTACTTTGCTCCCTGTTTGGCTAATGGCAGGTTTTAAAAAAGGGAACTAGGGATTGAAAAGATCAGCCTGAAAGCCAAGGATGACATCATGAACTCCGAAAAAGACATGTAGCTAAAAATGGACCGGGGCCTTTGAAGAACAACAGGCTCCAGTAAAGATGATTACCTCCCTGTCAGCTGTGATTTACAGTTGGCTTTCTCAAATCCGATGACTCACGGTCAAATAGTAGAGAGACGAGGCTCCCTGTGTTCAATCCTGCCAAGATTCTTTTCCATCTTTACAATACAGAAAGGTGTTTTAATGACCTCCGGTAACCATCAGCATTGGGAAAGGGGTTACTGAGGGGGCTGCAGCTTGAAGTACAGCAGTACATATGATGTCCTCCTGAAGTATCCTGACATGTCTATGTGCGTTTTCCCAAAGCTACAAGCTACACTGATTAACATAATTGGCCATAACAAATTTAGGCCGCAGAACAAAAGCTAAAATAGCATATTTCTTTACTTTCTTGGCCGAAGACCAGAATCAGCCAAAGTGTCCAATCTGGCCAACTGGATGATCAGAATGGGGAAATATAAAGAAGTCATTTATTCAAGTTTTCCAATAAAATTGACTTATTTTCTACTATAAGAGTAGCATTCCTTTGCTGGATATGCTATTGTAGATCCCACATGCTAATGTACAGGCTACGTGATCAAAAAATGTCAAGTGAAGGCTACTGTTCATGCAGGAGCAACTGGTCGATCAAAAAGGAAATAAGTGGAGACAGACTGCTTGTTTTTTTTCCAGAAAATTTACCAGTTTCTATGTCTTGTGAGGTAAATGGGAAGCCACTGTACTTGTGTGCTCACAGCCCCTTTAAGTGCCAAAGGAATATAAAATGTGGTTTTCACTATCAGACCCATCCTGGCGAAAATACAAGAAAAAGAAAAAATTAATTGTTGGCAGGTTTTAGGAAACAGTAGTCTGTTATTGGTCATTGCCAAGAGATCAGGAACACATGTCAGGCTGTTAATCATCTGTTTTGTAAATGGATTTTCAGAATGTACTTGTACTTCTTTGCACTTAAAGAAAGAGAAACGCCTCCAAATGGATGTGTTTTTATTTATAGGTTATTATGAAATGGTTTTACTGGTTCGGCCCAGATTAAATTGGGTTTAATGTGGCCCATTAACTTAAATGTAACCATTGCTTTAAAAAGTATGCAACCAACTAAAAATACACTCTATGGAAAAAAGTAAAACGGCGTCCAGAAGTGAGAGTAAGACTGGATGCTATCTGTACGTCTCAGTAACTCCGCTTCAAGCAGCTCAGCCTGACCATGAAGAGTGATATGGAAGTAAAAGAAAGTTTAAAACAAAGCCTTGGGCCAACCCAGTGTAGTTGTGGAAAGGAATTTATGACTTACATGCGTTAACATGAGTCTAAGCAGCCTCTGTTTTTTTTCGACACAGTTAATTAGTTGAATGACCTCATCGGTTACTGCCTTGTTTGTGCCTCGAGGAATGTTACTTTGTCATTACGAGGTGTTACACCAAATGTGTTTATAGCGCTCTCTGTGTGACTTTGTTTTCTCATGTGTTTTTTCTCAGTCTAAAGCTCTTCCAGCTCTTCCTTGGTCCTTCAGCAGCAGATCGGGTTGCTCTCGGGCGTGCCGGTTGGTTCTGATCAGGCGGTCGTCGGGGGTTACCACCATATCATCACCAGTGGGGAGCTGAGAGGTGATGCGAGGGCCAATTAGAGACAGCTGTCATCACTCGGATCACATCAGGCTACTGCTAAAGTGATGACAGAAACTTCTGTGAATCTGTATCTTATTGCTGTGATCTCAAAAGATCCTTTCCAAGTCAACACCTGCTTCCATCTTTCAGTTATATATATATATAGTTATATTCAACTGTTTAGTTTGTCAACAGGCTTGGACATATTGTGTTCAGTGGTCCTGGGCTCCAGTGTTTTCACCAACAAGTAGTGATTTTGAAACCCCACTACAAGGCGGACATATTTGAAAATGCAAAGTGTGTATAGCAGCGTGGACAGGTGCACAATGAGCTTTCTGAAAATGTTATCATATGATTATGTCACCTGATCTTGCTCCATTTTTCCTGCAAATGAGACGACGGTGAATAGAGTTGTTTGCAGACACAAAAGAACGTAACTCATCACCTCAGAAAACAGTATTAAGGTAGTGTTCGTTTTTGGGAAACTGGTGAGGGATTGTGAATTTGTCGCTGCACTGTTGACTTCTTCTTGTTGTCATGGATTCCTGGGTGGAGTGGGGTTGGATCTAGGAGGGATACAGCGAGACTGTGGTGCGAAAGAAAGTGACTAGTGTCAATTAATAGTAAGAGCTTACTCTGGCTACTATTTAACTATTTAAAAACTGCATATATATGCTTAAGTTTAAGTTATAAGTGGGTTTTTTTCATCAACACCGGTGGTATATTAATGCTCTCAATGTTGTATAGCGAACCTTTAAGCAGGAGACATGATCATTTGACTTTTAAGTATAGAAACAAAACCACAACCTTTCCCTCATCCTAAAGTGTTGAGTCGTCAAAACCGAATAATCATTGAGGCACAAGAAGGCTGTTTCTGATGTCAAAGTTTTTACTACCATACTACTGTGCTGTTAGAGAAACATCACAGTTCCTAGATTGGAAAAAGACACAGCCAGTGACTGTATTCCAGACAGCAATTAAGCACGTGTGGCAAAAGCAAATTAAAAGTATATAAGCATTTAACAGAAACAACAACTGTAGTACACATAAGGAACTGGCCAATCTACTGTATATATATATATATATATATATATAGTTTATATTTTTATATAAAAATAAAAATGAGAAGGTGTGTCCAAACTTTTGACTGGTACTCCTGACAGCAATATAATATATATATATATATAACATATATAAAAATAAAAATGAGAAGGTGTGTCCAAACTTTTGACTGGTACTGTACATATATATATATATATATATATATATATGACAGTACAGTCATTTTTATTTGTTTCTACATTGTAGATTCATATTGAAGACATCCAAACTATGAAGGAACACATATGGAATTATGTGGTAAACAAACAAATGCTCAACAAACCAGAATATGTTTTATATTTTAGATTCTTCAAAGTAGTTGAATGAGAAGGTGTGTCCAAACTTTTGACTGGTACTGTATATATATATATATATATATATATATATATATATATTTTCTTTTTTTTTTACCAACCAAACAACAAAAAAGAAAAAACTTTTTTTTCGAGTGCAATTTACTTGCAACTTTGAAACTGCAACTCCCATCTCTGAAAGACGGACTGTAAACAGAGTTAAAGAGACAGGAAGTGAAAGGATAAGAACACAATTAGATCTGTTCAGTCAGACGGGGAAAGTGGCTTTGTTGCTCCCGGACTCATCATCTCAGAGATGGCTGGAAGATTAGATAACTCCTGCAACTGAACAAGTTCCATCTGTATCCCTCAATTAAATCTATAATCCCACTGTGACAGAAGGGGAAAGTGGACATCCAGTGGACTGAATGCTCCGAAGTAGCTCTCGGTTTGGGCCAAAACCAAAAGCTCAACCCAAAGACACAGAGCTCTGGTGAAAACAAACAGTTACAGCAGAGCGGTTACAGCAGATAATCATCATTATGCTATAAAGTTTTTTTTTGCGCAATCTTGGCTTGAGATGCAGAGAATAATCAAATTAAAACCTCTTGTGTGTTCTGTTTCTAGACCTTGTAAAATAAAAAAGGGTTTTATAGGCACAATAAGCAGGGCTGTGCTGAAAAGCCTTAAACACTATGCAGCCATGACTCAATCATCCTCCTCTCTTCTTAGGCCAGCCTGTTTCAATGAATCACCACACACACAAACACACACACACACACACACAAACACACACACACACACACACACACACACACACACACACACACACACACACACACACCTCCACTCTCTGGTATTTACTTAGCACTTGTATGGCACAACAAGGACTTATCAGTTAATATGGATGAGTTCTCTCCTGTAGTAATCAATTGTTGACTTTTAGTTGTTTGTTTGACTTACTATGAACATCCAAAGGGCTGTACACTACATTGCTTCTAATTGAAAGGTGACTTATTCATGAAACAGTTCTGTTGACTTAAAATCCTGCAACATCAGCACTAAATTGGCCTGTAAGTGTATTCTGGAGACCAATGACCAGTTATGAGACTATTAACTGCATTAGAAGCTTGTATTTATTTTCTCTCTTAGCCACAAAAAGCTCACCTGAGAAATACTTAAAAGTATAAATCTCAGCAAAGTTGTCAGCAAATCCCAGAAAAAAGACTAAATCCAAAGATGAATTATTGACAATTAAAGTTTGGTAGTCATGAGGCAAAATGTTGGCTTCATAAATGGAGTCAAGTGGGGTTCACTGGTGGTCTTTGTTCCATGTCAGGCCCCGCCTCTCTCACCCCTCACTTCCTGTCATCTCTCTGCTGTCAGCCATCTCATGTAGACATACAATACCACCAAAAAATGATTCAATATACACATTGCCACATATAAATGGCAAGGTTTAAAAAACAAACAAAAAAACATGGCAAGTAGGGATATCTAAACCCAAAAAATACCACTTGCTCCTTGCCTCATAGTTTGGCATTCCACCAAATTATAATCTGCAAACAAACAGACAACCAGCACAATTTCCATGTTTTGTAATCATATTATTGTGATTTCATTCTTGGTGGTTTTCACCTCCTCTAAAGCTCTCCAGAAACAAAACCAGACCTTGAAACCCGAGAAAAGCTGGCAGCCAAGCTGGGGATCTGCTTAGTGTTTGAGCCGACCGCAGATCAATATTTTTACTGTAATTCCATCAACCGTCATTACAGCTACAGCTCCTCGGGTGGAGGGTGTTGTGAGGAGAGAAGGACGGAGACATAGGAGAGCCACAAAACTAAGAAAGTTGGCCTTTCTTTGGTCCAAACTGGAAAAGTTGAGTTTATTCAATTTTGTCCTTGCTCCTTGCTGTTTCACACACTAGAACCACAAGCCAGCCAGGACTTGTAAACAGCAGTGACATGGACTAACAGGTTGCTTGTTTATTGGATGAAAGTTTTGATGTCCTTTTTCTCCTTTTGATCTTACTGATTCTGGCAACAGACGAGAGACTCTAGACTTCATTTTGTTCGGCTCAGTTTTCTTCATGTCTTCGTTTCAATCTTGTGAGAAAATTGTTCAATCTATCCATCTACTGAGATCTGTGGATGTTTGGACATCACTAGTACCCCATTAAGCATTCATGTTATGATCTTCAGGTCAAAAGACATTCCGATGTCTGGGTTAAAACTCTGCAAAATCTCATTAAAAAGTTTAATTTTCTAGAGGTCTAGGTTAGATATTAATAATTTTTTAACAGTATTAAATAACTGTGTTTCAAGAAAAATCAGGTCTTATCTATATCATAATATATTGCTGTTGGTTGCCATGGGTATAGGTAATCTCAATGGCTGTGTCCAAAATCCTTTACTATTCCCTAATCCCTATCTAGTTCTATGTAGAGGACTTTTTTGTGATAAATACATATTGTAAGACATTTTGTTGAGTGGACTTAGAGCGAAATGTGAGTACATTTATGTATATCCTGGTAAGCAATGACACAGCTGTCTTAAAGGGCTTTTATTGTGAAAGGAAAAAGTAGAACAAGTAAAGCGGCTATTGTGAATGTACGGGCTGGAACCGTTTTTTTCCAAATCAATAAATACACTGTTGTGAGAGTAGTGACATATTTTGGCGAGTCCAGTATGCTACAACAGATGATCAAGCAATATCACCATGTGCCAAGATTGGCAATATGTACAGTGTTTCGTCCAGCCAATAAAGCCAATTTGAGTTGATAGGTTCCAGATACATAGAATCAACAAGAGAACATTAGAAAATATAAAAAAATGTTGAGTTGGGTCAAGATCTCGCAGATAAAAGTTAAATGAACTCAGATTCCAGTGCGTGCATACGTTCTCTTAACTGTTATCTCAACCTGGCCAGCCAAACTGAAGTAAAAGCTAAAAAACTTTAAAGATCAAATAAGCTGCACAGAACTTGCCGGGTGTGAACTCTGTGTGGGCCCGCTGCCTTCATTTGCAGCCCCTCTACCCCGTAAACAGCCTCATGTGTTGTTTGGATTTTTATTCGGAAACTCTGCATTCCACTCGGAGAGAAATTTTACCTTCGCTGGTTTTGGCAAGAAGCAGCGTCATTGCTGAATCAGACCCCGCAGCCTGTAAAATAAAGGGAATAAAGAGGCTCGGCTGGCAATGAAAACACTCGCCGTTTTTTATGATCCACTCATAACACACACACAGTGGGTCTGGTCCATGTTATGTGGGAATCCGACAGAAGACACACACAGAGGGAAAGAGAAGAGCTCATCAGCAGATAAATATGTAGTGATTCATTATGACTTAAGTCATTTACCTGCTGAAGCATGTTGCTCCCAAAAGATGCACATAATGTGCTCGTAAAGGACTCCTTTGATTTTCCCAACAAAGCCAAAAGTTTTATGATTTCTGAAATACAGATTATGTGTTTGGACATTAACAACATTCTGCAGAACGACTTTATTGTCGAACCAACGTGTTTGGGCTTGTGGCACAATAAAGTTGTTCTGCATAGAACATGTGTTGCTGGAGTTTTACCTCTTCTGATTTTTCCCAACTCCACATATCTTGGTAGTTAACACATTTTCTCTTCCAACTAGTCAAATACCGACGCTTGGTCAGGGGCCCCACTATGGCGCTTTAGGTACCCTTCTAGCGTCACTTGTGTGTCAGACGGAGTGTCAATTTACGCTCCTTAAAGACTTTAAAACTCACAAAGTAGGTTTGTTTAGTTTTTCGGGTTTACTTACGGAACAAGAGTTGTAAGGCTTACGAAAAGATTGTGGGTTGGGTTAAACTGAATATGTTTGTAACGTAAAATAAGTAGCTGTTTGTTATGTCACAGTCATTCGTTAAGTAGCCTTAGTAAGTTTTGGTAAAATAAGTCAACGTTTGCTTGGTTTCACATGGGACACAAACAGCGGTCACCTGGGTTTAGGTCCTGTGTTTGTTTGAACCATCACACCTCCATCCAATGTTGTCTTTTTCGCTCTTTTACTACGTCAGTTGCTCCGACCGTCTAACAATGATACAGATGGGTTTACATTGGAGTTAGTTGAAAGCCCAGTGCATATCATACAGGCGCCAAAGGGTGCTTCTATGGGTTGGAATCAGACACCATGAGGCACTGACCAAACGTTAGTATTTGACAAGTTAGGGCTGATAATTGGTTGTGGAAGTATGTGAAGCTATGCTGGAAAACCTTACTCTGTTAAGCTAAGCTAACCAGCATATTTAACGTCTCCAACTCTTTCCAAGTCAACAAGTCAATGTATCTCCCAAAACGTCCAAACCTTGTTTTTTAGAGCTTTAACAAAAAAGAAAGTTTGTATGTTGATCAAACACTGAAGAAAGTACAATGGATTGGTAAACAGAGGCCTCACATGCAAATGTTCACTTTGAGAATGTGCATCATAATTATGTAGAAGGACACAGTTGTCTCCTTCAATCAGACACACATTTGTGAAGACCCTCTCAGCTCATCTGTGAGGCCAAACATCTCTGTCTCTTTGTTGGCTTGTCATGATGGCGGCGATAGCAAGTGTACTTGATTATACGTTGTAGAGTTTGGATGAAACGTGTGTCTGAGATCTTCAGTTTGAGTGCAGAGGCACAAATAGCGGGCAGACTTATAATGGCCACCATCACTGCTCTCAGGCAGAGAACATGAAAATATGTTCCCACAACAACGAACGTGGAGCATCCAAATTGCAGCTAGACATCACATAACACTAGGAGAGCAGTACATGGGGCACATAAAGCCCCAGTTTGTGCCTCTGGTGTAATCACCGTCATTATGTAACACTTAAATGTCTACAATCACATTTGGGGCTCCGAAATGCGCCTTGGCTCTTGTCAAAACCAAATCAAAGTAAACAGAAGACACACAGCAGGTTGTTAATATCATGCTGTTTGCAGTTCATTACACTCCAGAGTAAAAAGTTATTGGAAACTGAACTCACAAGTCTAGCCAATGGAACCATCGCAAGTAAAGATGGAGATGTTTCTACAAAGATAAGAAGTATACGGACAGTTGTGTTTCTTTGTAAACAGTGGATTTCCAGCAGCAGGCTACTGTTTTCAGCATAAAAGCTTGGATAAACACACTGTGACATCTATTTTATACAACACAGCTACCGTAGAGACTTCCTCAAAGGATGCACTAATGAACCCTCGTTTATAGCTCCTCCAGCGAGCTTCCTCACCCCTCGAGATGTATTTTAGGAATTGGGATGCTCTTCAAGACAAAGTGCTGAGATCGATTTCCGTAACACAAGCCGGAGGATTGAGGAGGCACAAAATTAAGAATTTTGAAAGCCCAAACATGTCAGATGTTATTTTTTCAGGATGTCATGCTGCCCCGAAACGGCCAAAAAACTTACTTGTGTTACTGTAGCTATAAGGACATCTGTTTTTATTGTTTAAAACCAAGTTTGAAGGAAAACACTCTGTTTAGTCGTATTAGACAGAGGGGTGAAATACCACAACATTTAGTCATCAGGATGTTTTATGCAGAGGTATGAAGTATACAATGGGTATTAACATCATCAGTACACAGCATCTAACACTGAATATTAAATCAGCCACATCCTAATCCATAACTCCCAGAGTTCTTTTTATTAGAATCTTTTCGTCATAACATTGGTCTGTTTACTCGTTGGTAAAATAATAGAGGCTGTCTTCATTTCTGTGTGCGTGACAATCATTTCGATTGACAGCAGCTGAGAGGCAAGTGGCCACACTCCATATCGTATTGATTTTAGCTTAGAAAGGCTGCTGTGTGCAGACGGAAGGATGGAGGGAAGAAACAAGGGAGAGAGTCCTGATATTGATGATGATGATGATGGTGGTGGTGATGGTGGGTGGAGTACAGAAACCCTGAGTGGCGTGATTGACGTGGGGAATTATGGAGGGCAGCAGAGGAAAAGAGCCTGAGGGAGAAGTTTAGTGAAATGTGTTGATGTGTTGGAATCCCGTAAATGCAGCAATTTGTCATTATGACTACAGTGGAATGAATATGCCCACTGGTTACATAACAGTGCTCATGCTTTCCAGTAAGGCATGCTAATACGCTAAACTATTGTAGCTTATATTTGCAATTTATATTCACTTGAAAAAATAGATTTTTCTAATATAGGTTGGGTAAGCCAAGTTGAAGCCATATTTTTTTATATCACTGTAACCATGATGTTTTCTCAAACATAAGTCCAGGGCTCAGAGTGAGTGTGAAATGGATTTTTGTTTGACTGGCAGACGGTTATTGAACCATGAAACTTTTTTCACTGAGCTTTATCTCGGTGTAATAACTGACCTGAAATGTACTCCTGGAAACACGTTGAAAATATCCACTGAACCAACTCACAGTCCGCCTCCCAGGTTCATCGGAGGTACGAGGGAGCAATTTGTCACATGGTGTAACCGGAGAATAACCAGAACCATTAACTGAAAGCAGAAGCAGGACTCTAACACATGTGTTACACAGAATACTCAGACAATCAATATACGGGTTGAATAAAAACAAAGAAGGTTTGCATTCAGACTGCTTTTCAATGTTTTGATTATTGTTATTTTTGCCAACCTAGTAAAAACAGGTCCATCTGTCAGTCCAACACTTTTGTCCAGAGCTAAATACCTAAACAACCTTTCGTCTGTCCAGAGTTAAATTTAGATCTGGACAGAAGAAAGTGTTTTTCCCTAGGGGTCACTTTAATTATGTAAAAAGTATGTATGCAAAAACACATTTGTCTCTCTTTCTCTCACAAATACACCATCCCTTCCCCACTTTACTCTTATTCTATATTCCCACTATACTAATATAGATATAGAGATTATTTGTTTTAGAGGACATTTACTGGTTCAGTCTCAGCACACCATCAACCTTGTTTCCAGCAGCAACAGGTATATGTTTTCAGCAAAAGAAGACTCCTTATAAAGATCTCCTTTTTAACCCACTACCTGCCCAGTGCACTATTAAAAGCCCCATTTCAACTACAGGAACTTTCCCCAGGGACTAGGAACCTCTTTGGGAGCTCAAAGATCAGGGTCTAAATAAAGTTCAAGGAACATATTTACTCCCCAAAAAGGCCCTGGTTGTGGATAGTACTTTCAGAAAGTACAATAACTTTCAGGGTGGGGTACAAAGACAGAGCTTTAGGACCATTTTAGGACGAGGGGAAATAATTTCTCTTTGTTTGATGACAATAAAAGTAATGTTAGACTTCCAGACTTATTTTTAAAAAGACAGAGAAAAAGAGATAGCTACAGCGAGACAGACATTTAGTCCCTCCGACTACCAGCAGCCCTCCTCCCATGTTGTTTTTTCATGTTAGCAGACTGATTTGCATAATCTTTGCAATGGAAACAAAAACCACAATTGGGCTTAGACAATCTTTTAGTTCCATGAAAAGTATTCCAGGGACTAAATTTACCAGGAACTTCTGGGTGGAAACCTGGCTAGGGTGAACGTTTAGCTGGCTAGGCTAGCTGCTAAATAGCCAGATATTTTTCTCAGGAGTTGTTTGAGACCAAAACAGAGCTGAAAGTGTGTCTAATTGTAAGGCAATGATATGTCTGCTGTTTTGAGCTGATTTCCCCAAGTGTCCAAAAATGTAATGCAGCTTTAAATGGTATGGTTTAATGTGTTTCAGAAGCATTAAATATGTCAAAGACTCATTCATTAGATTAGTTAAATCTTTCTTGCTGACAATAATGAGCATTCTTATTGAATTTTGAATGTAGTAAGTTGTCAGTGTGCCTTCCGACATTACTTGTTCGGGTGCAATGACTGCAAAGATTCTGAACTTGAGATTCAACTTGGAGTTGAGTCTCCCACTCAAGGTTTAGTGGCTGTGCAATAACGGGGCACAGAAGAGCCTCCATCTCTGTCAAAGTCTCCACCTCCCACATTTCTTGTTACTTTTTCCTTCTAGTTCACCTGTTTCTTCCCACCCCCTCCCCGTCACTCCCACACATTCTCCGCTGCGTCACCAGCAGCTCAGCGCTCCAACACTTCATTAGCTTCCATCATTCCATGCAGCGATGAACCTACAGGTGGAGAAACAAAAGTGACAGTGTGCGAAATATATTCCCTCCCACGTGGGGACAATCGCACCGAGCAAAACCGCCAGTGCTCAGTCTGTATTTAACAATTCTTAAACAGGCAGAAAGGATGTAATATCCCTTTAGGTTTGCTTGATTTCCTTCGCTGTGCCGGTTTTACTGCGGTGTGGTTGGATTATTAATCTATAATGCCTTGCAGATGTGTCCTGATTGGATCTATATGGGTAATATTACACACAGTTTTTGCACGCACATGTCCATATGTACAGTATGTGAACACACACGCGCAGACACACTCGTGCACACCAACGGATGCCGGCCGCAACATTAAAGGAAATTATATGAAGGAGGGATGAAAGTGGCAGTGAGCAGAGTGGAGCGGAGGGAGGAGTGTGATGGATCGAAAGCACCCTGAAGGAAAGGGGCATTAGAGGGGAGGGGCGGTGGGTTATCTCAGGACAATGTACCATTATGTATTTGTACGTCGTTACACCACAAACCCACTTATTACGTGCCGGTAATTTCGGGCCCCGGCTAATTTTTGCTGCTAAAATGTATCCGTGCATAAAGGAATCACCAGTTGTCCCTGGTTCAACCCAAACACACAAAATGGAGCCGCTAAACCAACAAAGAGGGCTGTTTCCATTTTCTGCCCGCACCATGTGGTTCTTGGAAGTTGCTTATTTTGTAGCTGCTAAATGCTTATAAGTATCGTGGACGGGAGAACAGAGTGCAGGTCTTTTTCCTTCTCTATTTAGTTTGAGTTAGCCGGGCCAGAGATTTGGAGCCGAGATAAACACATGAGCTACTTTTCCTCTGGGTTTGAAGCGGCTAGGTTTTCATTTTTGCTCTGGCTCTCCCCTCTCCATTAAAGGGAATCAGAGTAATTAGATCAATATTTTTGACTGTGAACGATCGTCTTCCACAACTAGGAGCCAAACAAATGGGCCTCTACTAAAGGGGAGTTTTCTTGAACATTGATAATCAATGAGACATCGACTTCAAGGATGCGTAGGAGGTTTATTTGAGACAATTTCTTTGTGGAGTGTGCTCATATCGACAGAAACCATAATGGCACTGTATCTGTTAGTCCAGTCCATGATGGAGAAGCGCAAGAAAGTGTCCCCCGATGATGCTGAGGATCAGAGAATTGATTTGCTGTGTTTTTTTTATTGGAGGGAAGCTGTGATTGATCAATACATAATCGTAAGTCTAACATTCACAATACAATATAGTTTCCTGAAGTCATAGCTGTCAAACAGAAAAGCACATAGGGTGTTAATCAGTTTAACACTTATTAACTGTGATGTGTGCATGCTTTTTGTTCAATCTTCAAACACATCACATCACAGTCAAAAAGAGATGGGTCATTCCCTACTCCCAAAAGTAGTAGACCAGTTAATTATCTATCATAACAACGATCAATTCTCGCCATATAGGTTTAAAATAATAAGTGAAAACCTTGACCCCCGTGCAGGAGGAAAAATCCTCTTATGGGGACCATGAATGTCTGTATGAACCTTTTCTGGTAATTCTGCAGCATCCAATGGAGATAATTCAGTCCGGACAAAAAGACAATGATTGGCATCTTTAAAAGTAGTGAGGCTAACAAAACCTCCTTTCACCTCCTGAAATGTTTTCATTTCGAAAAATCATTATTTATGACTCCAGCAGAATATAAAAGAAGCATTTGTGTCATGTCCTGCCTTAACATGCTGGTTCAATCAGAAATATATTAATCCCAGGAGCAAGAAACCATCAAATTCTCTGTGACTTTAAATCTTTAAGGATTTTTTTTTAATCTCTCCTTGTTCTCTCTGTTCACCTCATTTTTCTTTCTCTCTCCCACTTCCTGTGTCTCTCCACCCCCTGTCAGCTTTTGAGGACATGCAGATGACTAGTGATGAATAGTGATGAGCATATGGGACAAATATGTGTGTGTGTATGTATGTGTGTGTGTGCATGTATAGGCTTGTTAATGCAAGACCCGCAACCCTCCTCAGTCTCTGTCACATCTTGAAAACCCACTGCATCCCTCTGGGAGGAAACATCCTGATTCTGTCAACGGTGCCGACTCCAACCGGCTTTACGGGAGGCTCGGCTCCGCCTCCAAGGAGATGAAGCCCGCTGGAGAAGAGGAGGGTATCCAAAGACGGAGGAGGAGGAGAATGATAAACTGATACAGAGATTTGGCAAGAGAATAAAAGAATCTAAATTAAGATTGCGTGTAGAGAAGAAAAGCCAAAGTGGAGCTGGATATATTCACAAATATCCCGGTTCCCTCTGCAGCTAAACAAACTGTTTGTTATTAACCTTCAGTGTTTTTTTTTTTTTTTCATAAGCTGCTCTGTGCTGCTGTGGTTTTCAGTAAACAGTGTCAGTGCGGCACTCCACTGATAAACAGATTTCAGTGAGCTCTTTTAGGTCCAAACATTTCTCTTTTAGGGTAACACTGCCTTATAAAGTCTTGTTTGTGAGTAGATCAGAGTTACACAGGAGGAGGAAAGATTCCCTGTAAGACATGACGAAAGAAATTTGAGAAAAATCAATTTATAAATTATTTATAAATAAATAATAATAATTAATTGTCGAAGTCCTTTTTCATTTGCTTTTTCTGGCTCTTTATTTTCCAGGATTTGCTGCTTTTCTCTAGTTTATGTCATTTTAATTGAATATCTTTTGATTTGAAGATACCAACTTGGGTCTGGGAGAATGTGATGCGATTTTGTCTTAATCGTCCATCATTTAAAATTGATAATTTCAAATAACTAATTTCAGTTAGAGGTTTGATTTACGTTGATTTAAGATTCATTTCATGAATGGATTCTGTGATTAATCAAATCTGCAGCCATATTTCCAATTTGACCACATTTCGGGGACTGGCGGATCTGATGTTGTGATTATTTCTTTGCACAATTGCAGATTCTTTTTGGGAATAAAAATAAATCAATAAATGAAGATTCAAATTACAGTAAATTTACTAAAGGTCTAAAAGACTGTTTAAGTAATAGGTGGATTGGATTCATATAGTAAGACCAAGATCAGTCTTTTAAGACTGAAAGCAGTTCTTTGCCATTCCAGTGCTGCAAGTCAGGTTTGTGTTTGGGCATGTATTACTCATTTTGTGGTTACACAGTCACATTGTAGGGATTTGCCTTCCTTTCGAGGACACAAGTCCCAACAGTGTAAATCATTACATTTTAGGGCGAAGGCTTGGTTTAAGGTAAGGGTAAGGTTAGGCTTAGGTTTAGGTTAAGATTAGGATAAGGCAAGGCGCTACGAGGGTTAGGCTAAGACTCCAGGAAATGACTGTTAGTCAGTGTAATGTCCTCTAAAGTAATGGAAACATCATTGTGTGTCTGTGTGTGTGTGTGTGTGTGTGTGTGTGTGTGTGTGTGTGTGTGTGAGAGAATAGTCACTTCATCATCCTCCAAACTCTACATGCAGCACTAGTCATACTGGATTAAGCCCAAGGCTCAGATATCATTATTATCCAGTCACAGAGAGGGTTTCTGTATCAACAGCACTCACATTGCATAATCACAGTGAAGGCTTTCCAACTGAGAGGCTCTTTGTTTTGAGTGGTAAGCTCGCTTGATTATAAGTGAATCCATTAAGCCCCCATATGGACGTGTTGATCAGCCGCCTAAATCAAATGCCTCAATTAAATGGTTTAGAGTTTCTCAGCGGGCTCCTTGTTCCTGTTAGCAGGACAGGCAGACCTTTGTTTACCTGGATTATTCATTTTGTAAAGGTATTTGGATTTTCTGCGTTTTTTAAGCTCTCATTCTTTTAGGACGTCCGCTGTTGGAGCACAGCTGCCCCACCACTGGCTGTGTTTACACAGTGATTCCTTCAATAGCTGGGGGATAAACCAACAAATAAATGATATACTGACATCAGGATTAACTTTGCCCAGAGCCCGGAGAGCCGTTCCCCGTTATTACAAGAATCCTGCTTTACAAACTTTTAAAAATAGAACAGTCCCCTCTCCCCAAGCTAAAGAGGTGTAGCTTTCTCCTTGACAAGGGCTAGCAGCTAGCCCAGTTAGCTTTCAAAACTGATTGTGCTCACTGCTGTGTGCAACAAAGCTAAACAGCTAACTGGCATCTAACATAAGCTGCATATTATGACTTAGTATTTGTGGGTAAAAACACAAGAATACAGGCAAACTTTGCTAGGAGGCTGTTAAGCGACATTATGTAGCCTTTAAGTACACCTTAAGTAGGCCCACCCTTATTGAGAGGAATCCTCCTCCTCAAACGTTTAAACATGTTACTTTATGTTTTAATGTTTTTTGGAAATACGGTATACTTTCTTATTTTTGGTATATATATGTTTGGAACATACTCGGAATAAAGGCCGAAAGGAAACAACTTTTATTTGAATACAGACAGACAAAATATGTCTTAAGCTCTGCTAGCTGGCTGTAGTTGGTAGCTAAGATACTTTAGCTACTTTTTGGCAACCATTTACGTGCAAGGAAAGGTTGACGACAAAATGGTACAATGAAAGTGAAATGGTTTGCATAGAACAGAACCATCGCTACAGGGATTAGTTAAACCTGCTTTTTCTGCTACGACAAGAAAACACTGACCCTGGATTGAAGCAAAAGGTTTAACTAGGCTACCGATAACACCATTTCTTCTTTTCAACTTAAGTTGTAAGGGGACTTGAAAATGAGGGATTTGCATTCCTTCCCCATTTTCTGAGCTGTGCTTATCTCAAAAGAGGCTTCTTTATCGTATCTTGTAGCATAATAGCATGATGTTTGGGTGTGTGGAGACATAACATTTTGGTAAACGGCATGTAAAGGCTGTAGTTTCACACATTAACAGTAGCATTAATGGTACTGCAGAAACTTTTCAGCAATTCTTTAGCAACATTTCAGAAACACACACTTGACTCTTTACATGTGGCTACCCTGGAGATAATCTATGTGTAATGTACTACTATAGCAGACTAAGACTTAATTCCATATTATACACTAACTACACAAATGGCATTAAAGTGGCCAAAACTTATTCGCCCAGCTTTAAAATGAAAAATGAGAGGACAAAACTTGACCCAGCACTAACTGTAGTCTTGAACTTAGGAGTGCTTCTTGCACAACTCGCTCAACTTCTTGGTTTTCTTTGCTGTCCTCGCCGGCAGTGACTGTGATGAATGATAACATGAAGATACTACATCAGCAGGAAAGAGATACGTCCGCAAGGGAGAGAAGATGGCCTCAAACCACCAAATAGCTATTTAGTGGGTTGCCAGATATTTACAGCAGGACAAAACTTTAACTCATCCTGAGTGCTGGACGTGACAGTTTGGCTCCTGCAGAAGAGGTGACCTCAGAGTCAGGATGTGGTCAAGAATTTACAATCCACGCTCTGAGCACTTATTGCACTTGTGGGACAGACTGAGCTCTGCACAGACACGGTCAAACAATTGTGAAAAACAAGTGAATGCATGGGAGTAATAATGTTGTTTAGAAAAATGCATTTTTGTTCTGTCTGTATCTAGTTCACATTTACCCCAGTGCACTGTGATGCATTTGCAATAGTTGTGTCTTCTTTTCATTTGGTAAATTTGCCATATTTGATCGTTTTTCCTTATTGCAATATTTTTTTTTTTACACAATTTTTGGCATATTTTTAAGAATTTTGAATGTATTTGTTAGTATTTTATACAATGTTTTTTGATTCCTTCTGTATGCAAAAATAGACCCCTGCAGTACAAAATGTGTAACTCTGTCTCAAACGCTTTTTGAGGGCGAGTAAGGCTGTGTTCAGATTGTCATTAATGATGCAATCAAGTTGAGGCAAAAAAAAACACGGTTTAAAAAACTACTAAGTTTAAGCAAGCTTATCTTTTGCTGCCAAGGAATCCGGCACGACACTGCAAGGGCTGGTCAAATGTGCAAAAATGGATACACCAGGTAGATTTCTTTGCAATATTGATGCTGTAATTTCACTATTTCTCTCACCATCGTTGAGGAAAAACAATTGTCACAATGATAACTGTTACAATAGACTGTTGTGACCCGTGCATGAGCATGTTAGCCTAGGACTCGCAAAATGTATTTCCTCTTTGCAAGCGACAATCATTGAAATCAATATTTCAAAATACTTTTGTGAAATTACCCCGAAAACAACACGCTCACCCAACAATCAAGCCATGAACTGGCATTTTTGTGTGTGTATACTATGTTTACAATATTAATTTGTGATGTGGAGCCACAATTACAGTATAGGTGGGACTTCAGTGACACAAATCTTGAGTCTTTGAGTTATAGTTTGATTCCTGTGGATGTGGCAAAGAGCCAAATTGGGCTCAAAACACATTTCTTAATTCAATAAAATAAAGAATGCACTTCAAAAGGAAGCACATTACATTTTTGTGAGTATTTTGAGAGATTGAATTCACAACAATATTTAGAATGTTAGTGTAAGCTGTAAATGTCGGCTATTTTCTAACAAAGACAGCTGACAATGAAAAGCGCAAGGCAACACTTTCTTTATAGATTATTTCCTGCAATAGCTTCTATTTTCTTTCCTGTGACTGTCAGAAGCTGAGTGCATGAACAGGAACTGGACAAAATAGCATGAATGCCTCGTTATACAACAAATTCCCCAGAAATAAACACCACCTTTGTCAAGCTTATTTCTCTTTTCTATCATCCGAGTCTGTTTTGAGCGTGTAATTTGGTGTATTGTTGTGTTTGGATCACATTACATTGGAATATGTTCCAAATGATTTTTCTCCTGACTCTGTCATTGGACTGAAATGAAAACACTGATGAATGAAAGATAAAAACAGACATTTTCAATGTTTACTTTGACTGCTTGTTTCGCTCTGTGGGTGTTGTGTTTCATCCCGATCAAGAGTAAAAAATAGCTTTTTATGAAACAGGGAAAAAAACAAAAACATGCCGACTCTGGAGATGTGAACCTGAACCGTTGACACCGACTTAAAAAACAACCCACCAGTATTACCCTTTCAAAAAAAGAGTCAGTGCTTTAAGCTCAGTGATCCATGACGTGATGTGACATGACATTCTCTCTCCCTCCCAAATAAAAAGCTCCTCAGTGTTTCCTTACAGGTCAGTCCACACTTAGATAATCCACTTCCAGAGGAGGGTCCACCTTCTTCCTATTCTCGCCCTCCCTGGTTCTTTTCAAGCGGAGAAAAACTACTAACTAAGCCCAAGAGGCTCTTTGACAGCAACCGCAGCCACTTCTTTTCAAATCAGCCGTCCTAATTAGGGCCTTTAAGTGAATGCAGATCCTTATGCGGAGCGCCATATGCAGGTCTGAATATTCATGCGGGCACTGAGCTGGCTGTCCCTTCTCCGGCCCGGACGCAGCATTTCTCTTGCCCTCATTATTCTGACACGCTGACAATGAGCAACAAGGCAAAGAACAAGGAGGAGAGAGCAAAGTCAGCGCCTGGCAAAAGTTCAGTCCGAACTTCACGACACTGGGAAACACAACAAGCATTTAAGTTGATTCCTGCGTGTGGAATGTGTTCGCTGAAAGACTAAGTGGAGATTTTCATGTTCAGCTCATTATGAACAAGTTGTGAATATCTGACATTACTGCTGAGGTGGATTTTCTATCCTCTGGGCCTGGGAAATACAGCTTTCTGACTTTTAAATCCAAATAAAGAAGACTGGAAGCCACTTAAAAAAAAATGTGACAGTGATATTTGTACAGTACCCATATCTGCTATAAATCACAAAAGTGCATCCTATCCAAAAACGTCATCATATCATTATAGTGCTGAGACAATTAGGGACAGTTTTTTTGTTGGCTTCCAACAGTTTTGCAGTCACAAGGTGTAAACGAGGAAGTCAAAGTGAGCAATCATGGGTATTAAAAAAAACAAGTGTGAATTTGGTTTCCTGCAGGTTAATTAATGGATAATGGATTTGACTTCTGGAGGGATACTGAACTACTTGATTCTGCTAGGATAGACTAAGTATATTGTTTTTGCTTTCTTAAAATTGATCTTAAACTGTACCAAGCCTGCTTAAAAGGGTTAGTGTCTGATGCTGATTCTGTTGTTTCTGCTGTTCTGCCATTCTTGTAATCAGGAAGTGTTTGATGCTGATTCTGTTGTTCTGCTTTCCCTGTAATCAGGAACTGCTTTGAGAGGTGTGCTTTAGTTTCAATAGGTCAATTGTCGTCTTAACTGCTAGGTGGAGTGGCTTACACATCTCAAGGATATATATACTCAGACCACACAAACCTTTACTCCAGTGTATTTGACTTCTGGAGGGATACTGAACTACTTGATTCTGCTAGGATAGACTAAGTATATTGTTTTTGCTTTCTTAAAATTGATCTTAAACTGTACCAAGCCTGCTTAAAAGGGTTAGTGTCTGATGCTGATTCTGTTGTTTCTGCTGTTCTGCCATTCTTGTAATTAGGAAGTGTTTGATGCTGATTCTGTTGTTCTGCCATTCTTGTAATCAGGAAGTGTTTGATGCTGATTCTGTTGTTCTGCTGTCCCTGTAATCAGGAACTGCTTTGAGAGGTAAGATAAAATAAGATAAGATAATCCTTTATTAGTCCCACAGCGGGGAAATTTGCAGGCTTACAGCAGCATAGAGTTAAAGTGCACACAAGAGACATGAAAAAATGAAAAAAAAAAAATAAAAAAAATAAAAGAGTATTATAAATAAGCAATAAAAACAGTAGAAAAACACAATAACTAAAATATAACATTTACAGACAGAAAAAAACTATTTTAACTATTATTGCACAGTGTTTTTATTGTCATGTGGTCTGCTGGGAGCAGAGCTGGTTGTGCAGCCTGACAGCAGCAGGAAGGAAGGACCTGCGGTACCTCTCCTTCACACACCGGGGGTGAAGCAGCCGGTGGCTGAAGGAGCTGCACAGAGCTGCCAGGGTGTCCTGCATGGGGTGAGAGGTGTTGTTCATCAGGGATGACAGCTTGGCCATCATCCTCCTGTCTCCCACCACCTCCACCGTATCCAGTGGACACCCCAGCACACTGCTGGCCTTCCTGACAAGCTTGTTCAGTCTCTTCTTGTCGGCTGCTGAGATGCTGCTGCTCCAGCAGACCACTGCATAAAAAATGGCTGATGCCACCACAGAGTTGAAAAAGGTCCTCAGGAGTGCTCCCTGCACTCCAAAGGACCTTAGTCTCCTCAGCAGATACAGTCTGCTCTGACCCTTTTTATACAGTGCATTTGAATGATTAGTCCAGTCCAGTTTATTGTTCAAGTGAACACCCAGGTACTTAAGATTGCACAATCTCAATGTCCTGTCCCTGGATGTTCACTGGTTCCGGAGGACAGTGTTTACCCCGGCGGAAGTCCACCACCAGCTCTTTGGTTTTACCAGAGTTGATCTGGAGGCGGTTCCGCCAGCACCATCCTATGAAGTCCTGGTTCAGTTCTCTGTATTCCCTGTCATCGCCGGCGGAGATGAGGCCGACGACTGCAGAGTCGTCAGAGAACTTTTGCAGGTGGCAGGTAGCAGAGTTATATTTGAAGTCCGATGTGTAGATGGAGAAGAGGAATCGAGCCAGAACGGTTCCTTGTGGGGCCCCCGTGCTGCAGGACACCCGATCTGACTCACACTCCCTTAACCTCACATACTGTGGACGGTTGGTGAGGTAGTCCAGTATCCACGCAGTGAGGTGGTGGTCCACCCCGGTCTGCTCCAGCTTGTCCCTCAGAAGCAAAGGCTGGATGGTGTTGAAGGCACTGGAGAAGTCAAAGAACATGACTCTCACAGTGCTTCCAGCCTTTTCCAGGTGAGAAAGGCATCTTTGTAGCAGGTAGATGACAGCGTCATCCACCCCGATGCCAGATTGGTAGGCGAACTGAAGAGGGTCCAAAGATGAGATCACCAGGGGGCGGAGGTGCACAAGGACCAGCCGCTCCAGGGTCTTCATCAGGTGGGATGTTAAAGCCACCGGCCTGAAGCTGCTGAAGTCCTTGGCCCCGGGGTCTTTGGGACTGGTACCACGCAGGACGTCTTCCATAGCTGTGGTACCCTCCCCAGCTTCAAGCTCAAGTTAAAGATGTGCTCCACTATCCTGCACAGCTGGTCTGCGCAGGATCTGAGGAGCCTTGAGCTGATGCCGTCCGGACCCGTGGCTTTTCTCACCCTTAAACTCTTCAGTTCTTTTCTCACCTGGTTAATTGAGAGGGACAAGTTGGGGGAAGGGGGCTGTGTGCTGTAGGTTGTTGGAGTGGGGGTGGGGTGTTGGAGGTGTGCAGTGTTTGAGGAGTGTGGAGGGGAGCCGAGTGTTGTGGAAAAGGGGTGGAGGAGGAGGAAGAAGAGGGGGGTAATCCACAGGGGGTGCAGACGATGGGGGCTGCAGCGGCAGGGAGGTCTGGGTGGGGGAGGGGTGGGTGGCTGATCAAATCTGTTAAAGAATGAGTTCAGATCATTCACCCACTGTTGGTCCCCCACAGGTTGTTGGTTGGGCCCCTTGTGGCCAGACATGGCCTTGAGGCTCTTCCAGACTCCGCTGATGTTGTTCTGCTGCAGCTGATCCTCCATCTTCGTCCTGTAGACATTTTTCCCTTCCCTTATCTTCCTCCTCAGCTCCCTCTGCACAGTCCTCAGCTCCTCCTTGTTTCCTGATCTAAAGGTGTGCTTTAGTTTCAATAGGTCAATTGTCCTCTTAACTGCTAGGGGGAGTGGCTTACACTCCTGGCAGACAATGAGCAATCAGTAGGTAGGTCCTTAACCACTGCTGCTGGCTGGAAGCGTCAGGCAAACGAAGGCAGGGCGAACAAAGGCAACAGGGCGACTTCTTCAAGCAATGACTTCTCGAGCGTGTACTTGTACGGGTCAGTAATTTGTTTGTATTGACTACCATGTGCCTGCATCCTATTTCTGTCTGTTCCTCTGTCCGGTGGTCACGTAGACAGTGGGTCACTCCCAGGTGCCGTGACCCCACTAATCTCATCTATCCCACTCTCTCAGCCCATGGTGAGCAAGTGGTGTCGGGGGGGCTTTGGAACTGCCAGTCGGCAGTGCCGAAAGCTGAGTTCATCTCAGGCTACGCATCCTTGCTCTCCCTCAACTTTCTTGCTCTAACTGAGACCTGGATCACACCAGAAAACACCACCACACCCGCAGCTCTGTCAGATGTGTACTCCTTCTCTCACACTCCCAGAGCTGCGAGGCGAGGTGGTGGCACTGGCCTGCTAATTTCCCCAAAATGGAAATACTCTCTTGTCTCTGTTCCACAGTTCTCCCCTTCCTCTTTTGAATTTCATGCTGTTACTGTCACTTATCCAGTCAAGCTCACCATTGCTGTGTGTATCGCCCACCAGGCCCTCTTGGTGAGTTCCTGGAGGAGCTTGACACACTAGTCTCGCACTTCCATGACGATGGCTCCGCGCTCATCATGCTCGGCGACTTCAACATCCAGACTGATAAGTTAGAACCTCTGCTTTCCTTCCTCTCCTCCTTTGACCTCTATCGCTCTTCCTCTCCTCCTACCTACAAGGCCGGCAACCAGCTGGATCTTATCTTCACTAGACACTGTTCTACTGCTAACCTCTCTGTCACTCCCCTCCAGCTCTCGGACCACTACTTCATGTCCTACTCCCTCTACCTCTCCACCCCCCCCTTACTTCCTCCACCTACCCACATGGTTTCTACCCGTAGTCACCTCCGCTCCCTCTCCCCCGCTGATCTTTCCTCTTCCGTTACCTCTGCCCTCCCTGACCCTGAATCCTTCTCTCTCCTATCCCCCGATACTCCTACTGATCTTCTCCTCTCCACCCTTTCCTCCTCTTTGGACAACCTCTGTCCCTTCACCTCCAGGCCTGCACGGCCAACTCCTCCTGCCCCATGGCTGTCGGACTCAGTGCGTACTGATAGACGGAGCCTAAGAGCGGCTGAGCGTAAATGGAGAACAGGCAAACTCCCGGAGGACCTTCTTAACTTCCAATCTCTCCTTTCCACTTTTTCCTCCTCTCTAGCTACTGCTAAAGCAGCTTTTTTCCACTCTAAAATCCTAACCTCTGCTTCCAATCCTAAAAAACTCTTTGAAACTTTCTCTTCACTCCTCCAACCCCCACCCCCTCCTCCTACTTCCTCCCTTCTCCCTGATGATTTCGCCAACTTCTTTGACAAGAAGGTAAACGATATCAGATCCTCCTTCTCTCAGCCCCCTCTCCCTGTCCACCCTCTCCCTCTCTACCCTCTCCAGCTCTTCCCCCTCAGCTCCCCCTTCCCTCTCCACACCCCATCTTACCCTATTTTGCTCCCCTCTCCCCTAACGAGGTCCTCGACCTTGTTACATCTAACCACCCCACCACGTGCTCCCTTGACCCGATCCCCTCCCCTCTTCTTCAGTCTATTGCCACTGAACTCCTTCCTTTCCTCACCCACCTCATCAACACATCTCTCATCTGGGATGCTTTCCCTCGGCTTTCAAGACTGCCAGAGTCACCCCCTTCTGAAAAAACCATCACTTGACCCCTCTGATGTCAAGAACTTCAGACCGGTTTCTCTTCTACCCTTTCTATCCAAAAGACTTGAACGCGCTGTCTCTAAACAACTGTCTTCCTACCTCCACCAGAACAACCTCTTGGACCCCCACCAGTCCGGGTTCAAGGTTGGTCACTCGTCAGAGACGGCCCTCCTTGCGGTGACAGAGTCGATTCACGCTGCGAGAGCGAACTCTCTCTCCTCTGTCCTGATTCTCCTGGACCTGTCAACACGGTGGTCCAGGAGGGGATTGGTCTCAGGCTCTGCACTCTCCCTGCTTGCATCCACCTGAGGTCCCTGACATGGAGGGGGCCGATCCACCCGGGGGTCACAGCAGTTTTTTCTGTCCTGGCCCCTCATCTCTGTGGTGGAATGAACTCCCCACCGACGTCAGGACAGCAGAGGCATGCATTGCCCATCTTTACATCTCGTGGAGGCTGAAAACCACCTCTTCAAAAGAAGTTCCTACTACCCTGAGCCTTCCTCATTGATGATGCACTTATTGCATTCGACTTGAGTTGTTGCACTTATTGAATTGCATCTGTATTTGTTTACTGCACTTATCCTATTCGTAGTAGTTTGTAGCACTTATTATATTCGTATTAGTCTGTTGCAATTATTGTTTTCGTAGTAATTTGCCTCTGCACTATACTTTTGCTCTGGTTTATGCTTTAAGATGCTTGTTTAAGAAAGGAGCTCCTTCCTATCTCCATGCACTTATGACTTCTGGTGACTAGTAGTTTTCTTGAATACCTATGTTGAATACACTTCCTGTAAGTCGCTTTGGATAAAAGCGTCTGCTAAATGACTGTAATGTAATGTAATGTAAATGGATAATACCAGTTTTTTACAATTTGGATCTCATTGAATTTGTAGTTTTGTCCATCCTTCTTATGGGTGATTACAACATCGTTCACACAAACTTTATAGCTGGGATCTGGAAACCGAGCAACATTGCTAAAATGATGTCCAAAGGGTAAGAGCCTGTGTCCATATAGTGTTTTTATAGTGTGTATTTTTATCTGTTCCCAATTAGGAGAGTGCGTATGAGGCAGCATGTGGCCATCGGGAGAAAAAGCACTACGCAGACTCTCATGTAGTGTGGATGTAGACTAAGAGAGAACATTTTTTTTTTTCCTTATTACCATGCTAATATGATAACATCATCTCTATAAATGATTTCAGCTATGTCACACTTCTCTTTATTATCGACAAATAATGGGACGCTGCTCCTATCCTGACACCATTATCACAAAAGAGGGCACAGCATATGACAGGCATTTTAATTGGTAGCCTGCTCAGGAAGTAAAGTGTGTTATGTAGTGAAATAGCTGCGGCTTGCACTTTCTCTCGCAAAAACTGTGAACGTTTGTTTCAGGAGTCAGAATGGCAGCGTCAACAGAACAGCGGTGTCACGGCGAGAAGCAGCGGTAACAAGCGCAGGTGTGTGTGTGACTGTGTGTGTGTGTGTGTGTGTGTGTGTGTGTGTGTGTGTGGGGGGGGGGGGGTAAATGTAGAGTCAAAATGATTCGATGAGTGCCTCTACTGGAGGAGGAATGTGAGGTGAAGAATGAAGAGCGCTGCAGCTCCAGCGTTGACAGCTCTGCCTGTCCTTCACCTCGCTGCTCCGCTCAGGCTTCAACACCTCCTGCAGCCTCTCTCGCTTGGACGAGCTCCAAGTGCCGCCAAGGTCAGGAGAGCACTGTCATTCAACACCACTCTCTGTGTGTGTGTGTGTGTGTGTGTGTGTGAGATGTTGGGGAGTGGAGGGGTGAGGGCAGGGGGTACGGACATGTGTGCAAGAGCAAACACAAGCCTAGACGTGTGTGTTTGTGTATTAGTTGCTGTGGTAACTGCAACAGACAGTAACAATGGCAACGGTGGTGGAGTTTATTTCTCCAAGCTGTGTTTAACTCTGTGTGTGTGTGTGTGTGTGTGTGTGTGTGTGTGTGCGCATGTGTCTCTTTGTAACAATCCAGTCGAAATATCCACCAGTTCTGACAGTCCCACTACAGATCTGGATCATCCATATGTCAAAACCCCATACCAGTGTTCTGAGCAACAGCCTTTCAGACATTCAAAGAAAATACCAAGCATTCTGCACTGGATTATTTAAATTGATAAAATCAACTCTGTAGTAGGATACAAGCTTTGTAAAGTATTGAGAAATCATTGTGATTCTGCTTCTGACTGTACATAAACAAAGACAGTTTACAGGTGATTTGTTGGTGCGGTTGTAGGTTACAGCCAACTGAAACCCCTCCACTCACTCCTCCCTTTCCAAGGGTGTGGTAACGTGAGCACCCAAGATCAAAAGCCGTGGTAACATCGTTTGCCTTGCTCGGAGGCCATCCTTACCTGACACTGCTGTAAGAAACAACGGAAGTTAGAAAGGCGGACGATACTTACGAGACAAACAAGGCAACGTGCTCAGATGACATAAAAATATGATGTAGTAGGGCTGTAACGGTTAGTTTAATGCTTCATTCAAAAAGGTTGCCATTAAATTGTTATCATTAATAAGTCAGTTCAGTCCATCCCTAATTGCGTTCGTTGTCAGACAAAATGTATTAAAAAAAAAAGATGGATGTAGTACTTTCCATGTTACTGTCTTAAGAAATATTCTGCTTAAATCAATACTTGTTGGCATTTAGCCTTTCAAAAACTACATTTTACCTGCCAAAAACAGTTTATTCTCCCATACACATCCGTATTTATGTGGCGGCCTAGCAGCAATCTAACAGCACCATAAATTATATTTAAATAAACAAAATAACATAAAATCACATTTTCACATTCCAAGCTTCATTTAAAAACCTCAATCAAAGCTTCAAATGAAACGAAAAGGACATTCAGTACAGCCCTATGACAAAGCTTGTCTTTTGGATTCACAGTGTGGTCGGAGATAAGGAGGGACCGGTCTGTATTATTAATTATGTCTGAAAACTCTGACCCAACAATTTAAGAAGACACCCCAATAAAAAAGTGTTTTTTAATTGTGTGTTTTTACTTGCATGTCCAAAATTACTGAAACATTTTCATGATGTTGACGTTATTTGAATACACAATTTAAAGATATTATGTTGAGTCAGGGAATAATAAGTCTTTCTGCTAATAGATGCTCCAAAATGACATACAGGCCCTTCAAGCCTTCTTAGACCAGGAAAAGAAATCTCCTTTTTGATAACTACTGTAGACACTCACAACAGTATCAGATACACTGATACATTCTATTGATAATAATGTCCGAAAAACCTGCTTTCGATCACGTTTTAATGTCTATATCTGCTCCTTTCATGGAGGTATTTGAGGTTCAACAACAAAGAAAACATTAGAAACCAAGAAAAGGAACCCAGGTTTTAAGTCTATAAGATTTAATATAATCTGACAAATTGCTTATAATCAACACAGCATTGATTGACTTTTGTTTTCTGTTTGTCCTACAGACCATTTAAGCCTAATACTTATCTTAACACTGAATGTAAAGACATTAATCTGAAATCTAAAAATCAAATGCATTTTGAAACTAAATCTAACAACAACTTTCACTCTAACTTAACATCTTTCTGTCTCTGAGTCCATCTGTCCCAGATAAGATGCTTCCTGCTTTCGAGGATCTTGCCAGCTAATAACCAAGTCTCTTTTTCTCCGTCTCCGTCTCCATCTCCATCTCCGTCTCCACCATAAACTGTCTGCCGTCTGCAGTGAGAGTGTGAGGAGACAGTGGTTTGGCAGTGAGGAATAATCCCTCCGATGCCGGTCACCCTGCTCTCCTCCCCTCCCTCTCATCACACTGGAGGGTCTCACCTCCCCTCTCTCTCTTGATACTTCTCTCTTTACTTCTAAGTTCATCCTCTCTTTTTAATTGCCACTCACTCATGTCCACTTCACTGCACTGAGTGCCTCTAGTCGATCACTCCGCTGAATACAAGGGACTCTCTTTAGAGACTGTTATTCTGGTGTTTATTTCACGCTCAGTGAGTGACCTCTTTTACATCTCTGGAGCTTCTAATTCAGAGTGAGAGAGGATGTGGATGCTGATCATTCAGGCGCCCATCGCTCATTTACTTCACTCTTTAAAATTTCCTCTCCGATGTGCCAGAGAAGTTCTGTCTGACCTCCCCTCTCTCCGCCTTCCTCGCTCTCATTATCATGTCTTTTTTTGTTTCTGTATTCCTGGCCCTACAGGAAACTTCTGCCCCTGCGGTTTTTTTTTTTTACAATCTGATTCAGTAATGAGAGGAAATCAGAGTTTATCTGCTTCAGAGACAGACGAGCGAGAGAAGAGTCAAACTTCTCCGAACCCTGGGGAAGGAAAACAAAGCATATTTTAGCCATTTCTGGAGGCTGCAGACAGATAACCACTAATGAACACATGGATCGTTGTGTGGCTAAGCTCGGCTGCTTCCATGCAAAGAAATGCAAAACTCAAATTAGTGTTTCTATGAGTTGAGGTGAGGAAACAGTGAAGGCACAGTTTTTTGCTTTACTTCATTTGAATCCACATCCACTGCAGCCTCAGCGTAGCATTTTACACCAGTCAGTGTCTGCTGACTGTGGGACTGGATCATGTGTGACCCGGCTCTGGCCCGTTCGTTGGTGCCAGATTTGGCAAGCTTTTAAAAGATGTCACCCAATTTAAGTGGAGAAAAAAACTCCCGTTAGTGGTGCTAAGGTCATCTTTGGGCTGGTGTCAGAATCCAAAATCAGGCCAATGTAACTGAGCCAATTCAGACACATAGTCCATAGTGATCATGGTGATAATATTTAAGCCAGCTGTTTAGCCCAGAGGTAGGTAACCTCAGTTTAACCAATAGCACACTAGCATAAAGTGCGCAAGAGACTTAGCCTCTTATTTAAATGCCAAATTAGCTCTTTGACAGCCACTGGCAAATGCACAGTTTGTTATTTAGTTAGTTAGTTTGGTTGATTTTATTCCCTCACCTGCACTCTGCGAGGGCTCTACTCTGCCACTGATTGGCTAGTACTTGTTGCGCTCTTTGCAGATACATTTTTTGGTGGGATTGGGATTTGATGACTGTTAGATGTCAGAAATGGATGTTTTCATAAGGTTGGCAGACTTCCTCTATAGTGTTCTAATTTACATGTATGTACAATGTTCTGATTATGGGAGAAAATGTGTTTTGAAAAATGTTGCTATGGCATCAGATTCCAGAGCGAATGAAGAAGGAAAGTGTGATACAAATTTATGATCGTAATGGATGAGAACCCTTCGTGTATTTCTGTTTTCTTTTTGTGAGGAGAGACACTCCATAGACAAATAAATTGTGGGTCAAATTCCTGAAGAAGCTACAGTAGCTGAAGGCCTCCGATCTACTTTACAAGCAATAGCTGTCATTAAGTATTAATAGGTTACTATCAAGAGAAGTAATGTGGTGATGTGTGCTAACGATAAGCCTAACCCTAACCCACACACTGCATAGATGCATTTGTAAGCATCTATGCTGCAAGATGCTTACTTTTTATGCTTTTATATCTATTGATGTTTTTGGGAATGCGTCTTTTTCAGTGTCCGTTCACCTTTGACTTGTATTATATTATTTTCTTCCTGTTTATGTTGGGATGTGCATGCACTACCTGATAAAGCACGTGTTTTTATAAAGAAGAAATTCTGCAAATTCTAAGTCAGAATTTTGGCATCACACCACAGCAGCTTAATTCTCTGTGCTCCACTCACTATCACTAGAAGTAACTAAATTAATGGAGGACACTAACTGAACATATGCAGGATAAAATGTTACATTTAATTAGAAGACTATCTCGACTGTCACCATTGCATTTGTGTAATTTGTAGAAAAATGTCCCCCAGTCTGTAGATCAATTTCATGCACCAAGAGTCACATATCGTAAATGAATTTGTTGCGAAGAAATTAAGGGATTAAAGTGGATTTCAAAATCTGATCAAGAAGAGGGTTATGTTTGCATAAATATTTATGACCACACAGCAATACGACCCCTGCCAGTCACCTAAACCCCTTCACTCCACTTCTCCTCAGATAGCTTGACTTAATTTGTCTTTTCATGATTGCTTTCATTGACCGTTTCCATATTCCTCCCTGGAGTGTAATTCTTTTGTCACGCGATCTTTCATTGCTGAATTTAGAATTTTTCACATGCAGAGCAACCTTAAAGACCTAGTGACCATAAACTGATTTCAACAACAATGAATGTGTAACACACAAATACTTGTACAGAAATTCAGCTTTTGTCAGTTCACAAAAGGAACCAATAAGGGATAAAAATGGAGTTCATCAGCTTTGAGTGGGTGTTGAAATAATCTGCATGTGGTGCATAATGCAATTCCTGTTCTCACTCAATTCATTTATTTACTCGCACAAATAAAGAATACTCTCGTTGTTAATATTACCAATTTCATGCGCCCTTGCATAATGTGATTATTAAGTGAATGCATATGTGTCGCCTTCAAGTGGCTGCACTCAAAGCCCCTGCTGTTATGAATTATAGCTATATTAGTCCCATGATATTTTCTTCCCCTGCGTGCAACTCCCACATTATTATTATTTGAGAGAGCGAAGCAATGAAGGCTGGGTGTAAACAAAGGCAATAGCTGTAAAAATGTACATCTCAGGGCTCGTTAAGCAAATGTAGTAACTCGGGAAATCTATGAGGAACGGGTTTACTGACTGTGTGATGTTTAAATCACCAAACAGACAGTAAACGCGGCACAATATGATATGAGTCTCATCCCAAATATCTATTATTACAGCAATTATGACCTGAAAACAAAACAGTTTGATGAGAGCTCTTAAAACACTGTTTTGTTCGATATCTATATATATCGCTTTTTTCACAACAGTGTCATCTGGAGTTGAGTACGCTGTTTTGTTGGTATTTCCATGGCTATAACCTGATGGAAGAGGTCAGGAAATCAATATCTATGAATAACCTCATGAGAGCCAACAGGAACATGAAGATCAAATATTGTGTTTGTATTTCCAACATGGTGACATTTGAGGAACGTATGAGAGTGGCTCTAATCATAACCTGTCACACTCTCTCATTTCTATTCCACACACAGCTGGAATGTTCCTGCTTTCAACATGTAGAGGAATGTATTTATCAATAACGTGATATCCTGTTTAGTTGATAAATACTCTCATTCATTTACATGTAAAATTTGTATTTGTTTTCTGTGTTATTATCATATTTATCTATATACAGAATGCTGATTTTAGGTGAAGAACCCCAAAAACTAAATTTGTTTGATTTTTTTTCTCAACAGTGGCGATGCAGGACATTTTAACAATATCTTTATTTATTATGTATTATTAACCTTATTTACGGACAAGTCTACTGTAATATTTATACAAAATATTTTTCCATATTTTAGTTATCTTTTCTAGTCTGCCACTATTAATAGGAATAATTTGCTGTTGCTGCTGTTTGCTGTGAGAGCTAACTCAACACTTCCTGCATCTGTTTCACATTAAAAGGCCTTCATCGGTTCAGGGGGAATGTTTCCCAACTGAATCCAGTTATTGCTTCTGTACAGCGTTTAGCTGTATGTGGTCTTTTTATAGACAGCACATTTGTTTCTTCATTTAATCCTCCTCAAGTGGTTTGTATCTCACCAAATCCTATTTTATTTATGTTTGTGAACGAAGCAGCACAAATATGGATCTGCGGCTTCTCGTTGGATTTAGCTTGAAGGTGCTAAATTACATCTCCAGAGCATATGTATGATTGAGGGATTGCCTCCACATAGCTCTCAACAGTATTACAGTCATTTAGCAGGCGCTTTTATCCAAAGCGACTTACAATCAGTAGTATATTACATATCATTCACCCATTCACACACTGATGACAGGCTACCATGCAAGGTGCCACCATCAGACTCTAACTAACATTCATGCAACATCCAGTCCACACCGATGGCAAGCCTTCAGGAGCAACTTGGGGTTAAGTGTCTTGCCCAAGGACACATCGACTGCCGAAGCCGGGTATCGAACCACCGACCCTCTGATTGGAGAACTACCTTGCTCTCCACTACGCCACAGCCGCCCACACGTATGAATTGATACATGACAGAATGTTGTACATTTGATTCGTACCATATTCCAGCAGATTGCTGCTCTTTATTTTCGTCTTTATATGCTACTAAGATGTTTAGCGAGCTTTTTTTCAGTGAATCACATGCTGCATTTTGTGCAACACAAAAGGTTATAAGTGAAGATATATTCAACACTTTGACATTAGAGACGGTTAATTGCATCTTGCATTGTTGGGTTCAGGCAACAAAATTACTTTGGTTGATGCCAATTAAGTTGATACGATGTGTTTCATCCTTGAAGACACTTTTGACTTTTTCAATATTTCACGAAGACCATGTTATTCACGCTGGAACTAGCAGACGCTCCATGGAGCAGGAAAGCAAATTAAATATAGCCAACACTTTAATTCACAGTGTTATTCAGCATGTATATATATACTTTGGCAAATTAGTTGTATAAAAATGTAATTTCTTTTGTTAATTCTGTTTACTCTGTGTACACAGCATCTATTTCATGTCTGTCTGCCCTGAAAGATGTTTCCCTCCTCTGTTTCTCTTTATTTTACATTGCTTCCTTTTGTCTTCCCTCTTTGGGCCAAAACATATTCATACAAAGGACATATACATAAATGCAAAGCAGAAAATGTACATATTAATGCGTTACCCACTGTATTATTGATCACAGCGGAGGAGAGTATCCACAGCCTCAGGACAGAATCCAGATCACTGCCCCTTGATGACATGACACCTGTCCAATTTGATAGTCAGTTCCTGCATGGTTCAGAGCTGAGTTTTCCTATGTGAGTGTCAGTGCCTCTTCTGCTTCCTCCTGCACCCCCCCCTTAATGTCATTCATTGCCTGATTTTCAGCATGAGAGGTAAGCCCAGTGGACTGTAGAGCAGTCCATCACTGAATCAGCTTTTAACAAGAATATCCTGTTCGTCCCAGCTCTATGCAGCCCACCCCCCCTAGCTGTCAACACATCATCCAGATAGAGTGAATAAATAAGTAATGGGGGGGGGGCGCGTGTTTGCATCGTAGGCCGAGAGATGTTTGCTGCCTCGACAAAGCCTTGGGGCACTGGAGCAAACCCAACCTGCTCTGGACTTCCCCTAATCAGCCGCTGTCCATCAAGGCTTCCCCCGCTCTGCTGAGTCGGCCCATCCGGGGAATCTGCCTCCTCCACTGCAGCCGCCGCCGCCGCCGCCGACCTGCTATCTCCAACTATACACAAATTAGCTGCGTTAGCGAGGCATGCTCCAGGGCATCTTTTAATTGGCAGATACTGAATGACATCCTCCGCTCTGTTTCTTCATCATCTGGCAGAGAGAGAGAGAGAAAGAGAGAGAGAGAGAGAGATGAACAGACCCAGGTAGAGATTTTGGAAGTCACCTTGGCTAAAACCGGCAGGCTTTAACCGGCTCGTCTCCCGTCCGACACCGTATAGTCCCTCATATTATTTTCATATATTTAGCATTCGCCTTCTGCCCAGCATTTCTATTTACTGCATATGCCAATAAGAAATCTATACTGCATTCTCACCAATGCATCTCAAGGTTCAGTGTTCAGGCCTCCTGCTACTATCCGTGATTGATTTATTGAATGCATTGGTTTAATGTAATATTAAGCATGGCCATGTCAAGCAGAAATCTTCAAAACAGTGCCTTAAGCTTATGGTTTTTCCAATAGCCCTTTAATGCTGGCGCCAAGAAAACTCAATCAGAGGGCCTTGGATGGTTTTCAGACATCCAACTAAGACAAATGACTTCCTTTAAAAGTAAGCTGGAAAGGCATTGGTTTTGTTATTTATTAATGAGATATTACAGCTTAAAAATATGATGTTTTTTGGCATGTTTGCTTGACTGAAAGGTGTCCAGGTCTATAACTGTCAACAATGGTACATCCTGCTTTCTCTTTGCACCCCAGGCTTCAAAAACAGGTAAAATGGCAGTAGTGAGTGGAAAATGATATCAAAGACACAAACAGATCTATATTTTTCATATAATGTATCCGTTCTGTATGTCCTTTTATCTGCCTAAGAGGCACCAAAGCCTGGTGCAAAGTATTAAACATTTGAACTTCTTGTTCCCCTCCAGTAGTTTCACTATAATGACACATATCCATTTATTAAAGTGTTCTCCTTGGCTACTTTAATTAACAAAACACACCAAGTGGACAAACAAGCTCCACTGTGATTCATTGTCATCTGTGACAGATGTTGCATAACACGGTTCACTCATGACATCATAGTTCTGCTTCATGCTGCCACTTGTTCCATCTGCACATGTTGGTGCATCTCTGAGCAATGAATGTATTTGGTGCACAGGTGGGCCGTACCTCTGACTTTGTTGTGCACGAGGGTGGGAAGCCTGCGGGGGATTATGTCCTTGTCAATGCACTTGCAATTGTAACTGGTTTTGTCATGGCATCTGGAAGGATGGGTATGAAACTGGGGAGCATTCATTTATTATGCGGAACCTTGCTTAAAGGTGAAAAGAAGCAGCTGGTGAAATTGTGTTTCACAGAGTTTGTGCATGTCACTGGACAAGAGTAGTGTTTGCAGAGAAAAGGATCCCTTTTACAAATTGTTTTATAATGTGGCTAAGGTGATCCGATTCCAGTTAGATGTAAATGATCACGAGAAAGTACAGGTGTTGGTACAATTACACAGATTGAGGGCAGATTGTGATCTGCTTGGCTAAAACAAAAAGATGGTGTCCACTTTGAACACAAGTGTTGACACAATTGAATTTACGATCCAAATACCAAAACTATTTTGGCCGTTATACGTAATGTGAGGCTTGGTTGTTTGAGCTGAACTGAATGGTTGGATCTCGCTGGATTTTAATGTGGACGCTGATGTAATCAAATTAAATCATCAACAATCCATTTTAATGCAATGTGTAAAGGGGGTCCTTGAAGACTGAAGTATATAGAAGAACTGCAGAGGTTCATTATTTTAAATTCCAGTCATCCAAGCACTTTCTATCCTCCAATGTCACAGAAAGACGCTTGTTGACTGTGACCTGGTTGTTACCTACTTACAACTCGCAGCGCAGCCTAGCTTGCCACAATTAGCAAATAACCCAGCCTGCTAAATGGCGCTTAGCTCCAAACTATGACGCTCTACGTACACATAGTGTCAGGGTCCACGTGTCATTATATGCTGATGACATGCTTCATGTCTTTTCAGAGAAAACTTCCTTCACCACAAGTAGTTAGGTTCTGGCAAAGAGTACGGTTAACATTAACTTGACTGACAACCAAGTGACAAACGAGTCACATGACTATGTAAAGTAACTTTAGTTTGGCATTGGACACAAATAGTGTTGTCCGGGATGAAAGTCCTATGTTTATTTGAACCATCCACTACTTATCTCACATTTAATACTACGTCAGTTGCTCTTCCCGTAATGCCGTGTGTGTGAGCTTGCTACTTTACTTATATTTTGTGTTCGATACTTACCGTTGCACAAGCTTTATCTCACAACGGTCAGCTATTCTTTGTGTATTTGTCTATTGTCAGGAAAACATCGATAAACCGCCAATGCTTTTAAACGGGCACTGCAATGATGGAGGCCTATGGGGATTCCACATGATGTCAACCTGTCTTTATGAACCTTTGCTAAAACAAATCACATTTAAAAGAAAAAGAGAAAAAGGAGCACCTGGTCCACCACTACAATGATCCAGACTTTGTAATTCACAGACATGCCTGGACATAACCTGTAATTACGTATGGCTAAAGTGTAACCACCTGTCAAGCCTTGATGAGCTAATTAAGAGGCAGTTAGCTGATTGTGTGAGCCGCAGAGTTGATGTTAAGCCAGATCTGGGGATTGAGTGTGTGTGTGCTGCTATTAGCCATTAAGGGTTTACGCTGGACTGACTTCACACAATACCGGCCGGGGACGGAGCTGTCCTTTACACAGGGAGAGGAAAAGCCACATTAATGGAGGTGGAGGATTCTCATTCTCTCCGTCCTTCTACGCCTCTATCCCTCTCTCATTACCCATCTGTGGAGTCCCTCGTTTGTTTCACATGCTCTTCATAAGAAACAATAAACTGACCCCCTTCCCCTCACCCCGAGGTGCTTCCTTTGGGGAGACGGAGGGGCCCTTTGAAAGACAGAGAGTGCAAGTGTGTGTGACGCTTTGTGTGAGAGTGTATTAGTGTGAGGGTCTGAGTAATTAAGTGCACGATATTGTGTGTGTGTGTGTGTGTGTGTGTGTGTGTGTCTGTGTGTAATGGCCTGCAAGTGGGTTCCACTCAACTGTGTGCGTGCTTGCACATGTGAATGTGATCACAAGTGCGAGTGTGCGTGTGTGTGTGTGTGATCTGTTTCCAATTAGCCCTGTTGTGTCCCCGGTAGCCCGGAGGCATGACTAATGTCTTGGTGGACTGAAGCCCCGGCTGATGTCGCTGAAAGGGCCTCCATCTGCTGCGAGATCATCACAATGAGGAGCTGGGTAGTCACAGACAGAGGAGAGCGACAGGGACTAAAGGCGACGGGCATCATGGGAATGACGGAGAGGGGGGTGGGAAATAAGCTATTAGGGACAAATTGCGCTTGGGGGGTGGCCACCTTTACTTATACATGGTGAAGAATGCCATCAGCACCGTCTGGCACGCGAGAGGGAGAGCATGATCACAAAGATGAATGTGCACGTTATTGAGAGGGTTCTGGATAAATCAGATATCAAGGTGTTTAGAGAAAAACATCTGTCCAACATTTGTCAGAAAAAGGAAAATAACATTTTGATCTGTTTCATCCTTTTCATGTTGGGTCTTCTCTCTTTTATGTCATACTCCGATTCAAGTCAGTCATCTTTCAAAATACGGAACTTCAACTTTATTGAACACATACTGTCTTATGTCTTATTTAAGATTTGACTCAAACTTGCTCACCTGCTTATATCGAGAATTGCTGCTTTTCCGGGGAAGAAAATAAAACAGTTTTACTTACAGATATAAGAAGAAAGACTTGTGTTTAGATAATGGATTTACAAAAGGAAAGGCTGTATAGCGGGTACTGTTTTCACAACACCATGTTTCCGAGCCACTATGCAGCAACTGTTGAAGAGATTGGCGCCACGATTTCTGCCTGTCCAACACTCCTTCAAAGCTCGTGACTTTGGAGGATTGTGGATGCACTGAAAAGAAATCCTCGGTTGGCAGAGTCAGTCTGTTCCAAGCTGTACATTGAGATGTACTCACTGAGTCATGGCTCACTCACTCTCTCTCTCTCACACACACACACACACACACACACACACACACACACACACACACACACACACACACACACACACACACACACACACACACACACACACACACACACGCAGACAGTGTAATCTAATCAGTGATCTGTTATTGTGGCTGTTGATGAATTACTCAGACGCTGGGGAACAGCCGGACACAAACTGTTCACAGTCAGAACCAATCAGATGGGATAAAACCCTTTGTCTTCACAGCATGGTAACAGTGTGTGTGTGTGTGTGTGTGTGTGGTGGGGGTTGAATGTGGGCGATGAATGTGGGCGATGATCTGTAACCACTTACATACATACTGAAACCCCTTTTTGTAAACTAATAGGGGTGTTATCAGAATACTGGACTTGTCAAATGTTACAAAGACATGACATTGCACGGCAGCTGGATTCTTTGTAACTTCCGTAGTATAATTATCTATTTATGTTCAAAAAAGTACGTGAAAGAAAACATGTAAATGTATCCTTCAGGAACTATACGCTGGGAGGCCGTCTCTACCATAAAAACACTCATTTAAAGGCAGTTGAATTCAGATGACTGGATTTTTTTTCTGATCATAAATTTAGGATTTAATAATCTTGCAAATTTGTAATGTTTTACTTGTACATTTGTTACTTTAATCTCAGAATATGCAACAAAAAAAATCTCATAAAATTACAACTTCTAATCTCAGACATTCTAATATCAGCTCAGCTCCATAATAATTACTTTTTAGTTTAGTAAATATTACAGTTCCAGAAAGTTCAAACGAGTGTTACAAACAAGAGGAATTTTATTAACAGTTAATGTGAGAATAATTCCTTTATTTTTACATTTATTACATTTTTATCATTTAAATATTTCAGTTATAATTCCAGTGTGAAGTCAGTTGAATGGATTATTGTGGATGTGTGGGTTGCAAAAACCTACATTCAGGTAGTGTTGTGTTTTTAATGAAAGATGGAGGCTGAAATAAAAGAGTAAGATGAGCAGAGGAATGATAATAGAACCGGTTGGACCACAGAGACACCTCTGGCCTTGAAACTCAGAGAGGTAGACTTTGTCTTTGTAGAGTCTTTGTGTTTGTCCTGGTGACTCAGGGGGGGGCGTCGCGTCTGCCTGTGCGTTTGAAAGTCCAGCAGCTTGAATCTGCCCTCCCAGGTGTCGATCCTCAGCAACAAAACTACCCATCTTCATCCTGCAGCCGGCTGCCCGCTGAGCTGAGAGACACAGAGTACGCAAGAGAACACACAAAACGGAGGAGAGAAGTCAGAGACAGAAAGAGAGCCAAAACACTCTCAGTGATTTTTTATTTCCTTTGTTGGTTTGTCCTTGCTGTTCACATGTGGCAGCTGCTTTTATTTCATGTTGCCTTTGTGCTTGTGTGTGTGTGTGTGTGTGCGTGTGTGTGTTGGTTTTAAGAAAACATGCTGTGCTTTGACACCGTGTCCTTGGGACTAAACCTTTCACTGTCTAACACCGAGCTTTATTAAAAGAGCTCTTCAAGGTGTCATACATTGCGCGGTGCTTCCACGGATTTCTGATGTCAATCATCACTTCCATAAATTCCTGATCACTTTTCACTGAAGAACCGCATGAACACAGAGATCAGAAACACTTGAAAAGGCCTTGAGCTGAACAGTAAAACCCCTGAGTTTTGTACACACACACACACACACACACACACACACACACACACACACACACACACACACACACACACACACACACACACACACACACACACCTTATGGATTTTCTTCGCTTATGCAACAAACTGTAAATTGTTGAAAAGCATGCACAGAAACCGTGTATGAATGGATATCCCAGCTGTAAAAGCAGATTTATGGTTCCAAAAAAAGCTTTGTGGACACATCTCGGACTCTCCTAAACACGATTACGGATGGATGGATGGCCGAGGCGAGGGTAATTAATTCTCTGGAGGACAAAAATGAGGCTCGAGAGGACAGCGCCCCCCCCCCCCCGTCCTGTTACAGTGTGCACATCCTGCTGCTGGTCGCTTGAGAATCTTAAAGAAAACAGCCGAGAAACATGCTGTGAGGGATTTGGTGGAGTCTAAGTTGTCAGCAGTGAACTGTGAAACCCATTTACCTCGGTGTAGCATTACGGTTTATAGAGCGCTGCCTCAGAGGCTGAGCATGTTGTCTTCTGTGCTCAGTGCCTTCTATTGTCAAGGTTGTCCGTGTTTAGTGGCTGCGTTTGTGTATCTGCTTTTGCACTTAGTCAATCTAGACAACAGCCATCTATAGGGAGAAATCCAAATCACACCAGAAGGACTCAAATACCAGGATGCAATGCAGCCCAAAGAAATGTGAAAGCTGCTACAATCATTGAGCCTCATGCAAGAACTGCTTGTTGGGAAAGATCGGTTCTTAGGTGATTTTTTTCATATTTCGAATATTTTCTTTGAAGTGAACACAATTTAAAAAGTGGTCCAGATCTGTTGTAGAATTCATTTGAACTGAATTTTTTTCAGTTTTTCCCTAACGGATTTCATTTTTCATTTCTTTCAAGCAATTTCCAGTTTTAAAATGGTATATAAATTACACTTAATTATGTTGTTGTTTGACTATGCAATGTGAATTTATAGGCTAATATAATTCTAAATGTATTTATAGAGCCTAATTATATCACTATTCATTTAAATTGGCTATTGATGCTAATATATAAAACTACAATATCAACATAAACATCCCAAACTGCAAAAGGACTTTTTTGACTTTTTTGACCCCCACCCTTTGCAGTCATCCATCACCTCGCTTTTGCGCAACATTTTTCCAATATGTCAGTGACAGTACGACCCTCAGGTGGCAAGACATCAACAGAACTTGTTATTTTACACATTCCATGGCTTTAACAGGTATTTCATTCTGCTACTGACGATGTAAACAATTACAGACTTTCCTTTATGGAACCTTCAAAAGCAAGACTGCCGTTTAGGACATATGGGACAGGACGTGTATCCTTATATGGTATTTTAGGGGAGGGGGGTTATTGTTGTAGATTAAGTCTATTAAGTCTATTCCCTATTACAGTTTTTGTGAATGACATCAGTCGACAGGAAGTAAACATAGGCCTCGCAACGCAATTCCGTTGAAGTGGTCTACATCAACAACGGATCAAATGACTCATACACTTTTTCTTTTTACTTATAGTACATACTGCAGCTGACCTTATAAAGTACATACCGTTGCATGCAGATTCCATTCTATTGGGACACTTCTTCCTCATAACATAGCACCTTGAGTTTTGACCCTTGCTTAAATATCTGGTGCGCAAAGGATTATGGGTCAGAATATCCAGAAAAGCATGCTGACTTGTATACTGCAAAATTCAACCAGATGGAGAAGGACATCCTGGTATTTTCTGACGACCGCATTTGACATACTATGGATTTTGACATTCTAAATCTAAATAGTGTGGTAGTGTTGGTATTCAAAAGGGGTTGCTCATAGTGACAAACGTACAGAAACGTGTCACTGAACTCTGAAGGGGGAGATTTTTTGTGAACACTGTGAAACATTTAGCAAACTTAAGAGCCAGATATTTCCAACGGGTGTTTAGATAGTGAATCGAACTTACTATACCTATCCATATACATACTTATGAATGAATGAGCCATATCAACTTAAAAGGTGATAATGTGTCAGTGTTGTGTTTACAGTTTGCGTCTGCTGCCCCCATGTGGCCAGAACATCAGTGGTTTGAGCTGAACAGACAGCTGATGCGAGTGGCACACTGTTTTGCTTGAGGATGTTTGGCAGTGTGAGTGGGGAGGAGCGTACCAGCGAGCATGTGCCGGTTCTTTTTAATCTAATTTTAATCAGACCAGCAACAAAAATGAGAAACAAAAAACATTTCATTAGGTTTATCGTTGAGGGTCTTCTGCAGAAAAATAGCCTAACCCGTTTGTTGTCTTCTATCACCTTCTATACCCTGTCACCTGCTTTCTGTGGCCAATCAGGGGCGGTCTCTGGAATCAGAGCCAACTTTACCCAGGTGTTATCAATCTCCCCTCATTTGGAGCCAATTGTTGGTCAAATGCACTTTGACAAAATATATACTAATGAAATGTTACCTCTCAAGAGGCAAAAACGAAACACAGATTTTCTTAGTAAGGTAGAGAAACAAGTAAACACTCCTTTTTTTGGAACTGACTAACATTACTGAGAAAAAAATCTGTCTTCTTAAAAGGGACAGAACACCTGCGTGAGAAAGAAAGATTAAACACAAGTTAACCAGCATTTGTCAAACATCACGTTAGTTAACGCCTCATATAAATGTTAACGCCTCATATAAATGTTAATTGTTGTTCCTATAAGCACACATACCACTCAAGGAAATTATAGATTTGGAGTGGAGAAAAAAGGCTTCATGACACACACATACATTATGTTGTATGACTCACACATTAACATTGTACAGAAAGAAACAAGAAAAAAACAAGCACTGCAAAAGTCAAAAACGGTGAAGAGAAAATAGAAAAATGTACACAAAATATGTATTGTAAAAATACGGAGCAGCATATTGTTTGAAATGAAAGGCTGGAATGTGCAAAATATTAATCAAGGAGTTTGCAAAAGTTTAGTATAAAGTATAAAGAATCCGTGCAATGTGCAGAGATAATAATCCAAAAGATGTGCGTTTATGTAACATATTGAGTCAGATGTAGAGGCTTCCCTTTATTGTTACATAAATTTAATGGAGGAGGAAACTGTCAGCAAGAAATCCAAAAGTGTCTTGAAGGTCAGAATCATCGAATTCTCTTCATAACCTTATTAGTGTTAAAATGACTGCCAAAACATGTTGGGCTCTCATAAAAGGCTTCTCCATCTGAAGGTCCCGGACTGATCTCTTCGCCAGACTTCTATGTGAATTCATGGTACTGGCAAACGCAACAAGGCACAGAAGCACTTACACACTCACACACTCACACAAACAACTCATCACAAGAACACAAGTACACACATTTTAATGCACAAACATACAAACAGACTTTCAAAAACACAAATGAGAGGCTTGTCGTTGACTGTAGCCACTTCCCCATTCAACAAAAAACACTAACAGCCATCGGCCTTTTGCCTACAGTGGGAAGTAAAACTTATCCAAAGTGTCTTTGTTAGTTTTTTCCATTGTTAAAAAAAAATCACCAACTCTCTTTTGAGAGTTTGAATGAGAGACTGAATCAGTAGCAGAAGTAACCACCATAACTGTTAACAAACAGGGGGGAAAAAAAGAATGGAAAGTCCTCCACAGAATGGACCAGCAAAATCCCTCTGACACACACACACACACACACACACACACACACACACACACACACACACACACACACACACACACACACACACACACACACACACACACACAAACCCATTCAAAATCTTCTCGCAGCCGCCATCCGTCGGGTCGGGCCAATTACAGGGAACCCAACTGCGGTAGCATCTTTTATCCCTCTGAAGAAGTGTCAGGACTGACAAAAATGTAATCATCCCTATCCGGTCAGGACAATGGCGATGTGAGATTGCTCTGTTTGTTTAACTTTCCACTTTGGAAACTTTGAATCTGTTATAACTTCCACCAAAACTGGAGCACCAGATAAATGAGAAATTATAAGACAATCTGTTCAATAACTGAATATTTCCGACTGACCTTTCTATACGATACACAGAAATGTGGATAGTTACTAAGTACAAATAAGTAATGGTCAGGTAATCATGAATCAATGATGATTACCTATGTGGCCATCACTTCACCTCGGGGTGCAGAAAAAAGTAATGATGATGCAGTATGTAGGATTTGGCGTCATTACAGATTGCAACCAACTGAAACTTCTGTGTGCCGACGCAAAAATGTTGAAAAGGCAAATGCTTCTATATAGCTTGTGTAGAAACATAGCGGCGTTCTGCGAAGGGAACCCGCTCCATATGTACATATAAACGGTTGATTATAGACTAACGAAAACATATAGTCTTTCCTCTAATAACTCTTCATTGTCGACTTTGAAGTCCTCAATTCTGAGTTATTTAGGAATGATTCATTAATTATCTGATTTGGTCCGCACATGGTTCTCACATGTTTTTGAACCATATTGTTAAGAGTTACTAACATTTGTTGATGCCAGACAATGGTGAAAGTACTCACCTGGTATATACAATTACTCACTTACATAAAGCAAAATCATCTCATATCTTCATCTAGAATTTTACTGAAGTTGAGTTATAGAAGCATTTGTTGTAAGTGAATGTATAAACTCTATTTCCTGATAATACGACTATTTTTAAAAACACCCGGAAACTTATTTCTGCACCTATCTATCTTCTATCTTCCATCTTCCATTTATCTTCCATTCCATCTTCTATTTATCAATACAGTGATGATTGTGTGATGAGCCCTAAGCGCTGCCAAAACGCAGGTGACCTTCACTCAATACGGAGCCTGAACGCATCTCGTGTAGACACAGATGGAGGTCACGTACTCTTTAAGAATTTAGATTAATGAGAACAAAACAAACTGCTGGGGTAGCAGCTGACTGCACCATGGGACCACCAGGGATCTGACTACCTAAAAAGATGGGAATTATTCATACCAAGAAATCCTTGGCTTGCCCCCTTACCATATTATATCATTTATTTCATCGATATCAGCTATATCTTTTAAAATATGCTGTGGGAAAATGTGTTTATTTGGCACATGTAAATACATGTACAGACTTTTCAAAATCTCCAATAAAACGGTGAAAGTCTGCCAACAAACATAGACTCATGGGTGGACCACTTTAGGAATTTTCACTGAAACTATTTATTTTACTGTGAAAATGTGCTACAATGTCTGTTTGGGGAGCTTAGTGAAGAAATGCCCCGATGCATTAATCCATTGCTCTCCTTGGAAAAGCTGACAGTGTATTGACATTAATCTTGCGGCGCACATCCAGCCGCCCTGTTAACAATAATTGGCCCTGTGAGGACGCTATAATGAAAGGTCAAACATTTTAAACTTAAATGTCAGCTGTCAAACACCTGTGGTGTAGCACTGGTGATGACACATTTTGGCTCTAACGCCATAACTGCTACACCTTAGAGCACAGCTTCCTGTCATCCCTGAGAATTGTACACAGAATGAAGGACTTCAAGGGATGAACAATGAGGGAATGAAAGCATATGTCTTCCACTTCCTCTGCTTCTTTACACTACACGTTTATTTCCATGTTCTCTGTATACAGATACAGATGTGTCAGCACTAATGTTGTGTATATTTCTGTGTATAGTTGCCCTGGAAGCGTCGTAAACACAGATGTAGCTCTGGTAAATACGGCAGAGAAAAGCTTGAGGTCACAGTTAGCTCACTATCAGGTCAAAGAAACCCGGTCGGGGTTGATTCTGTTGTCCGGCACTGGTCCACACTGATTCACAGCAACACTCACTGTGTTTAAAACTGTATACCAACATGCAATATGTACTATTTGCAATGTGGACTAGTTTTGGAAGGTCGTAAACTATACAGATAATAGGTATAAGTAGGGAGAACGGTATCGCTGAGAGCTGCTGTCATTTTCAAATTAGTGCAATATAGCAATTAACCTTTCACTAAGCCCCGCCCCCCTACTGCTACTCTGTCAAGCTGTCAGAGTTACCAAGGAGATCACACTGTCAGAAAGAAGCAGACGGTAGGGTCGATATTATGCGTTTGAAGGATATATCTGAGATGTCAAAAATGATTCAGCAGCAAAAATGGGTTAAAATGATAAAGATAGCTGGAAGTCTGCGTTGGGGGCGGGACTTAGCGAAAGGTCAATTACCTTTTGGACTACTGCTTGCCCGTTATTTGGACATTCAAGTTGCCAAACCAGGATCCTGGCAAAAACTGAGAGAATGATCTTTTGGTGTGTTCTGCGGATTATGAATTCAAACACGTAGTGAGCAAATGGACGTGTGTGTGTGTGTGTGTGTGTGTGTGTGTGTGTGTGTGTGTGTGTGTGTGTGTGTGTGTGTGTGTGTGTGTGTGTGTGTGTGTGTGGTGTTTCATAGGGGACTTGTGGTCTGCAGACTTTCCGACTGTGGCCTTCTGAAGCCCAGCTAAATCTATAAATACTGTGTGGAGCTTTACATAAGTGTGGTTGTCATTAATGTGGCAGGCTTTCCTCCTCTGCAGCACGATATGCACACACACACACACACACACACACACACACACACACACACACACACACACACACACACACACACACACACACACACACACACACACACACACACACACTCAGTGTTACTCAGAAATAGCTGTTCTCAAGTTACGACCCATAGGCCCTCACTGTTGGTCACACCACTAAGATTGTATTTGCAGAAGCACATTTATGGTAATTAAAATGTCCCAGAATGTATAAATGCATATGAGGGTGACTGTGTCTGAGTGGTTGCATTTAAAGTAACACTCTTTTGTAAATCCACTTCCAGACACGTCCTCCAGGTGACACATTAAAGCAGGAATTGATCTGGATCAGCTCTCTCTAAAAAAAAAAATGCATTTTAACAGAAAATAATTCACTCAGCAGGTTTACCTCAATTGAACGACATGATCCGGGTTCCCAAACTGACTCTTTGCTAAGGCCCGCCCCTAGAATGCAGAGTGGCCAATCATAGCGTGGCATCAGCCAGCTCCTGAGTAAAATAACTAATTTAGAGCTAATGTTTTGTGAAATTCCATATATTTTGAAAGACACTGCAGGTGATACAAATAAAATAAAATACTATTGTATATCACGATGAAACCACCCCAATTGTTTAATTACATTAAGACAGATTTTTTGTATTTCAAGTTTTCTGAAATTTTATTAAAAAAATGCAAATGAGGCTTTACTTAACGCTAACTTTTGGGTCATTTAGAAAAAGATTTACAGACACAAACAGACAAAATGTTTAAAAAACACCTAAATGTGTTATTCAACTGTTTTCTTTCCACTAGCCTGAAAGAAGACATGGAAGAAAAATAGCCCAAAATCTCAAAATTGATCAGCGCTTGAAAAACATCCCCTGGGGTTTTCTCGTTCACCTATAAATAACGTGAGACACCTGAGCGGCGCTCTGCACCTCCCACACTTTACTGTCAGCTCTGACTCAGCATGCACACATTCACTGTGTGAAATGATTCTACAGTGCAAAAGACCAAAAAGTAAAGAAGAAGAATAGGACCTCTGAGCACATCAAGAGAGAAAAGAGGTAGAGGAGGGAAAAAGAAAGGGGAAACATCAAAAGAAGATGAGGACATGATGGAGCAGGCCCCGGGGGAGAAGCAATCAAACACCTCGCTCACACACACACACACACACACACACACACACACACACACACACACACACACACACACACACACACACACACACACACACACACACACACACACACACACACACACACACACAGAGCCTGCATGTCACTCATATGTCAGAGAGGAGGGCAAACCCCTGCTGGATATTAATTACTCTGCACCATTCACAGGGGGAATTTGGGGATTTTTCTCTTTTGTCCTATATGGTGGACACAAACCTCTGCCCTGGGGGACGTTCCACTCAGAGGGTGCAGTGCTTCCAAAAAAGCTGCCTGCTCTCACTGTGCCTATTTAAGTATTAATAGGATGAAGAGAGCAGAGAACATCCAGTTCCACTCCGAACTTCAGCTTACGTGACATCCATGAGGAAAACCAGGACATTTCACTCCTTGTAGTTGGTAGTTTTGTGAAAGGTTTACTATAACATGTGAACATATAGGATAAATGATAGCGTAACATCAATGATGCCTATTTTTATTTTATTTTATTTTATTTTATTTTATTTTATTTTATTTTATTTTATTTTATTTTATTTTATTTTATTTTATTTATTTTATTTATTTTATTTATTTTATTTATTTTATTTATTTTATTTATTTTATTTTTTACCAGCAATGGAAGTATATGAGCTCACTGTCTTTCCTTAATAAATCCACCAAGCCCCGGAGGTATAATAAACAGACCAGTGTAAACTAAGCCTCGTATTAAAGGTCCTATATAAAATATAATAAACCCACATTATGATTAACACATTATGACTCTTTTCAGTCCAGCATTTATGATGAAAATGAGTGCAATAAAGCGCCGCATTTACACTCGTTACAATGACATGCTTATTTAGCTTCACCTTTTTTTATTTTTTTATTGCTCACTTTGAATATCGAGCCCGTCTGTAGTGTGCCGAGTGGAGTTGCGGTTTATTATATGAAAATCAACGATGACAACAATAAATTGATGATTATGTGACGGAGCTAAACTTTTTCGCCGGAGTCCAGAGAACACTTATATTCCAGTTGTCAGCCTTGGTTGTTGGTCTTTTTCGTGTCATCCCTGGTGTGAAAATACCTTTACAAGGTTTTATTTTTCTATTCTGCCACAGTTGTCATTTAAAGTCGAACTTTCTCTTGCTAGTAGCAACCCATACTCTTACATGATCTCATCCCGACTCCTCATATTTTGCCTCATGGGAAGAAGCCCCAGGTCCATTACGCTGCTTTAACTATATCCTTTTGCGTAGTGTCTTGATGCTGAAGGTTCGCGGGTGGTTTGAACGGTTTGAAACGATTGCGGTTAACGTCGTAACATGTGGTTAACACCCCAAACAGTGGCTTTTAGCGGCGGCTGAGGCTCTTTAAGTCGAGTCGGTTGTCCATTTACCACAAGATCAGTGGCTCCTACTGTCTTTTATGTGGCAGTGTCCTTGAGCAAGACACTGAAGTTTCTCCCCTGGTGCTTTACAGCAACCCATTGCTGCTAAACCATTGGATGGGTTAAATGCAGAGGTCAAATATCATGTGTGTGGATTTTTGTCACTACAGTAATAATATTAATGTGATATCGTTAGTAAAAATCACTTAACTTTTGGTTTTACATAGGACACAAACACCGGTCCCCTGAGTGAAAGTCATGTGTTTCTTCATTGACCTGACAGAACAAGACTTTCATTCACTGAGGACAGTTTTGGCTTGTTTGCAAATGCGCTTTGTGGTACCACTACTACAATATATGTAAAGGTACATTACATTACATTACATTACAGTCATTTAGCAGACGCTTTTATCCAAAGCGACTTACAGGAAGTGTATTCAACATAGGTATTCAAGAGAACTACTAGTCACCAGAAGTCATAAGTGCATCTCCTTTCTTAAACAAGCATCTTAAAGCATAAACCAGAGCAAAAGTATAGTGCAGAGGCAAATTACTACGAAAACAATAATTGCAACAGACTAATACGAATACAATAAGTGTTACAAACTACTACGAATAGGATAAGTGCAGTAGGTAAAACCTAAAAGTACGTGTTCGGCCTCTGACACTGAGTCCCTGATCTTCTAGAGGCTTCTGATTACAGTGGCTGATGTGTAAAGGACTGACAGGTATGGATACTACACCATGCACACACACACACACACACACACACACACACACACACACACACACACACACACACACACACACACACACACACACACACACACACACACACACACACACACACACTGAGTACGTTGCGTCCTCTCTGACCACAGGTCACGTGATATTAGAGCTACACTATATCACGGCTCATCCATCCTCCTCCACCTTTCTTCTCTCCTTATCTTTTGAAGTTCACACCTCCTCTCTTTACAGTAAAGAATCATTTACAGGTGGTATTAAAACTGTCAGCCCATAACTCTGCACAATGGAGGTGGCTCAAGGCCAAACGCGTGTGTGTGTGTCGTAGTGTGTATGTGTGTTGTAGCTTATAGGGTAGATAGCAGTGAGGATACGAGTCAGATCCAGTTCATTACAATGGTGCTTTGTGAGCGTGTCAGACAGGAATGTGTATGATGGGAAGGATGAGCCGTGCCAGATGCTGCTCCGTGTTTACAGATTCAATCTCATAACTCAGTTTTTTCGTCTTTCTCTTCCTTTCTTTTTGTTTTGCAGTTTCATTTTCTCTGTTTTTTTTTCTTCTCCTTCTTTAATTTCTTGAACTAGTCTCCTTTTCCCTCTCTCCCTCACATGGTCAAATCCATTCACACGTCCTCCACCATCACGGAGGAATGTGACCCGTGGAGCGTCAAAGTGATACTTTGGAGTATGATGTTTCAGCTTTGACATATATCCTCTCACAAGGGCATGCAAGGGTGGGTGGGAGGGGATCTATTGTGTTTAGGGCTTTGTGAAAGCAACTTTCATCAAAGTCAAAGATCAGTGTGAGAGTCAGGAGGGGTAAAACCTCTAAACCTCAAAAATCTGCTCTTCATTTCACCAAACAAAGCTCTGCTCTTATATTCTTGTGTCTTATTAGAGTTCAAACGAGAATAAATGACGGGGATTATCCACAGGGATTTCTTTTAAATCAGTTTTAGTTTTTTCTGAGGCCTTCTGGGAAGCACTGGAAATTATTATTTGCGTTTGTGTGTATAAATATGACACAGGACTTTTATCCAGGAGACCGCTGTTCGTGTTCCTTGAGAAACTAAAATCAAACGTCATAGTCATGTGACTCGTTTGTACCTCGCTAGTAACGTGAGTCGTGAGTCATTCGGTTGTCATCAACAGTGAAGTTAAGGTCAACCACGCTCTTTTCCTTAACCTAAACAGTTTCATTGCCTAAACTTCCTGTGAAGACTGGAGTTTATTTAGAAAGTGTCACTGACACGTCCAAAACGGTGGATGTTAGGCAAGAAAACATCTTAGTTAAGGGTAAGACGATCATGGTTTGGCTTAAAATCAGTATAGTTAAAATGTAATGTTAGATACAGGCATAACATCATGTGACTCAATGGCGTAGCGTCAGGTGATATTATGACGTAGTCAATTAAAAAACATTGGAGTTAGCTGAAAGCCCAATGCTTCTCATACAGATGCTGAAAGGTGCCTTGTGTGAAGATGCCACTGCCGTAGCATCTGTATTTGACATCAGACCAGGCTGAAACAAGACAAATAAGATATTCTGTTGCTAAGTTTGGAGTATTTCTTTGTTAAGCTAGATAGATTACATTATTATAACTGAAATAAATTACCATCTGCATGTTTTGTAAGAAAGACTCTTTCCCAAACAGAAAACTAAACAAAAAACAAACAAACTGCATGCTGTTATTTGGTAATTAGTTCTAAACACAAAGTACAGCTCAGGCTGATGGATATTTTTGTTGTTTCAGAAGTATTTAATCATATATACTGTTAATAAAGAACTGGACAATTTGTATTTTTGACCCTGACAGTGGCTCCCAATCAGGGGTCCCCAAAGTCAGTCAGCCTCATCCACTGGGGACCATGAATGTCTGTGCAAAATGTCATGGATATCCATCCAGTAAGTGTATTTCTAAGAAATTTCAGCTAGAACCAAAGTAATGGACAAACGCTGACATCCCAAGAACCAAAAATAAATAAATAAAAGTCCATGATGCAATTCTTTTTCAGATCAATTACCCATTGACTTGGATGGAGTTTTTAACAAGCTTGACCTGAATCCAAAATGGAACTGGGTATTAGAGGCCAACCTGACCTCAATCAAAGTCTTTGGAAAGCAAAGTGGCACGGCCTGCAGTGGCATTAGAAGGTCTGCTTCACACCTCCATTCATGTTTGCTTCTTTGTTCGAATGGGCTGCTCAGTAGTGATTTTAAGAATGGATTCTTTTTTCAGTTGGAAAGGGCACAGGGAGGCTGAAAGCAGATCTGTGCCTGACGCATGCCAGGTGCACATACACCTACTACTGACTTCATGTTCACCGTAACGTTTTATGTGTAATTCCAGTTCCCCCGCCATATTTTCATAGCTGGGTTTCTACATAGATGTCACCTCTCGGTAAAACACGAGAGCAACATGATGTCAGCTTGTCCCAACCTGGAACTGCTGCTTCCAAAAAACACGATGGTGAGGAAATGAACGACCTTTGTGGGTAGAAACACTTCACAGCATTGATTCAGTGGAGGAGCTTTAGAGAAACAGGTGGCAGACTGTTTACCTGTGAGCGACCTCTCCATCAGGTGGCTGCTTTAGTGCTTGCTTAGGACAGTTTTTTTGTTTTGTTTTTAATGTGTCACACTTTTTAACACACTCTTGTCACGACCCAGGTCAAAGGCTGCGACAAAGATGGGAGGAGCCAGCAAACAGGGGCAACTAGTGGAGTGGAGGGGCGTCAGTCAGTGTATTTGTGTTCAATCATGTCTTCTATAAAGTCTGTTCGTATGCATATATCTGGTTTTGCGTCTAATAATTATAGTAGTTTGGTGGAAATTCTTTTTTTTTGTATATTATACAAAACATTTCCTCACAATATTTAGAGTCATTGTTCTTCAGTTGAAGTTCATCTAGTGTTTTAATCTTTTACGGATAGGTGATTTGATTATTAGCTCAAATTCACCCTAATTTTCTGCTTGGGGAGCCCGATGCCATGTTATGATTGGCCAGATTGTGTTAAAAATATTTTAAAATTGCCAGAATTCCCACAATTTTCACTCTTCAGGCATATTTTTTGGTTCAAATTGTAGATAAACTTGTCCTAGTCGCAGCCATAACACTATGGAATCCAACAGTCTTACACATTTGACTCCATGTGCCTGAAAGCAACATGAACTCCAACCAACTGCTCCGTTAGACTATTTCTTTGACAATCAAAGAAAGCAGATGGTACCAGTTTTCTAACCTGCTCTGAAGCTCACATTTTTTAAAACAACAAACATAAAAAGTACATCTCTGCGTTCGTCAGAGACTTAGCTTTCAGAACATTTTTTTTTTTTTTTTCATTAGAATTATGGTTTTACGATTGTAGGTAGGAGTTTGACAGTTAGTTTTGTTCAAAATCAGTGTCTGCTCTCCCCTCTCTTAATTAGTTCACCCAGGTGCTCCCTCACCATGGCAACCAGTGACCGTGTGTGTGTGTGTGTGTGTGTGTGTGTGTGTGTGTGTGTGTGTGTGTGTGTGTGTGTGTGTGTGTGTGTGTGTGACCTCAGAAACAGAGATGAGGAGTGATAGCTCTTCATTCTCAAGTGATCTCGTGGTCACATTTCAAACACCACAAACATAACAAGTATATCAAAGCGATGGGCAGAGTATCTTCTCTCTATTGATGATATTATTTTGGAGATTGGACTCAAATCATTTTTGAAATGTACCCCAAACTCACCCTCATGGTCACATTTTAAACACATACAACACATACAAACATAGCTTTAAACATGGCTCCACATTATATTTAATTAAAACCAACCAACTGAAGTCTTGGAGAGGAGACAGTGTAGGGATTTTGATGCTAGCATGGTGATAGCTTTGGTTAAGCAGGACAAAATGGCTGACATATAAGATTGTTTATTAGGATTTAACTCTGTGAGAAAGGCGGCCTTCATGAACCTGGTCATTTGATTGACAGAGAGAGACTGTGTGTATTTCTTTCTCTCTCTCCCTTTCTCTCTCTCTCTTCCACTCTCTTTCTCTCTCACTCATGCACCCTCTCTCTTCTTTCAATCGCTCTCCTTCCCCCTCACTCACTCTTTCACTCTCTCTTTCTCTCTCACTAGATCACTCTCTCTAGATCACTCTCTCTCTCTTTCTCTTTCCCTCTCACTCACAAGATCACTCTCTCTTTCTCTCTCACAGATCACTCTCTCTTTCTCTCTCACTAGATCACTCTCTCTCTTTCTCTCTCACTCACTCACCTCTCTCTCTTTCACTCTCTCTTTCTCTCTCACTCACTCACCCTCTCTCTCTTTCACTCTCTCTGTCTCTCTCACTCACTCTCTCTCTTTTTCAATCTCTCTGTTGATAATATTATTTATGCGATTGGACTTACTTTTTTTTTTCAAATGTACCTCAAATGAACCCCAAACTAACCCTAAATGAATCCCATTGATACAGCTGTCTCAGAACTGTTAATATATGCAAAGTCTTCGGGCAGTAGCAGCCACACAGTCAAAATTTCTTGCGGAATTTTCTAGTTATTATTATTAATTATTATTATTATTATTATTATTATTATTATTATTATTATTATTATTATTATTATTATTATTATCATAATTATTATTATTTCTTAGAGAAACAGGTGAATATTTGCAAATCTCTTTCTGTTGAATAAATGAGCATTTTCTTTTTTACTTTTACATTTTAAAAAAATATTTAAATAAATATAGTTGTTTTCACAGTGTTACTTTCATTTCATTGCATTTTGGGGGAAAAGTGTCTTGCCCCTATTATTGTGTGCTCTGTGTGCTCTGAGCTCCACCGTGTGGCGTTTTCCCAAACTGGTAAGTGTAAAGAGAGTTTTTGAAAACAGAATGTTCCATCCACTATTTGGCACAGCCTGTACAGAGCATCTGTACATTTTGAGATGATACATACATGTCTTTTTTCAGACTAAAATACACATTTCGGTGTTTATCTTATTATTCTATGTATACACCAAAGGTTGGCATTCGATAATTCCTCATTTGCACATTTGCACAGAAAACAAAAACAAATATAATTGTAATTGAAAGTTTCATGGTTATATCTAAGAGGTTTTTTTTATTTTTTATCCTATTTACCTGTAGTGTTTTGGAATTTTACAATGCATATCATTAAAATGTGACTTTCAGGTCTCAATAATTGACAATATAATGTTTTTTTTTTTTTTTAAGATCAAATAAGAATATGTTTTTTCGTGACCATTTTGGATGGGCACATATAGAAAGTGATAGTTGATATTATTACAGAGAAGCTATGGGTACGAGATGTGCAGCAGTCAGTGAAGCTGCAGATTGCTGCTGAGTTGAATATGAGAGCCAAAGCAGACACAAAATGCCTTCATTCATATCATGAAGCTTATTAAAGATTAACTGAACAGGCCCTCAAAATGTTGTCAGGGCTGACTTCCAGTGGTTTAACGTTTCAACTTGCTGCAGTTAAGATCCTGTGAAATCATCACCAGAAAGCCATTGGCCCCGAGGTGAGACGATCTGGCAAAACATAGATTTTCAGCTTGGTGTAAAGTTATTATTTAACGGGGCTGTGTCTCATATCAAGTTTTAGATTTCAGGGGCTGTGGAATATGACCTTTGCACTGAAAAAAACCTGCAAAACTACAATACACAAACACACAAACACACAAACAAACACACATATACAACACATGCATTGGTGGAGGGTCTGGTGTGAAGATAGGTAGACTTGACCATGGCACCCACATGTGGTACATGACTAAACTGCACTTTATTTTATAATTCATTTTCTTCTTTTCTGACATTCATTCTTTGCTCTTCAAACGGGGAAGCAGTGCTGCACTGTGTACACTGATAAAAAAACAAAAACAGTTTGATTTAAAAAAATATTGAATGCAACTATCTGCATCATGTTAATATGTAGATCAAGTATGACTATAATCTACATTTTTCTGTGTAAAACCTATCTTTTTGCAAGTAAAATCCACTCAATATTATAACTTAGCTCCAGGAAACTAATCTGAAAACATTAAAGAGAAGGAGAAAATTCATAATTACATTACATTACAGTCATTTAGCAGATGCTTTTATCCAAAGCGACTTACAATAAGTGTATTCAACATAGGTATTCAAGAGAACTACTAGTCACCAGAAGTCATAAGTGCATCTCCTTTCTTAAACAAGCATCTAAAAGCATAAACCAGAGCAAAAGTATAGTGCAGAGGCAAATTACTACGAAAACAATAATTGCAACAGACTAATACGAATACAATAAGTGCTACAAACTAATACGATAAGTGCAGTAAACGAATACGAATACAATAAGTGCAACGAGGAAGGCTCAGGGTAGTGCTTCTTGAAGAGGTGAGTTTTCAGCCTGCGCCTAAAGATGGGCAGCGACTCTGCTGTCCTGACGTCGGTGGGGAGTTCATTCCACCACTGAGGGGCCAGGACAGAAAAAAGCTGTGACCGGGTGGATCGGCCGCAGGGACCTCTGAGCGACGGGGCAACCAGTCGCCCGAGGCAGCAGAGCCAAGTGGTCGGGCGGGGGTGTAGGGCTTGACCAAGGCCTGGAGATAGGAAGGAGCTGTTCCTTTCACTGCCCTGTAGGCTAGCACCAGAGTCTTAAACTGGATGCGAGCTCTTACAGGGAGCCAGTGTAGAGAACGGAGAAGGGAAGTTGTGTGAGAGAACTTGGGGCGATTGAACACCAGACGTGCTGCAGCTTTCTGGACGAGCTCCAGAGGTCTTGAGTTGCAGTAGTCCAGGCGGGAGATGACCAGAGCCTGGATGAGCACCTGCGCCGTCTCCTCAGTGAGGAAGGGGCGAATCCTCCTGATGTTGTAGAGCAGGAATCTGCAGGAGCGTGTGACCGATGCAATGTTTGCTGAGAACGACAGTTGGTCGTCCAGGGTCACACCCAGATTCCTCACAGTCCGAGTTGACGTCACCACGGCATCATCAATGGAACAATGGAACATAAACATACCACAAAACAATGAGGGGACTGTCATGTTTTATAAAAATTGAGGGTGGCTCGATTGCAGTAAACATCAGAAAATGAAAACAAAGGCAACACATTCTCACATTTCAGAAGCTTGAAAATAAAAATAATTTCTGCTATTTTTTATTGAAATTTTACGCCTACAAAATGAAATGATAGAAAATCATATCATTTCTTCACACTTTGGAGGATCTTTAATAATAATTTGGGAAATATCTTAGGTTTGGCTACTTGAGCACAATATGGTGATTTATTAACTGAATTAAACAAAACAAGAAATCTAAAATCATAAGCCACATTAAGCGTAAATGCAGGGCTCACATTTTGCTGTGATAAAATAAATTAAATTGAGTTAATGAAACAAACTGTAATTATATAAGTAATACCTTAAGTTCCACATCCATTAAGTTAACTCAAAACAACTAACTCAAAACAACTGCGTTATTACTTCAACAATTCATTTTTTGAGCTGGATTGAACTGATGCAATAATAGTTACAATAGTTTTTCTGTCTGTAAATATAATATTTCAGTTATTGTTGTTTTTCTACTGTTTCTTATTGCTTATTTATAATACTTGTTTTTTTTATTTCATTTTTTATTTTTATCTTATCTTTCTTTTACTATGTCTCTTGTGTGCATTATTATCTTATCTTATCTTATTTTATGGGGATGACTCACTCAAAATGGTTTGGGAGTAGAGAGTGTTGTGACATTACCTCTTTAACAGTTCCAACCTGTGACCTTACAAAAGTAGCCCTTCCCTGTTTTTCACCTCCCTAATACAAGAGAGTACACCTGAAGGGAGATCTCTGCAGCAGTAGAGTCAACCCAGCCATTTGAAACCAAATGTCCAGAGGGGCGTTATTCCAGTTGATGTTCTTGGAGTGTTGTGGATTTATACCTGAAAACAACCCTAAAAAGCAGGTAAGTCAGCAATGTCCTCCCTAGGTAACATATCTTTTAATTTAAGGTTACAGCTACATTGTTCATGTGTTTTACTTCAGAAATCAATAAAGATCACAACAAGGTGAATTGTACGCACTTCCAAGAAATTGAGTTCCAGCTGCGTATGCAATCACACTTACTCCTATTGGTTAAGAGTGACAGTGGGTTAAGAATGTTGTATCCAGTTTGACTGCAGCGTTGACTGGGTATATGTTTTCTTCAAGGTGCCATTTCACCCACCTTCCAACAGATTGCTTCACCTCCTGCAAGAGTTTGTTTGCTGAAAAAAATGAGGCGGAAGCTTTTTGCAGTTGTGAGGTATCCTGTCTCTCATCTTTCAATTTGCTTTTAGTTCAAATACTGAGAAGGATCAGTTTCCCTTCCTGGTCTGTGGATTATTCATAGCTACTGGGGACATTGTTTCTAATTTAAGTTCTAAATTTGCTGTATCCATCAAAATGATACCACTGGGGGGTCTTTTAACCGGCAATTTGGATAAAAAAAGATTTAAAAAAACTGCATGGGTTTTAAGGTAACTATATTTCATTATCAATGACCATAATTTATCACAAAACATCACTTTCATCATGTTCTTCAGCAACTTCAGTCTTTCTCCCTCATACAGCTGGGCAATATCTCCACACACAAGACTTTATGTTTTTTTATTTATTGTTTGCTTTTGCATTGTTTCAGTGGCCTGAAGGAAAGGAGTACCATAATCTACTTATGTCTTTTGGTGCTCGTTGTCAGCTTCATTTCTTTCTATTCCAGGTGAGTAAAAAAGTCATAATTAATGCTCTTAAAGACCTATATGAGCACATATTCCAGCCTATTTGATTCATTTTCAAGAGGCATTTCAAAATGATTGCCTAACCAGTCTCATGATGGTCATTTTTAAATGTTAGACTTTTAGTGAACATCTTCCCTTCGGACTACCTGCCGGTGGCCAATGAAGGAATGCTGAGACAAAGACTCAATTTAGACGAAGTGCTTAACTTTGGGTAAGAGATCCCTTTAGTTTTCTGAAAATTATAATTACACAACAACAAGATCTGTCATTAATGTTTACATATATTTAAATAACATTTGAGAAGACAAAACCATAAAGACTTAACACAGCTTGATTTCCTTCTTCATTTGAGCCTCATTGATATGAATCCATGTGTCATTTAGTGTTGCCACGATGCACTAACAACACTTAATGAAAGTCATTATTTCTGAGGCATCCTATAATTGGGCATATACCCACAAAACACAAAAGATTGTTTGTTTTTTTAATTGCATGTGATGAAACAGGTCGAAAAGGTAATCTCACAAGATTAAATGAAAATACAAAATGCATCCACAAAGCCAGTGAATTGTTTGTTCACTTTTTGAGGCCCCACAGTTTGAGTGTTGTTGACTCGATGAGTGAACAAACAAGAAGGAGAACAGCATAAATTAAGGTCACGGATATGAGAAGGAAGAATGGGTTTTGTGACACTAAAACCGGGCAGATTGCACGAAAGCCCTTAGGGAAAACATCTCCCGGCTCCATTTACAGCAAACAGGAATAAGTTCCTAATACTCAGAAGTTTTCTGTTGTTCATTTTATGGAATCCCTTTGAGTTAGACACACGTCACAGAAGAGAAACCGGACACGTTTCTGTCTGTTCGTGTGGGTGAAACACAAATTTACTTAAGGAGCGTTTTTAATCAACTGTGAAAGTGAATATGAAAATGAGCAATGAAAATTATTTGCAAACAGGAAACAAATGGACAGGTATGACAGGTAGACATGAGGAAGCAGTGTCCATTTTTTACAAGGTAAATAAATTAGTGGCTATAATGAAACAATACTGAGAAAACATTGAAGAGAAATACTGTCTAACTATTAAAGAGAAATAAAAAGCAGTTCCATCAGACACCTGTTTGTCAGAGGATACATTATAGGCAGGGGTGCAAACTCATCAGGGATGAAAAAGGTGACAAGGATCCGAACCCCCTAGGGGGGTCCGGGGCATGCTCCCCGGGGAATATATATTTTTAAATATATATATATATATATTCATATGCTTCAATGTTCACAACTTTCACAACCCCTTTAACTTGTCTTTGATCCTTTTCCGAACAAGGGAAAGGGAAATGAGAAATGAAGCCAGTTCTTTTTCTGTTTATAACCCTAACCCTAACTTCTGTTTATTGGAATTGTACATAGATAACTCACAGAATCAACATTTGATATACTTCCTACATAACTCCCTTCCCATGTGGCCTCCCCCCACCCCAACCCAGCATCCCCTTGACAGACACACAAACCAAATATTTAAATAAACGTCTGTATACAGTATTGAATAACACACAAAACAAAACAAACATGTAATGTACACTCTGTTAGAAAGGCCGATAGCGGATTGCCTGTACGCATGCGCGGGGATCTGTTTTCGCAGCATCTCGTGATTTGGTTCAGTTCACGGGAAATCACCGGGTGGATGACATGGGTTGGCCAAACGAACAAGCTTGAAAAAAATAATAGATTCATGACAGCTTGCGTTCGCAGATTACTTGGAGGACCCCCCCCCCCCAAAATTTGTTTTATTGCAGATCTACACGAATCACACAAATGACCTATTTTGGATCAAAAACGGCAAATTTCGCCGAAAGGTGACGAGTTTGCACCTATGATAGGGGTTTATCTATACATCAATCTGATCGATATATTAATTCAATGATTAACTATCTTATATAATTGGTGTAAAGTGATAACATCAATACATATCATCTTTAAGATGCCATTATTTTGAAATCTGTCGAACCGATTTAAATACAAGCACCATAAACTTCCTGAAGTTTATGGTGCTTGTATTTATGTATTTTTAATTGTTAATATAGTGCTAGCAAGATAACCTGATCTGGAAATGATCTGCTCAGCCAGGAGCTGTGAGGTTTCACCAACACAAGGCCTGAGGTGGGACGTTAACATTGAGCAGGATAAAGGAGCTCCCGCTGGTAATAACACTGTCAAGGTTTTAGCAAAGAGGCAACAGGAGATGGACCCAAATGCAGTCTAAAACAAAACTTACATGTAGGTTATGACAAAAGTAGGAACTAAAATATCCAACACGTAAAAATGATAAGAAACAGGAACAAGGACTATTTAAAGACACATAGAAGACACACACAGAAGACACACACAGAAGACACACATAGAAGACACACACAGAAGACACACACAGAAGACACACACAGAAGACACACACACACACACAGAAGACACACACACAGAAGGCACAACTGACAAACCAACAACTAGCAGACAAAAGACAGGACTATAAATACACAAGAAACTGATGAGACAACAAGACACAGGTGGGCAGATATGAGGGCAGGCTGAAAGCTGATTGGTGGGAGAAACACAAGGGAACTGATCAAGGCTGACAAGCCTAATGCATCACAGGTGGATTCAATCAGACAATTACAAAAACGGGAAAACATACAAAAGCAGGAAGTGAAGTGAACACAAGATACAAGAGTCAAGGAACTTCAAAATAAAACAGGAAACATACTAAAGTCAAACCAAGATCGTGACAAAAACAGATTGCATTAATGAAAATGGTTAAGTGAGGAGAGTATGTTATCCTGGATCTACACACCACAATTCATTTATGTTGTTCCGCCTCCCCTCGTTTTCCGAGATAGGTGCTCTGCTCTGAGGAGTCGGAGGCCCATCAGCTGTAAGGTACTATCCCCAGATAGGCTTCCAAGCCAGGTTCCGGTGAAGTACAGATCAGAAGATCAGGAGAAGTCTGTTTGCTTTGTGAGAAGCAGCAGTTTTAAATATTCTCCCCATATGGCTGTTTAACATACATCTTTGTTTTCAATTTCCATTTCAGGGCTAGACCACAGGTTGAAACACGCACACCTTGGGAAGCTCCTATCATCTGGAATGGGATGTTTGACCCCGAGCTTTACGACCAAATGTACATCCAAAACCAGGCATCTGTGGCCCTCACTGTGTTTGCTGTTGGAAGGTTTGTTTCTCCTGTGATCGTGAAAATAACAGCCCACCTAAATGTCTGTTTGAAGCTGGTATCTTTTTGCCAATAGATTTGGTATCATGAACACTTACTCCAAGTCTGATCGGAGACCGGCCAGGCTTTTACAACATTGTTTATTAACTACTTTGAGCTTGAGTTCAAGTTCAAAGAAGTTAATCAGTTATAAGTATTGGCTGTTGTATAAAATATTACAAAGAATGTTTCCTCATTTTTTGTGCATTTTCCTTCTAAAGCCAGCAACACATGTTAATATCGGCTTGTTACATGCATACAGTCTTTTCAAAATAATAGCTGCCGTCTTAATGGTAAAGAACGTAGTTAGGTTTCGAAATAAAAAGTTAGGTTCAGGAAATGATTTTCGTTTGGTGTAATATAACTACAGATGTGCCATTACTGAAGCACGCAAGCTACATAACAAATAAATCAATGACTTCTCGTTTCACATGAGGAACCAACAGCGGTCTCCTGGGTGAAAGATCAGGGTTTGTTGGACCAATTCACCGCTACTCCCACATGCCCTGTGGGCTTTTGCTGCCTTTATATTTACTCTTTCAGTATCATGTGGATAACATCCACCACAAAATGGTTTTGTGTGATATCCAAGAATTATGGCATATTTTTTTGTGTGAGTATGAAGGGTGGATAAGAGTATGAAGGGTGGATAAAACCAGCCTGAATAATGACATTAAAAAAACATGAAGTGTATTCTGGTAATTCTATTGTTGTTTTTTTCTCATCATAATACTTTTTCTCTCTGTTTTTACCTAAGTTACTTGGATGCCTACCTTGAGACTTTCCTTACCTCTGCTGAAAAACATTTTATGTTGGGATTACAAGTGACATATTACGTGTTTACGGATCTACCAGATAAGGTGCCGATCATCAAGCTTCCTCCTCAGCGAAGCATGAAGGTTATCCAGGTGGAAAAGCACTCCAGGTGGCAGGACATCTCCATGATGCGCATGAAAACAATATCACATGCCATAAAATCAGAGATTCGGCACCACTGCAATTATGTCTTCTGCTTTGACGTAGATCAAGAGTTTAAGGGAAGATTTGGCTCAGAGGCTCTGGGGGGTTCTGTGGCTGTACTACACGCGTGGTTTTACAAACGTCCAAAGGAAAGTTTCACCTATGACAGAAACCCCAAATCCAAAGCATGTATGAAAACCGGAGATTACTACTACCATGCTGCTGTCTTTGGAGGCCTGTTAGAAAACGTGAAGAATTTGTCAGATTACTGCTTTCAGAGTATCATGGAGGACAAACTAAACAATGTGGAGGCTAAGTGGCATGATGAAAGTCATCTTAACAAGTACTTTTGGCTTCATAAACCAAGCAGGCTGCTCTCCCCTGAGTACTGCTGGGACCCGATTATCGCGGAATCAGGTGACATAAACGTCACCCGCCTAATATGGGCCCCGAAACATTATGACACACTTCGTAATCAGTTGACAAGCTAAGGGAAACACTCAATGGAATAAGTTTGAGAAAAGTGCAGGATTGTTTACTAAAAGCTTTGTTGGATTCTTACTATAAAAAGTGGGACTGTGAAATAGACTTGTTTTTTTACCTGTTCTGAAAATCCAATTTATGTAAATATTTATGATTGTCTTTGTGTACAAGAATGTCTAACGGGGATTATGCTGACAAGATATGTGTCAAATTTTGCGTTATTTTATGTTTCAAATAAGTCTTCAATGTATTTAAGCAAAACAATTGTACATGTAAATTCTTATTTTTTGAAAGATTTATTGAGAAATATATATTGAAAGAAATGATGTATCATGTTTTGGATCTTGAGTTCTGAGTTATACTACTATCTACCACCACCTGGGCAGTTATTGAGGAAGTAGCAAAATACTGAGCTTAATGTTTACAGTGTAGCTTCATGCTACACACCTAGCATCGTATCTGTTAACGTCCCGAGATGACTCTCAATGAGTGTTGAAATAAAGAATATATATAAAAAAATAATAATAATTGTGTCTTTGTGGTATTTTATTCTTGCAAGAAGAGGCAGAGGTTTACAGAGTCACACAGAGGCTTCACAACCAGCTCTGTCTGCCATCCCAGTAGACCACAAAACACCAAAAAATCTGTGCAATATAAATACACTGTGCAATACTATAATTATTCTGTCAGTATATACAATATTTATAGTTATTGTGGATTTTTTACTTTTACTTATTTAATATTCTTTCCTGTTTTTATTACTTTTATTACTTATTTATAATACTTGTTTTTTTACTATGACTCTTGTTTGCACTATCTCCATGCTGCTGTAATCCTGTAAATTTCCCCGCGAATAAAATATTATTTGATTTTACCTCTCTCTCTGCTATATAAGCGCGCTACATCTTGTTACATCTGCTGTCGCCTAAGATAAGGAGTTGATGATCAGGCAGGCATGAAGGTAAAAGAGGGAAAAACAAGTTGTTTCTCCTCCGCACCTGTCCGCTGGTCACATGAAACTTTCCCACAGTAAATTTCCATTACATCTGTCACTTAAAATATATTTCATCCCATTAAAATATCAGAGTGGAGCTGTCAGTCCTTGTTGCTTCTCAAATAATAAAAAAAATGTATTAGATTGTATGGAAGTTTATAAGAAAATGACCCTACTTATCACTTGATTTGTTAACTAGGCAAACATTGTACACAGGATTTTATTGTCTCAATCGCTTGTTTCACGACAGAACAGGGATTGGCTATCTTGTGATTGACAGATGGCTACCACGACGTTGTTTGATTTGGGAGTTGTCCATGTTTCGTCTTAGAACGGTGATGTCCCTCAGGCCTCTCCACACTGACGTCATTGTTTGAAAACCTGTTTTTCAGCTTTTCAATGCATCTCCCTTCCAGTGGTAATTACCAATCACGAAAGGGGGATATTGGTAGTATTAGGCAGTATTCCATTACATGACAGCCGAACAGAGGCCACTGAAGGGTCAAAAAGTAACCCGGGGGCACTGCAGATTTATAACTGAGCTGAACCTTGTAAATCATGTCACTTAAAAAGATTAAGTATAAAATAAAGAAGGGTTGCCTCTTTATCTGTATAAAAGTGGAGTGAAGCAACCTGCAGGATTTATAGTTGAAGAGTGGCGAGTGGCAAAAGTATGCAGCCAAATAAGCCTGAAAGAAGCATCTGTAGAAAACGTTTTGACCCTAGAGTGAAAAATGTCTTATCACAATAAAAAATATGAAAGAATTAAAATGTAAATATAAAACCTCTAGTATAATTGTTTGATTTTTCAACAACATTTTAAAGCATTTTATATTGTTTTCAAAAAACCTTACCTATACCTTTAGTAAAACAAAAATTTAAAAGCCATTTTGAGACCACATCAGATGTTGATAGTCATGTGACAATCTTTGACTTCTGAACTTTTTTTAACGAGACGAAAATGCTGTTTTTGAAAGGTTAAACGCTAACAAGCAGGATATTTCGTTGGATTAAAACATGTTGAATTATTGAAAATATTTTATCTTTACTTTTTCAATAAATGTCTGCTCGGGATTAGGATTACGCTTCGATTTGTTAAAAAAAAGAAATCTGCTCAATTTTGCTCCTCTCTCGCTCACCTGCTCTGCTCAGCATGTCTGGTCAGGCTGCATGCAACCTTGGTAGCCTTTTGGAGGTCAAACTAAATGACCTCGAAGATTCCTGAGCAAAAGCTCATTCATGTTGGGTCGACATGCTGTAACTCCACCTTGCAGATGGTGGACATATTCTGTGTACAGCAACAAGCGGTCTGTGCTCTTTTGGCTGAAAATCAAAGGAATTGACACCTGGATCATCCCACATCTCGTTGGACAGATTTATAAGTAAATTCTTGTTGTACAATCATCTTAAATCCCCGAGGAGTTATAAGTTATTGTTACGACCCCTCCTCCGTGACACCTGCCTGCCGGGTGTGAATGTGTTTGTTTGGGTATTTTTTAGCATGAGTGGTGTGTGCTTGGTGTGTTTGTCTGGTGGTTCCCCTTTCTCCCTTTCTCTCTGTCTCTGCACACCTGTCTTTCATCTGGGATCAGCAACACCTGTCTGTCATCCAGCAATCACCTCTTCCCTGCAAGAACCTGCACCAACAGCCAGTCCCTGCTGGATCGTTGCGCCATACACGGTCTGATTATGTGCTAAACGTTACCTAGAACTATTTAGCAATATCCTGAGATTACCAAAAATGACATTACATGAATCTTGCAAAAGTGTTTAGCTTATGAGCTACATGTTGCAAAAGGAAACAGGTCTGTTTAAGTCTCACTCCACTCGACCATGAAAAAATGCAGCATGTGGACGTGACACAAACAATGGCGACAGATGGCTGTAACTGCGCTTCCGCATGTTACCAGCGGCGATAACCGGGATAAGGTGCATCCGTGCAATAGGACCCCGTTTCATTTGGAAAACGCTGGGATACGGTGTTCACATGCTCAAACACACAAACAAGATACTAAAAACACCCGATTATAAACAGGGTACATTATAAGGTATATTTCTTTCTGAATCAAATAAATCAAGCATTTGACATTTGTGTGAGCTTTGAAATTCCAAAAGAAGATTTATATGCAGACCTGTTAGTAATGCTGGAATAATAATTTAAATAATATATATTTCGGAAAATCACACATTCCCTCAGTCATATTTCAGTTTACGAGACATGTGGACATTAAGTTCGAGCAACAAATGTAAAGTGTGACGAGATCATTTTTTGCACCCAAAGAAACCCCAATTTTTTTTATTATGTTTGTACGTTTCTAGATTATATATTTCTTTTTTTTTTGTCTTGTATTTAGGATATAATGTTTATAAACGTCATCTTGGCTGTGTGGTTAAAAGCCATTATCACTGTGTTTTCTGCCCCAGAATAATTGTTAGAGAGGAGCTGGGGGCTAATCCTGTTGCTAAAAGGTGTCTCCACTCCACATGAATTATTTGTTTGACTCTCTCCCATCTCACCTCAAAGATGGAGCTTTGATTCCTTATATGTGTTATTAATTCCATTTGGCATACCTCATGAACCTTTTATTTCACTTTATTTATTCATGTGTTTGTAGGCTAAGCCATTGTTTTTGTTGTTTACTTATGAGCACAGATTCTAATCATACTAAATTAATATTTAAATGCCTCCCTTAATAGGGTTCAGAGGGAGTTCCAAAAATCTGATTTACTGGATTAATAAAATGTTGACACTTGGATTCCATTATCTTCACAACTTGAACAGAAAATCATCTCAAGACTGGACATAAATGCACGACATGTGAATTGTGTGCATACCCCTCTCCACAGTTCCAACAAAACCAGTAGTAAGGATAGTTTTATTATATTTAGGTTGGAAAGTTCAATCGGGAAAGTAGCCAACAAATATTTAAAGAAGGCTTCATTTTTAAGTAGGCGAGATATTTTGAAACCAGAGAAACAAGGAACAGGAAAACTTACCGAAGTATGAATTTGTTCCTGGTAAGTTATTTGGACATGCTTTAAGTTTGATGCCATATCTCATATGATTGGTATTGATATGGATAATGTTGCACACTCGGACAAAAAGGGACTTCCAGGCGTGCATATGTTTTTTAAATAATAGTTTTACTGAAAGTACAGAAACACATTCACTTCAGCGCTGACTGCACCCTGCAGGTGGCTTTGGTCACCTGACGCAAGCGTTACGTTGCTCTCTTTTCTCACCCGAAGGACCCCCAATGAGCTCCACTCACTGCAACCCAACATTCACCCATTAATCACTGTAGTTGCCAATGCAGGTGAACACATGCCAGCTGGTGACCAACAAATCAATCAGCAAACAATAAAAATAATAAATACATCAGAATATGGGGGTGTCCATGTCCAGCTACCACTATCATGTCCAACATTACTGTGGGCCCCACAATAATAATCAGTAAACATTTGCACAGCTGCTGATCATTATGTTTTTACAATGTTGACACAGTCACAGAGGTGACAGGTTAGATACGCATTTGTGTTTTATTAACTTCAGTGATCTCATGACCTTGTCCTTATCTTGGACAAAAAAAACCACACTCTTGGTATCACCTGGTGCTTTTGAACGATTCATTTTCCATTTTTCAAACCTATTTAAGATTTTTTAAAGCAATCCCCATCAGTGCATACCTTTTAACCTTGTTTGCAATGCAGTTTAGAGATTGGCTCTGCTGTAAAGCCTTATGCAAATAAAGATTATAAATACATTCTTCATTCATTAAGCCCAGATTTGTCCTTGTGGCTTATTCGGATAATGCAACACAGTCAATGTACTTTGTAATGCCGACTGCACAACCGTCATGTTGCTCTCTGTTCTCTACTAAGCAGAACACAACCTCTCGGCTGAGTGAACACACACATTCATACGGAACATGTGTGTGTGTGTGTGTGACTGATACTGACAAATAGTTTCTCTATCATCATGCTCCCATTGTTTTAGCGATTTGCCTCCTTATTAGAATCAAAAATTCATAGAAAAATCCGAATCAGCTTTATTAGCCGGTTACTTACGCTCACTGGTACACAGAAACAGACAAATAAACAAAAAATCAAGGAGGTCCAAGAAGAAAAAAAGGATAAACGTTAACTATTTTGTACACAGAAATATAAAATGCAAAAGTATATATATGAACATAAAAACACAAAAAACAACGACAATGAAGTGTAGATAAAAATGCAAATATGCAGAGTGCAAGGCTGCTTGAATAAATATGGAAACAACTTGAATTTAAAGTTACAGGGTTACTGCACATGGATTTGTACCATAAAGAGGATGAATGATTAATTGTTCATGAGAGTCTGGTAGTTTTGGCGTACAGTGCTCTGTAGCGCTTACCAGAGGGGAGGAGTTAGAACTGGTTGTGTCTCGGGTGTGATGGATCTGCAGAGATGTTTCCTGCCCGTTTTCTTGTCAAGTCCTGTATGGAGGGCAGAGAACCTGGTACACTTGAGGGCAGAGGACACATTTAATGTATGTCTTCAAATGTTTCCTGTGCCTTAGACACCCTAGAAGACATACAATTATTGTGGAACCTAAATGAGAAAAGACAGTGCATGTCAAGAGCCATGTCTGCTCAGTTCACCCCTGGCCCACTTTACCACTCAGCATGGGCCACACAGCGGCCACCTGTGTCATTCAGCTGACCTCAAATCAGCTTGGAGCTGTCTAAACTGAAGGCAATGATGTATTATTCATAGACTGCTACCATCTGGGACATCCATGCACCCAGACATCGTTCCACTCACCCTGTCAAAGAGCAGACTGTAAGCAGAACAGTCCTAGCCTCAGGTGTGTTAAATATTGACATTAAAGGCAATGCTGTAGCACTCGGGGCCCCTGCGATTAGGGGACCCATAGAGAGAGCAGGCCCTCCAACAATGTGTGGGGCGGAGAATGGGCCCTTGTAAGTAAATCAGAATGCCACCTGGGAAATATGCCTGCGTTCAAAAGAAAACTTTCGTTATATTGAAGCGCTACCATTTGCTATATAAACATTTCTTCATCATGTTTTTTTGGGGGGGGGGTTGTTTTGGTAAAATTGTCAGTCACAATCTGTAACAAAATGATATGCTTATTAAAAAGCATTATTAGGCAAAGCTTTTTAAAAAATATCTAAAACTATGAATACAATATTAAAAACGTTTTAATGAAATTAATAACTAGTTACTCCTGTGCACTGGGGCATTTACCTTGCATTAATTAGTGCCTATAGTGTATACACCAACAATCTTCAAAAGATTATGTGTCTTCCATTAGATCGATCTGATTTCTGAGGAAATGTGAGGTTGTGAGAGGATTACATGCAGTGCATTCACAAATGAAAACACAGACAACCACCTTCTCAAAAGCTGAAGAAAGTAAGAGGCCGTCTGTAGTTTGAATACAATGAGAAGAATATATCTGAGCGGATGTAAATGTAGCATTATACAATCTGTGATATTAACAATAAAACAACTTAGCTTTTGTTTGAACTAGAAATGATTTACTTTTCAAGTTAGTCTGCATTTTCACCTTAACATGATGTATTTTACATGAACCCAGCCAACCTCCTGAGGTACAGCCAAACGACAACCTCATCATATTTACTCTGCTCCAATATAATTCTGAAGTGGGAGGAGCTTTGGTAACTAAGCACAAAGTTTGCTTTGGCATCAGACTAACCTGTGAACCCATAATCAGTGTTGGGTGGAGGACGAGATCTAAACAGCTGTCACAGTAGGTGGTGTGAGAGTAGCGTAGTGATCCATTGTTCAAAAGTTAGGACATAAACTTTAGACAGTTGGTGTAGTTTACAACACTTTTATTGTACAATTTAAAATAATCATGTCTTATACTATTGCACCATGTTTATTGTTGAGCTAAACACCAAGCCAAATTCCTAAAGCCCGCCTCTTGCTAGATTTGATTGGCTGCCTCAGTCAAGTGAGTGACAAGTCACATTGAAAGGCATGTGACTTGTGATTGGCCCCTTAGGAGAAAGGGCTGCACATAGACTTTTGTAATAGCCATCAAAATATAACTATTAATTTGATTGAGGGAAAGTTTGTAACAGGCAGATGTACGTGGGTTTACCCCCACTGAGTGTAATCCAGGGTCCAATATCACATTCTGTTTGTTGCCCCCACATGTCTGTGTGCAGTATTTTGTCCTTTCAGTTTATTTACAATCACAACAGCAGGATGGATTTGTCCGCCAACTGAAAAATGTTCTGCTTGTAGTTTTGTGTAAATAGTTGAATGAGTAAATCAGAGTGTTTTTTTCTTTCTCGTTTCTTTTTGAAGACTAACAAACCTAATAATTAGTTCTAGAACCAGACTTTTCTTCTGTGTTAATACATTGTATTGCTAAAGGCGTCCTGTTCACAATGCAGTCAGAGATGATCAGTAAACGGATTATAGCTCTCCTCATGATCTCTTTTGTGTTTGGTGGAGGTTTTTTGGCACCTGTGCTGGGCAGGTAGGTCTGCTTTACTTATTTCTGGGGGTTCTTATTGTTGAGATAAGGCTGTTATTTATATTTTTGAAAATCACCATGTGAACATGTACAGTGAAATGAACCCAGGCAGGGTGACCAGGATTTCTCAATAATGACTGGCTCACTGTAAAATGTATCTGCTTATTACACAGCCTATAACTAAATAAATCAATAATTTGAGAAAAAACATTGATTTGAAATGTATTTATATATATAAAAATATTTTTATTGCTTCTGCTAAAAAACAAATCTACTGTTATTTAGATCATAACTGTGTCCATAGCAACGGTCTGTTTTTCAAAGCAGAGGTCAGCTATAAATAAATGCCTGTAGAGTGCCATACTTGACCAATCATAATCAAGTATTCAACAAAGCAGTGTAATTATGTTATTTTCTCTAAACTTAATGTATTAAAGGGACAGTTTGTAAAGATAATCCACAGAAACTGTATTTCCAACACGAGTCTTCTCACAAGCACTTTGGATTATCTTAAACAACTAATTGTCCCATTATATTGGAGAGAAGATAAGATAAAATAAGATAAATTTGCAGGCTTACAGCAGCATAGAGTAAAGTGCACACAAGAGACATAGTAGAAGAAAGACAAGATAAAAAAGTAAAAAAAGTATTATAAATAAGCAATAAGAAACAGTAGAAAAACAATAATAACTGAAATATTATATTTACAGACAGAAAAAAACTATTTTAACTATTATTGCACAGTGTAATGTATTGCACAGGTTTTTATTGTCATGTGTCATGTGGTCTGCTGGGAGCAGAGCTGGTTGTGCAGCCTGACAGCAGCAGGAAGGAAGGACCTGCGGTACCTCTCCTTCACACACCGGGGGTGAAGCAGCCGGTGGCTGAAGGAGCTGTACAGAGCTGCCAGGGTGTCCTGCATGGGGTGAGAGGTGTTGTTCATCAGGGATGACAGCTTGGCCATCATCCTCCTGTCTCCCACCACCTCCACCGTATCCAGTGGACACCCCAGCACACTGCTGGCCTTCCTGACAAGCTTGTTGAGTCTCTTCTTGTCGGCTGCTGAGATGCTGCTGCTCCAGCAGACCACTGCATAAAAAATGGCTGATGCCACCACAGAGTTGAAAAAGGTCTTCAGGAGTGCTCCCTGCACTCCAAAGGACCTCAGTCTCCTCAGCAGATACAGTCTGCTCTGACCCTTTTTATAAAGTGCATTTGAATGATTAGTCCAGTCCAGTTTATTGTTCAAGTGAACACCCAGGTACTTAAGATAAGATTGCACAATCTCAATGTCCTGTCCCTGGATGTTCACTGGTTCCAGAGGACAGTGTTTACCCCGGCGGAAGTCCACCACCAGCTCTTTGGTTTTAAGGTAAACATCTCTAAGGCCTATATCCCCAAAACTAGGAAATTTACACCAAAACCAGCTAGATTGATAAATACCCCTACAGGTAAGAGGCAAAATATGAATTTTAATGCGTTTCCTTTAAACCCATTCTACTAGAACCCTCCCTCAAAGCATATTTAAAAAATGCATCAGAGAAGTGAGAGAGTAATGGTTGCAGGAGGTAGTGAGAAACTCGTTCATGAAAAAAAGTGTCTAAGTAACTGTTCATAGATTATCATATTCATGTGAACACAGACATTAGTTCAGGTTTCTGATATCAGCGACCTCCACACTGTGACGCTGTTACCGCCACTGTTTTCATCTGGTGTTGTGTTGTCTTCTTGCAGAGCTGATGAAGGCACAGCAGAGTTAGAGCTGCTCTTTGACCCCGACCCCCTTAGACAGCATGGCGGCGTTATTGATGGTAAGGAAGCGGTATATTCATTTATGGAGGATGCTTAGCAACTCATACTCTTTGATTAAAGCAATCAAGGTCCACGTGCTTTATAGAAAAACACATAGCGATAAAACAGAGAAGACAAAATGGTTAAAACATTACACCTAACTGTATTGTGTCACTGCAGATTATGGTGAGAGGCCCCTCCCTCCTCCTCCTCTGCCACCTGACACTGAGAATCCTTACCAGCCAAACCTGGAGGAGGAGTACTACTAACAAGAAGACAGCAGATCCTGATGCAAACAAATGAAGCTGGTCTTATCTTAGAGGACCTCCGGCAAACACAACTGTATTAATAAAAACAGGAAAAACTAGCTTGAAGACAAGTCGGATGGAACTCGTAATTTAATCAGAATTAATGGTAAATGAGTCATATAGGTGTGACTATTAGTTAGATCTACGTCGTAGGCAAAGTATCTTTGAGAAACCTCAATTCGGAAAGTTTTCTGCAGCTATAAACCTGCTTAGATTTTCAAACACACACAAACAATCCTCTTCTAATAATCACAAACTGACAACACATGCTGACCATGTTTCAACAACAACAAACCCAGTTTGAGTCCTGCTGGCACCCTGTTTTACAAGTCATCCCTCCTCTCCCTCCCCTTTATTACCTACCACCTCTATACTGTCCGCTTCTAAATAAAGGCAAAAATGCAGAAAAAAAACTTTATAAAAGTCATGCGTACACTGCAACATAACTTAAACAAAAAAAGTCTAAAAGTGGCCTTATTATGCTTTTCAGCTTTTTCCCTCTTCTTTAGTGTGTTGTATATTTTTTTTTACATGTAAAAGGTCCATAGAGTGTAAAACCTGAAATCCACCTCTAAAAGGAGTTACACTCCCCCCTTAGAAGCTCCTGAAACGGCTCCATTGAATTCTCTCCTTCACTTCTGTAACTTTATGAGGTCATAATGTTACGGAAGTCACGTAAAACTCCTTCCTGCTAGTTTGGCCCTCAAACAACAAAAGAGAGAGACGAAGCTGAAGCTCCGGAGGAAGAGTTTTTTGAAATGTGAAACGTTGACCAATCACAACAGAGCGGGCTAGCTGACCAATCAGAGCAGACTTTGCTTTCTGGAGGGAGGAGCAAGCGCTACAACGGAACATTTCAGAGAGAGGGTGAGAAGAGGTGCTGCAGGACAGCCAGGATGAGAAAAACAAGGAGGATTATGAGCATTAACGCATGTAAACATGTTGTAACTGTAACTTGAGATAAAAATATGCACCCGGGAAATAGCATAATAGGGCCTGTTTAATAGAAGAGATTTTGAAAATGAACGTCCAGTAGGCTTATTACATTACTTTATCAGTAAGTAACTAGTACTCATTTTGAAGTAGAAGTTATCATAACAGCTACAGAAGTGTAAGAATGTGTCTAATAACAACAAGTGAAAACACAGCTTCAGTATAGTTACATCATTAGTATCCCACTCACTCATTTTACTCACCAGCGTAACTGCTGAGATGTCGGGACGCTGCGACATCACGAGAGTTAGAGTCGGCTCATCCGATGAGAATCAACACCAGGACCTCACAAACACAGTGATATAAATGTAATAATGACAGGACACCGTGAGGTCTGCATTAAAATTTTTAAATAAAGAATAATTCACACCTAAAATAAAAAAAATTCAAAATAAAGATCAATTTCACACACTACATGTTGAATCCATACACTGTCATATTTATAATTACAGATATTAAATTATTTATATTTATATATGGCATGTCTATACACCCTTTGTATAGCCCCCGCTACAGTACAGTTTCTCCTATCTGCCTGATTTGGCTCTTGAGAAGGGAACTCATATAAAAGTCAGCGTTGCTCTCTTGATACTGCGTGATGCTTTTGATCAGCAACAGGAGACCAATCGGCCATTTTCTTTCCAGATTTCTTCCGTTGTTGTTGTTGTTGTTGGTGTTGAAAGGAACAAACCATGGGGACTGGCGAGATGCCTGAATGGACACATTTTCACATCCTTCATTAATTCATCTTTCTTTTTTACAGACATTTAATCCTCTGTTAAATATAGATCACATAAAATATTTGTTTTAGAAATTAGTGTTAGTGATAAATGATGTAGGAAACACACTTTGTTTGCCACTGAAGAACAACTGTGCTGTACCCGTGCTGGACCCAGGATGATGAAATAGAAATAGTGGAAATCCTTTGGTTTTTTGTAGTGATCATTGAATGGTGGTATCTTAACGAAAAATGCAAGAAAATCGAATGCAATTCAAACCTAAAAAGAACAAGAAAAAGCAGCAAATCTCAAACTTGGGATTGTTTGACATTAGTACTTGAAAACTTGCTTAAATTTATTTCTGTCAATAAACTAATCAATTATTCAACTATTTGTTTCAGCTTGCCTTAATTCTGTAGTGCCTCGATGGCTTTTCTTGGGATTCCAATTTGTGATTTATTTTCTATGGCTGGTACCAAGTTACAGTGGCTAGACTGAGGAATTCAATTATTTCTCAAATGATCTGGGACTTGTATAAAGCAGCAATAGTGTTTATTTTGGTGCATTGAGTGCAAATGATGAGAATAAACACAAATGTTCCTGCCGTCAAACTTGCACGAGTAATGCAAGGCGAAAACGATGGGGGTTATATTCTATAACATATAACATAAAACATAAAGGCCCTGTTCTGAAATATGACCGGTGACATCACAGGTACAGCACATGTAGTGCAGTGGGGAAAAAAAAGGTGCAAGTCCCATCAAACATACTCCTTCATCGCAATTTCACAGTCAAACTCTTGAAAACTCAACACGCACTCGATGGCGATCAGCTGAAATGTGATAATGTTTCACTGAGGAAGGTCACAATGATGTGATGAAAAAAGAGGCACTACTAGTGAAGATATGAAGACACCAGAGTTTTTCTCTCGCTCCCTTTGTCAGCACCCGTACCTACTGTGCCGAGGCTCAGCCGTTTTTATCTCCTTTCCTATTTCTGATGTGGGAAAACTAAGAGGAGCAAGTTTCTAGAAACACACCACACGGAGGAGAATCCTGTATGTCGGAGATCGTCTTGAACAACCAAAAAGCCTAAACCAGATTTTTTTTTTTCCTGATTTTAAACATCTTCGTCACAAATTTTGAAACATATTTAGAACACAGTAAAAAAAAAGCGCAGTGTGGCAAAGGACTAGGAATTAAACACTAACGGCTTTCCTGGGCTAATTTTGGGGCGCTAATTAGCTTAGCACTCGAGTATCAATAGAAGCTGATGCAACATTTGAAAGGGAAAAATCCACATTCAAACACCCTCACACTGTTTTTTTTTTTTAAAATCATGAACAACTGATGCTGAGTACATTTAGGGAGCTATTTGTGATTCAGATGTTTAGTCTCTTACTTCAATCAGTGATTACCTACATTTCCCAGAATGCACTTCAGCCTACAGAAAAACAGATCGGCTAACTGAAACTCTGTTGTTGCATTCTAGTCTACTGCCTAAGATTATCTGGATGTGACAACAAGGTTTTGGCTCCACAATTAAACATATAACCCACAAAAATGCAAAGAACACCTGTAGCTGGTTTTAAAAGTGTTTTAGGGTGGAATTTTTTCTTATTGCCACTTAACAACGTGGATATCACTTTCGTTTAAGGTATGCTCAAAGGTTAAAGGTCACTGTTCCTACATGGGTTTCTTTCCCTTAGTGTACATTGTGTACAGTGTGAGGGCATCGTTTGATAAATATACACCTCCCCCTCCTGCTCAGACAAACTCAGCATGTGTTTCCAGATGTCGACCTTTTTTGTTGTTGTTGTTGTCAAGTTGAAAAGAACAAGCTGGTGCAGTCCAGTCACGGCTCCGGGGCTTTCAGTGTTACACCAGCTGAGATGAAGCTACAGGCTAACTAGTGCTGCCAAGGCTGCAGTGATACAATGTTTGTGCTTTCCAACGGACAGCTTTCAGTCACCACCTCGTCCATCGCCGACTCCATTTTGCATATTTTCCTTTTAATTAAAACACTTCCTTTTGGCTCGTTTTCATGTTATCTTGCCGCACAAAGGTTTCGCAATAGTTCCGTGTTTGTTTCTCTTCCTGCTTGTTTATCAGAGGTGTTAATCTTTTTTTATCTCTTTGTTATAGATATGACTGTCCTTCATGCAACATTATGTTATGATACAGTGTACTGTACAGAGCTGTGGTTGAAGGCAGAGCAGGGCTATTCCAGGTAGATGTCCTCGGTCGGGCACGAGAACTCCACGAATTCTTTATAGTAAAACTGAAAGGCTTTCCTGAAAAACAAAGACAAGTACTTCAGTCGCTTCTAGAACTCAACCCTGATTTTGATGTTTGTATGTAAAGATATCAAGATGTGGTTTTCAAGAACAAATCAGTGATCTGTAGCAGATTAAATCGTTGCCTTTCAGCAGAGATGAAGAAAAATGCATCCAACCTCCTCCTTACTAAGAATGAATACCCAAGAGCTTATTCACAGAACTCACCCTACTGACTCTGCAATAGCTTTAGTGGAGTCTTCAGACACAAACACATGGCAGGCAAACCTCTGGTCTGCAGGGTGTTTAGTGATGAAACCAAAATACCTGCGGAGAAGACAGGGAATACAGATGAGGGGCTCTGAACAGGGTATTCAGTGAGGTCATCACCTTTGGTCTTTGATTACTGTATTCTCTCTGTCATGTTTCAAAAATCAATTGCTGATTCACATTTGATGAATAAGCAGTCAAGACCTTCAGTCTATGTCTGAAGTCTGGTACATTGGTTGGTTAGCAACACCTTGTGGTAAGTGAATGCAGATGAACACAAGCAGAGGGTAAAAACGTTACAGTTTTTATTACAGTATTACAGACAGACTGCACAGAAAATGTGACCTGGTGGTATAGCCATTGTGTTTTCTGCCTTGACTTACTTGCTGTTTTTGGGGTGGTAGCCGCAGAAGGAGACGTTCTTTAACTGGAAGAAGTGGCTGCACTCGTTACTCTGTGAACAGAACACAGTGAAGCGACGGAATAAGTGTCTGATAACATCAAGAAGGCCGCTTGCTTGCTTATTACAAAAGACACAGGTATAAGCCCCATTTACAGTATGTATGTATGGACTGTTTGTTAAATATATATAATTCAAGTGAAAGTCCTACATTCAAAAATAAAAAAAAAGAAAAAAAAGAACAAAACTAGTACTCATTATGCACAATGACCCCAAGTTACAGGTTTTCCGTACTTATGTTCCGTTGTTTACATTTGACTTTGTTTACATACTTATGTATGCGTTTTTGTTTGAATACGTTAAGCAAGGGTTTTCTTCGACCCTAATGTAACGTCATAGTTTGGCCTGTGGGAACATTTAGATTATTATAACACTATATTAAAGGTGTAAGCAGCATATTGCAGTTGTAGATTTGCATGTAGTGCTATACCAAACTACTTAATGGCTAAAGAGTACTATAGTACACCTTTGATATACTTTATATATACTTTAACGTTTCATTGGTACTTGTCTTTTCTATTGATCTTTATATAATAATTTAGGTTTGTACTTAAATGTCTTTGATCTCTCGGAGTGATTATGAAAGAGGAGTTGTTTTTTAGGACGTGTGTCCAATTCTATTTGAAGAGTTCAGGATTGGAGACAAAGTTTATAATTTTTTTTAATCTATGGAGTTCTTTTATGACAAATATTTCTTCATCGCTACAATATATTTTGTGTCTTATAATGGATATATAATATGTGGAGATGGAACTATGTGTTTATACCATATCATAGTTTATCATATGTCTATCAACAAGTGACTACAACTGTTACATGACCGTATTGGATAAAATAATGAAATGTTACCCTCTGAAATGTTGAGGAATAGTTGAAGTTGAAAGGAACTCAAAATGTAAATATTTAGGTAAGATCTCCTTTAAGAAAACGCCCACTAACATCTTTGCCTGCAGTCTCTATTAGCAGCCACATGGGGGCGATATGTCTCAATTTTCGATGGTGTTCTGGTGTGAGGACGAGCTTTTACTTGACCAAACCTCATGACAATTGATTTTGCATGAGACAAACAAAGAGACGTTTAGAGTACTGACTCTGTCGTGGGCGTAATAATCCTCTTGAACTGCGAGCTTGATGCCTTTCACGCTGATCTCCAGGATGCAGGAGGACGGCGGGTTGTACTTCACTGTCATCCGTCTGTTGGTGGCAATCTGGAGAACAAATGGAAGAGATGACTCTATTTACTGATGTAGAAAGCTCAAAACTCTAAAAAAAAAGATAATTCTATACTGTAACATAATTCTATACTAGATGATAAAACAAAAGTAATACTATGCTGACAGTGCTCTGTATTGGGAATAGTCAAATTAAGATTTTGGAGAGCGCCTGTCAATCTAAACTTTGAAAATTTAACAGGAAGCTAATGTTATACTGTTATTCTTATGCAATATAACATTCATTCTTCAATTCAAATGTTACCAAACCGTTGGCTCCTTTATTTTTCTTGTGTGTTGAACTGTGGAACGATGACATCACGTTCTTAAAGTGCAGTCTGCATGCTTTCTTCATTTTTAAGCTCTTGTTGTCAAGTCATTTTTGTAGTTGTTCCGGTGTGGACCCACTTCATGCTCAAAGACTGTTGTGAATTTTTTAGAATATACAAATGGAATACATAACATGTCACCGTTCTCTGTATTATTTGTTCTGCATATGCCACATTTCCTCTGCCAGAGTTATCTGTGGCTCTCATTTCCCCTCAAAGGTTCAACACGTAAGATCTGGACAGAATTTTAGTTTAAAACACTCAAAAAATACACTTATATTATCAAAAGAGTGTGAAGAAGTCACAGTTTTTACGTAATGTCAAATATATCAATGTATTGTGCTGGAGAGATATTTACTGCCAACCAGCAAGGGAGTAGAGCATGCAGCAGCTCCAGGAGATGGACAGCCAGTTAACAGTTAGTCTAAATTCAGACTAGGCTGGTTGTGACGTTACCATGACTACGTCGACTTCTTATGTACAGTCTATGGTTAGACCCAGCACTCCACAAGCTCGCTGTGACTCTAGGTCACTGGGTCCATACTCTGTATGGACCCAGTGACCAGTGGGTCCATACTCTGTATGGACCCAGTGGTGGGTCCATACAGTCCATACAGATACAGGTCACTGGGTCCATACTCTGTATGGACCCAGTGACCAGTGTCCAGGTACTACACATTGCGCCTTAATGTTCTTTACCATAAGAATCAAATCATTTACATACAAAAACACACATTAATGTGAAAAACAAGGGCCTCCTACCTTCTGCATAGCTGCACACAGAACATCATTTCCTTTGTGGAAGGGCACTTGAACTGAGCCCAGGAACTTTAGCCGGTATCTGTCCATCCATTCACTGCTCTTCACTACACAGGAAAAACAATTTATTTTTGCATTAAAATCCAGGTTTTGTAGCTCATTCATAGAGAAGGAATAAGCAGTTTTCTTTGTTTTTTTCACAGCAACAGTGGGACAATAATCTATCTGTTGTAGTTGATGGGGTTATAATTAATGAGCGTGGTAGAGTCAGTACCTTTGTAGTTCTCAGTGTCCTTGGTCACCTCTATAGCGTAGTAAGCTGGGAAGATCCCACGGGCACCAGTTCGCATGTTGTAGCCCTCGTACCAGTAATCCTCCGACTGGACCTCCACCAGCAGCGGATCATCCACCTCCAGCTCCAACTCGTCGTCGTGACGGGGGACAAACCTGTAGCGACGGATGTAGTGAAGCAATGGATCTGAGGATGCTCACAGTGTTTTTTAGGAGCTGGATGACCCCCTTAACAGGATGTCTATCTGCCTGCCTGGATCGTTGGTTTACATTAAAGAAAATAACTATATTGCTATATCAGGGCAAGATATACAAACATTCAGAGAAGCTTTTGTGACTCTAGAGGGATTATGGAACTACTTTTTTTGAAAATTCCTTATAAAACATGAACATTGAACATACGAATACAGAATACTATTTAGGTGCACTGATCCTCGTCGTCACCTCTGGAAAACTATGTCTAAAAAATATAGCTGAACCGTTGTATTTGTTTACAACCTGTAACACGGAAGATTTAAAGGCCTGTATAGGAATCACAGAGTCTTTCCTTAATGACAACCACCTAGGAGATGAATAACCCCATTTCATTTGAATTTGAAGTATTATTCAAACCATCTATCTATGTTTAAAATAATTGTGTTATTAAAGTTGGATAAGCCAAAAGCTTTACATGAATTTTTGACGAATGCAATGGTGATTATTGTATTTTATCTTGTTTGCACTCCATACTATGCAACCAATGCCTTGAGTCAATAAATTGAATTCCCTAACAGCTCGTGTTGAGCAAAATGATACTTTTATATAAGAAATGTGGCTAAAACTTCATATATTTTCAGTCATGGTGCAACATTTAATATTCCTCTAGAGATGATGTTGCTGCTGTTGTTGATGGTGGTGATGCAGTTCCTCCTCACCTGTAGACAGCTCTGTGGCTCTGATCCCTCTCCTCTCCATTAATGAGACAGGAGAACAGGCCAAAGGACTCTGCACCTTTTAAAACCAGAGAAGAAGAAAAAAAGAGAGAATTACATACAGCTATGTGGAGCGTCACCAAAAAGATGATTAACCTTCACTTCAAACTGCAACACTAGTTCATCATATACACACAGAAAACACAATGAGGGCACACTGTGTTGACTTTAAAGCTCCCATGCATCCTATAGGAGCTATGAATCACACTGTAATGAGGCGTGAAACAGATGAGCTTTGTGTATTTCTACCTCTATTCCCCTGAGACCCCCGCCCCCCCGCCCACCCCCTCTCCTGCTGCACTGCTCAGATAAACTGCAGTATTGTTTCTAATGAGTCTGTGAAACATGTGGACGGCATCCAAGAGCACAGTGAGGGCTATTAGTGGAAATGACCACACATACGTTATGAACAAATCTCTTTCTTTCTCTTACATATGAAGGAGACGGATGGCTGCTTTCACACACACACACACACACACACACACACACACACACACACACACACACACACACACACACACACACACACACACACACACACACACACACACACACACACACCGTGATGTGGGCTGACCCAAGGTAAGAATCTGACCATCCTTCATGAAAGGACTCTCCTGATCCTGGTTTACAGATACAGTCTGACAGAAGCTGATGCTCTACGGACATGGAACATTTACGTTTCTCTACTTGAAGATTGCTGCTTGAGGTTCTACTAGCATGCATCCGGCGATTTTGATTGGAGCCCTATGCTTAATCGGGAGTTGTCTTTTCATAATACAGCTCGCACAGTCTTTTTCGAAAGGACTTCTGGGGGCAGAAGACACACCTTCAGCCTCTTACTCTTTTGAGGATGTATAGGATTTAATACAGAACACTAAAGGAGACAGTTAACAATGACCTCCAACAAAAAGGGACCTGAAAATGTTCCAGATTATAGCAGAGAAATATAACATGGTGACAACATATTGAGCCGATTCAGCCTGAATGAATAAAAAAGGGAAAAAATGTAATTAATACATCCACTCACTGCCTGTGTCATTGCTTCTTTTCTGCCATTGTTTTAATGTCTGTAACAAGACTCGGGCTAACTTTTTTTATTTTTTTTTATTCAAATGTGTGATCAGTATGGACGACAGAGGGGAAGAGAGAGACAAATACATGAAAACCACAAGCTGCTTTTGGCTCAGTGTCCCTCCACCCAGCAGGTTACCTCAACGTCCAGCTGGGTCTCTGCCCTGGATGAGCTGCTGTCGGAATGCTGATAACGATATCAACAAAGCAGCAAAAAAAACAAAAAAAACCTGCAGCTTTCATTCACAACATTTACAAGCTGTGTGCCGACTATATGTGGCCTAAATTAGTACGACTGGACATGTTAATGACATGTCAAAGGGTTTTGAACCACTCGTGTGAATACAACGAAATTGTCAAATACTATTTCCCAACCGGCTTTCATGTGATTCTACAAGATGAAGTTAAACCAAAGTCGGTGAGACAGACAGTCATAATATCCAGAGTTACACGTCACGCCGATGATGATCTGTGCTGTGGGAGAATACACCAGCTCCTGATATCTATATATATATAACAGGGAATTACACGGAGTAACAGCATGTGCTTCCTGGTTGTTTCACACGTAATTCAATTGTGTTAAGAAATATCTCAATATTCTCAAAATGTAAAATCACGTCTCTGAGACAAAGAGGAGGGTGAAATGTTACTGAGCGCTGTCTGGCAAATGGATGAAGAAGAAAATACTGATGTTTAAAGACGCTGTGATGTCACCGGTATTGTGAGGCGACCACATTTACAGGACAAAGTGTCTTAGTTTGCGTGTCTTTGCTTTCTGTGCGTCTTTCTAGTTACATAACAAGAAAAAAACAAACCCAGCTCATTCCTTACACTTTCAATTAGTCTCTTGATCCGGCACACAAACTCTGACAACTTATACTGACAGCTATCTCATTTACTTTCTATAATTATGACAAAAACATTTAGAATAGCAAATAGCAAAAGTTACTATCAAGAAAATCCTTTTTTGTTCCTTCACCAGGGGGCTGACATCTCAGTGGGAAAATAAACCTTTTTAACCCTAATAAATAATAATTAACCCTTTTATGAAATGCCTGGCTGATCATATGGCTGAATTCTATGGCTATCATAGATTTAATACAAATGTTTTATTTACCCTTATAGACTTTTTGTTACATGTGCTTGATGTCTGCAAGATGACCCATACAATAATATCTATATGCTGTATGAAAAAGAAAAATATTGAATTATAATTGTGACTTACTGGAGGAGCGAGAGCGTCCATTCATGAAGACGTTGAGGAACTTCTTGGAGAAGTGCAGGTCGACCTCTGGAGTGGATTCCTCGGACAGACAAGCCGTTGCCTCTCTCCTCACTACTCCTATCTGAATGCCGTCCTCATCGTCCTCCTCCTCCTCCTCCTCCTCCTCCTCCTCCTCCTCCTCGTACTCCTCCCCGATGGCCGACTCGTAGGGAGAGGAGACGCAGTTGTCGTAGACGGTGGCCGAGTCGCTGTCGTCGCTGTAGCCTTGGTAACACTGCCGGAGGCTGACCAGCTCCAGCTGAGCGTGCTCATCCACCACCAGAGTGTACTTGACCGAGTCGTACGAAAGGCCGCTGGCCTCCGAGTTCATGGAAGTTCTTAGTGGGACTCTGCTGCCACCGCCGCCACCCGCTCCTCCCCCCTTGCTCATCCTTCCGTCCATCATTATCCTGTCCACGTCCTCATCCTCGCCGCAGTAGCTGTCGTCCGTGGCGTCCACGTACTCCACCGACGATCCGGGTGGCAGCATGACCCCGGCCCCCGTTCCTGACCCCTTCCGGCTGAGGTCCAGCGTGAGGGAGGAGCGCGCCGTGCTGGGCGGCGTGACGAGGGACTCTACGCAAGAAGCATACGAAGGCGGGGCGACGTAGACCTCGTCCTCCTCATAGATGGAGGGGTTTGTCCGGTCTGGGAGGGGCTGGTAAGGAGGCGGGCCCTCTGTGTCGGAGCTGATGGACATACGGCCCTGCTCGGTCTGCTGCGAGAGGAAGGGCCGGTCCTGCGCGTTGGGGGGGTCTAGAGAGTCCGCCGAACGCTGCACAGGAGTCAGGTAGATCTCCTCCGTGGGCTCTATATGGACATCCGTGTGGTAGCGGATCCTCTCCCGGTGGGGCCCACCTCCATCCGCCTTCCCTGCCGGGTACAGAGGAGCCGGGGTGTAGTTCTGCGGCGGGGGGCGGCGCCGGCGGCTTCTCCTGGAGCTTGGAGCGAGCCGCCGACGTCGTGGACGAGCCGTGCGAGTGTCCCGAGGTGTGGCCGTGCCTGCAGGGGGCGTCGGTGGAGGTCCCGCGGTCTTTGGTCTGCGCTCCGCCGCCCTGCACCTTGTCCTCGTCGCTCAGGCAGCTGTGCTCGCGCGGAGGGGTGCGCTCGCCTGGAGGGAGAGCAGACGCAAGCGACGACGCGCACAGACGCACACGCAGGCACACGAGCACGCACAAGGGCCAGACACACGCACAGAGGGAATACACGCCACGCAGGAAAGCGGACATGACGGACACACACAAATGCACAGACGGAGACGAGGGCAGACATGGCAACAAATGCAGAAAAACAGGAGGAGAGAGAAAGTACAAATGGTTAGGTAATCCAGATTACTCGTCAAATTCGTAGTGCAGCCAGGAGAAGACCGTGGACGTGTTATGTCATAATCATAATCCATCCAGCAGCAAATCCAGGCTTGATATTCTCACTGTGGATGATGCAGCGTTTGCAAAGCAGCGAGGAGTTGTCTCAACTTGAAAAGGTACCAAGGTTTTGTATTTTTTTAATTGTTACTCACTAATGCAGCCTCACAGAATGTATTTGATCAATTAACCCCTTTTATCGTATTCAAAAAGACAAAAAAGAAAAACAAATGGAGATTCCTCGTGGGGCTGCACTTGAGTCACTTTGCAATTCAAATTGAGTAGAATCCTCTCAGATGACTCCTTAAAAGAAACGATCTGAACTTAAAATGGGCCTTTTGTGCTTGTGAGGCTGTGGGATATCATGCGCTAGTTTGCATATGAATGGCACCAGTTGTGTTCATTAACGGTTCTGCAGGTTTTATCACAATAAGTCTAAGAATCCTTAGAGTTAAATATGAAAGACTTTGCAACCCCTGAATTAGGCCAATGCCCAAATAAAAAAATCTTAAATTCTTTTTTTTTTTTAAATAGCATCTCAGTTTTCATCTATTCCATTGGATCTATGTTGGATTTTGAAATGCTTATGTAGCAAAATGGATATTTCATTGACTGTTTTTTTCTTCTCTTCCTTTCATTGTTGCATTTCATTTCACTGTCATTATATGCAACCCTATAAGATTGCATCAAGTTCGATTTTGTGATCAATGATTTGTTTATTTATGTTGACAAGAATCCGTACAATGAACATTAGCTGTCTCACAGTTTCATTGTGATTTTGTTCAGTTGATAAATCACCTGATTTACAGCAACTTTTTAAGGAAGCTTATGTTGTCCTTATACGTGGAAGTTAAGCATATTAGACATTGCAATTCCTGATGAAGATACAACAATTACATGAATAATATTATTGTATATATATTATAGTTAGATATATAGCTATAATATATAGTGGCCTATTGGACAAAATGGTTTATAAAACAGTCTGCATCCTAGTTGTAATATAGTCTGAAATATTAAATGGCAAAGTGGCCGCAAGGTCGACATCACTAGCAGTTGATTCTAAACAAAGTCCAAAAGTAACTTTAAATAATCTATTTGAGCAAACAAAAATAAGCTGCACACCATTTGTATCCTGTTTTTTGTTGTTGTAATTGGAGACATTCCCACTAATTTCGGCTTTGCATTTGGCTCAATTTCAATTTCTTTGGTGAACACAAAGCTATCGGGTAACCGCATCAGAATAAAGTTGTTTTTTTTCTTCTGTATTTTGCCACCATGGCCTGAATTATGCATAAAAGCCAAGTTGATTGAGGTTTTTGTAGTGTTTTTAAATGATTAATATAATAAGTATCATCTCTGTATCACGTCTCCCATCAGTGGTGAGTTGTTGGCAGCGAGTTTGGTTCGTCTCGCCTCACATGGTGCTCTGAAAAGAGCTGTAACAATGAGCAATGACAGCTCCAAGCTAACTAAGCCCCGAGCTGGCTCACACGCATGCAGTATGTGGCACCGCCTCAGCTAGTTACAGTTAGCTTAGCATAGCTAATCCAAGCCTTAAGACAGTCCCCTGGGGATCAGAGAGACCCACCAACGGCCAGACCCAAAGAGGCTGCTGCTTTGTTAATAGCGCAAGGATGAAACATATCAGAATAATCATTCTTTACATCATATCCCAGTTATCATCAACACAGCAAGACAATTCAAGAAGTTTAATCAAACTACGAGCTTGGTGGTGTGAAGAGTTTGTGGGAAACAAAAGCTCACCTGTTTTCAGAGGCGAGGACGAGCCTGAAACCTTCTCCTGCCAACTGTATTTCTTCCCAAACGAGTTGTTGTTTAACGTGTCCTGTGGAAACGCAGAAAAAGGAGGAAGAGAAGAAGAAGGAAGTGATGAGAGAGAATAAATCCGAATGGGAGCAAAGGGAGAAAAAGAAAAAGAGAAGGGCGAGATAGAGAGAGGTTTGGTCACTGAGTTCTGGATCCAGACACCCAATATACACAACTTTTTGTCACCCTCTTTCTCTCTCTCTCTCGCTCTCTCTTATTTCACACACACACACACACACACACACACACACACACACACACACACACACACACACACACACACACACACACACACACACACACACACACACACACACACACACACACACAAAGCTTTTATTCTGTTGAATGAGCAGGGATTCTTTTGTCTGTGCTCCGTGGTGTGAATTTAAAGGGGACCCAGACCTTTTACTAAAGCTCCTGGATACACACACACACACACACACACATACACACACAAACACGCACACACAAATATACACACAGTGGGCGTCTCTTTAGGCTCTTTTGGTGGATTTGTTGATAGATTGGCCTTTTTCTAGAAACCATGGCCCTTGTCCTGTCCCGAAACAAGTTATTTTCCTTTTTTCCCGTGTGACACTTGATGAAAACCTTGTTTTCTCACCATGCTGCAGTGATGTAGAAAAGTACTACAGGGTGTGGTCAGTACGCTGTGACATCACTGTTTAGTGCGTTTACACATGGTGCCGAGCACAATTCTGAAGAGGGCAATGAGATACTTGTTACCAGCCTGTTGTTATGTTACTCTTTTATTCAATTAGTGAGGAAATATTTTATTCCAATATAATCATATGTATTAGGGGTGTCTCGAAATCCATTATTCCATTGAACTTTTGATTCTCATGTCACTCACGATTCAAATTAATTTCCTCCTCAAACTTTATTTTTTAGCACTTATTTGTTAAACTATTGAGTCTTGGTCAAAAAGATGCCATTTAAACTTTCAAATCCTTCTTTAAAAAGAGAGACTACATGATATCAACAGTGATGGAATATACCACATTAAGGCCTTATGGTCAAATTTATGTCATGACTTTTAGTGTTCTTGTAGCATAGTTTTTGCTGTTTTTTTATTAAAAGCCGCAGTTCACTACTGTACCTGCCCAACACCAAACAGCAGACGGACACAGTTGGAGAAAAATTGGTGAAAAAAGAGAAGCATGAAGATGTTTTGGTAGAGACCAAAAAAAAGAGCTAGAAATAGAGTTTATATTGGAGATGGACACAAACAAGACTCCAAATGAATGCTAATGTTCCTCCCTCACTGCTGATCAAAATTAACTGCTTTCAATGTCAATTTAAAACATGGTGACATGTCAATGCATTAGTGCACTACTTGTTTCAAAAGCTGACAAAGACTACAGATCTTGAAAATACAGATGTAAGTAGAACTGGAAACTCCTGTGGCGACGTCTTGTTGCCCCAAAAAAAGATCGTATCCTCCTCTTCTGTCCACCCACTCCGCGCATGACTCACTTCCCCATCTACGTGCATGGACAGAGCTGTCGCCGTGGTAACGAGTGAATCAGCAGGTGGGAGACGGCAGCATTAATCTCAAAAGTAAAGGTCTTTTTTTACCATAGTGATAAAAAGATCATTGCTCAGGGCGGTGATTCAGATGAAGTGTGAATGTGTGTGTGTTAAGGACTACAAGGAAGAGACTCTGATGACACATGACTCTGTCAACCAGACATCTGAGTTTGGCTGTGTTCTTTTTTCCGAGAGGTAAAGTTTGGCTTCCAGTGGAGCTTGTTAACGTCTGATAATCTGACTCTTTCTCGCCTCGTCTTCTTTTTAGAGGTGTCACCGTGTTCCCAGATCTTGGCAATCATCTCCGCCAACCGTTGACCAAAACAACAAGAATTAGAATACGCTAAAAACAAGCTTGTTTTGGGGCTTGATTGCGTTGATTGACAGGCGTCTCAGCCTATCACACTCAGCTGGGGTGGTTGCTCTTTTGCTCCTCCCACTTCAGCCCCAGCCTTTAACCAAAATTTGGATTTGCCCTCTTTAGAGTACTGAAAGAAGATAACTGTCGACCCAAGCTGATACTACCTGGTATAACTTAACTGTTCATTTTCCCCATGACAGCCTAAATGCCCTGCTTTTTTAAAATAGGATATATTACTTTATAGAGCTATATGTTCTTTAAAGAAATATAAAATCAAATGATACTTGTTGATGAACACATTTTTTGATATTTTGTTTTTGCCCATGTGGGTACAACTCAGAGTCTGGGGTGTACACACACAAAAACGTGCCGTAGCCAGGTTAGAGATTAAAGTTGAACCTGGATTAAGACCGAGGGCTCCCTCCTGTGTTCTGTCTGAATCATTTTACTTCAGCAGCTTCAGAGGAGACAATCTGTAAAATAAAAACCTTCCCCCGTTCTGCTAAGAGCTGCATAAGTCTTCTCCACTTCTCAAGCTTTTTGTAATTTCATAGTTTTTACTTTAATATTGTGGTTAAAGTCATTTATATACTCCTTAAATATTAGTATTTGTATTGCCTTTAAATACATCTGCCTTCAAAACTATTTCAGTGCTTCATAAGATTCCTCACCTTGTAACTGTCTGGCACAAAACGCTGGCACTCAGCAGATAATTGGATTTAAAAATATGTATTTTCATAACGCCTAACTGCTCTAACCCTGGTCTGTGTTTAGAGCTGCTTTTTCTCAACCACAGGATTCTGCCACTCGCTGCTAAATGATGCAGAGCTAATTGTATATTTTTGCATTTTTACTGATCCACTGACCTGGAAACAGTCACCCGGTGTGTCTCTCTCTCTCTCTCTCTCTCTCTCTCTCTCTTTACAGTACAAACTGCCTGGAGATCATCACTACTCATCTATCTCATCTCATTTGAGTTGTGTCTTTGCTGCGTGACTAATGTGTTCACACCAAAGCCAGCTTTTCAAAAGGCGTGATTACATACGAAGTCAATGCAAAGGGGCAAATGGAAATATTTCAACTGGAGCGAGAAATTCAGCACTGAGATTCTCCTCCTGTAGTCACTGAAGTCCTGATGCTATAGAATCAGAAACGGAGGAAATGAATAATGTAGCCGTTTGTGGATGCACCCAGAGATCTACGGTAGTCCCATGAAACTCTATAAATGTATCAACGATCAATGTTAAAAACAGTAATGTCACAGCTGTATTGTCGCCCAAATGATGTTATTTTGATCATTGATGGAGCAGCTACACTGTTGGGTTAGCTGATCGATTAGAAAACAAGCATTTTAAAAGTTGTTTGTTTGTCATCTAGCTCACAGACATGAGGAAGATGAATGACTTTTTACAAATTGTCATCATTGTTTGGTTATATTGCCATCCTTTTATCTGTTTATTGCAACTTAACCACAGTAAAACATGTTTATTTTGGGTTCATAATGCTGTAATAATCCATCCATCCAAGAGGAGCAACCAGAAAAATCTATTTCTACACCAACAGGAATGAGAAATAGACCAGAATGCACTGCAGATGTATTGTGCAGATCCGTCATCAGATGTGTGTTCAGTACAAGGGCCTTGTCAACGATTTTTTTCTCCCTTTTTTTCATCTGTAAACTTACTACGCTTTGTGTACGTCATCTAGAGCAGAGCCTCTTTGTTCCCCCATCATTGGGGTCGTCAAACACACCTGATGAACATGCATCCAGGTGGAGTGGCTAAGCTAACATGGTCCAAGTTCTTTTCATGATAAAAGACTACAAATGACTGAGAAATCTTTTCAAAGACACACTGAAGGTGTTCTGTAATCAATTTAAGATTATGTGGGAACATAATTCAGTCGAGCAGAGAGATGTTTTTTATCCATCAAACAACCAAAATAAATTTGAGACTTTTGTCATTTTATACATAATTAAAGCTGGAATGTAGCTGACCATATTCTTTATTGTTATCCAGAAACACTTCCTGAATCAAATGCAAAACATCAATAAAGATTTCATAACAGCCAACCTGACAACCAGGTGGTTTACTTGGCCTCACACTTTAAAGTCTGTGAGTGATAAATTAAAGCTAATAATTTATAGATGAAGATCATAACAGAGAGCAAACAAATATATATCCTCAAATAAACAGACTAATTCAATATAAACACGAAAAACATCATCTGTAAATATGGATAAGCTACTAGAAATCAAAATGTCACCAAGATCTGCTGCTGATGGATGTTACGTTAACGAAATGTTGTCTGTTGCTTCATGTCATCATAGTTCATGCAAAGGCCAATTTCAGGAAATCTTCACCGACTTATTGGAATATTTGAAATCCGGTTTTGTTTTCTAGCTGATGAATGAAGAGAGTGAACAATGTCCCAGGAGACAGGAAGACTTCCCAAGAAGAAAAATGTTTCAGAGTAATTATTCCCTTCATGCTTTCCAGTTCTGACAGCTCAAACACACACACACACACACACACACACACACACACACACACACACACACACACACACACACACACACACACACACACACACACACACACACACACACACAAACAAAAACAAAGCACAGCAAGAGCAGTCGGATTGTTTCCACCTCATGGAAACTGAGCAAAGAACAAAGCTCAGACAAATATCGAGCTGCTTGGTTGATCACGCTGACAGGCTGCACTGTGGGGGAGTGCGTGTATGTGCGACTATACATCATTGTATACATTGCATAACAAGAGCATCGCCATGCAGACATTTGCATTTCTACTGAGCCTGGCAGGTACATGTGTCGTGATGTGGTTGCTCCCGGCGATAAACTCATAGAAAAATATATCCAACTCTGGTTTAGCCTCTTTTAGCGCATAGTTTTGGTTTTGCAGCACATTTACTGTATGGTTTGCTCCCACTTCTCGCACCAACCTCGTTTTCTACGGCCTATCCTGACAATATCTGATGAAGCCACGGTACACCACCTGCCTACACCACCTGCCCAACATAGAGACAGAGCATAAGGCATCATACTCTGAAAACCACGCCCACCTGTGGGGCAAAACTATCTGCGCCACAATGTTAAACTTAGGGCTGAAACACCAACAAAATGCTTGTATCTTTGTAAAGATGTTCGATTCCTGCATGTCAGCGTAAACATAAACCTACATGGCTTTCTGATTCATCCACATTTCACTATAACACATAAGCTGCATACTGTCAAAATGCTTTAGCGAAATATTGTTAGCCCAAAACTGACATTTGGACAAAGTGCTTGCTGCACTAATTCAGTTTTGTGGTTTTGTGAGCATGATGTGTATTTTGTATGAACTTCCTCCCAAGATAAGGACAGTGTCAGGTGTAAATCAGGTGACAATGTAAGACATTACAATGTCCGCCCTCTTAAAATGACATGGGAGGCTGAACATCTATGTCCCCTAATTCTATTTACATATATATTATTGTAAACATGGCGACAAAACTCCCATAACCTCAACAAAGTTGTCATATTAACCCAAACCCTGATCCTCACCTAAGTCTAACAAAGTCGTTTTTGTGCCTAACATTATGAAATTGATGTATTTCTAACAGTGAATTTGTATCGTCACATAAGAATGATGTCATCCTGCAGATATGGGGTGTCATATCATAAAACGCTTACGTGTCGCTCTAAAGTGCAGTTTCAAACGATTGTTTTGTAGTTTAATTTCGAGGAACTTGTATTAGTCTGTGTTTTAGACAGTCAGACACACTCTCACACACACACACACACACATACAAACATACACACACACGCAAACAAGTAGTCTGTCCTTTCAGCAAAGAACAACATGGACCATGGCTCTGCTGTGTGAACAGGAGGTGGACGGACACACATGAGATCAACATCCATTGATCAACACATACGAATACACAAATGCTCATGTTTGTATGTTAAACTTGAGATGACCTTTATCTGATCTAATACTGAACATTCTGTGGCTTCTAACCTTACGATAAAAAATGCACCTCTTCAACCATTCTCTCCTCCCAACGTCTTGAACACAACTCTCTAAGGAAACAGGTTCATTCTTACTTTTGATTTTAGAATGCTTTCATGTCTCAGGGTATGTCCAATATTTTACATATCTTTTCTACTGTGTCTTTGTTGAACCACTGTACTGTCTTGTTGGCTAAGTTGATTGTAGCTGTGTGAAGCACTATTGGCCAAACTGTATGTCCCCTCGGGGACAATAAAGTTCATTTTGTATTATCTAAACCTAATTCTGACCTTAAGCCTCAAAAGCAAACCTCAAATACCCCTTTGAAGACAAAATGTCTTCCCCCTCGGAGGTTTGAAGCGGAAATTGGTCCTCACAAAGATTGACGTACAACAACACACACACAGTCACGAGCTCCAGCAGCATTCAAACACAAACAGAGACGGGCACCAAGGGAAGAAAAAAAAATCACTGTCATGACAATTGAGGCCATTGTTCAGTCCAGTAAACACATCCTGTCAGAGAAACAATTGTAGTGAATCCAATCCTGATGTCACGGAGGTTGTTGATACATATTGACATTGGTGTATGAGGAGGAACCCAGACAGGCAACACACACACACACACACACACACACACACACACACACACACACACACACACACACACACACACACACACACACACACACACACACACACACACACACAGACAGACACACAAATCTTCTTCACTGTAAGTCTAATCCTACTGCTTTTTGATCAATATTCAGTCATCTTCCACAAACTGTGTGTGTGTGTGTGTGTGTGTGTGTGTGTGTGTGTGTGTGTGTGTGTGTGTGTGTGTGTGTGTGTGTGTGTGTGTGGATAAGGTTGATCAGGATCTACCTGTGTGCGCGGCACAATCGAGATGAGGTTAAGGGTCGTGGGTCTCTTGGGCCGGTAGGTATCCATAGTAACAGGTGCTGCAGGGTCCTTGGTGACTGGCTGGGGTGCGATGGCTGATGCCTTCAAGGACTCTTTGTCACCGCGGTAACCGTCAGCACCGTCGATGAGTTCCAAATGCAGCATCTCTGCCTGGAGCTGGCCGACGGCACCCAGCTCGGCCCTCCCCGACATGCTATTGGTTCCTCGCCTCACACGGCCCTGCAGGGATTGGAGGAAACGCGGCGTCAGTCGGAGGCAGGGAAAGAGAGAGAGAGAGGCAGATGGAGAGAGAGTGTGCGGGGATGGGATGAGGAGACTGAGCCGGCCAATTAGAGGCCGCTCTGTCTCCTGCCTTTAACTCTCTCGCTGCCGAACACTGAGCTGCTTAAAGCAGAGACAGACTGTTCAGCTCCTCCACATCACAGCGTTTATCTACAGTAATAAAGTCAGAATGAAAACCACTTCTGCTGATAAGTGTTCAGTTTCACAGCTTTTTGACTGCTGTGAAATATTTTTTTTTCCAGTTGTCACTTCACCACAAAATCACAGTATTGTTAGGGTATTTTTTTGCCCTAACCAATCAGCGGTGGATGACGTGTCTGGTCCATTGACGTCATTTTCACACGTAAAGCTTCCGTAGCCGTTTGTTGCTACAGCAGGAGCAGTTTACCAAATGATTATCATGTTGATAAAGGAATTCTTCAGATACCTTAAGAGTTATGTTTTTAAATTGACCCACAACCATCTGTACAGCTGTGTTGATCTTATATACACTTTTTGTCATGTTTCTTGTAACCCATAACCTTGCTATCTGCATGGCTCTAACCAATCTTGGTATGTCGGTCCATAACTTTGGTCTAGACTGAAATATCAATAACAACTGTTGATGGATTGCCATGCAGTCTGCAGTTCAGTGTGTCCAACTGTTTTATCTGAAAAACACGCAGTAAATAAAAAACCTTGTTGCGTAGTATAAACTGATGCATGTTGGATGTAATGAATGAAATGCAGAGGAGGAAAATGAAACTGAGCATCTGTCTCCACATAAATCATCTGTTGAGTGTTTGAGGGCTAATTATTTGTGCTTTAGTCACAATTTAACTGCTGTAAAACAATCATAAACTATATTATTTTCTCACATTCATAGCATTGACGTGCTGTTTCTTCTTCTGCTCGCTCTCTCAGATGGTTCACGCAATATTAACCTCTTTTTCTCTGTCTTTTTTTAAAATAAATTGTTACTTTTAATGCTATCAAACAAAGGAAAATACTCTCCCCTGGTCCTAAAATATGTCTTCAATAAATACTAGAGTGCGTGTTTTATGAATGAAGCGGCAAAAACAGTGGTGTTCTGTTTTGTTTGACCAATCAGTGGTAGTCATCCCTGCAAACCCTGCCCTGAAAGCTCCTTTACTTTCAGAAAGTACTACCATCCGACCGGGGCCTTTTATGGGGGGAAATGTCCCCAGAACATAATTTGGACCCTGGTCCCTGTGGTGAGTTCCCCAAGAGATTCCTTGTCCCAGGAAAGAGATCATGTGGTCGAAAAGGTGCTTAAAGTTCTGCTTGGCTCCATAGTTTCCACATATTTCACAAAGCAACTTACAGGCCAAAGAACTGAAAAGAACAGAGCAGTTGTTGTATCTGGTGATGAGATTGACTCTGTCTGTCTTTTACATTGCTGCTTAAATCAAAGCATGTGACGAACACCAGGGTTATCCCGGAGACAGGGTAAGTCAGAGGGCACTGGGACACACAGTCTGCTTCACTCGCCATCACTATCTCTGCAGCTAAAGCACACACACACACACACACACACACACACACACACACACACACACACACACACACACACACACACACACACACACACACACACACACACACACACACACACACACACCTCCTGTTGGTAGACTTGATGTAGATGAATTGACATGGACATCAAGTCACTGTTAAGCCTATTACAGTGCTTAGCTCCCTCTTTACGCCACATGGCAAACACACACACACATGCAGATACACACATAGGCATGCACACAACACCACAGCTGTCTCTCTAATTAGAATTACAAGAAAAATGAGATAAAGATTAAATAAAATCTGACATAATTATCGGACTGGTTTGTAGCACTTTGAATTAAATATATGAAATCAGTGTATTGGAAACGTGGAAGTGTATTCCATATAATTCACTTACAGCAATGTATTCTGTACAAAACGTTTTTCAGAAAATCAATCACTGTATATCCATATAGGTAAAATATGTCATTTATTTACGCATTTCTTACTATTTTTTCCCCTAAGAGACTAATACACTATCTACTGGGAAAAAATGCAAGGTCCACTGGCTGCTGCTTTATAGTTTAATCAGTTTGTAACATTAACTTTTCAACCAGTCAGGTTAAATATATAAATATATAATATTTTCATCAGTGTGATTGTAGTGTCACCTAGCAGCTTATTACTGTTGGCTGAGTCTTTTCCCCCCTTGATATTTTGGATTTTACAAAATTTGCACAAAAATGTGTCTAATCCAAATTCATCACTACCGTAACCCAGTACAGATGGGTGGCATGCACTTAATGAATTACAAAACAATAAGTAGCATTATCTCTATATCAATATATTATCAAGTATTTAGAATCACATAGTTAACCCATACAGTATTGATCAAATTTTGACAAATGTTTAATACATTTATAGACAAAAGTATATATTATCTGAAATCCAATGAACCCAATGAATTAATAAAATATATCTATTAATAATATATATGTTCTTGGGTCATTTCTATAGATAAGACTGTGGTCACCTAAAGCTTATTTTAAATATGGGTATTGATATTTTTGATGCACATATTTGTTACTAAATAAATCCAAGGCTAAACGATTATAATGATTAATCGCACGTATCAACATATTAGTAAAATCCTGATTGGGATGTGGTGTTCAGGGATCAAAGCACTGTGGGAAAGGAAAACTGAAAACAAAAACCAGCGCGCTTCTTAGAGAGCTGTACCAGAGCTGATCCAGAGACAGGTCGACAACAATGTGAGAGTTGGATTAATGCTCAGCCGCCATGATAACAGCAGTCACTACAGTCTGGACTGTTTCAGGAGGGATAATCAGTGATAGAAGAGGCATGAAGCAAGCTAAACTTCCTCTACGTAAACCTTATTTTACAATTATTCACTTAACAGCATCCATATTGTGAGCAATAATATGTTTCAGTCACATGCACAGTATTTAATCCTTGGTTATAGCCGTGTCTTTATTTAAACCTCCATACTGGCTCTTTCTCAGTGAATGACTTCATTATGAAGATTATGTGCTTCCCTTTGTAAACGAAGCAGAGCGGTTGGTAAAGAGAGTTAAAGTGTTGCCTTCAAGCACATTTGTATGCAGCAAAAACTCCAACCACAGATATCCAGAGCTCTCTCTCTCTCTCTCTCTCTCTCAGGAAAGAAAGAGGCTTTTGAATTGGGTATAAAACGGGAAGTTTTTGTGCAGCTGCATTCTTATTCAAGGATTGCCTCCTTGAGAATCCACATTTGTAGACACATTTTTAGGCTTAATACAAATACAGAGCCTCCCTTTTCAAAATGTTTCTCATAATGTAGCCTCAGAGAGTGTAACTAGAGCGAAATATCACAAAAACACAAACAAAAGTCACTATTTGTCATGACAGAAATGATGTCTATAGAGTTCATGCTAGTTGGCTACCTCTTCAGACTTCTAGACACCCAGGCAGGAGTCTAATAGTCTTCTTTGCTGCTTAGGAAGGTAACAAACTGAATGAAATGACCCGGACGTATCTCAGTGGCAGCCATGATAAGAGCTGGTCGAATTCACTAAATGAAAAGGAAGGGTTCTTCAATGCTTCCTTTCTTATCTCATTTAGCATAGGGTACACTAAACTATCCTACGAAAAGAAGATAAATAATGCCATTTAAAGTGATGAACCATTTTTTATCATCTATCTTGTCCACCCATCCATCAGTCCATCTCTGGTCTGTCCATCCATGTATCCATTCCGCCCATCTTTTCAAACCACTGTCCTTTTGTAATCTATCCATTTTTTTCTGCCCATCCTCTTCGTCCATACCTCCACCTATGCATCCATCCTGCCTGTCTATACATCAATCATGGTACCATCCATCAAGCATCAGCCCACCCATCCAACAAGCATCCATCCACCAAATCTTGCCATCCATCCATCCATCCATCCATCCATCCATCCATCCATCCATCCATCCATCCATCCATCCATCCATCCATCCATCCATCCATCCATCCATCATCCATCCCTCATATGTATGCACCAATCATCCATCATGCATCAATCCAACCATGCATCAAATATCCATCAGTCTATCAATCCACCTGTTCATCTTTCTATCCATCTATCCATCCATCAATCTGTCCATCCGTCCATCCATCTATCCGTTCTTCCATCCATCTATTCTACAAGTCCCGTCCATCCATCCACCGGTCTATTCATCCATCCAGCCACCTTGCCCGCCCCTTCCATCCAACATTTAACTACCCATAAATCACTCCCCTATTTGATGAGCAGTCAGAAGATACTCCTGTAGCCCGTCATCGTTTTATATTTCTATTTTTTTTAATTATTTACCACAGTTGAATACAAAAAGTATTTACAAAACAAGTGTATTTTTAGCAGAAGTACAACAAGAACAAAAAAATGAAAGAAAGAAAAGGAGGAAGAAGAGAGAGAGAGGGTTATAAACAAGATTGTGGGTTATTGATTGATTGATTTTTATCATGAGTTGTCATATTGGGATGTGGAAGATGTGGTTCAGATAATCCTCCTGTATTTTCAGCAGTCACATCAGACAATTGTCTGTCTGTTTGTCTGTCTTTCTGTCTGTCTCTGTGCCAGTAATGGAAGCGCAGCCACTCTCCTGCAGTCATTTGTTTTTCCTTTTGTCTCCCCCCCCTCTCTCTCCCTCTACACCTTTTCACCTGCCTACGATCAATGCCTGCTAATGCAGTGGGCCACTACTCTTCCTCTCATGTTTTATGACCTCAAATTACGCCTGGCCCCTTTAAGAGAGCCCAGGCCCCTGTTGCTAAGAGACAAGGGGCTCAGTGACGATGAGGAGGCATTAGAAGATACTGCTGCCTCAAAGTTATTGATGATCGGCTCTCGTCCAATAAGAACAGTCCGAGCAGGGCAATAGCCACAAACATAACGACACAAGACAGCTGAAAATGTTAAATCAGAAACCTTCTGCTGGATCTTCCCGGCACTAAAAGAAACAATAGAATCAATAAAGTTCACAAAAATTAATAAAGAGAAAAGTCCAAAAAGCCAATATAAAAAGCCAATATCCTTTTCTTTTTTGCAAATAAGACATCCGATTCCTTGACATTTATCACTATTTCTATGACAACAGACAAAAAAATGTGTATGCATTAAAGGAAATGGGCCACTTATACTGACAAACCCACAAAGAATAACAACATAAAGAGTATTAAGCCTCAGCTCATTGTTTTGGTTTTCCGGCCCAGAAACGCTAGCCCCATCAACCTTGTTTCTATAGAATTAGTTGGTAGTATTGCAAAAATGTTCGATTTACCCTCTTTACTGAACAGCAGTCAGACAGACGTAAGCAACTAACTGGTGAAGAAAGATAAAATCTAGCTGCTAAAGTCATCATTCATTTCTCAGGAGTTGGTGGAGACCAAAGCAGAGCTAAAGAGAAAGTGAAAACTGGACTCAAATTCATCAGGTGGACAAATGATGAGTTCAGTGTTTTTAACTTGTTCCATGCCACTGAATGGCTCAACAAATATAAATGAATAAATGACTGCATCTTTAAATGAACCCATGAACAAAGAGAAAAGTCCATTCACACCAAATGCTCAATCACTAATCCCTCAAATAGACAACATGACAGCTCCAAGCCAAAATATCTCAATTGCCCCTATTGACTAGCTGCAGTGTAGGCCATGAAACCCCCTCCTTCCATGTTAGCAAAAGGGACATGGGCATAATGAAAAAGAAAATTCCCAATAAACATCAGCAATTTATTTTTCCCAAAGACGGATTTCTATCATTTTAGCTAGTTCTCATCACAATGATGTGTTCAATATTCTGATAAATTTGGTTTTAACTAGGTATTGGATGCTATAAAATGATTGACAGCTGCCTATGACCAATGTCTGTTTCAACCATAAGATCTTTATATATTGTCTAATATATAGATCTTCATATCCAGTCTATGGTTCATGCAGTTACTGACCGTCTGCGTAATTGAAAATGCGTCGATTTGATCAGGTATTTATAGCGATATTATGGTAGGTTGTTGTACTTTTCTGGCCAAACAGCTACTGTTGTGCTAGCGCATCAGCTAGGTGGCTCGTGCTAACAAGCTGTGGTTGTACTTTGCTTGTGATTAGCTCTGACAGGTGTGTGATCTCCATGGGTGGGACCGTTTTGTCCACATTTTTGTGTTGATGCGTCATCCATCAGAGTCTATGATCACTCCCATTTAAAGGGTTCTAGTTTCCATGGAAATCCATGAATGTCAACAAACTACTATTAGCAAACAACAGCATGTGACAGTGGATGATGCTCTTAAAAGGACCACAGATTCAAAGGGCTTCTCTTGTTTCTGTATGTGTTGATGAGGAAGCTTCTTCTCTGCTGTTACCATGTGTGGATGACATGACGTGAGCAGTATCCATGGGGGTGTGTGTGTGTGTGTGTGTGTGTGTGTGTGTGTGTGTGTGTGTGTGTGTGTGTGTGTGTGTGTGTGTGTGTGTGTGTGTGCGTGCCAACACTGAATTGCATGTACTTTCAGCTCTGACACATGGGGTAGGTGAGAGAAACACTGTTGCCATGGAAATAGGTCTCCTTCTCCTCTTGTGAGTGTTTTGCTGCCCCCCCTCTCTGCCTCGTCTCTCTCACTCTGCTCTCTCTCGTTGTATTGCTTCCTCTCTCTCTCTCTCTCTCTCTCTCTCTCTCCCTCTCTCTAAATCACTCCCTCTCCCTGAATCTCCACCCTCTTCCTATCTGGGTTAATGAGATCTGGGATACTGATGTGTATTGATGTAGTTAAACACTGTTAATAAAGAGTTTTTAAGTGGTAAATAACATCAATCATCTCCATTGGCACAAAGGAGAAGAATATTCCTTGGTCTAATATACTGTATAGAAATATTCATAATAGATTTATAAACAAAAATGAACCGCTCCTCCTCATTGTTGAATTTAAATTATTTTAAGTGTCTGAATTGACATGAAGCTCATACATGTTTCTACGCCCTTTTCAGAATCAGAAAATAAAGAGAAAGGAACTTTAAACAAAGCATATATATTTGATATGCCTTCATATTCTGGGCAATACATTGGAGCTGATTTATTGGGAGCATTTCTATCGCCTCTCAGCGGCTCTCAACATGGCGACGGCTGAGCAGGTGCTAACAGTGCAAAGTACGGTAAAAGGCAAAAGTGCTGACAGAGCTAACAGTGTTTACCTGCAAGGAGAAGCTTGGATTACAACACACTCAGAAGCGGAGCTAATTAATTCTCTGCTGCACTATATAGACATATATATATACGATGCAAATGGTTGTTCCCTGCTATAGTAATGTTCTGATGAAGGCAAGACAACCGAACACATTTGGGGAATAAAGAATGTTGCAGAAGAATAAGTTGATTCGTTAATGCGACGACAACAACTCCATTTTTATGTTAACATTTAATTTGAAAAATGTATTTTTCTCTGTCTATTACAATGTTACTAAAGAGGGCGCAAGTATAGCATAATACGTATAGTATATATGTGTGTGTAGATGTATGTGTGTGTCTCTACATTCACTTAATGCTATTGCCCATTCTATCTGACCCCTGCCCGACATTTGACTTTTACAACCTTTTGCACATGTCAAATGACCCCCCAGCACCACACACACACACAGAGAGAGAGAGAGAGAGAGTGGTTGAGATAATGCATGTTGTCATTTCATGTCTCTTAGGAACACTAAAGCTCCTTATGCTTCTTTCTGAACTCGAGCTGCTCCACATTAGCAATTCATAACAACAACCATGCGCACACTTATTCGGAATTCCATCTTTTTCTCTCCGTGTGGAGCTTCTGTCCACAACCAACCAGCCAGGAACTAAACCCAGGAACTAAGAGTCTATTTGGCACATTGCTTTTGTATTCGCCACATCTGAGGAGCAGCAAAGAGCATTACAATTAGTCTGATCAAAAAGCAAGAGAAGCGAGGTTTGAGACAGTAACACAGGGCTTTTCTCCCTCTTTAATGTCTGTAATGGCAATTAAATAATTAGCAAGTAAGCTATGTTTAATCTGAGACAATATTTCCTGCTCTTATTAAGGCTACTTGGAAAGTCTACAACATAACTTTCTTTAATTTCAATAGATACAATATTGACACTACTGGAAATTCCTCCTTTATACAAGCTGTTGCATCATTGAGTGTGTTTGACCAGCTAGTGATGTTCAGAACTGCTTACTCTGCCCCAGTAGTTCCTCAGCTATAAGAAAGCGCAGAGACTTGTGCAGAGGCTACAAACAAAATTAAGAACTTGGTTACTCCTTTCGTGATGCAAGGTAAGTTTCTTGGGTTTAAAAAGGTCCTAAAGTTAAATTCCTGCAGTGAAAAAGTGGTGTTAGTCAACAATGTTGAGTGTTTTAGACTCTGACATGACAGTTTCTGGGTGAGTAAAGGGACTTTTTTTTTCTGTGGGCAAGAGATTAAAAATATATCCTTTATGCACTCATGTGGGAGGGAAAATTTGGAAGAAAAAAAAAAGATATGGTCCGTTTATAAATGTCTTTTAGTTTGGGATCCTTCTCTTCATTATTTTCACGGAAATATATTTGTGGTCAAAAGAAGCCACAAATTAGTGTCACACAATGAAGTCTGGCAGCGATGCACAGGATACAAAAAAGAAAATTTGAATGCCCTTTTTTTATTGCCGTAATTGTGATTTTACAAATTATAACACTGCAACAATATTTAAAAACTAATGTGATTGGAACCCAGTTTGAACTCTAGCAGCTTTAATAAAATGTCTGCATTAGTTTGGACACGCCCTCTTATCCCTCCTTATAAACCCCTGGACACACACACACACACACACACACACACACACACACACACACACACACACACACACACACACACACACACACACACACACACACACACACACACACACACATACATCCACGCTGAGGCAGACACCACGCCTGTCTGGGGTGAGTGAAGCTCCTTCCATGTGACCGTCCATTATTGATGAGACAAGATGTATCCTGAAACTCCCCAGGGGTAATGAGCTCACTGATGAGGTCACCAGTCAGAGCTCTGCATGAAGCCACCCCCTCCAGCACATCCTCCCAGTCACCCGACGTCCTGCTGCACCGCCTCATCATACATTTATAAGCAGGCCTGGCCTCCATCAAATATTTTGCACTTTTAAATGGGAAGAAAAAAATGAAGCTGAAATATGACAGAAGAAGAAATAACTTAGAGTTCATTTATTTTCATGCCTCCACCTGATGAATCTACATCCAAAATCTGCTTACCAGCTCCTGAGAAAGATATCTGCCTCTTTAGAGCTTATCTTATCTTATCTTATGGGCGGCTGTGGCTCATTGTATAGAGCGCTCGTTCCACAACCGGTTTCGAACCCTGGCCTCTACAGTCCACATGCCGAGGTGTCCTTGAGCAAGACACTTAACCCCAAGTTGCTCCCTGGGCTCTCTTTGGCAGCCCACTGCTCCTCAGGGATGGGTTAAATGCAGAAGGAAATTTAATGTATATATGTATGTATGTATCTATGTATATGACCATTAAAACTGATACTTATCTTATCTTTAAACAGGCCCTATTATGCTATTTTCCGGGTGCATATTTTTATCTCAAGTTACAGTTACAACATGTTTACATGCGTTAATGCTCATAATCCTCCTTGTTTTTCTCATCCTGGCTGTCCTGCAGCACCTCTTCTCACCCTCTCTCTGAAACGCTCCGTTGTAGCGCTTGCTCCTCCCTCCAGAAAGCAAAGTCTGCCCTGATTGGTCAGCTAGCCCGCTCTGTTCTGATTGGTCAACGTTTCACATTTCAAAAAACTCTTCCTCCAGAGCTTCAGCTCCTTCTCTCTCTTTTGTTGTTTGAGGGCCAAACTAGCCGGAGAGTTTTACGTCACTTCCGTAACATTGTGACCTCATAAAGTTACAGAAGTGAAGGAGAGAATTCAATGGAGCCGTTTCAGGAGCTCAGGAGCTTCTGAGGGGGAGGGTAACTCCTTTTAGGCGTGGACTTCAGGTTTTACTCTCTACCGACCTTTTACATGTAAAAATATATATATATAACAAACTAAAGAAGAGGGGAAAAGTGGAAAAGCATAAAAGGGCCACTTTAAGTATGTAAGTTATGTCACAAAAGCACAGTGAAATAAGTCAACATTGACTTTTGGTTTTACACGGGACAAGAACAGTGGTTGTCTCATCTGTCGCCCTCGATCTCCATCCCAAACTGGCTTTGTCGCTATTTATACTATGCCACCTGACTTCCTCCTTTGCTCCCGTCAAAGCTAATACAGCCACTAGCGGTTGCTGTCGTCTTCTTGTATTAGTATTTGCGATCAGCCATGTGAATAGATCATAACAGACCTCTGAACCTATTAGTGGGGGTAGCAGGCTACTTCTGACCCATATGAGGCTGATGCCAACTCAATCAGCTGATAACATTCAAAACGGGTGATCAAACCAACTTCGCCTCCAGTAAAATACCAACTGCTGTCTTAAAGCAGTGAGGGCATAAGACTAAGATACTGTCTGATGTTTGATGGGTGACAAAAGTAACATAGGGAGACAATTCACGCCTAACAAACGCAAAGGGAAACTGACATGAGACTGACAGGATCGGGGGTGACATTTTATTGAGACCAACCAGCAGAGCCTGCTCTTTCCATACAAGACAAACTTACAATAAACCACCAGCTGAACATTTTGTTTCATGCCCTGGGAGTGACGTCAATGACACGTGTGGTTTTTGTTGTTGTTGTTGTTGCCGCTATCTAGCAGCCATTTTGGATTCTAATCTCTTTGAAGGCCCCTGCAAGGTGATGCGTCATGAGTCCGAACACACACACACACACACACACACACACACACACACACACACACACACACACACACACACACACACACACACACACGTATAGCCCTCACATTCAACAATCTGGTCTATAATTAGCTCCCTGGATAGGAGGACCAGAAAAAAGCAGAGGGAGAGATGGATAAATGGCTTTTTCAACCCCAAAAATATTCCCAGGCACTCTGTGAAGGCAAATTTCCTCATCTGTCAGGTCACCCGTCTCGCTGAAAGAATCAAATACAAAGTCACAGAAGAGAAGAATCTCTCATCTGCTCGTATAATTGACACTGAAAAAAAGACCCTGGACCCTCCTGTTGCCTTGGTTACGGTAGCAGAGCTGAATGGAGGAGGAGGGGGTGATGAGGGTTTCTCTGGGAACAGAGCCGGAGAGATCTGACAGAATAATACATTTACCTCTGCTTATTTCCTCCCACTGTACCACTCCACTCCACATCTCACTCTCTCTCCTGGTAGCGTTCCAATTTTCTGTAATGACCCACTCGTTTCTATGCCAATAAAACTTGAGAACACCAGGGTGCTAGATGGAACTTTCTTCACCAAATAAAATAAATAGAAAATTTCTCCAGGACTTGAACAAACAGTCAACAGCTCAGTGTGAATTTTTCAGATAACCAGGATGCAACGGGGCAATCGTATGTGATCAGACTCAAGGTTTTTTTTTTACAGAGCGGCTCTGTCGTCGTCCATCAGGCCTCTCTGCCTCTGGGCTCGTTTGTTTTTAGCTGGCAGGAAGCTGAATGTAGCAGCTGTTCAGGACAAAATGCCTTATACAATTTCATGACATTAGTATGAGCATTAAAAATGTGAGACTTTGTGTAAGCCTCATTTTTATTTGTTCTGTATTTACTACAAATTGGGGAAATAATTGTTGTGTACTTTAACTAGTAACAAAAAGATGAACTGGGAATTAAAGCAATCAACATACGGAAATTGGAAATCAAAGCCCAATGGAAAATTGGCAACTCCTTCAGAAGGTTTACGAAGTGAATATTCAAAATAAAAGTGCAAGACTTGTGTAGACCTCCACAGATTCACACCAGCTCATGGGTTACATTAAAACTGCTTGGAAAGAGGAAGACTTCCTTGTGAGAATATATATCCGATTTTACTAAATCTTGTGAGAACCACCTCTTTATGGAGGCCTTACCTTAATATCTGGGCCATTGCAGTTGAGGCTCATCCCGCACTCGTCTGTGATCTCTGTAATCTCCGACAGGTCGTCATCTTCAAACTCATCCAGGCTGATGTCATGGGTCAACCTGGTGGAAGGGGGGGGGGATTAGGGTGAGAAAAGGGTGGAAGGGAAAGGGAGAGAGATGAGGAAAGAAAATCAATGTTAATCCCTCGGCACTCATCCGAAGCCACAGCGGTACGTCTCAAAATCTCCTTTTGACCGATTATCTGTCTGACCGGGTGGTGATTCTAATGTCTACTCTTATTCTGAAAATACAATCACCAAATGTCTGGTCATTTAAAATTCTCCCTTCAAGTACAGCAAGGTAGCATCACAAGCAGGTTTATGTCACTGGTCGGTGACAACATCAGATATCTGACTGGTGGGGGGATGTGATGGGAAGACGACTTTTTATTTGACTGCTGGTTGAGCATTAGCAGCCGTGATATAGCTACACATTTTAAATTACAAGAAGAAGGGATCATAGTGGGAGTCGGAGTTGCATGGCAGTTCAATCTATGAGTTAACTGTAACAAAAACCGTGACCAGCTTGTGACACTAAACCTACCCTAACTCAATGACGAAAACAAAATGTTTCTGAATGACTTTTCCAGAGATACAGAGTTGAAAAGTTGAGCGCAAATGTTTCTGTTGCTATAAATAACCGCATAATTAAATTGCAAAAGTAGTTTAATCCCTAAATCAACAAGACTAAAAGAGGTAGTAAGCCGTATAAGCAGTCTTCTGAGGGCACATTTGTTCATTCAGAATAAACCACATGGCACAAATCAATAAACATACTGTGGTTTCTGTTGCATTCATCAAAAACAGTATCTAATCAAATCCATTCTCTGAGGATCACGACTATGTTCAGCAGTCTTCATAGCAATGTGTCTAGATTGCGCTGGGATGTTTTTGCCCAATAGTGCTGTAACAGGTTGGAGCCTAACAGGATGGCTCTAAAAGTAAGCATCCAAAATCCGGGAGGTTCATCCTCTGGGGAGCATGGTTATGTTCAGCAGGCTTCATAGCAATGATTCTAGATTGTGGTGGGATGTTTTGGCCCAATAGTGTTGCAACAGGTTGGGGCCTAACAGGGTGGCTCTTAAAGTAAGCATCCAAAATCAGGGAGGTTCATCCTCTGGAGAGCATGAACGTGCTCAGTAGACTTCAGGACATGATTTGGTTGTTTATATGTGGAAAAGCTGGCATGACAATCGTGCTGGACGATGGGCCATTGTGACCAAAAACACAATAGATTCTTCACCTGGGGACCAGGAATATCAACTGTAAATGTAATGCCGATTAGGCCTGCTTTTGTTCCAGTATATCTGACAAACTGATCGACCTCACCGGAACAACTTTTAAGTCAATAACAGCTTATAATATAACCAAAAGTCACTCATTCAATCAGTTTTCCACTAGCATATTGACACAGTGTGGCTGTTCTGGTTGTCAGGACATCTTAATTTACTGGTCTCACGTCCAAATGTCCATACTACAGGTCCAGGAAGACATTGTTTATATTTTGCAGGGATGAACAGGATTCACTGCTCTTGAAGCAACCCTGGCCATCACTCCAGTGTCAGGCAGGGAAATGTTCCGTCCTGCTGTCTGTGGCAGGATTCAATTAGCTTCCAATAAACAATGCTTCACTTTTCCCCATCTGTAATTATGTCCGCCTGTTATCTCTTTACCCTGCAGCCTCCTGGGCGTGACAGACCCAGTCAAAGACAAGAAAATGTTATTGGAGGGAGGAAAGAGAAGATGGCAGTTATCACAAGGAGCATAAAAAGCAAGCTGTCAGAGAAACCTGGTGAACCTGGAGAGCTATGATCCCCCATGTTGTTGCATGATGCTAATGTAATTTCTGGCTACATCGAAACTGCAGCTGTCTCCTCTTACAAAATTACGCACAGCTGCGGCCGTCTTTAGCCATCACGTGTTGGAATATGGGTATGGGAGTTAAATAGCCTGGGTGGAAGCATCTGTTTACCTCCGTAATGAGGCCCTGGAGGAGGCAAGAGAGACGGGTCTGAAGGATGGAAAGGGAGAAAAGAGAAAGAAAGTAGAGCAATGTAGTGGTAAGGGATGAAGGATCTCAGATGGGAATACATGTACACCTGATAGAAAGAGAGGAACCGAGGGAGAAAGAGACTTCAAAAAATCACCAGTGGAACTATCCACCTTCACCACACAATCCTCCAACTGACAAAGTAAAGCTGCAGCATCAATAACTTTTTATCTGCGTGATTGAGTGAGCGGTTGTGTGATTGTGTGTGCATCTGTGTGTGTCCATGGCTTATGTTGCATACTGCTGCACCAAACTGCATAATAACGTGGGTGCTCTCTGTGGTTGCATTCCCAAGGACCTCTCGTGGTTGCAGTGACTCACGCTTTCTCAAAACAAGTTTTAATTGTCTGTTTGATGCCGCCGTTGATTGACTGCTGACTCCTCACTCACTATTCTTAAGCGTCCCCCCAGCCGGTAGGGGCCGGAAGAGAGAAACAGTGGAGGACAAAAGAAAGTTTGAACAGTTTTATTGTTTTGGACGGTGTGTTTGGCTTTTGACAAACTGCAAACAGAACTACACACACACACAGCTGAGTGCATTGCCCAGCAAGAGCCACTGCTGTGCGGCCAGAGGACATAGTGGGGAAGACTGTTTGCTCACTTTGATTGTTTTGAGCGGTGCATGAGTTCACACCAATTTCCAGAAAATGGTAAACTATCTCTATTTCAAGGCTGTACAGAATAGTTTGATGCTTCTATTCATAACGTTGACATTTGTATGAAAGTCTATATTTGGATTATCATTCAAGTAAAACAGTACAGCCAATATGTCTGCCATTGATTGACTTTCCTCTGGCCGTCACTTTGATGAACAATTAATCAGTCATACTGCAATAGCACCTCCAATTTGCACTATTACATTCATTCTGCTCTTTTAATTCCATTTAATTGTTGTGTTTTTATGTTCATATACGTACTTTTGTATATATATATTTATATTTATACTTGTATATATATAAGTTAAATGTTTATGCCTCCCTTATCCTACTTTGCTGTACTTGTTTTCTGTTTTGTTTTTTTGTTTATTGCTATGAATGTACGATGAGAGCGATGGAAAATCGAAGTCAAATTCCTTGTATGCGTACGCATACTTGGCAAATAAAGTTGATTCTGATTCTGATGTCTGCAGCCATAATCAGAGTAACAACATTCAATTCAATTCAATTCAGTTTATTTTGTATAGCCCAGAATCACAAATTACAAATTTGCCTCAGAGGGCTTTACAATCTGTGAACATGTGGCTTACGGCGCCATCTGAACTTTTTTTTTGTCCCAAATGTAATTGCATTGACAAGACTTTGGTCTCGGGACACTGCTCTGCTTTTGAAATACCAAAAAACTGCAAAGTTCACTACAAATGTAATTTATTACAACACAGGCCGATGCTTGGGAGAGGAACACAATCAATATGCTCCTGTGAGTCCCCGTTATCAGCACCACTTACAGGAAGGAGGAGAAAAGTGGAGGAGCCTAGAGGAGAGAAAGAAGAGTAAAGAAATGAGGGATAGGAAAGGAAAGGAAAGACTGCATGCAAATTGGAGGCAATAGACCATAAGTATGTCATTTATTTTGACCCTGAATTGGAGGTATTGACTTATAATTAGGACTTTGCAAGGGCAAAAGAGGGGGGGAAGTCTCGAGAGTGACGAGTGAACGAAAGATGCGAGAGGATGATGACTGTAGAGCAAAGAGAAGCAGTGGACAGTGAAAGGAATAGGGGGTCATGGCGACAAAAGTGAAAGGAGGGAAGGAGGGAAGGAGAAAATGAAGTGCTGGGAGATAAACCACCTGGACAGGACAGAGTGACCCCTTTTGCTGCAGTGAATTATGGGTAAGGAGGGCTGCACACACCCGAGGAAAACCAACAGTGTATAATACAGCGCAAATTCCGTTGTCACACATCAAGGGTCTGACACGTCAGGTTAGCAGAGATATATTATGGTGTCTAAACCTCATATCACACATTTTGGGGTCGATTTTGCTTTTGCATGAGTTTTTGTGGAGAAAGTCAGTTTCACAGATCTGTCAATTAAATCAAATAATGGATAAGTTGACAATCATCATCATATGGGTGTAAGTAAGAATGTCTTTGGTTGAGGACAGCCCCTGATCATTAGTGTTATTAGTTACACCTGTGCTTTTCCTACAAATGATCTTCTATGAAAAAGGCCTTTTGCCCAAAGTGTGTAGACATCCTTAATTTTATTTAGAGATTTCTTTTCACCACTGCAAGATTTCCTCCTTAAACTCTATAACGCTTACTTTTACAAATGCTTTTTGGGCATTTTTGCCTTTATTACTGATAGTAGACATGGAAGATATGGACAGCAAATGTGAGAAAGGAGAGATGGGGGGTTATCACCCAACAAAAAGTCATTGCAATTACCAATTACACCTCACCCCGAGGCTAAGAGATGGTCCAAATCTTTCACAGTTTTGCATTTTTTACACAATCATCACACACACAGACACCTAATTATTTAGAAAAAACAACAACATCCCACCTGATTTACCCGAATGGACACTAAAAGGATCCACAAATAGAAAATCCAATAAACCCAAAACTTGTTGGTGTCCTCTGGGATTGTGTTCCCCTACACTGTACACCCAGCACCATTTCACTCACAGCAACCCTCAGTGATCAATGCAGGCTGACTCAGCAGTCTGGCTGAGGCTGTCCGGGTCAGAGATTTTCCTGTGACACATCTACTATGTCATCAACACTGGTAGTGACACGCAGCAAAATCATCTGGACCGTAGTAACCACAGGATGTCACCGACATCATCACTGTGACACTGTTAGCTCCTCACAACCCCAAAGAGCAACTCAAGAGAACTGCTAACTAGTTATCATATCAGCATCATCACATAGTTTTGACCTCTGCCATGTTTTAAATAGTTACGGTTTGCTGAAATCTGTTTTTACCAGCCCTCACCTTCTTACATATTACATCTTTATACTATGCATTCGCTCTGCCAACAAAGTTCTAGTAGAAACTTAGTTGCTGCCTTGATTTTGTTAAATGGCAAAAACGTTTCAATTAAGGAGGCGTGGCGTTCTTATACAGAAAGAATGTCCTTGGAAGAAGGTTGGAGTGGATGTATTGGCGTTCAAAGCTCAGGACTTTGACAAGGGACAGAGGTTTGCATTTCTACGTGTCACGTTACCTTAACACTGGTTAAGGTTTGGAAAAATGTTTTTGGGTAAAAAGTTCTCTCTTTATGATATTAAGAGCATGAATAGGATTTGCTATGTAAAAATATATGGATTAATGTCTACCTGGGCAGATAGTGAAGTCGATCTCCCTTTGTGTGTGTCGTAATCTGAGCTTTGTACTGAACACTGTTAGCTCTGTATGCACTGTTAGCTCTGTATGCACTGTTGCCTTTGTCTGCACTGTTAGCTATATATGCACTGTTGCCTTTGCCTTTAGCTATATATGCACTGTTGCCTTTGTATGCGCTGTTAGCTATATATGCACTGTTGCCTTTGTCTGCACTGTTAGCTATGTATGCACTGTTGCCTTTGTCTGCGCTGTTAGCTATATATGCACTGTTGCCTTTGTCTGCACTGTTAGCTATATATGCACTGTTGCCTTTGTCTGCACTGTTAGCTATGTATGCACTGTTGCCTTTCTCAGCACTGTTAGCGCTGTTGGCACTGTTAGCAGCGAGCAACTGGCTCAGACGTCACCATGCTGAGAGCCATGTGGCGGCAACAGACAGCTTTGGGAAATGTCAAACTATTGCAAGAGAGGCTTAAATGATTGGATTTGCAGGAAGATTATTGTATACCAGTCATAACCTTGAGAACAAATAGGCGTAAATGTGTAACACACCTACAAATCCACCCACATCTGCTTTTTTTTTTGGCAAGCTATGATGCAATTTGTCCATAAGCCCATCAGTCTGACTATTCCTGTATTAGCCTGACTTACAAGACAGCCTGGCTGGAAGGCTGTTCATATTCTGCACACATATTATGTACACTATGGCACTTTAGGCATTATTGATCTTGTAAAGAGCAAAATTCTTGTACAAATATGAATCTAGCAACGTTAATTCTACATGCTACAGTGCTCAGCTGTTCCAGTGAAGAAGACCATAGCACTGATGTGGAAACTGAAAATGTTGAATTTCTATTCCTTTATGTGTTAAATACAAACTTACAGTAAATATGACAACATATGCTATACCACAGCTTATTTGTTCTTTTTGGAAAAGGTTTGCACTCAAAACTGAGTCATCCAAGAGAGCCTCGATAGCAGCTATAGGAGATCAAAGTCACCTGAGAAGACCCTGAACATCTCTTAAAATATATATCCTTTTCCATAAGATGTCGGAGTCATTTACTTCTAATGTATCTTAATCCTCGAGTTCATCTCTCCGGGGAAGATTTGAATATTTCATGCGCTCTTCAGTGATTTGAATCGCTCAGCATGTATGAGCTTTCCCCCACAACGCTAGTATTAGTAACAGTAAAAAATAATCTGGGAGTGCAGGATTCAAAATGTCCCTTCAGAAACCTCACAGACACTTTGTCCACAGTTTATGTTGTAAAATGACATCAGAGGGCAGCAACACTGCGGGACGGATGTTTCAGTTTGTTTCGCAAAGGATTTGGGATAAAGTCCTGCGTTATTCTGACAGTGGGGGGGCAGTTGACATGGCAGAGTACCAGCTTGTTTGTGCCTCCTCGGCCCGCCTCTCTGCTTGTGTTAATGAAGGACAGCATGACCTCGCTCTCAGGCCATGATGGGGCCCGGGCAGCTCATTAGTCTTTATCTGAATCCAGCTATGACCCAACAGCACTATATTTACCTGATGCTCTCTCGCTAATGTCGACTGCAGTTTTTTTGTTCACAAGGGGCATGCAAGGTCAAATAAAGACAAGGGTCATCATCTTTTTGCTTTATTTTCATTGAGAATTACTGAGATTTTCTTATTTTAAGGGAGGGGATAAGCTAAAAAAAAAAGACGCAGTTCATGCAGGCCACAATGTGAAAAGGTCATGCTGTGCTGACGACGGATCAGAAAAATGCTTCCATTATTAGAAAGTGAAGGGAAAAGTGCAAATAAGCTACTAATTATAGCCCAAAATCCCCCTGGATAAAAAAAAAAACCCAAAATCTAATATCAAAATGAAAACTGTATCCAATTTCCACCTACATTTTTTCAGATAATTTATTTATGAATTGCAATAGTTGCTTCAGTGGAAGCAGGACACAACTCTGGATGTTTTACACCTGCAAATCTCTTGCCATGTCACGCTTATTTTACGACTAACATCTGTTATGATTGAATCACCTCACACAACATCACACAACACATTAAGCCTCCCCCCCCCCTGCATGTCCATTTTCCCCACATCTCTCCCCAATAATTCATACGTTTATGCTCCCGCCGTGAGACTACAAGGCTGCACACAGTCGCTCATTCATCAGCTTCGTCCTCCTGCAAAGGACAGGACCAGGACGAGGATCAGGACCCCACCCCCCCCCCCCCACCCCCACCACCCCTTCTTTATCATCTGCTGTAAGAAAACAAACTCCAAAAGGACCCACATTCATCCAAACAGTGCATGTCCTACATCCCCCCCCCCCCCCACACGGCAGAAAGTGTGATTTGTCTTCTCCAGTTCCTACTTTTGGTTAACATAAACCGGCAAACCTCTGCTGCACCCTCCACCTCCCTCCACCTCCCTCCACCTCCCGTCTTAAGACACCAACACACACACACACACACACACACACACACACACACACACACACACACACACAGCCATATGCATCCGCTCTCCTTCAAGGGCATGCCTGTCCTGAGCTTTAAGAAGGCGAGGAGACGACGTATAGCAAAGGAAAAAAAAAAAAAAAAGGTTAGTTAGCAGCTCCACGCTCACAAGGTCACACACAGCCATGTTGCTGAAATAGAAAAGAAAAAACACACACGGTGGAGGAAGAGAATGAGAGAGATTGCCCTACCATTTCTCCCACTGGTCCTCCATCCAACCCTCTTCTCCTTCCCCTCCCGAGTCCATACTGTATGTGAGGAGGGCATCCACAGCTGAGAGGAGAGGAGGAGGAGGAGGAGGAGGATTGGGGTTAGAAAGTGAAGGAAAGAGGGAGGGCGGGCGGGAGAGAGGGAGGAGCGAGCAGGAAGAGAGCCGGAGGAGAGGGAGGAGGGGTGCAGCTCCCCCCGGGTCGATGGGAGAGGCGTCGTACTCAGAGCCCCGCTGCTGCTGCCGCCGCCGCCGCTCATCCGGAGGAGAGAGGGAGATGGAAGAGGGGAATTATCTGAAGCAGAGGAGCAGAATCTGCCACCGAGGAGTAGTGTTATATAACCTACTCCTCTCTCTCTCATTCTCTCTCTCTCTCTCTCTCTCTCTCTCTCTCCGATGTGTCTTGTGTGCATCAGATTTACTACGCCACTGCAGGAAAGTGCTGGCGTTAGCAGGACATCCAACGCAACGGCAGACACAAGAAACATCAGCTCAACAGGACACTCCTCTCTCTCTCGCTCTCTCTCTCTGCAAAACAGAAGCGTGCTCAATTATGCATGAGGCCCCATTGATCAGAAGTCTCCTAATTTCCCCTTCTCTCTCTCTCTCTCTCTCTCTCTCTTTCTCTCTATTCATCCTCTTCGAAGAAAACTCCAGTTATCTCAACGTGGGTCTTATTTGTTTTGTAGTTTTGGCCCTTATTTCTATCTATTAAGATAGTATTGCACTCTCTCAAGGTCTGGCACAACACAACACAACAACATTGATTAAAAGAAGAGCCTGGTAGGGCATAAAACAAAAGCAGCAGAGGACCAGACAGGCTGTAAACACGCTGTGTAACCCACTTATTTTGAGGTAAAACTGAAAACAAGCCCACCCAAGAATCCACTCATTATGCAGGGGAATGGAAAGATCACAACGACTGTAATTCTGGTGGGTCAAAGTTGAGCCAAGAGGTCAGTCTGTAAACTGTGATGGATGTTTACAACGTACGTTGTGTAGAATGTTATTGTTGCAGGCAGAAATGATGCTCGGATCTACAAAAATAAGGTAAAAATTGAAAATATGAACCTGTTATTTTACAGAGTATGCTCATCGTTGCTTGGTTGGTCAGGTGGTAAAACGTCCTCCCAAAATCAATGTGTGTGTGTGTGTGGAATGGTGTGCACACGCAACATGAACTGTACAGTCCATTAACCCTGTCAACCCCACTGATCTTAAAACCTCCTACCAGCATCTTATAGGCCAAAGTATATGCACTGTATCTGGGCAATAGCATTGTATATGAGAGCATCGTGAGGATTTTAGCCACCGAAGGCCTCAAAAAAATACACAAAGCAAGAAGTTAGATCTCAGTTTGCCTTTGCCAACACATTCTCACAACCAACTCGTCAAATATCGAGACACGTAGCTTTTTTATTTGGACCCGCAGTTTAAAATCCTTTGTCAGGTGGTATTTGATTTATTTGATAGGCATGATTCAAAAGTTCCACATAGGTTTGGGCCTATATGGAACCAACGCAACTCTATCGCTGGAGAAAAAAAACATGGAAGAGTTGATTGATGAGGAGAAGCTCCTATTAAAGTTGTTGTTGTTGTTGCAACAGGATGTGAGGTACTTTACGGAAATTCCACCTCCCGGCACTGATCAATCAAACCGCTGCAGAATTCGAGGTGCTTGTTGCGTAGTCAGCTTTTTAAGGAGCGTGCGAGGGAATCGCAAAAACAATCTCTTTGGCTCTGGGGAGACTCTGCGCAAGCCTTTCACTAGAGGTATACATTAGGGGTAAAGGTTAGGAAAATAACCTGGTTTAAGCTTACTTGACTAATGACTCACATGACCAGCGAATAACCATACAATATTGATTTTTAGCTTCACCTGGGACACAAACAGCGGCCTCCTGGGTGAAAGTCCAGCAACAAAAGGAAGACAGAGTAAGTTAGTGACTAGCTGGTTAACAAAGAGGCTGAAGGGGCAGAAATTTAGATCCAGGAGTTGGAGAAAACCAAACCAGAGCAAATAAGCAGAGGACATTGGATTTGCATTCATCAAGTTCACATTTAAAAAAAATTACTGTAATGTGTTCATTAAATTGTTCTGTGACTGCTGGACATGTAAACAGGCAACCGTTTGCTACTAAGCAAGCTTTAACAACTTTATCACATGCTAACGTATCAGCTGTCAGTCAACTTGTTGTGATGTTGATCTGCCCCCTAGTGGCCAGAAATCAATGAAGCATGATCAAATAATAGCAAAAGCAGTTTACTATGCCACACGTTCATATTTGCAACACCCATTACAACTTGAGGCAGATGAATAGGCAATAAGTCAAAGTGGTGGTTTGGTAAACCAAACACCAGGATTCAAACATTCCCTCAGAAAGGTCAAACACGCTAAGTCCTTGTTTTTCTCCACTCAGTTCCACATACAGTTGCCAACACACAGCCATATGGCCATACAGCACAGGCTTTGGAAACTGGCCAGAATCTATAGAGCTCACACCCCAGAAGAGCTTCAACACTTCCACTTACACATGTGGGGAAAAAAAAACCTGCTGAAGGAACATATAAAGCTATAAAACGTGAAGAATGACACAACGTGTTCTGTATCGGAGAAAAAGGAGTATCCGTCAGTATCCATTGTGTGTGGTGTTCAATCTCCTGCTCAGCTCCTCAGAAGAGGAACATTAACCCTGTAATGGCCTCGAGAGTCAAGGTTACAGGCTGAAGAAAAGTACTTCAATAATTAGCTAATTTCTCAATTGGCCAGAAAAATAAAAAAACATTGTGATTGCGACACTCAAATCAAAAGATTACCTAATAATGAAAATAATCATCGGGTGCCAGTACATTTGGTATCTTAACTAGGGACAACCAGTCTGATATTTTGAAACATATATTTTTATTATAATATGTAGGCGATTATTATTTTATTTGCATTACTTTTGTATTATTAGGCCGTATCATTTTAACCTGAGCTGACCTTTTAACCTTGATCTGGTCTACTTCTCTTTTGATGTAACATTTCCCCATGTTTACTTGTTGTCGTCTTAAAAAACAAAATTTCAACAGCGTATATTTCATTTGCTGGTAAGCTGAAGATGGAACTCGACACTTCCCGAACAAAAAACTGACTGGGATGTCCTATTTCACAATATTCTCACTACTATTACTAGTCTTACTAAAATATGAAAATATATTTCATGAGAATACTGTTAAAGCAAAAAAAATAGGAATAAATGCCTGTCTTTATTAGAGAGAGAGAGAGAGAGAGAGAGAGAGAGAGAGAGAGAGAGACACGGCACGTTCCATCAGGTGGAACGTGCCGTGTCAGCAGAACGGAGCGACAGCAGTAAATAATGAGCCTGGGGGGGGGGAACTGCAACCAGAGCAATAACAGTCCTCTCTGTCTGCTGTGAGGGAAATTCTAATCAGCTCCATTTAAATTCTCTCCCTCTCTGAGGATGAAATGAAACTACAAGAATATTCTGTAGCTCATGTCCCCCCCCCCCCCCAAAAAAAACCAACAACAACATCAAAGGCCATGAAAGACGGATGAAGTGAATCTGGGAAACTGACACTTAAAAATCTGCTTAACCTCCTCCCGCCTTCTCTCTCTCTATCCTTCTCTCTCCCTCTCCTTCCATTCCTCCCCCCTTTTATCACTCACATCCTTTTCACATCCCCATATACTGTGAATCCATCTGGCTGAGCAGATCTTGTCAGCAGAGTCACGTCGGTTTGGAAGCTGCAGTGAAAAGATGAAAGAGAAGCGAGAGGGTAGCCAATGAACTGGTGGGAGAGAGGGAGAGAGAGAGAGAGAGAGAGAGAGAGAGAGAGAGAGAGAGAGGGAGAGAGAGAGAGGTCGCTTTCAAGCGGATTATTTGACTATTCAGTGAATATGTGCTTTATAAGTCTGATTTATATTCCTATCTGCACAATTAATCAAAATTTTATTAAAATGTTCAATATGGCCTACTGCTATTTTCAAATCTCAAAAGGAGAATATTTGTAACAAGGCCCAATGTGTGTCAGAAATATGTATCATTTTTGGGGGTAAATTAGATTTCATCATGAGAAGATTCCCAGTTGCATCTCAAATCATATCGCTCTTATTCAAAATAGTTTGTTTTTTTCAAAATTGTGCAGCCCTAAATATAAGGACAACAAAACTGAATGCAGAGTATGTTCAAATGCACTCTCCTCTCCCACCTGAAACTGCAGGGAACTGGGATAATACAACACAAATAGAATTTAAAATAAGGTAAATATTGAACTGCCTATGAGAAGACCAGGTTTTGCCGCAAGAGGGATCTCTGGTTTCATTAGTTCCCTGTTTTTTTCCCCCACAATGCACTACAGAATTGACTGAAATCCCACACCATCTTGCTGCTCCATACATGCTGTATTTTAGACACACACACACACACACACACACACACACACACACACACACAGAAGAATCTCTCCCGCTGCGCCCTCTCGTGCCACAGATGATCAGTGCAGTGCTGGAGAATTTAAAAGGCACAGTTGACCTAAATATATGATATGAAATATGAAAAATCGGACTTCATCTGTGAAGCTCAGCAGTTTAAAACATTTCCTTTGATGACTGCTTTCCTTTCATGATTTTGAAAACTACAGCGTGTGACATCCTTTATTGTTTCATTTATGTAAATGCCTCTCGTTGTAGTTCTGCTGTCGTCTGAAGAACAGCCTCTCTCTTCATCTCAACCATCATCCCAGTACTGACGTTCAAATTCAGTTTGTGTGAACATGAGAGATGTCACCAGAACACTATTTTTAACTTTGCCGTCAGTGTGAATATCATTAACTGTTCATCTGTTTGTGCTGCCGTGTGTTCATATTCTATCAAACAGGAGACAGTGTCAGCCGTTAAACTTAAATGAACTAGTTTCATGCTGATGTTTGAGCATCATACCCAGATGTTTTAATCAATGGTTCAACTGAAGATCAAACCGTGTCATATGTCGGACATCTACTGTACCTTACTGTTGAAAGTATCCTCATACAATGGTTCGTGAGATGTCTCACTTAATGTAATTTTATTATTTTTAATGCGCTTTCCTACAAATGTCCAGAAAGACAAGCGATCGGTGCGCCTGTGCAAACCCCTGCTGTGTTCATAGCAACAGTACTACTTGGTTACGTTAAGGAAAGGGTGTGGTTTGGGCTAAAATATACTTTGGAGGTTGCATTAGGTTAGGAAGTTACGTATGAAATAAGTCAACATTTAGTTTAAAATAACTACAGAATTGGTGTGACTACAACATTCATTTCTGGTTTCACTCAGGACACGAACGGCGGTCTCCTGGGTGAAAGTCCATCCATCTACCCAGACCTCCTCGTCTTGTTTTTAACACATCACCTGTACTCGCTCACGGTTTTGTAGATTATATACGGTTGATAATGTGTGTTGTATACCAATTACAGTGCGTTATTTTTCATACGTATGGCTATAAACAGTGTATAAAAACAGCCCAGGTTGTATAAAGGGAAAGAAAAGCGGCCATTTTGTTTCTCTTTCTCTCTTTCCTTTTTTCTCTCTGACTTTATTTTAAATTGTGCTTCCTCAGTTCCTGTCAAATCTATCTGTTGTTACATCCAGTCTGTTGAAAACTACACAGAAATATGTGTTATTCAAACTCATATGACAACTTGTTTACTCTCTGTTGAGGATTCATGAAAATTTTAGGAGCCTCAAAAATGGGGTCACCGGCATGAAACGCTTAAGAAACCGTTGACTGAATCTAGATTTCAAGGCGAGCTGCTCCTGTTTCTCAGCCACCGAATATCTCCACACAAAGAGCTGCACAGACGGGCGGCAGATCGGTTCTCCGTCCTCCGACAGCGGCAGGTTGTAGAGAGACGGAGGATTTGACCACAGCGGGCGGAGGCAGGGAGGGTGACGGAGGAGGAACATGCCGGCATATGGCCGCTCTGGGACCGGGCCAACCCCCGAGGTGGTGGATTACCGTGGCTTACTTTCTCTCACTACAACGACTACAACTCTGAATTGTCAATCCCACACAGTTCAGTCTCCTAATTTCATTTAAAGAGAGGAATTGTTTTTCAAAACAGATGACATAATATCTTCGTTTAATTTATTGCTTTTTTTAATCTATTTGATTTTCTTGTTCCTTTTTTACAAGTCATTTTACATATCTATTAACATAAATTAAGAGTTTGATTTACAGGTAATCCTTTACAATAATAATGACTCATTAAGAAGTCCTATTTTCACTATTTAGTGTCACTTTAATTTACATTTGGATCACACGTGTGTCTTAAATTCGTTGTGCTACTGAAACTATATTTCTTCTATCGCTCGTTTTCCCCTGGTTTGTTCTGTGCTACTTCTAGACACTTAAAAAGAAAATCTCATTTATATATATATATATATATATATTTTTTTTTTTTTCTGTCAAATAAATCAAACACTGCTGGAGCGACTTTGATGCCACTGCAATGAAAATCTGAAGAAAGAGGGTTGTGGATCCGCCTGTTTGCAGCTCAGCTAATGAGACAGGGACAGCATGAGCCTAAGGGTGGCGATGTGTGTGTGTGTGTGTGTGTGTGTGTGTGTGTGTGGCTGTGTGAGCCTTCCTCGTAGCATTTATTCTATTCGTATTAGTTCGTTGCACTTATTGTATTCGTATTCGTTTAGTTAGTAGTTTTGCACTTATTGTATTCGTATTAGTTTGTTGCAATTATTGTTTTCGTAGTAATTTGCTTCTGCACTATACTTTTGCTCTGGTTTATGCTTTAAGATGCTTGTTTAAGAAAGGAGATGCACTTATGACTTCTGGTGACTAGTAGTTCTCTTGAATACCTATGTTGAATACACTTATTGTAAGTCGCTTTGGATAAAAGCGTCTGCTAAATGACTGTAATGTAATGTAATGTGTGTGTGTGTGTGTGTGTGTGTGTGTGTGTGTGTGTGTGTGTGTGTGTGTGTGTGTGTGTGTGTGTGTGTGTCGCTGGGGTGTATTGATCACAGGCCTCCATCCACTTCAGTCATGCCTCTGAAGAATCACAGCTTCTCCTCAGGCAACATTGTATGGGTCTGTATGTGTGTGAATGTGTGTGTGTGTGTGTGTGTGTGTGTGTGTGTGTGTGTGTGTGTGTGTGTGTGTGTGTGTGTGTGTGTGTATGTGTGTGTGTGAGTGTGTTTGTTTGTGCGAGACACAGAGTATAAAAGCACTTGAACAGCAGCTAATCCCTGGCCCTGCTCAGCTCTCTTGATTGACCTGTTCTGCAGGTTGAATTAGCTCTGACTGATCACCTGCCTGTTGCATTCTGGGTTATCTATACTGGAGCTCTGCTTTTTCATTATCGACTAACCTTTCAATTATGTTTGAATGCAACTCATTGCTAATTCATTCTGTACAATAGCGTGCCCGTCACAAGTTCCCAGAGTCTACAATTATTCTTCAGGCTCCTTTTTCAGTCCGGACAACAGTTCAAGAACCAAAACAGAATTCAATTAGACTAATATGAAAGAGGCAAAAGCAGAAAATACTCCACTATAATCAGACAACATTTTATATTTGACTAAATTAATGATTTTGCAGTTCCGTGAAAGTGCCATGAGTTAATGCTGTGGAAGGGTATATACATTCAAACTACAAAGACCGGGACACGACAGAGAGGGTTGCCAGGTTGAGATTGGCAACCAAATCTATGCCTTTGGTTTTGCCACCACGTCTTATTATTGAAAATAGGGAGAGCAAACATAAAAAATGTGCAGCACAAATTGGAAGTCATCTCTGAAAGTAGAGACCCAAAATCCAAGACTTCAACGCTGAAGGACCGATGGATCTGTGGTGGTTATCAGCACGATAGGTAAAAAAAAAATATATATATATTTGAAAGGGAGAGAATTGATTAACTAGCAGCCATTGGCTGGATTCATTGTTAACAGCTGATCTACTAGTATTGTACAAGGAATTGAGGGTGGACACGTAAACTGATAACAACATTAAAATGATGTTAAGTATCAGATTGAACACAAACTACAAAGAATGTTGTCTGGTTACTGTAATCATGCTTTTATTCTTTTTGTTGTTGTCATATTTGCTTTATTAAGCTGGCCTATAACTGCATAGTATCTTAATTACCTAAAACATAAGGTGGCTAAAAATTCCAAACATATTTTCAGTTACGACAACTAAAAGCTGATGTCTGGTTGACATCTTGTAAACCACCGTTAAAAAAGTTTGTGTTTAGCCCTAAATTAAACATTCAAAACTATTAATTTATAAAATAAATAGTATAAGTGTAAATAAGTGTAATATAAGTGTTTAATATACAAAAACAGTTTACACACATTGTGTTTTTCCCCCAAACCTACAGGTTTAAGTTGCCATTAAAAAAATAATATAATGTTTTTTTTAACACACATTTTAATATTTGTATAATATGCCTATAATATACAAATATTAAAATATTTATAAAATGAATATGTATGCTCAACTTCAAAGTTTTCTGCAAATAGGCCAAATCCAAACTAATGACAAAATATCAGAAAAAAAACCCACTGTGCATAACTCACTTATAATACATGTACACATGCCATGAGTTCCTCTAATAACCTGTTATATTAATAAGGAATAAATAACATGAAGCAGGCAAACAGGCAAAAATATATAAAAACACATCTGTGATGCTGGAACTGGTAAACAGCTGCAGACATTACAGTGAATTTTCGGGGAGCAGACACGCCCAAAAACACGCACCTCCACACCGAGCTGCGACCTCAACCTGCAGGGCTGAGCGGCGCTGAACGCAGCCAGACTGTCGAGTCCCCCTTTCCTCCCTTTCCTCCTTTCCCTCCCTCCGTCCGGGGCGCTTACCTGAAGCTGGCCGGGGAGTTGACCTGGATGTTGCGTCCAGGCGGCGGGCTGGCTTTCCTCTTGTCTCTGTCCGCCATGCCGCTCCCTCCATCGGCTCCAAGCTGTGAGCTCGCCCGGTGGAGAACACCTGAGGTCCGGCGATGCAGCGATAGGGCGCTGCCTTCGCGGACTGTGGGGATTATGAGATAAGATAAGATAAGATAAGATAAGATGAGATAAGATGAGATGAGATGAGATGAGATAAGATAAGATAAGATAAGATAAGATGAGATAAGATAAGATAAGATAAGATAAGATAAGATAAGATAATAAGATGAGATAAGATGAGATGAGATAAGATAAGATAAGATAAGATAAGATAAGATAAGATAAGATAAGATGAGATAAGATAAGATAATAAGATGAGATAAGATAAGATAAGATAATAAGATGAGATAAGATAAGATAAGATAGTAAAGTGCACACAAGAGACATAGTAGAAGAAAGACAAGATAAAAAAAAAAAAAGTATTATAAATAAGCAATAAAAAAAAAACAGTAGAAAAACAACAATAACTGAAATATTATATTTACAGACAGAAAAAAACTATTTTAACTATTATTGCACATTATGGCGACTATGGCTGAACTGTGCAAGAATGTCTACAAAAGCCTACCGTGTTGTTTTTGAGTCCCCATGGATGTCATTTTTTTTTTTTTTATTTGGATCATTGTACAAAATAGCTCATCTGTTTTAAAGTAGCCTACAGTTAAAAACAGATGAATAGCCTAAATATTGAATATGTAAATAATAATATATTTTTTACATTGCCAACAGAGCCAAGTATTCAGCAGAAGATCAGGTGTCCAAAAATCTTAAACGGACAGGTATTAGATTATTTAATGTGTTTGAATGTAAATACAAGCAATACACTTATTGTAAGTCGCTGTAAATGACTTGTCCAATAATAAACATTTCTTATAGCACTTTACTAATCCAAAAACATCAAATCTTTAAAATCATGTGGCCAGGAAACTGTAAACAAAGAAACATGAGTTGTGAATAAAACAATAACTGTATTCCTCTCAAACTTAAAGTACAGAAGAGATTTGATAAATAAATAAAATCATAATAAATGTTCTGCGCTGTAGTTTCACATTAACAGAGCTATCAAAAAACTGTTCTTGTATATTACAATTCACCTAAAGCATAGGTAGGCTGTAATAGGGCTACAGACACAATTCAGTCAAAATTCCAACCAAACCCGAAAACTTATTAATGAAATATTTTGGAGATCCTTGTTCCACCATGGTAACTGTTTTTTTTTTGTTTTTTTTTGCTGTGTCTCATTTTTTCTGAATAAAAGCACTTGAAAACACATCACATTCCGTGCATGGAGTTTACGAGGAGACCGTGAAGGCAGCAGGAGTGCTCCCACAGAGAGGAGAGGGCTGCGAACTGGTAGAAAAACAGAGGTGCGTTCCAGCTAGGTGGATATCAATAGGCCAGTCAGTATCAGATTAGACTAATATATAAATATCTGACCCAATGTATTCATCAAATGTGTACCAGGTGTAATTTATCCTGCAGATCTACATACTAACAGTAAAGTAGTTTATTACTAGATAGTAATTTATTACAGAAAGAAAACCCCTCACAGTGTTAAGTAATAAATAAAAACTGTTAGGTTTGCATTGAAAATGTGAAACAAATAAACAAAACAGTCAAATTTGAGACAGTGTGTTGGCATGTTTTTTTTTTTAACAAGAACTGAAATAAACAAAACAGTCAAATTAAAGTTTTTTTTTTAACAAGTCATGTCAAGTCATGTCAAAGAGAAAACAGCAGAGGGAGACACTATACACAGAGACACGGTGAGAAGGTGACTGACAGTAAGAACAGAAATATGTTTGTAAAAAAATCACGTATTCTTCATTCTGTGCTCCTGCTTTTCCCCAGTTTATAATTAATTCTTTACCATTTCCCCTTCATCTTTATTCTCCTATCCGTGTTGTGGTGTGGTGCCGCTCGACCCAAAACGCAGGACACAGAGTAGACGTTGGTGAAGGTAAGAAGAATTATTTAAGGAACCTAGGAGGCACGATGGCGGAGGACAGACCGGGTTGGTACAGGGTTAGGATTCAAGCAGGCAGGCTTGAAAGAAAATTATCCTGAGGCTCATGGGAAATCAACCTTTAATGTCCAAAACAACATGAAGAATAGCTCTCGTAAAAACTACAGAGGCCTGAGGCAAGGTAACTGCCACAGTAGCTGAGGCAATGATCTGGTCCTGGATGTGTGAAGATCCAGGGTTGGAATAATGCAGAGCTGATGAGTTGATGTATAAAAGGTGTTTCACTCGGAGCAGGTGAAACAGCTTAGGAGCAATCAGACTCTTGATTCATGAAATGCATGTTGTGGAGCGAGGAGGCTTGCTGGAGGAGATACATGAGAGGAAACATCGGCCACTATGGTGATTAGTGACTAACGACCAACGGGAGAGAAATTCACACCTGTGAAAGCGGGAAAACTCAGAGGAGCACTGACCTAAGCTGCAGTATTATTGTATTAGACAGACAACCTCAAAGCAACGCATGCCTGCAAAACATTTTCCTATAAATTAAGCAACATGTAAAAAGGTCACTTGATTGTTCAGGTAACTAAACTCATATCATTCACATATAATTCAGATGGTCCCAGAAATAATTGAGATAAACAATATTATTGTCATTTTCTAGACCCTTTTATGCCACTTATATAATGCTAACATCATAGCATACTAATGGAAGTTCACCCTTTAAAAGAGCAATGCAATTTTTCTTTTTTTAAGAATATTTAGAAATTGGTATTGCAATCTGAAAAATAAATATAAAAATATACTAAAAAAAAATCAAATTTAAATGAAATAAAACCACACAACCAAAACATTAATAAAAATTGATTCTCAGGCTCTGTTTACAAAAAAATGTGCGATGTATGGACAATGCCTTAGTCTTATGGTTGGTCTTTGATAGAATGTGGATCTTCAGTGCTGTAGCTGATTGATATATAAATCATGAGCACATTTCCAAAACTTGAAAAGATAATAGTGTAGGTTGTTTTTTACTTGTGAGACATGAATGTGTAATAAATTTCATGCAAATCCATCTCATAAATGTTGATATATTCCAGTCTGCACCAAAGAAGTGGACCAACTGACAGACATGCCGCTAACATAGCTGAGACTGGGAACCTCGTATACTTCCATCGTATCAATAGGGAAATACCATTACTTTTTGTATGCTACCAAAAAAACACTTTCATTAAGTATTTATTCAAAATAGTTACATACATTTTACAATCCATGAACACTTCAAAGCAATATAAGGCCACAAAGTAAGTGATATTTTACTGAACGTCTGATTTCTGCTAAAATCACATATCTCAAAAAGCATGTTTTTTTTCTCACAGAGACAAAACGATCTTGAGTCCAGAGATATTTTCGGAGTTCTTGAACAAAAAATTAAAAGATTCACCACAAAGCTGGTTTTGTACTGCACAATGAAGGCATGAGGAGTCTTCTCAAACATTGCTGGTAGAAGGATTTAGTTTTTTTTCTGGTATGTTCAAAATGCTGTTCCTTTCCATTTGGCAGTCTGGTCTGAAGATCTTGAAGGTCTTCAGGAATTTTTGGCACTCATGAGTTTCCTGTCACACAAGTACCGCTGGACCCATCCACAGGGATTGACATCTAGCCGCAGGAAGTTCTGCAGCCACGGACTCCTCTTAGAACCCTCCACGAACTCATCCAGTGTAATCTGACCTGCACAACAAACAGAATATCTTTGAAGGAATTCTTCACGACTAAATATAGAAGATATCTTTTTTTGGGGGATTTAGTTGGTTTTGAGTTTGCGATCAACATACCATCATTGTTCACATCGACTTCTTGAAAGATGAGCTCACACACCTGCTCCGAAGTGAGGTTCTGTGTTCCTGTTTCATCGGACACAGAGCCTTTCTTTATCTTGTAGATTATCTGAAAGAAAAATCCAGCAATTAGACTGTTTCTCATCTTGAAATGATAAAGCTGTTGGCAAAGTTGGCTAGTTAGTTGGTTGGTTGTTCCAACACTTTGGTATTAAATGGATTACCATACAATTTTGATTTGACATCAATATTAACTTTGGGAATCACATAACCTTTTATCTAGCACAATCCTCAGGTTAATACTTTAAAATACTTGTTTACTTCCAAAATCTTGCAAACTAATGAATTTCCCATCAGCCTTAGCTGCACTTTGTGTTTAGTGCTAATCAATCTTTATTAGCATTCTAACACACTAAGATGATGGGATTCATACCTGCGAAATATCAGCACGTTAGCATTGTCATTGTAAAAATGTAAGCATGCTGATGTTAGCATTTAGCTCAAGCCATCACTGTGCCTTAGTACAGCCTCACACAGCTGTTATATACTGTCAGTATGGGAGTTTGTTTTGTGCCCTCATCGCTGAAGTTTTAAAAATACTGTTTTCAACAAAGTCCGTTTCTATAGGCTGGAGTATAATTTATATTCAATACTATAAATATCAGATATGAAATATATCTACATGTGGCCATTGATTATCATAAACAACTAGTCTAGCCGAACATTTGGCATTTATTTGATAAAGCCAACATTAAAAACACCTACATTTAAGATCAAATTGAACACAAGACGTGACATTGTTGCTGGATTTGCTACTTAAATATACAGTTAATACAAAGGATAACTAAAAACATAAAGATTGTCTTCTAGGAAACATGTGAGAACTGATTCTAAACATCAAGACAAACTTAAATGAAACGAAATGTGCTTTTATGAAATCAACAATTTCTACCCGAACAATCTTCCGGAGTTCATTTCTGTCTAGGTGTCCGTTGTTGTCGCTGTCAAACACCTTGAAAGACCACCGCAGCTTATCTTCAAGCTTTCCACGCAGTACAAGATTAAGCGCTGCCACATACTCTATGAAATCCATAGTGTTGTCCTGAAAACACATGAAAAGGATGCTTGGACAGTTTAAAAGTTTTTTCAAGAACACAATTGTTGTGCATATATTTAGACTTTCATTTGAATATCGAAACATTTTACTTCAAAGCGACTTTGTAACTCACTTGATTCATGTCAAAAGCTCGGAAGATGCTGTCCATGTACTGTGATTCAGGTGTACCATGGTGTACTCCAAACATCCTCTTGAACTCGTGCAGGTACAGAGATCCACTGGGGCACTCCATGATGAAGGACTTGTAGAGGTCCTGGATGCTGTTTAACTCCAGTTCTTCTTCCTGTGCCTGTACTTGCTGATTTTGACCCATGCTTAATTAAACTCCAGCCACTGCTGCAAAAACTCTGAATTACTCATTTTGTTTGAGAAATAAATACATACAGATCCTTTCCCTAAAATCATATCCTTAAGACTGCCTGCAACAAACAGTCCAGTGTCCTCCTCATGGCTGCTGTTGACAGTGATGATCTGGAACGGAAAGGACTGTAATAACTGATTCATGTGATGCTTGACCCCAACCAAGAGGCTTATTTTGAGCCAAGGTCTTTTGCAAGCTGTGTTTTGAGCAGTAATCCACACGCTTGATCTCATCTTTAACCTTTTGTGACGCAGGGTCAGTGGTACTTATCACGCTGTTGCTTACTAAAATGAAGACTTATAATAGTGACTACAGGGGCTTTTATTGTGTGTGAACAAATGTACAGAAATCACTGCAGGTAAATTGCTTTGTAGATGTTGTCAGTTCTAGTGGCTAATGATTTATTAATTCATTCATTCATTTTCCGTAACCTGCTTATCCAGTTAAGGGTCGCAGGGGTGCTGGAGCCGATCTCAGCTGTCAATGGGTGAAGGCAGGGTTCACCCTGGACAGGTCGCCAGCCTGTCACAGGGCAGACATATAGAGACAGACAACCATTCACACTCACATCCACACCTACAGGCAATTTAGAGTCTTCAATTAACCTAAGTTGCATGTCTTTGGACTGTGGGAGGAAGCCGGAGAACCCGGAGAGAACCCACGCTGACACGGGGAGAACATGCAAACTCCACACAGAAGGTTGTCCAGCCCGGGAGATGAACCCGGGCCCCTCTTGCTAGTGATTGAATGAACTTGCATTTATTTACTTTCCTACAACAACAAAAAACCATTTATCTATCCTCTATTTTGTCAAATGCTCGCTACTTCATTGTGGATCAAGTTCTGGTATAGTAATGGTATGCGTTATTAAGTGCTTTGCCTTAACTTTGTTTGTTTGTTTGTTTGTGCGTGCTTAAGAGGATTCAGCGATCATCAGTTTCACTATTTAAACCTATACTTTTCCTTCTGTTCTTCTGTGACAGACCTATACAATCACTCGTAACAACCCTGTTCCCTAGCAACAACAATTGTAATTTGTTTTTAGTTTGTAATTAAAGACTTTATTAATTAAAGAGTAAACACTTTATTCGTATTTATGGAACCTGATTTAAACACCAAAATTATACAGCAAATCTAAAGCTGTATTATGCTATGTAAGGGTTAACTAACTCTTTTTAATCTTCAATTTTAAGGCATTAACCTACATTATGACTCACAGGTAGAAACTCATGTAAACCTGTAAAGCTAGAATAACTAAGTGAGTAAATCCCAAGGGTTTATGGGTCTGATTTACTGGGAGGAGGGGCATGTCACTGACTGAGAGCGGGTTTACAGTGGTACAAGAGGCCATCTCTGTACGTCATGTGGTCTAGATGGAAACACGTTGTTTATAACTCCTTATATTGAAGAGGTGAGCGTGCATTTTGGGTCTATTTTAGTGGAACGAATAAAGATCTTAGCACACATTTGTACAGTTGGGAAGCAGGACATGACAATGACTTTATTTTTTTATTTTTTTACCAAACTTTAATTCATAGGATTAAGAGAAAAAACTGCCTTTTACAACAGTAATCAGGTAAAACAACATTACTTTACAGTATGGACCTTAATTGAATACACACAATGCTGGTTTGATAGTGTCTAAGTAATGTTATTTTTTACAGCAAAATGAAAAACAGTAAAAATACAACAACAGCACAACAACAATAGAAAAACATTATCATACATCAACATATTGACACTTTATAACAAGAAGGCTGTGACTTTAGTACTATATAGTGAGAATGTATATATATAAAGTTCCTTGAATAGAATTTAAAGAAAATGTAATTCATCTTAACCTTATAAGCTTAATTACTATAGTTGTGCTAATAAAAGCCAACTGATTGCCAGTTAAGAAGAATTTCTTCCTTTGAAATTAGAAAAAATTACAAAATACATTTTTCCATACATAAGTCAATGCTTAGATTGTAGCCATGATTGTTCTCCCTGTGAGGGCCTGTGTCATTTCAGAAGTGTGCACTCCTTCTCCGCTGCTCCAGCACCCATCCAGCAGGGTTCATATCCAGCTTTAACATGCTGAGCACCCATGGGTCCTGCTGTGCGCCTCTAATGAACTCCTCCATGTTAATATGACCTGTGGAGCAAAAAAAGTAGAAAGTCTGGATTGATGTTCTCTGTTGAAACAACAAAATATTAACCATAAAAAAGTTTTTTCGTTGCATTAATGACAGGTGCCGAAATTAATGCTTACCATCACCATCACTATCGACGGCCTCAAATATTCGATCCGCAACCTCATCTACTGTTAGTTGTGTATCACCCGTGTCTGTTTTTGAGCCTTTCTTTATCCGAAAGAGGCTCTACATGGAAAAAAAATAAAAGTTGTATTTAATGTTAATAACACAGAAAATGTCATTTGAACTGCCTTTTTAGCATAAGCCGCTGCACTGTGTGGCGATGCATGGTAGACTGAATAAATGAAGATTGACCGTCTTGAGCACCCTCATTTATTATCACCGTTGTTCAAGCTTGCAGAAACACACAGTGTCTCCTGGTTGACATTGTGAAATGATCGTTCAGGTTAAGGAAAAGAAACTTCTTGGTTAAGGTTAGAAAGAAGATTATGATTTTTGTTTTAAACAACGTAGCAACGTAATGTAACAATTCAACACCAAAACGTAACGCCACAACGTAACTCAATAACGTAACTCAACAATGTTACGCCAAAAAGTAACGCAATAAAGTAACGCAACAACGTAAAGCAACAACGTAACGCTACAAACGCAACAACGTAACAACGCAACAACGTAACGCAACAACGTAACGCAACAACGTAACGCAACAACGTAACGCAACAACGTAACTCAACAACTCAACAATGTTACGCCAAAAAGTAACGCAATAAAGTAACGCAACAACGTAACGCAACAACGTAACGCAACAACGTAACGCAACAACGTAACGCAACAACGTAACGCTACAACGTAACGCTACAACATAACGCTACAACGTAACGCTACAACGTAACACAAAAAAGTATCGAACAAAGTAACGCAACAAAGTAACGCAACAAAGTAACGCAACAAAGTAACGCAACAAACCCAACAACGTTGTTCTACTTGCTTCAAAAACTTCCACGATTAACTTATCCGTGGTTCTCAGAAATGCAAATGTTAAATAGCCTTGCATTTACATAGTAACTTTTTGTCTGACAACTGACAGCGCTGTTCAAAATATGTCAACAATCATACATTCACCTAAATTCATTAACACAAACAGAGGTGGCTCCCATTCAAGTTGCCACCTACCAATCAGAATCTAATCTAATGAATGACATTTTTGTTATTGACAACTGGGCTGTAACTATCTACCCGATGATAAAATGAAGTAGGTAAGAACGTACTCAATAAGATAATTTGACTCTTCTGTATGGCCATTTCAAAGATTGTATAATATCTATGTCAATTTAAATTGAAGTTGTCCTTAATACTTTGTGTATCCATTGTGTGCTTCACAAGGAATAGACTTGCATATAGCCTATATGCATATATTTTTTCTCACTGGGAATAATCGTCCTTGTTATTTCTTGTGTCTTCATCTTCTTTAATTTAAGAACTCCAGAATTATTGTAAATGGTAGGGGTAGACATTGTATCCTAATTTGATTGTATTATAGATGGAGATGTACTATGGGGCTGCCGGCATTTGCTGCTTAAATGTATTATTTATTTCTGTAAAAGGACAACCTACTTTAAGGGATTCTCCTTTTTCCAGCCCTGTATGTTAGTTGTAACCAACCAAGACAGTTCTAGTTGTAGTTGACTTAAAGGCAGACTTACATCAATTATTGACCGTAGTTCGTCCCTGTCCACATAGCCATTGCTGTCTTTGTCATACACCTTGAATGACCAGCGCAGTTTATGCTCCAGGTCTCCCCGGAGAACAAGATTCAGGGCTGCCACGAACTCAAGGAAATCAATTGTATTGTCCTGAAAGGTAGGTTGAATAAGAACAATATTCACATTTTGGTAAAGACGCACAGTATGCAAAACAGTAACAGCTTTCACTCTCTCACCCCATTTCTGTCAAAAGCTCGAAACATGTTCTCCGCATAATCAGAAGCTTCCCCTGTTGGGTCCACACCAAAGAAACGCTTGAACTCATGCAGAAAAAGTAGTCCACTTGGGCATTCCATGACAAACTTTCTATACATATCCTGAATTATTCTGACATCAACCTCCGGACTGTTCTCTGTTTGTTGTGTCTGCCCCATGGCTGGCCTGTAAATCATCAGTCCATAGTCCGGAACCCTCTGAGTATAAGCTCCACATTGGAGTGGCCAGACATGAAATGACCATCTCTTAGCCTTAGGTGTTTTTTAACCCCGTGGGATCCCAAAGCTCCAGTTTGCCTATGAGACAGGCGATTAGTGTGGCTTCAGGATTACCACGGTATTATGTTGTTGGGGTTTTCTCTCTCAGTTAATTAGTTTTGTAGCTAAATGTGGGTCTAGGCCAAACAAGAAGGAAGGACAAGTATTACTCCAATCTGGTTTATGCTTTCCAATGGTATGGCATTCAGTATTTGTCACTGCTGGTAAAAAAAAAGAACAACTATATAGTTAATATAAATGTGAATTGCTGTCAGTGAAATCACATTGCTTTTAGGACACATTAGGTGTATATGTTAAAGATTATGCTTAGTCCTGTTTAGTTGTTGATTACAGCAGCTGCATTCACAGATTTCTTTGGAAACTTCAGGGCACCAGAAGATGCTGAAACACACTAGAATTCATTTGGAGTCATGTTTCTGCACACATGATGAATTCAAGTCCAAACTACACTTTCGGATTATAGTAGCTGTTGTGGCAACCCAGTCAACAATTTTTTCTTTTGGCATGGTTTTCTAGAAACCACATAGCCTAGTTACTCTTCTTAAAATAAGTTGACTTTTGGTTTCATACAAGACACTAACAGTGGTCTCCTGAGTGAAAGTCGTGTGTTTGTTCACTGGATCATCATCACCACCGTCAACATCAACCCCCACCCACTCTAGGCTTGTCATGCTACCTATTTATGGAAGGTTGTAGCTTTTTCTCTGAGCGTCAAGGTGAAAGGTTGATCTGTGAGTCGAGATCACATCCCGTCCAACCCATACTTAGAGGACTTTCTCTAACTGACTTTCTCACTTGATGTACTACGTAACTTATTCTGTGTGTCACTCGTTTGACCGAATGTAAAATTCAAACATTCAATGTATTTGTGCCATGCAGAAACGTTATTGCCAACATGTTTTCTTAGTGACTGGGTTGGTTTCTTGTCAGTTCGTTTCTAAATTTCAATGGCTGCCTTTTAGAGCTGGTCAGGTAGTTTAGGTTTATCGGAAACCTTTCTCTAAAAACAGATGCCTGCTGTTGCTGGAAATGAGGTTGTCAAGACCGGAGTTTGCAGAATAGAAAACCAGAACCAAGAGTCAAAAGGAGCAGAACTCTTTAAAGCTGCAAAGCTCAGTGCCATTATTGAGGGGGGTTCATTTTTAGTGACCTCTTTCAGGTTACCCATAATAATCCATTGTTAAAACCAAAAACAATGTGAACTACAGTTTTTTTAAAAGTAAGCAATGCCTTTTCTAAAACATGTCATTAATGATTCTCTGACTTTCCCTCATAGACGTAGTCTTGTCTATTAGACATCAAACTGAGCTTTGACAAGCCTGCAGCAGCAGTCAGTACATGTTGTTATACATAACTCATTAAATAAATGATGAAGTATACAAGCTTGTCCTTTTATCTTGAAAAAAAAAAAAAAGTTGGCAACATGAGTAAAAGCGCTCTTTACTTACATTTAATAGAGTTTTTCCCTAAAAAAACACACCAGACATGACTTCCTTTCCATGACTTTATCTGCCACATGGCTGATGTCCAATTTTTCTGCTGTCCTTAATCACTTACAGTGTTGTTTTTTTCTGTTTGGAACAAAAGACACTAAGAGGCTAAGGCGCTCTAGGTCATGCTAATTTGGAATAGGTATATCAATCTCTTTAATTAGATTACCTACACTCTGCGGATAGGCTGGGGAGGCAAGATCCCTCAGGATACCCCAGTGTATCCAAATCAAATCTGAGTGCCCAACGTTTTATATAGTTGATGGTTTCTTATTGGTTGCTGCAAAATTTAACAAAATTGTCCATCACCCCAACCTATAATGAGATGTTAGAGTACAGCAGTAGAGTGTTGCAGCGTCTTGGTAAGCAGTGTTTAACAAGACGGTTGTGCCCTGACAATCGGGATGAGCATGTACCAAAAAAAAATCAGTTTTCTGTTTAATAATTCCAGATGGATAGTTATGGATTCCTTTCATGCCAATATCTCATCGGTAAGTGGGTACTGTAACTTTGCAATCCACATTGAAAATTTGAACAACCTGTAAAGTGTCTCTTATGATGATATACTGTATTTGTGGCTCTTCATGCTCATATAATTGATATTCACAATATATTCTGGAATTATGCAATGAGGGATAAACATTTTGTTGCTTATTATCCATGCAAAATAAGTTTGGTGGTGATTTCGCAAATAAGTATTGGATTGTAGTGGGGCAGCTTCCTGCTGTTGTTTGTGTTCCCAAAGTGCAACACAAACTTGGTTTCAAAGGGTTGGGGGGTGTATAGCTGGCTACTCTTTCCCAATGTTTCCAAAGATCTGGCCACGGACAAAATATAAACACATGGCAACGTACTGAAATCCACCTCTGTGGTCGTTCCAGCTACAGTATTTATCCATTATGTCACAGTCACAGATTTGCAAGGGGACAACAATACCAGCGTCACTGTCATGGCTGGAAAAAGCATAAATGCACGTTAATAGAAATAACCAATCAAGACAGTATAGTTTGAGACCAAACAATAATTGTTCAAGTTGTTGAGCCATATTGAAGACAAAATATTGCACTAAATGTTTTGGATTTTAAATTTGGAATGGCCAATTACCCCAATTATTATGACTCAATGTTATAAAGGTGGCTCCTCTCTTAATCCAGTGCCAATCTGCAGTCTGCTTTTGATACATTTCAGATCTGCCTTATCCAACATCAAATTGATTTAAATGTTGATTAAACAAAAAGACTGGTATTTTCAAGAAGACAGAAGAAAATCATGCCAACTTCGCGTACTTAAACCCCAGTAGGGGTCTAAAATATTTAATGCAAACATTTCTCACCTCTATATTTTGGTGAGCTCATTATAGTGTTATGTATTACTGAATTATTTGTCTGTGGCTTTTAGATTAATTACAAATGCTTTTTCTGTCAATATGCGTTACTTTAAGGTCTTATTATTTAAAATAAAACATTGGATTTACTAAAAGAAACATGACATGTCCTGTACATATAACCGTTGTTTTTGTCCATTGGGTGGAGCAAGGGAGTTTTTTTACACCTTACATCAAAGCACAGACAGCGTCACAAGAACGAGGTCTTAAACACACACATGGCCAACATTTATCAGCTCTGTTGTGGCCAAGTTTAGACAAGGTTTGACTCAGTTCATCACTAAGAGGATTAAATGAAAGCCATTATGGGTTATTCCGCTCATGCCTTGAAGGTGCCTGGAAAAAAAAGAAAAGAAAACAAGAAGAATACAAAAACAAGATTGGAAAGTTATATAGCGTTATAAGAAATGCATTGTATTTCAAGAATACTCCGTACCTTTATTTAATTGTTCAGATCATTAATTATTTTTTATATTACATGCCCCACCTCCCCCCTTGGTCTGGGCTTAGCCCTGGATGTTTACAATATGTAGTCACACCAGGTTAATAAGTATTTGAATGGCTACATGATTTGTTGACTCTTAGTCAATCATGTTTAGCCTAGCAGACTCAAACAAGGCTAATAGGATTAGGCTCTTGTAGGAGGGATTCTCCTCACAGGGCTCTGACCTTCACCTCCTCTGCTGTACTCATCATGGGAACTCTTCTCATCATCCGTCCAAGGATACATAATTCACTGTCAAGTTTCACCTTTACATAACATTTGAAGTCTTTGTTAATGTTCTTTTCCTGCAACAGTTCAACAACAAAATAGCTGCAAATATTAAGGCCAGACACAGAAAAGCATACGAGCAGATTTACAATGTTTGCACCTATGCTTTATAAAGATATAGTCAAAATGAAAATGAATGAAGCGAACATGTAGGAATATGATGAAGGTTATGTAGGTATGTAGAATATATCAATATTCATAGTATCAGCGTTGGACAGTAACACAAATGTAACTACAGTCAGTGGCCACTTTATTAGTAAAACATCTGTACAATCAAATCAGTTTTTGATAAAGATGTTGGAAATGTGTAAATCTAATAAAAAGATTATTAATGAGATCTTAGTCAAAGACTTTATATTGAAAGGTGTTTGGGATTCTCGGTCCTTCCTATATACACAGGCGGGGTAGCAGACTTTTTGAAACTACTATGAATTCAGTGCCAAAGCCTATATTTTAACATATAATAACACATTTATGATATTGTAATATGAGCAAAACATTACAGGTATAATAAAAGTCGATTTAATGGGAGAGCGGTTATATTGGATTCCAATAGACATGTACATGTTTACCTAATAAAGGAGCTAGTGAGTGTATGTGTTATAGTAATGTGACTACTTTTTAAAAATATTATTATTGATCATCAATGCTTCTAATTATAGGCTACAACACGCATTACACACAAGTGAGAGCCTATTTATGAAGATGATTTGTTTAGGGGCATAAAGATCAACTGATGAATAGAAAATAATATTTCTGATATATCTGCATATCTACCATTTCCAATCATGTCCACTAGGTGGCGATGTTGGTTCACTGCCAGAGCTGTTGGACTGCGGGTGGCAGTATGATTAACACAATGAAGGTTATTTTAGAAGAACTATTATAACTATCTAAATACAAACTCCAGGGGATGAGATGGTCAGTACAATCAGTTGTAATAATTTGTTTCTCTGAAAATACTCATAACATCAGTTTATCTGAAAACTGAGATTTCATAGCTTTCACATAGCAATCATATTAAACTGACTCAATTCAAAAGGATTGCATTGCAACATGTTGTTATAGCCTCATCTCTGTTGCCTAGCATTATTGCATACAATATATACATCATATTCATTGTCTTAGCATGAGCATAATAGCAAATCAATTGAAACATTCTGCAGTGGCATTGTTTTCTCACCGCTTTGTTATAGTTATTGATTATAAAAACAAAAAAACATCGAAGATTCCTTTTTGTCAATTGTACCAAAGAGTGTAAAAAAATTGTTTTATTTTTCATGTCTTCCTTCCACTTGAATCAAAATGTGCACAAAATACATACTCGTACGGATCGTACAGATGATACATACACAATGCTGCTAGGTGTGCATCACACTGCATGTTAAATGAAAACAGTATATCCTTCATTTTGCATTTCAAATCTACTACCAATATTCTGTCAACTCTGGTTGAAATACACTAAAACTAGTAAAGAATTTATACTAATTAAGAAAAAATAAAAAACGGTACTTTCCGGTCCACTAAATAGATTTTTCCGAAGCATTCGATCACATCTTACATTCTTTTTCAGTGAATGGGGATCGCTCAGTTGGCATCATTTTGTGTGTGCGTGTGCTAGAAGGACATCTTAAAAATAGATATAAAGACATGGAAATTGAAAATGTTGAAAGCATGCAGTGACAGAAAGGACTAAGCTGAAAAGGTGGATGGCTGTTTACAGAATGCTGTTGTTAAATTTCCCACTGTGATCACAGTTCTAAATCACGTGGGGGCCAACATTTTCATGCTATTTCATGTTGCCTGCACATGAATGTCCACTGGGTGATCGCAGAAGATTACAGCACCAGAGCTCCATTAATCATACCTTTTCCATCTCTTACTTATATCTTATACAAGCTTTCTCTAATTGCTAGCAATACTCCCTTCCATCTGTTACCTTCTGTCAATATATACTGCAGGGAGAAACTTCTCTTCTCTTTTTCTTCCAAAAGGTTCAGAAGACAAAAAGCAGGCTGCATTTTTTTTTTTTACACAAGACAGATTTCAAAACACATACAATTATGCTTGGTTTTAAAAAGGAATTAGATATGATAACAGTTCCAGACACAATAGAGCCTTTTACAGCTGAAGTCTTCAAAAATACACGTGCGCACGTTGGCAACAGATTGCCGTTTTGCCCGGTCATCGAGAAAAGTTAGCAAGCCTTAAACATTTAATAAAAATAATTAATAGCTTCAACATGTCTGGTTTTCAGATATGATATTATAACAGCAGTGTTACGAAGATCTTGTTAACCGGCGACTTTCAACCCAATGCGTCCGCTCGAGGTTGCTCGTAGTAACTTACGTAAATGTTTGGCCTATATACTAAAAAAGATGAGTCTGTATTTAGATTTGAACTGGACTCTGGACTTATGTTTGTAGTGCCCATTTAAGACCTGATAAACTCAAAACTCTGAGTCTCTGTCATGGTATTCAACATCCTGCATGTGACAACAACCTAGTTTAAACTAACTAGTGACTGGTATGCTCGTAATTCTTTACTCATGGGACATTACAAACTAGGTTTTGCCATCAAATACATGTGGCCACTATGAATTTTGCCTCTTGCTATGTATTCTTGTAAGTCAATTTGTTGCATTCCCAATCTTTGGTGGTTAATTCCGTCATACGTCAGTTGCCAAATTGCGTGTGCTCACATCTGTACGTCATCTTTGTAAACAAACTGTAAAAGGGCCTATAATGTTCCCAAATAAAGCATATTCTCTTCTTTTACAGAGCTTCATATGCATTTAGTTACAACTGATGGATGCAGCAAAGGAAGGAAGTTAATATTGCAAACAAAAAAAAAATCCATGCAGCAACAAAAACGAACCGAAAAAGAACAAAGGGACAGTGAGGGACTTACAGGGGGCAACAGGTGAGCAGGAGGTCAGGTGACTAACGAGGGACAGGTGACACTAATCAGGGCGAGGCAGACAAAATCTGACGGGAAAACACACAAAGTCAGGAAGAAGAAGGATCTGATACAAGAGGAACTGTGAGTAACCAAATAAAACAGGAAACATTGTTTGTTTGTTGCCAGTGTTTTGGTAGTTTAATGAAAATCTTAAGTAAAGAGGTAAAAAATGAAACACCAAAGTATGGTTTACATTTTGTACTACCTTGTCATTTGCATTTATTTATTTATCTTCAGCAGAAAAGGAAGGTTGGATAAATGGTCAGAGTCTCCGTGTTATATTTCCAGGGGCTTTTCATTAAAGCTCATATCCTTTACAGTTTTAGAGGCAGCATTCACTGAATAAAAGCATCCTCTTCAGATGTATTCCAACCACAGAGATGCTGAAAATGTCTGAAAGCCTTCTATTGCTTACATCTATTAACAGCCGTCAGGGTACTGTAGCATGTAAACACTCTCCCATGTGAACACATTCAGCGACCCAACTCCCACTGTCATTCTATCACTGTAATAGAGAAGAGAGAGGGCTTTAATGTAACATAAATAAAGGATGTGAGTGATATATATATATATATATATTTATACATACACAGATATATGACCTTATGAAAATACAATGTTCTACACAAGTGTCTGATATTAACCAAAGCCCATTTCTTTACCCACAAGGTATTGTGTCTAATCTTTTAACATTTTGTTACTTGTTTGCTGATTTTATTTTGAAAGGCAGAATCTTGTTTTTGTCCAGGCCTGGATTTTAAGTCACCAACGGACTAGCTTAAACATGATTCCTGAGTATAATTTGTCAACTATTCCGGTTACATGAGTTATGTATAAAAAAAGTAAAATATTATTCTAGCAACTGGTCATTGTATTTTGTACTGTAACTTTTTTTAACTTTTGTGTAGCCTTCACTTTGTCTTGCTTTGAAAAACAAACAACTAAAAGGTATACATTTATCATTAATTAATGTATTCACATAAGGTGAAGCTTTTATAATTCTCTCTTGCTCACACCACACAATAGACTAGACACTTTGACACAATAAGTGGCGGTATGCATCTTTAAAGTTTGTTTGCAAATGTGACCCGCTAATGAACACAAGGAAGAAGAAGAACTCTAGACAATGCTTGTGATTTCACCTGACGTGCTGCAGAGCTTTTCAGAATTGTTTCCTGAAGAAGCTGCTGGGGCGACTGACTCAGTTAATATTTGACTCACTATTTAGAGTTCTAAAAAAATAGCCATGGTTTAAAAAGCCATAACAACTTTGTTAAGCCAAAATATATCAGGTATTTTGAGTTTGTTGTTGAGGTATTGTGCTCTGGAGTGCTTGTGTCATTATACAGTGTTGACAGAAAATATCCATTGTAACACTGAGACAATCATAACTGTATAAAAGAGATTTTTAATCCCTTTACACTACTCGTCCTTGAAATTGTCATCTTGAAATTACAAAAAACAGGTGTTGAGTCTCAGTAATGAGACTGTTGATTATTGTTTTGGATTTGATTTTGATAGATTTATAAGAATTTTCAATAATTGGCCGGTTTCATCTGTTTTTTTTTAATTAGAAAGAAAAATCAAGGTCGATGCAGTGTTCCTTGAAACGCTCTTTCTTTTCTGTCATGATGAACAGTCTGTAGAGGTCAATGGTCACCACTGCTTGTGATGAAAGGGAAGAACAGCAAGGATGATAGGAGGACGCATTGATTTTTCTTTTTCTATTTTATCTTTCTTTCAGCACAACCCTCTCTCAAAATATGCTCCTAATGGTTCCTTATTTTTTTCTCAGTGAGATACACAGACACAAAAGTGAGTCGTTAAAAGTTCCTACTCCAACCCTTCAGCCAAATTCTGAGAAATCCTGAGCCTGGACTTAAACACTCACACACCTGCAGGTCCCTATTTGTCTTAAAGTGGCCCTATTATGCTTTTCCACATTTTCCCTCTTCTTTAGGGTGTTGTATATATTTTATTACATGTAAAAGGTCCGTAGAGTGTAAAACCTGAAGTCCACGCCTATAAGGAGTTACCCTTCCCCTCAGAAGCTCCTGATTGAATTCTCTTCTTCACTTCCGTAACATTATGAGGTCACAATGTTACGGTAGTCACGTAAAACTCTCCGGCTCATTTGGCCCTCAAACAACAAAAAGAAAGATGAAGCTGAAGCTTTTATCCACCATAGTGTAGTGGTTATGACAATGGTCTTTCACCCAGGCAACCTGGGCTTGAACCCTGCTGTGACCTGTTATTAGTTTGTCATGCTCTGGAGTGAGAGTTTTTTGAAATGTGAAACGTTGACCAATCACAACAGAGCGGGCTAGCTGACCAATCAGAGCATCCTTGGCTTTCTGGAGGGAGGAGCAAACGCTACAATGGAGCGTTTTGGAGAGAGGGTGAGAAGAGGTGCTGCAGGACAGCCAGGATGAGAAAAACAAGGAGGATTATGAGCATTAACGCATGTAAACATGTTGTAACTATAACTTAAGATCAAGATATGCACTGGGAAAATAGCATAATAGGGCCTGTTTATATAAAAGGGCTTATATATGATTTTAACTTAATTTAAATGACCAAAAATGTCCCCCGTTAGCTAAGGAGTCCCTTGTTGGTAAATGTGTAACTGTGCCGAAGTCCTCTGTTGGATAGGAAATTCTGACACACACACACCACACACACACACACACACACACACACACACACACACACACACACACACACACACACACACACACACACACACACACACACACACAAACACCAATCTTAAGTTTAACAACAGATGTCGCTTGGTCCTTCGATCTTTTTGTCACATCCCCATTTCTCATGTGCAATGACCAGCAGTAAGATGTGGGTGACATTGAATAATATACTTAATTAACTTAGGTCTTTATGGAGACTTGTGTTCACTCAAGATAGCAATTTACCACCTTAAAAACTTTAAAAGTAATAGTATAGGCTAATTGGAAATCAATTGGTACTATATAGAATTATAATATATATATATATAACCAAGACATAAAACAAGTAACCTTATTATAATAACTAAATATTTTTGGTAGCTGTTTGTCTCTCGGCCCTCTGCAGTCTACACAGTGGTTATATTGAGGAGGTTAAACTGTGGTTTGTCAGTCCATCTTATGTTATTGATATTCTGTGATCCAATTTAAATAGTTCTAACCCCACACAAGACTTCATCTTCTATTGTGATGATTTAAGAATAGCTTTGATTAAGCAATACACCTGATAATATTCCAGCTTGTTATAGACATTATTGTGCTCTGAGACAGGAACTTGTTCCTATTTAAATCTACATTTTGATACTAAACTTCCAGTTTCCTTTACCCATCACCAGCAATTTGATCTATTCTCGTTCAACTGTTGCTCAGAGGGATCTTTGGCTCTTTCTGCCCTTTCAGTTGTCAGACTGGTTGAACCATTGTACAGCGTTTTGTTATCCATGAACAAAACATGACCTTTTCTGGAAACCCTTCGCACAAAATAACATCCATTTGTGAAGAGGACTTCAACCTAAAAGCAAAGTACAGAGTGACTGTATGAAGTTTACTGCACACTCTTCCTTTAAAGCCACTTCCATTTAAGGACAGTTCTTATTTTCTACAAAGGCCTCTGAGCACCTTCAATACCTTCTAAATTGTGAATGTAGTTATTTTGGGCTGGTGTTGTGTGCCCATGAGTGCCTGCGAGTGTGTTTATGAAGTTGTTTTTTGTGCAAGGGGGATAGGAGGCAGGGTTTGGGTTGAGAGCTATAGGAAATTCTGAATCATTTATATAGTTTCATCCCAGCAGCACTGCTGAGCTAAAGCAGGAAAAACAGCCATTGGTACGTGGAAGAGGCTACAGACAGACAAATCAAACTGAAAAGCACCAGAGCAGAAAACACCGGCTGATGCTGAACAATATCCAAACCTGCTATTACTTTCAAAAACAACATTTAAATCTTCTACATTTGAGTTAAATTGATTTCTTCTCCTGAAACACCCCCTCAGGACTTAGAATCAAGTCTTTATCTGTGTTTGTCACTGAAGTCGTATATAGTGTTTGTCTAATGGCAGTAATCCCAGATTACCACCAAACTTTAATGAGTTGCTTTTTACCCCAAGGCATATATGTCTGCCAAATTTCACTGAAATAAAATCAAATGTTTTGGAGTTATTACATTGACAGATGGAGACTAATTTAAGTTCCAAAAATGTGAGACTATGCTCGAACTCTAAATATCATTTTCTACGAGTTAAAAGTTTACCCTGAAACAACAGCACATAAGAAAAATGTGTTAAAATTGATCAGCATTAAATTGAGAGTTACATAACAAGTTCAACATTTGTCATAGTAACGTTAACAGTCCAGTTTGGATCTTTCCTTAGTCTACCAAGTCTACTACTAAGCCTAGTAGATGCGCTTTCGTGTTGTTCGCCCTCAACATCATAACTCAACATGGGCTTCAGACGATAATCCCTTTTGATACTAGTCCAGTTTTTGTAAAGCCCTGGACATTTTCAAGGTAATTGCCAATTTTTGAGGATGCCGGAAGAAGCTTGCCTGGTTCCAACTAAGTATATAATAATTAGCTTTTCTCATACCTAAGACTAACTGACGCTAGACAACAGACAACTGATTAACACCATACACTGCGTTTATATAACCTGCTGTATGACTATCTCTAAAGTCAAACTTGTGTGAAGGTGCAAGTCCCTAATAGGGCTAAATGCCCAAACTGTACTTCACACTTCAACATACCTGTTTTTAACCTATATTCTGACCTCAAAGGATTGCTATTTTGCTAACATAACTGGAACTGGTTTCAGTTGGCAGATCCCAGACCAGCTGTGGCAGCAAATATTGTTTAGAATCCAGGGTTGCCAAAACTCACTCTTTTGGCACAAGAAATCTGCTTTTAGGCTCAGTCTGATAAACTCCGCCTAGACAAATCTCTCAAATACTATGAAGGTTATGTGTCTCCTTGACAACATTAGGCTTTTTTACACGTTCAGCATCAAACATTCCAGAGAACGGAAAAAAAGAGTGGTGCACACAGTCATTCTTCTCCAAAACTGCAAAAGCTTTAATTTATGCTGAGTTTTGCCTCGTTCATTCTTTTCTACAATTTTGCATCTTTCCCTTGCTGCATGTGTTGTAGGATTCTGTCTTTTGATAAAGTATATACCTGTAGACACAGCAGTTGTAACTTCATTAATAATTAAAATCTCCGGATACAGCAACAGAATCGGTCAGGATCAGCACAGTAATCAATGTTCAGGGCTTTTCTAAACGCTTGACCAGTACAATTAGACTCTCTAAAGGGCTTCTCATACTGTGCTTAGCCCCAGGCTAAGAAAGCTTTCAACCTGGCACGGTCCAAAGCTGGCAAACCCCGACTATAGCCCAACACTTACTGTTCCTGCTCCAGAGCAGGGTTAACACTGAGTTTATGGGGTTATTCTCAGAAAATCGACTTAACTACGGGCCTAAAAGTTACTAATAGTTTGAAATTCTAGAATGTAAATAGCAGTCACGTGTTATTACGGAAATATAATCCTGGGCTAGTACTGTAGAAGGGCAGTGTGAATCGTATAACCCTTGGTTTAGGTCAACCCTGGGTTGATAATGTGTGTAGGGGCTAATATGCAGTTTGGAAAGCCCAGGAAGACGTGATAACTTTTGTAATATAAAGGCTTTACTAGGGATGAGGCCTGAGCTCCATCAAAGCTGTCAGGAGATTAGAAGACTGTTATTGGCTTTTTCCAACTCAAAAATATAATGTAAATTCAAGAGAAACCTATAAACCAATTACTATAGTGGGAAAACAACAGCGGAAAATGAATTTATGGTGAGGAATCCCTAGAATTATGGGAAAATGTTTTATTTTATTTTGGGAAGTAAAAATAACTAAAATCAAGGGATATCCTTCAACACTAAAACCTAACTTCCCATAGTAGGATGATAAACTCTTCAACTCCCTTAAACCCTGTAGACTGATATTAGCACAAATATATGCAGCCCACACATTAATTTCAATGAAGTCATTAAACCAAAACACAATTGTTATCTGGCAACACACTAGGGAACATACAAACTTTGAAACACATTATTAAAGACACTCAAGACATCATTTTACTGTTTAGTTTACAATTGTCATACTCTGACTGAATCCATACTGGGGCTCAAATTCATTCAGTGGCCCTTTGTTACATGTTATTCATGTATCTTGCAGCTTATCCAGTCTGTCGTATCTATCCAAAAAAGGAAAAAAAAAGGGCAAGAAAAAAAAATTCAGTTTTATAAAAGTAACAAACTGCAGCTGTGTATACTGTGTTCCCAGTTTAACACCAAGACAGGGGACAAAACAGGTTAAACAACCCAGATATATTGTCTGCCTAATGAGATATATTGTGGTCCAAGCTACAGTTTATCACAAAAATCCACATGCACACACTCGCTCTACTGTCGTGTGTTTCCTGTTAGATTCTACAGAAAAAAACTGCACACAGGGGAGGGAGCTTTTGCCCTTTACCCCATCATTAACCTTTGTCTCCCTTCCCCAGACACAATGACATGCACCAGTGCGTATCGACCACATGGCTAAGCAGACAGGGAGGGCAGTAGTGTGTGTGTGTGTGTGTGTGTGTTGTGTGTGTGTGTGTGTGTGTGTGTGTGTGTGTGTGTGTGTGTGTGTGTGTACATGTAAAGCTATCTTTGTGTGGACCCATTTGAGTTTAGACCTTTAGAGCGAGGACATTTTTGGAAGGTTAGGAAATTTTGGACAATCCTCACTTTGGGACGGACCTTAAAAGGCTTCTTTGAGGTTCAGACTTGGTTCAAGGTTCAAGTTGTAATAATATTTCGTTTAGGGTTATGGTAAGGGGAATGCATTATGTCAAGGAGTGTCCTCACAAAGATAGAAGTCTGTGTATGTCTGTCTGTGTGTGTGTGTGTGTGTGTGTGTGTGTGTGTGTGTGTGTGTGTGTGTGTGTGGTGGCTATCTGTAAATCATGTCCTTTGTCTCTAGAAACAGTCTCTGGGTCAGCGACCAAGGTCACAGACACAGTCATGCTTCAGTTTCCTGGAAATATTGACCATTCAACTCCACAGGGAAATTCACTTAAAAACAAAGCCTCTGGGGGGGAACAGGGAAGGATAGTTAGTGCCCTAGCAGTATTATTATCAGCAGCGACATGTGTGTGTATGAACACAGATTTAATTGATTATACTCTCATCTGCACTTTCCCAATGGTTTCCACTGAGTCAGATGTTGTTATCATCTCCCACTCTACACTTGTGCAGGATGTTTTAGGTAGAAATGTTGCCATTTTCTATGAAATGTTTGGTATTTTGCTCTCCAATAGCTACATGTCTCTCTGTTTTTGCACATCCACTTTCCAGGTAACATGGTGAAGTGGATTTCCAACACGTATGTCAAATACTGACACATGATCAGGAGCCTTTGTGTTACTTTCTAATGCCTTTGGTAGCCAAGTGCCTCAAACTATAACGCTCCACTACGGTCGCAGTAAACACCTTGTAAACGTTGTGAAATCAAACAAAAAGACTTAGATAGATTAAGAAGAACATCATTGTTATGCTTGAAATAAGGAACCTTGTAAAGTAAAACGTAAACAATGCAACATACGTACAAAAAACACGTTACTTCAAATAACTTAATAATTATTTGGTAATCAAACACCGGTCTACGCATAGGTGTCTATATTGGGATTGTTACATTTTTTTAAGTGTGTTTTTTGTTTTTCCTGATTCGAATTGATGGTTCAAGGAGAGACGCTGTTTCACGCTGTGCAGGTTGTAAAGAGCCTGAGTCAAATTTGTGATATTGGGCCAGTAAATAAAACTGACTTGACTTGATTATTGTCACCAACTAACTCTTAGTTTACTGATATTTGTATGAATATTAGTTGGATATTTTTAGGATATATTACAGATTTTTTTTTTTAAGGATATTTGAAAAAAAATGTCTGATATTTTTGGCTTTTATGAAGTCTTTTCCCATTATTCAAACAGTTATGCCCACTATCTCAAATATAATACTTTGGTTGTCTGATGTCATACTCAATAATCATCTCCCTTGACTTTGCTTTTGCCTTCTTTTTTTGTCAACTGAATTACACTTATCATAAACTGCATTTCATATGTTCAGCAGAATAAATGCCCCACAATATGACTTGCTGTCATTTAGGTTTGAAGAGAGACTATTTGTGTGACTTTATATCCATACTGATTGATTTTGTTCCCGTAAAACTGCCTTGGGTTGGTAGGAAAGTCTGGGTGTAATGGAGGTTAATCCTGACCATTATGCAATCCAGAAGCCTTCTCTTATCTGCTGCTGTCCAGAAGCCTAGAGGCTCCAGAAAGCATTCTGTTTTTGTAATTTTTGCCGTATAAAATTGGTCCAGAAGGAGCTAAGGAGGAAAGGATAAAAAAGGTAACAAGGAGCACAGAAGCTGGAGGGCTTATTTTATCACAAACTGAGATGAAAATTGCTATTTTATTGCACCAACTTTTTTCTTTAAAAAACTGAAATAAATAGCTGATACAGGTAACATTTTTGTTAATGTGTCTGATTGTACAGTATGATCATCTGTGTTTCTTTTGCTCTGTTTAACGCAGTGTGAGGTAGGAAAGGGAAAAAAAAGTGAGAATACTTACTGCAGCTTACTTCAAATTAGTTCAATGTCATAAACAACATCTTTGAAGATGTTTCATCATGAGTCATCCTAAAATAAATAAGCTCAAAGTTAATGATCATATTACACACATTAAAGATCCATAAACCTTGTACTATTACAAAGCACATTGAGGAGAGCGTTTTAAACATTAATGGAGTTAACTGAAGTGTGCTGTTCCCCTCCTCATATAACTGAAAATGGGGTCAACAACTCGACTTTCATTGTACATGCCACATTTGTACTCGTAAGTCTACAGTCATGGTTTAAAAAAATAAATAATAATACATCCTTTGTTATAAGAAAGTTTACAATTTAGAAACACGTGAACACTATTTACAAATTAACATATTAAAAGCAATCATAAACAAGGATGCATGCATGAAATCCAATTTAAGTGCCAATTGTCTTTAAAACCGAAACAGTATCTTAAAACAAAATATTGAAGAAATGTAAATTCTAAGTGACTGAAATAAACCAAAAGACTAAATCAAGACATCTAGCAATAATGTCATAATAATACGATTAGATTTTTTTACAAAAAAAGCCTCAATTAAAATTAAGAACAGAAAATAAATAGAAACCATACCCCTGTATGACCTCACAACGCCCAAGTGGAAGAAGGTTGAAAATAAGCTACGCTATAGATGAATTAAACTGAACATATAATGAGAAGGTAAAACTCAAGTAATAAATAAAGTCAAGGCATAAATCCATAACCTATAAAAAGCTAAACCTTTGTAGGGCTGTACGCTTACATAAACAACGACAATGCTAACATGCTTATATTCACCATGTTTACCTATTCAGCTTTTTTGTTTAAAATGCTAATGTTTGCTCATCAGCACTAAAAATGAAGTACAATTGAGGCTGAATGTCATTAGTTTTGAAGGTATTTCTTAAGAAACGACTAAAAAGTTGTATACTTTTGAAAAGCCTGTGTAAAGATAATGATCTAAACTTTTAATTAGTCAGAAATCCGAAGTCAAAAGTGTCTCATTTCTTCCATATGTGATGTGTAGATTTCTACAAACCCCTCGCATTTTCACTCATCCAAAACATCACCTGATGTCTGCGGGGCCCATTGCAATGTGACACATACAGACACTCTGTGATTAAGCATTGCACATATGAAAATAGGCACATTCGGTGTGAGCAGGAGCACTGTCTCTGATGTACACGTGCACTCACAGCATCACACTTGGTGCAGTGCACTGGCAGACTCGGCAAACATTCCCCTAGAGACTCTCCATTCCTGCAGTATTCAGTATATTTAATCACCGTGATTATTAATGACACATTCCGTTTGCATAAACCTGGATAAGCTCCTATAACTGTGTGAAACACAAATGTACACCTTATCTCCGCCCATGTACTGCAGGCTTTGTCATCAGCAAATGTTTGGATTCTATTGTACTATTTAAACACCATTTGTTCCATTCATGCATGAATACAAGCCGCTCTTCAAAGTGTTACAGCCTTTTTGAAGATGTCATTTTGACTTCCACGCATAATCACTTCTGTCCTGAGGACTCTAGCATGAGAGCCGTAATGGATTGTCACTGGCAGTTGTGCTTCTCCTACATTAAGCTCGTAGATGATCTGAGACGTTGAAGCTGTCTGGTTTAGAACATGGGTAGGTCGGGATGTTAGATTCAAAAGTTGAAGGTGTATTGAGCTTAATTGCGGAGAGGTTTATTGTCAGGTGCTTGGCTGTTTATTAATGGTCATCAGTCTCTTAACAGTTGACTTATGTTTGCACAAAAAGGTTTTACATCTATGATACAACTTTAATATGTAATAGGAGATTAGCCCTTTGATGAGCAATGAAGTTAAAAGCCCCATTAGCCCTCCTAATTGGTGCCCAGCTGCTGCCGTCTGTGGGGGACTTTTTTTAAATTGTCATTCACATAGAAACATTTGGTTATGAAATATATATGAACTGTATAAAATTGATATCAAGGATATGTGCTTTAGGGAGGCCCTGAGTTGCTTCTGCAGAGGTATGAAAAATAACGAGCATGCCAGATGTTCTCCGGAGAGTCAGTGGGGTGAGAAGGATGTCAAAGTTGTCACATTGCAACAAATTGTAGGGAGAAAATCTCAGTCTTTAAATCAGACCTGCTTGTTTTCATAGGCAATCAGGATCACTGTCAAAGTCTGAGAAGTCAGCGGGGTAAAGTCAAACACATCCCGAACCTAACGAAGACCGAATACAGAGCCAATAACAAAAATAAAGTAGCCATATTCATTGTTGCCCTTGAGGCATGACACAGAAGACAAATTAATACCACACTGTAGTGCAGCTGAATGTCCACATTACTTCCCTCAGGGGTTCAGGTAATCTGACTCACTGCAGGATGCCACAGAGCATCCAGCTCAGGAAAAAAAAAACAAGTAACAGGAGCTAATAAACCTATACACCCGGGTGCAGCTTTCCCTGTGTGGATGGTACTACCGTTCTCAAGTCAAAAAGGCAGTTTTGATTGGCTTCATTTGTACTTGTACCTAGAGAGTTGGCTCTGAGTATGCAGAGGAGAACATTGAAAGTAATAGAGTTTGTAATTAGATCATAAAATAAAGAAGAGACACGTTTCTAATGAAGTCTGAGAATTGTGTCATACAAATCACAAGCTTAAAAAACTGTATTATATCTTATTTGAAATTACCCGTTGGAAAGAAAAAATCTATTCTAAGACAAACACATTTGCATTGATTGTTTCTTGGCTCTAAATTATAATTACTACAGCCTAGCATTCTGGTTACTACATGAAAAGTGTGAGAGGAGCTGACTGGGAGGAGGTTGTGCAGTATCATTTTATTCTTATACATTTAACAGTCTTTTGTTGAAATTATATAAAATGTGGCATGGCCAAAGTAGAATGATCCTTAAAAAATATGTCAAATATGTCAAAATAATTCATTATAAAGGCATTACCAGTTTATTAAACATAAAACATAAAGAGCTACTCAACAGCACTTAAAACGCCCCCTTCACAAATTAGAAAAATGCATTGGAATCGTTATACAAATCAAAACTGTAAACCAATACATTACAGGTAATGGCAGTAGATTCAATTGGGATGAAATTGAAAATTGCACCCTGCTGGAGCTCAGCTCTCTCTCCTTCACAGTGTCACAAATTGTCAAGAGTGTTGCTTAATCTCACACTTTTGTATTGAAACATCCACTTTCAGACACTGGTCTTACGCTTACCCAAAACATCACATGTAGGCTCCTTTTTTTAAAATTTGATTTAATAACAGGGTGCCATCACACAACAGCAGGATGGAAATGTGTGTCTCCATATTAGTAGAGCAGCTATTGTATAGTATTTTCTCTTCCCCTATTGCAACCTGGCTTTTTAGATAGTTGGATTCAATTTGAGATAGCTGTCTTTGAAATGTCACCAATACAATAGAGGTGAATAGAGTTTAATTTGTGGTACAGTATTTTAAAAAAAAAGAAAATGACATTTAGAAAATTCAACAGCAGCATCTTTTTTCCAGAAACAGTGCCATTGTTACTCTGGATAATGTCTATGGTTTTTTTTCAGAACTAGGGTTCACTGAAGAAATTGTCCCCAAGAAAATTGTCAACAGTGTGTGGTCTGTGGAAGCTGCCCCAATCACACCCAACCTTCATTACCCACAATGCAAGTCAACCGCTGACAGTTTGGCTGGAGATGTAGTTGTGTTATGCTAGCAATTATGTAGCCTTGAACCTAGCCTCAAGCAGTTGCATGCAGTGGGGCACTAGCAGAAAGTGTTCTGGCATGTGGGGCAGCCTATATGGGGGTCATGCACTTAATCATGATTTCTCCCCTAAACGGTACATTTAATCACATTATATCCACTGGAAAGACCACCTTAAAGAGGACACTTCATTTTACATTACATTACATTACATTACAGTCATTTAGCAGACGCTTTTATCCAAAGCGACTTACAATCAGTAGTATATTACATATCATTCACCCATTCACACATTGATGACAGGCTACCATGCAAGGTGCCACCATCAGACTCTAACTAACATTCATGCAACATCCAGTCCACACCGATGGCAAGCCTTCGGGAGCAACTTGGGGTTAAGTGTCTTGCCCATTTTGTTTTCTCCACTAATAGGGCAGTCCTAGCTGGCATTTAATCTCATTTTCTCCACTTGAAGGGCACCCTAGAGGGCATTAGATCATGTTTTATCCATAATAGAGACACCTAAAAGGGGACTTTTGTGCGGATGGTTTGAACATGGGGGCACCAATGGCGTCAGCCGCCCCCCGGCCACCCTTCTGAGTCCACCGCTGCTCCCCACAACTAGATTTTTCATTTTCAAACTCGTAGTCTTCAGCTCCAACCGACGCTGCCTCAAATTATGTCACTTGAATTTATCAGGCTTTACCCAGCTCCCTCTGGACACACTAAAGGCATTTTACTATTTTTTTTTCACAGTTCTATAGTACGCCCAGAGACTATACTACTTAAATAAACATTTTAGGATTACAACTGTAGGGTCTGATTAAGTAGGCTGGCAACAGAAGCTATTTGGTTGAACTCAGAAGACTTGTTATGATAAGAGTAAGGTAGCTTTCATGGTCAAAAGGAACCAACCTGGTCTTAGGGGACAGGACGCCAACAGTGACTCAACAACTGATGGTAGAAAAATCCAAACTCTAGGTTTCGAAAACAAAGCAAATTCAAAGGGTCAGAGCAGCATGTGTACAATTTCAACTGCTGTGTTTTAATATTATTATTTAGTACTGACTGTTTGAATGAAGTCATGCATTTCTATCACTTTAAAAACCTTGAAAAATACACTTTTGTCATTTATTTGCATAAAATACAACCTCATTAGTGCCAGAAAAACATGCTGCAGGGGCTCAGTCACCAATCGAGTGTGACCGTCTCCTCCTCAAACACACAAATCAACATTTGAATATCTGTTGCTTTACAAAACCCAATAATAACTGATTTTCCACAAATGATTACTCACGTACCCTCCTGATCCAATCTAATAATTGCATCTGAAAATGAGCCCGAGCCAACACCTGCAGCTGCTACACCCACGTCCGTTTTAAATTAGCAAAATGAATTTATTTTTTCCACATAGTACAATCTCTATGGCCTCTCTAATGCTCATGAACAAAAAGACAGCTGAACTAGTTGACAGATGTTTTTGGGGTCCATGTTATCATTGTTAACAAATATTATACATGGGTCCTTGACACCATTTATATTCAGCAGGGATCCTGTCACGAACAAATCAAGGCTTTCTGTAAAATAGTGTTCATGCTCAGGTGAATACAGCACACAAGTCACAAGCTTCCCGCAGTTCTTGGAGGCCATTGACACACGTGTGCAGTGAATCAGGCAGCTATAGCTCATCCTTGGCGAGCAGCCGTTCCCTCGCCTTGGGGCCCACAGCAAACTAATGACATTCTGATTCAGCACCAAGAGTCCCGCTAATGCAGCATAGAGATAATGTTTTCATACAATCTGCATAAAGGATGTTGATTTGTTTGCAATACTGGGTGATTTGGTATATGAATTCCATAACCTGAACAGGAATAAACACCTTTCAGGGCTTATTGATATCTGTAGCCATGCTAGCATGCTAACTAGGGATGAACTTTTCTGGTGACTTTTTCAGTCCTGATACCAATACTGATACCTAGCCTTTGTGTCTTGAGCAATATCAAGTTCCGATCCGATACCAGTGGTAAATTAGTCATCTGTATGCCTCACTTTGTGAAAGTAACTGGGATCATTCTTTCATGTGTAAGGCAGGTGAACGTAGTTGTGTCCGATAGATTGGCCCATTGTCAAAATAAAAAAAATCTGTTGTCATTCTGCTGCCTCTCTGGTCCAAACTGATAAATATATCAATATATATCAATAACTGTCCATGTTGATGGATTTCCTTGAGATTTTATTGACATATATGATCCCTGGAGGATAAATTCCACTAATTTTGGCTTCTAGTGAAAGGTATTGACAAAATAATTGAAGGATTGACATGAAATTTGGTACATGTTTACGTGGTGTCCGTACGATTGTAATGACTTTGGTGGACCCCTGACCTTTTCTCTACCGCCTCAATGATGTTGACATTTGTGATTTTCTATTCCGCTCAAGATGCACTGTTATACTTTTGGTCATGACTTTTCCTCTTGGCTGTTATCAGGTCAAATTTTTATTTGTTAAATAATTTGGTTTATGACCAAATACTTGCAAAACTAAAGACTTTCTCATCAGCCTTAACCATACTTTGTTGAATGCTACCAATGTTAGGATGCTAAAAGTCTAAATAAGATGGCTAACATGATACCAGCCAAACATTAGCATGTTAGCATTGTCTTTGCAAGAGTGTTGGCATGCTGATGTTAGAATTTGGTTTAAAACACCTCTGTGCCTTAGTCCAGCCTCACAGAGAAGCTAGCGTGGCTGTAGCCTTTTAGTCTTGTATAACAAGATATCTGAAGTGGAATTGTTGCTAAGTGAAGACTAAATTCATATTTAGCACAGCATGGAGTGATGAATTCACCACAACTCCTCCGATCCAAGCCACAGTAAGACTTTACTGTTGCATAATCAGCCTATTACTGTATCTTGTTTCTGCTTCAAGTGATGCAAAGCCAGCAGGCTTGAATATAATTCATTCAGAGTTCAGTCCAATGTTTCTTGCTCACACTTACCAATCCATACCTAGATTTGTGTTTTCGGATCGGTTGCCTCTGGTTTGTATCATGACTTCCCTCCTTAGGCACTTATTTTTAATGGATTTGCTCAGATCTAGCTTCTCTTTTACATAATCCATGAAAATCCCTGTATTATATTTGTGTCTCCTCTTCCGACAATAAATCTATCCCTACCATTTTTTTAATTTCTGCAGGTCAGATGTCAGACACATCAGCATATCTGGTTATTAATGTTGTATATAGCTGCTACATATCCATCTATTTTACCTGAGCGAGCTTTCAGCAGAGCTCCATCCTGCAAACATTTCTTTCTATTTTAATTTCCAAGCTTTTTATTATCTTGAATGTGTTTATTTGCACAGTGAGTCAACAGACACACACATACAAACACCCACACACAAATGCACACACAGATAGAGTTTTGTAGGCCTATAACAATTTATTTACCTTGAAGCGGCTCTTGAAGCAGGAGGAGCTAATGAGTACGATTCAATTGGTATGATATGGATTAATGGGGAAAGTAGGCTGTACATTTTATAATCACCAGTGTTGGGCTTTAATACATAATCCACATAAAATATTCAAGGGGTAATACCACAAGCTCTCTGCTTTGAAGTATGTTATTGCTATGCTGTAGGACAGTTTAGTTTGCATTAATTGAAATTCTGTGTTACTTTCAATGACGATTAGCTTCAATTGTGAAACACTTGCAAAAAGTAAAACTTTTGTTATAAAAATAAACAATTGAAATGACAGCTTTTGAGTGTCAATAATAAAATGCAGCGATCAATAAAAATGAAGATATTAAATCTGAAGTTTATGAATTGCTTTTATTGATTGCGTTTGGTTTTGATTGAGTTAGCCTGAGGTTGCACCTTGCAGCCAAATATACCTTGAGTAAATCAATAAGATAAACTATAACTGCAAAAAATGACAATAATGAATTTAGTTTAAAATAAAGTCAATGTTCTTCTTCTTCTTCAGTTAAACTGAGCAGAGACAGAAAGCTCTCTGAGCATCAATCCAACTGTTGTGGTTTGAAATGAAGCATGGGAACCCTGCTTTTTTATTTAACACATTAACCAAAAGAGAAGGGTATTTTCTTTCTTATCTTACTCTAAATTGTTAATTCGCGGCGATGCGATTATAAAGACTGAAGTCTGAGTTGATGATGATTAATTCATTGCAGAGAACACTGTTTGGAGATATGAACTGCACTGTCTTGGACTAGACTTAGACATATGCACTTACTTAGGTAGTATAATCTGCCTTTAAACAGCAGAATTTGTTTTTCTCACTTACACCTACCTTCCTTTACTTCACTATTTATTCTGACTCGCTCCCTTTTCCAATTTCGTCGCTTTTTCTCACTCCGTTTCTAGTCTGCCGCCCACCCCCTCCCTCCACGCCGGCGCTCCCTTCCCCGCTGTCAGCGTGTGACAGATCGATGCTGTATCCTTTCGGCTTCCCTTTGCAACTGTATTCTCCTGGTAATTGAGCTCAGCTGGTCTCCCAGGGGGCCACTGATTTTCACAGGCGTTTCTAGGAGCTCACTCCTTCCTCTGCCATCTACATCATCACCCGTTCCCTCCATCTATAGCCTCTGTTTTCTGCCATCTTTTCCCCACTCTGCCGCCTGTAAAACGTCTAAATCCAATACCCCACAGCCGTAATTGGTTTTGATTTCCACCTGCAAGGCCATCTCTCTCACCGTCTAATGCCTGCTGAGCGTGGCCATGCCACACTCACAAACACATTTTCCCCTTTACCAATCCAAACAGTGGGATTTCAAACATGACAGAAAGTGGAGAAATTGACCGCACAGCATCTGTAAATGTGCTAAAGTATTGAAGATTTGTCGGAAACACCTATAAGCCTAATACTACTAAATAGATAGGACTTTAAGTGTCTCTGGCTGCCGGATCCATATTTGAATCCATGACGTGAAGATTGCATGGAATAAATACCATTTAATTTTAATGTTTAGTTTGTTATTAGTCGGCACCAAGCAGTTCTTGTTTTGACACATTCATTTTCCCTCTACCTTCAGTTTTGGAAATGTCTCAGACTGCCTGTCAATGTACACTCGTCAAATGCATAATGTTTCATTCAAAATAAACGTATGTCTTCAAAATAGGTTCGGTTTATGCAACACAAATACTACGTCAAGTTTAAGAAAAGATTGTGGTTGATGTTAACTTAAATGACTAACAACTCACGTGACTAGCGACTCACGTGACACTATAAGTTCACGTCAGCGGCCTTCTTGGTGTAAGTCCTGTGGTTTTTTTTACCTTAAACGAACTATCGCACACTTTACATTTGATTTAGTTTAAACATCAGTGCACTGAAGGGTCCCTCCGTTTGTCAGTATCCGACCCGAGGGCCACTGGCCAAGCAAAGGTTTTTGACGAGTTGAGAGTGAGAACGGGTAGCTCGCGTGGTGTGAAGCTTGTTCAGCCCACTCCAAACTGCTTATATAAAATACCTTTTGATATTTTTTTTCCTATCTCCAGGCCTTGGTCAAGCCCTACACCCCCGCCCGACCACTTCGCTCTGCTGCCTCGGGGCGATTGGTTGCCCCGTCGCTCAGAGGTCCCTGCGGCCGATCCACCCGGTCACAGCTTTTTTCTGTCCTGGCCCCTCAGTGGTGGAATGAACTCCCCACCGACGTCAGGACAGCAGAGTCGCTGCCCATCTTTAGGCGCAGGCTGAAAACTCACCACTTCAAGAAGCACTACCCTGAGCCTTCCTCGTAGCACTTATTGTATTCGTATTAGTTGTTGCACTTACTGTATTCGTATCCGTGCGCTGCACTTATTGAATTCGTATTCGTTTACTGCACTTATCCTATTCGTATTGGTTTGTTGCACTTATTATATTCATATTAGTCTGTTGCAATTATTGTTTTCGTAGTAATTTGCCTCTGCACTATACTTTTGCTCTGGTTTATGCTTTAAGATGCTTGTTTAAGAAAGGAGATGCACTTATGACTTCTGGTGACTAGTAGTTCTCTTGAATACCTATGTTGAATACACTTCCTGTAAGTCGCTTTGGATAAAAGCGTCTGCTAAATGACTGTAATGTAATGTAATGTAATATTTGCATTGGCTGTTATTGGATACAGTGTCAGCGAGTCTCTCAAGGAGCTGTATAGATTTGTGACTAGCAGAGAAGGTAAAGGATGCATTGCAATTCAAAACGAGGCACACGCAGTCTTCTCTGCGCGACAGAAGCATTGAGATGGATTGTGTTGGAGTGTTTGCTACTACAGAGACATGATGTGGCTGTTACAACATTTATACAAAGCCACAGTAACTGCTCAGAGAGACAGTGCATTCACAAGATGGCTTTATAAACTTGAAACTTCATGTAAGCTGTACTCAATGTTCCTTTCTCAGGGTGAATCCTGGGCAGTACATATCTGTGAAGGTGTTAATGAGATCAGCAGAAGAATGATGTTGTGCTAAGTGTGAGAAATAGGCCCCTTTCCTATTAATTAAATGTTTGTGTCAGCAGCAGATATATTGCAGCAATTCCTTGTGTGCGTCTGGGTTTCTAGAATTGAAAAAGATAAATCACAGTGCTACAATGTGTTTCTCGTATCTCACACACTGCAGGACACACCAGTGCTTTGTAGCCTATTGCATGCATGTTGCAGTAACGTGTATGCATTGATGAGTGTGACAAGGATGGAGCATAACATTATGGGAGGGAAATATAGAAATGTATGGTGGATTGATTTAATTTGCACCAGAGGCTCCCAATTATCTTTTGATTGCACACGCTTGCTATTTCATAACTAAAGTAACAGAGTAATAAAAGTGTGTGTAAGCTGACTGGACCGCATTGGAATAGCTCAGTGGATGCATCGATGAGAGTGGGGGAATTATCCATAATGCATTGCATTTATTTTCACGTCATTATTTTGGTTTGGGATGTTCTTAAGGGATCCTTTTTGAAAACACTCTTTCAAAATAAATATTTTTTGAGACTTTAAGGCACTTTAAGCTATAAACTAGGTGATATGATTTTACTGTGATGAAAGACATCAATACTGATGTTAATATTGACACTTCTTACAAAATCTGTAAAAAATTGGCCTTGCATTGTTGAAGATGTCTTAAAACGCAATCTTCCAACTCTGAGATAGAGATGACTGTTTGGGACTAACACCTTTTTTTTTTTAGACTTAATCAAGTAGTTATTTCGTTTCTTCAACCTTACCAAGCAGTTTTGTTGCATAAACTTATTCAAGTACTTTTGTGGTGTTTTTGTTTTGTTTCAACTTTGTAGTCATTTTAAAGAAAACTACAATGTTCTGTACCAAACCTAACAAAGTAGTTTTGCTGCCGAAACCTAACAATGCAGTTCTGTCGCATTTTTTGTTTAGTTTTTTTTACAATTTACAACATTAACAAAGTACTTCAAATTGTTTAAAACTGCAATGGTAATGCAGGAGGAAACCTGTTCACCTCTGAGAGTGCAGCTTAGTTGGAAGGGAACATCATTTTGTAAAAGACAGGGTTGAAAAACACAGTCCCACAGTCCTGAAGAGCTCAGCAAGACAGAGAGGGCCGGGACTTCTTTAAGTAAAAACAAGACAAAGAGGAAAACATTACAAGTGACAGGAGTTAAAACACACAGACGATTCATGATCATAATCAAGTGTCAGAAAACCTCTTTATGTACATATAACCAAGATCTTTGATATTTAATGGTACACCACACCATTGTACTTTATGGTGATTGCTCTTGCGTGAGGTTATTTATCAAAACATGCCTGTCTTCAGTAAAATACGTTCTGTTTCTGCACTGCGACCCACAAACAGGAGCAGTTGGGTTTAAAAATGTGCCAGAGGAAAAGCACAGTTTGGCAAAATATAGTTCATGTGGAACCAAATTATATTACAAGGGATCGGGCAAGCAGCCAGACAAAACTACCAGAAGACAAAATGACTTGGAAAGAGAGCCAAATTCACAAAACAAAGAGGTGGACCACATGGGAAAGGAAGCAGAAGAGACAGAAAAACTAAGACTACATGTGGCGGGTGTTTAATGTGGGCATAATGAGGGGCAGGTGGAGGATCAGGTGATCAGCTAAGGCCGGGGGCAAGCTGAGTACAACTCAGTGTTGTACTCAGTCAGTTGGCAGATAAACATGATGATTTACAGAAATGATTAACCAGATTATTGGGGAAATGAAGCGGAAGAAATTAAATGTGTACTGGATGTCAACATTTTTAATTTACAGAAGGGAAAATAATCGAAACTGACAACTTTCTTTGGTCTTATCTCCATAAGTATTTATTTCTTATATGAACTAATGCATTACATCCTAAAATATACAGTATGTGGCATATAATATCTCATAATATTGAGCCCAGTCAATTAGTTTCCTGTCCTACTTTTCTTTAAGAAGAGGAAGCATTTCTCTGAGATAGCGCTGATACCGTAGAAAGCTGAGGGGAGGTGTTCATGCAGCTGCTGTTATCAATATTGATGGTTTCGTCAGAACAAATTAATGGCACCTGGTTTGTTGCTTGCTCCTGATTTACAATGCAGACCATCCATTTTTCATGAGCTCCTATTTACAACTCTCTAAACAAGTTGGTAGCTGCCACACCTGCTTTCTTTGTCCGTGCTTACTCCACTGAATCTTAGGCGCATTAAACCCTGGGCAGTTTAGTTTTATGCAACTCCAATGTGAAAGCCAAAGATGCATGCTAATGTCAGATGTAAATGTATTGTAAGCTTCATTTCAAAGGAAAGGAAATTCCAAAATTAAATTTTAATTGGCCATGAGGCATTCTGTTTAATCTTTCCTTTTAGTCACCCTACCCTTCATCATGACATTACAAAATTGGAAGTAATGCTCCGTTCTTGATCTCGAGTGCCTCTTGTAAGCGGGAGCGGACTGGGAAAGAAATTCAGACCTGGACTGATCCTCTAGGACTGCAAATGTTTCACACATTTTTTGTCCTTCTTTAAGGCAATAAGTCTCCAGAAATTGTTCTCCCTTCTTTTATTTTCTTTAATAGAAAATAAAAAAAGCACAAATCGTACCTTCCTTCTAATTCTTACTTACTGCCACAAAAATAAAAGAGGTGCTATAATAAATGACGTTTTGTGAGGTATGAATCTTTTTTACATATTTTCAAACAAGCCAAATAAGAAAAGCAAATGCTTATCATTTTTCCACAGGACAGAATATAATAAAAAACATTAATAAGCTACTGTTTGTTTGCTTTTGTTGTTTATGTTATTGCTTTTTGATTAACCGGCTAGCTTCCAGTTTAGCTCCTTACCTTGAATGGGGATGAAATAATCAAATTGCTTGGCTCTTCTTCAGTGGGGCCTCTGTTCAATTCTGTGTGAAAGGGCCTTATGACATAATCACATTTTTTGACTTATTTGGTCAATGAGCCCAGATTTCATGCACACCTGAACGACACAGAGAGGGCAGATGGTGCCAGATGGCAGGTTAAAACATTATGGATTTTGCCAAAGTATTGCTACCTATGCATCTGTATCAGCCTTCACTCGTGACTGTTGTTAATTACAATGAATTCCAGCCATATGTTATAAGACGTGGTCAATCCATGTCGGCCCACCTAGAACAGTTAAGCATTCGGAATGCTTTAAACCAACTACGCTGCACAAATCTGAACCATCTGAAGGAAAAAACTTTACATTTTCTGAAAAGCCAAAGTTGAAGATGTGCTGATGTGCATGACGCGACAAATCCTACTAACTGAGATATCTTCCTTACATGTGGCCAATCACTGCATGAGGTGGGATTGAATGTTTTTAAATTACAAAAATTGTGATCTAGTACTGCATACACAGACATGTTTACATATGTTAGTTGGTGTGTACAGACCCTCTCAGACATAGACAGATGACATAATTCATGTTGTGTGGACTTGTGGAGCTCAATTAGCACGTAGAGCTGGGGAGGAATCGTTCGAAGATAAATGCTTTATTCTTTGAACCATTAATTGCATGAAATAAAAAAAAAAGTGATAAATCTACACTGAAGTACATTTCTGAGGACAGGACTATTCCATTGATTTACTGACATTCCCCACACACCAAGAGATTTTTCCGACCGGCGATTCTGTCCTATACAAAGGACCAAACATGGTCAGCATCATATAATATAATGCATTTGGCAAGTATAGCTATGTGAGGTTCATGGTCTTTTTAAAACCACTGGAAGAGGATTTTCAAGTTAAGTAATTTCTTACATTTTTGGTATTCTTAACATTCAGTGAGATCTTTTACTCCAAAAATAGTTGTCATTGATGTCTGGCTGACCCCTTAATAATACTACATATTGCAGACCTCTCCATCAGGTAATAGTTCTTTCTTGACCCCCAGAACAGCTTCACTCCATTGTATCAAACCTAAAAAGAACCTCTGTGTCTGGACTGCATTTTTGGTGATATATTCTTTTTTTTTTTTTTTTTTTTTTTGCCACAATCCATTTCAAAAGGTAGTTGTCAATTGGATACAGGTTTGCACATGATTGTGCTGTTCCCTCAAAGACACACATCGAAAAACTCAGTTGTCTGTTATTTATGGCGACACACTGAACAAAGGACTTTGTCAGGTTTATTTTGTCCAAGACAAATAGGCATTGGTTCAACGTAATTACGCCAGTCTTGAACACAGTGTTTTTCTTCACTCTGCAGCTATTGCATGCAGAGAGGAGATATTCTACTTTCAGCGCATTAATCATGTCATTAATGGAAGTTTCTAGGGACACCAAGTGTTACTAAATTCTCATTATCCTTGATAGTAAATGTGACTGGATTACATCGTGTACCCCGCTTCCACTGCAAATTTCACAGGTGTGCATTACCAGGTTAGCCTATCCAGGTGTTTCAGCAGAATCAAGAGAAGTTCTTATCTGAAAAAAGTGGTTAAAAATCTAAAGAAGGCTGCTAGCAATTTACTGTAAGATGTAACTAAAATGAAACCAACAGCAAAATTAATTAATAAATAAATTAAGACTAATACTACTAAACTGCTGTAATCAATCAGACCTATAAGAAAAAATGGTTTGTTTAGCTAGTGTTTGAAATGAGTGAGCTAGCGAACTTTAGGCACATTTTGCCATTTGAAAACTAAATAAGAAAAGCTTTTAAAATTACTCTGTAAAAATATGCTTATGAGAGTGTTTCGTAATCTAACACATTTGGAGGTGTTAAACTGTGTTTTTTGGATGAAAGGTGGTTTTATGATGGACACCACTGCTTATCAATGTAGTACTGTGACGGAGGCGTAGGAACGTTGAAATGACCTATTTAAACGTCATGATGTCAAGTGACATTCAACGCACAAATTTGCAATAGATTCATTTCATTTGTGCCTACTTGATTGTCTGGGTTTATGAGATACAGCAGACTGTGGCAAAGTGTCTGCAACTTTACTGAGGGATTATGTTTTTCTCAGCTGTTTCTGTAATAACGGCTTAAGGAATCAATCTTTAATTCAAACATAACAGGAAACCATGCCAAAGAAAAGCAGTTAAATGGACAAAATTAAGCTGTGGCAGTGAATCACAAGTCTAAAATGAGTTTAGAAGTACATTTTTTAAAGAAAGCTACCTCAACACTGAGAAGATTAAGTTGCATTAGGATGCTAAACACTTTACTGTCAAATTGACAATAGTGAAGACTGTATTAAACATTTTTGTCAAATGGGCATGGCTTTATGTGGATAAGCAAGGTTTCTGGTGGTCCGCAAGTTTCTAATATTAGGCAACAGTTGCCCGTTAAGCCAAGATATAATTCTATCTGAAGTTGAATAGGAGTAAGTAGTAAACATGGGGTAAATGAAATGGAAGGACTGTCTGATGTGAATTACTCCATTTGGGTTGTTAAAAAGAGGCATTCTTCTTTTCTGATGTGAATTTGAGCCAGAATATGAATGCATACTGGATATTTGATTTGAGTTCTGGGCCTTCTCAGCCGGTTTCTTTTCACATAGAACAAAATAAGAAGGGAACACTGGATGATAACTGCATGCCCGAGGTGACTAACGGCAGATTTAACACGGCAACTTATCAGAAAGCTGAGGTCCCTCTGAATGACAAGTGTTGGCAAGCATTGCATGACATGTGACAGCGGCTGTTACTCTATTTTTGGTTTGATTGAAGACAGTTTGCATCATAGCTCGGCCCACACGTCCAGTCACAGCTAACGAGTCCTAACACAGGTATCAGAGTTGTGTTTTGTGATTGGACCGAACATGTCACATTGTCACATCAAGCTCGGGTTCACAACAAAAACTTTCACATCGCTAGAGCAAGGTTCAAGCATGATGTATATGACTGGCAATGATAGTCCTAAGTCATTAGAAAAATAGAGCATCTCACACTATGGTGACACAAATTAAAAGCAAAAAACAACAACATGTTGACAGCTGTCACATTGTGATTTGTGACAACTCAGGCTTTAGGATGTCAGGTTAAACAGGCCCTGAAATCACACTCTCTGAATTTATATAACAGGAGATATCCTCTGGATATGACTACAAACACAGTTCAGCAAGGAAAGCTGTGTGTTTTGTTTGCAAGTTATGATTGTAGACACTATCGTTTCCACACAAGTTGTTAAGTTTTAGTATTAACAGAAATAAGAGAAAGGAAGAAGCCACCGGAGATGTCACAATATCACACACTTGTCTCCAAACTGAGCACTGGCATATTAATGAAGCACTTTAGAATGATTTGCATCAAATCTAATCAACACGCAGAATAAACGGGATGCGATGAGGTCAATGCCCATGTGTGGGCAAATATACAAATATACACAGACAGGGGCCCCCGTTGACGTAACCCTCACTGTGACCTTTACCAAAAACAACCTGTTCCCAATGCGTCATATAACACAGGTTAGACAGTTGCGTCTGACACCAATGCCCTGATTTACCCTTTAGCATTTGTATGCGATGCTCTAGGCTTGGAACTCCAATGTAAACACACCCTCAAACTTATTACACCCTCAAAGCAACTGACGTACATATATATTTAAATGTAAATCAGTACAAAGCCACAGTTTCACACATGCAATTGGTTGGCTTCCTCACATGGTTTGTTTCCAAAATCCCTATTTCCAAGTAGTCTGAATTAGCACAATATTTAAACGCGACATAAGAGAACACAAGACACACATTGTATACTCATGCGTCAATAACACACACGCTTACACAAATAGCTGCATGTTGTCTGCATATGAAACATGAAACTTCAAGAGTAAGTAACAATGTTGACAAATACTTTGTTGCCACTGCCGGACTTTGAGGCAATGGATGTCCAGACAATTTTTTTTCTTCAAAAAAGGAATACATGTTTTTTTAAAATCAAATCTCCAAGGAAAAATGCATAGGCCATGCCGATCCTCAAAGGAATCCATTATAAAGCTGAGAGGATGTGAGGAAAGTCTGAACTTCAAGTTGACATTACACATTAAAGAACTCTGTAACCGGTCTAAATGTGGCTCAAACATCTCTCTGTAGTGGGAGTCAGGGGCCTCGCTGATGTGAACCAATCAAATCCTCCTGCAATCCACTTTTAACTCTTTAATGAAATAATTGAAATGCTACCGCTCTGATCAGACGCCGTGGTCACAACCCCACTATATTATTGTGTGGTCTTTATTAAAAAACCTGTCAGGTATAAACCAACCTTTAAAAAATACATCTAAAAGATGGCACATACAGTATTCATTTTGCTTAACACACTTAACATACTGATGTAGTGCAGGTATAGTGTTGACCATGGTCACCATCTAAGTTTAACGTGCTAACATTTGCTAATTGGCTCTAAACACAAAGTACAACAGGCGCAGAAGTCATTAGTTTTGCTAGTATTATGCATAACTTGAGATGACCTCCAATACCATTTTTCTTCCCCGATACCTGAACTTGTGTATTGACTTTTTATAAAGGCTGAATACTACTTACCCTGTATGGATGTGATATGATTGCTTAATTGTTGTATGGCCTGTTGTAAGGTTAAATGTGTAAAACATGAACATCCATCTTAATTAAATCATTTCACATTGCATTCCTCGCCATTTGGGGGATTTTTCATGTGTAAAAATATTGCTATATGTCTGACATTTTGCTAGCTCTGGCTAAAATCAGCCTCAGGTAACACCATACCCGATTGGTACTGTGCCTGTTCAACTCTCAAAGAAATCAAAGAAATTAGAAATTAGTGAGATCTTTGACTTCTCATGTAAACTTAATCTCTTCGCATCCAAAGTTAAACACAGTTTACCTTTGCTGAGGACACTCAATCAAAAGCTGGCCACAAAAACTAGTTTCACAATGTAGTCTTTACTGAGAGACGCCAATGTGGAAGGTCTTGATTCCACATTCAAAAGAACTTGCCTCATCTGAGAAACAAAGCAAAGTATTTAGAGAAAAAGGTTTGTGTAGGAGAGTTGTGTACTTCCTCGGCTCTGACCAGCTCTGGTTTTCTGATACACATGAGGGACTGCGAATACAAGGACTACAGCACATACACACAGATGCTCGGACACAATCTTTTTCCTGTAACGGCAAAACTGGAAAGTATCAGAAAGAGCAGAGCCTCGTTGCACCAAAGTCGTGATCCCTGTCAGATGTGCTCAGCGTCTCATTTCAGGCTGCAAAACCTGCTCTCTTGACCAGGCCAAATAAGCCAATCAGAGGAGGGATTGAGTGACCTCCTATGCTTCAGTTGAGGCACTTTTGTAATGGCAGGCGCTGAAGGAGTAATTGAATGTCACAATAGCTGACAGCCCATGTGACAACTCAGACACCTGCTGGTGAGACATGTCTCGAAATGAGGATTTCTGAGAGGGAGAGCAGCTCGGAGGTCGTTCAGAATGAATCACACAATCCCTGTCAGGTTGTGGCGTTAGGTGGTAATGCCCGATGTCGAAATACATGGATTCGGTCCTGTCATTTTCTGATGTGGAAAGAAAAATCAAACCTTGTCTGTAAAATATACATCAAAATACATCACTCCAAAATGGTCCTACCATGACATCATAATGAGGGCAGGCTGAATAATTAATAATCCACAACATTAATCATTCATCAAACGTATAGAACACAATTCTCGCTGGAAGGCAGTTGCTTGGATTGCACTGCTTAAGTGAGGATAATGAATAAATGAGTGAAAGTGAAAGTCATTAAACCTTTAGTAACGATCATTGATGCAGATATTCTGATACTCCCCTCGTGTGCAAGAAAATATCAGTTGACTTAGAAACTGAAATATACACATCTGCTATCATTTACATGCTTAATTGACTCATTTCCCTTATCGAGAATGAATCAGTGGTATATGTCTTTCTTAACAATGGATATGTTCCTAGCTTTTACTCGTAGCCTAAATGCCAAATGCAAATTATTGTTTGTTCCATTCCACCTCAGCTTTTAATGTTCTTTTTTTAGTCTTGGCCATGCTTTTAAGATATCATTTCTTTCCCCGGTATCCGTACGAGCACTAAATAACTGACAACAGTGAATGAATCTCATTTAATCACTCCAGGGATCTCTGAGCTCTCTCCACCTGGTTCGACATGCTTGTCCTGTATTCACGGGCAAGTTATTGCCTCGCTCTGTCAACACACAAGAGGCTCAGAATAAACGAGCATGGGAAGGTTCTGTGGAGCAGGAACTGCGATCAATACAGAGTTGTGGCGTTGTGTGCTGCTGGTTTAGAGCCACCTTCTTGTCAAAGGCCATTACACTGGAATCGATAGCGGTATGGCACACTCACGACAGGAACACGAGTACTAACATGGAGACAGGGGAGACGATCTAAATGACAACATTCTTTCAACTTGGGGTTGTGTGCTAAAAAAACACTTACCAGCCCAAACGACCAAACAGTTGTCTAAAGCTAACAGAAAGATACGATTCAGTGTACACAAATATATACTCCACAGAAAGAGCCCTCATGTGTTTAAAGTGGCCCTATTATGCTTTTCCACTTTTCTCCTCTTCTTTGGTTCATTATATATCGTTTTGCATATGTAAAAGGTCCGTAGAGAGTAAAACCTGAAGTCCATGCCTAAAAGGAGTTACCCTCCCCCTCAGAAGCTCCTAAGCTGCCTGAAACTGCTCGATTGAATTCTCTCCTTCACTTCTGTGACTTTATGAGGTCACAATGTAACTTTATGAGGTCATTATGTAACTTTATGAGGTCACAATGTTACGGAAGTCACGTAAAACTCCTTCCGGCTAGTTTGGCCCTCAAACAACAAACGAGAGAGAGACGGATCTGGAGCTCTGGAGGAAGAGTTTTTTGAAATGTGAAACGTTGACCAATCACAACAGAGCGGGCTAGCTGACCAATCAGAGCAGACTTTGCTTTCTGGAGGGAGGAGCAAGCGCTACAACGGAGTGTTTCAAAGAGAGGTTGAGAAGAGGTTCTGCAGGACAGCCAGGATGAGAAAAACAAGGAGGATTATGGGCATTAATGCATGTAAACATGTTGTAACTGTAACTCGAGATAAAAATATGCACCCGGATAATAGTATAATAGGGCCTGTTTAAGTCTTTATCTTAATCCCACAGCCATACATGATCATGGTAGCGTCGAGTGGGGCTGGAGAGTATAACGGTGCCCCAATGATGGACGCCCAGCCCACTCATTCATAGTCGAGGCACGAGCAGCAATTAAGCAGTCCAAAGTGTGGAAGTCAAGATGATGCAATGGCAGTAACACAGCCAGCCAGCAGTGTTGTGTAGCCCTCTTGAGCTAAATATGATGAGTGTGTTTTCTGCCTGGTTCAAAGGAGACACTCTGAAGACCATCTGAAAGATGCTGACGTACAGAGTGTTGCAAAACAGCATGCCACGTACTTAATGAAGAGAAACCTGAAGACTTTATCTGATGAAACACGCAGGAAATAGTGAGGAATGTGCGGGACATAATCCTTTTGAAGCGTATGAGTGCCAAAACACTCTTGTCATTGACTTATGCAGTAGGGAGTCCAGGCTGCTGATTGTATAGTCATGATTCAAAATCCCCTTTTCAATTATAGCGATGATCTTTATCAGCTATGGCGCTTCTCGCTGCTTAGTTCTTTTGAGTTGAAGAACTTCAAAACAGACCGCTGGCTCTTACATGAACTTCCTTAATTCTAATTTATTTTCGCCAAGTGTTTTCCAAGGCTTTGGCTCTTTCCTTTTTTTTTTTTTTTTTTTTTTTTTTTTTTTTTTTTAAACCACATGCAGAAGGGCGATTGCTATAATACTGCTTTAATACTGAGGGGGTGGATGAAGCCTCCTTCATTCTGCCTTGTCAAGCCCACATTAATGGGCAAACACACACTGCTGGAAGCGTTGAGAGTCAACAAGGCCAAGACACTGTGGGAGGGAGGGATTCTCATTCATGACACTGAATAACACCACGCTACTGTATGTGTGGTACAGAGTCTTTGTGGCAGCTTTTTGAGGACGAGACACAGGCTTATAGGCAATATCAGCTTAAGTTTGAAAATATTTTTCATGTATTTCATATGATTATTGTTGAGTGTGAATGCTTATTACTTCAATCTAATCTGCCAATAACAACACTACAGCACATGCATAAAAAGGTGTAACCATGGTGTAGACATTGAGGGGATTGGGGGGGGTCCAAATTATATTTTTATAATTTTTGCATATATAGAAACATAGTTTTAAAACCAATTGGCATTTTCCCGCAGCAGCGAATAGAATAGCTTTCAATGGGGAAACATGTCATACATATAGCATGTTTATGTTAAGATTGTGTTTAGAACGACAACAAATGCTCTACTTGATCAAATGAAGGATTATCCCTTTACAAAATATTATGTGCTATGGACTTTTAAGGAATCCAAGTTAATTTGTATTTTGTTGATTTGTCTCAAATTAAAAGCCTTTGCATTTACACTGAAACATTTACTGTGAATGAAATCCCAGACTTTTACAAAGAATTCAGGAATCTTGATTCTATTTACAACATAAGAAGTAAAAGCAAAGTCTGTTCATTTCTGCGGATACAGACCCACGCCTTAGCAGGGGTCTGAGACGGAAAGGTATGATCCAAATAAATGAACCAAAAACCTGAAGGCGTTATCTAGGACAGATATGTTTCCTGTCCAACGCATCCAGTTTCTCTTGATGCACTTGGCAAATGTCAATGCTTTTTAGCCGCTGCTGCGTCATAGACGTCTCAAGGCGCCGGAACTTTGCTCAAGACAACCATCAGCAGTCTCAAGAGGACCTCAACTTTCTTGTAATGATGTCGCAGACCTCTGGCACCATTTACTGGAAAATGTCTACTACATCTGAGGAAGTTGTGTGTGTGTGTGTGTGTGTAGTTTCTAGTTTTTGCTAAAACTAGGGTTATTATTGCTATTCTGCTCCTTAGCCATTTTTAATGGCATGTAGTAGGGTTCCAGGGTCCTGAGCAACACTCACTGAGCAACACTCACTGCGGGCCTGATTAGAACGTTGAATCTGTTTTTCAGCTTCTTTAGGGAACATTAATAGCCACAACAACATGTACATTAAAAGCCCCATTGCTTTCATATTGTCTACAAATTCTTAAAGCAATTTCAATGTGATGGAGAAAACCCTCCTGCTGAACTCTACAACACATTTTTACACATATAGAGACATTTGTTGCCCATCATTTGCCTCAAATGAATAAGGATGATAAATTGTATGTGTGCAGTGAATTGAGTGTCGTTGTGCTGCATTGAAGGTACTGTATTCCTGAACTCCTGTGGTTTGGTTGGAACCCATGAGGCTTAATAATGCTTTCTTGGCTAATGTGATTAGTCACTGTACAGCTACTGAAGCCATTTTCATAGCATCAAGGGTTGAACCACAAGTGCAGCCCTAGTCCGATAAATAATCCCATCCAAAGCTTCAACCACCACAGCCAGGCAAAGCAGCTGCAGTATCCGGTCGGAGAGCGGCCTCCCTGAAGATGTAATAAGGTAAAAAGCATAAAGTAAAATGTCACATCATCAGTGTATGGCTAAGCTGCTAGTGTATTTTAAGTAGACATGACCAACATACTATCTGTTGGGCAGGATGCAAAACATATTGCGAAGGAAAGCAAAAGTAGTTCCGATAAAAAGTCCCACTTTGACAGACCACATGACACATGACAATAAAAACACTGTGCAATAATAGTTAAAATAGTTTTTTTTTTCTGTCTGTAAATATTATATTTCAGTTATTGTGTTTTTCTACTGTTTTTATTGCTTATTTATAATATTTGGGGTTTTTTTATTTCTTATTTTTCATTTTTTTATTTTTATCTTGTCTTTCTTTACTATGTCTCTTGTGTGCACTTTACTCTATGCTGCTGTAAGCCTGCAAATTTCCCCGCTGCGGGACTAATAAAGGATTATCTTATCTTATCTTATCTTTGACCTTTCCGGGTCGTGGATAAATTAATATTTGCCTCAAGTTAGAATCATACACTGGTTTAAAAAAATATTAAAATGTCAACATAACCTTAGCTATTTGCCATTTGCCTAATGACAAATATAATAGTGGTTCCTGACAACAGCTCCAGATGAGAAACACAACAACCAGCACACCTGAATGTACAAATAATTGAGTTTGAACCTACTCAATTTTAGACTACAAATTAAAATCACTGAAGCTATCAAAATATAATGTAAGTTTAAATTGAAGATGTCTGCATGATGAGTCCATTCTAAATATTTTTGAGTGTAGTCAATTAAAGATTATAATAGAAAAACATATGTCTGTGAGAAAAAAAGCTCCTAAAACTTCATAACAAGAGGGAGAATCTGTTCCCAACAAATTCCTAATCAGTTCAACGGCTCTTAACCCAGTTCCAGTCCCAGCTAGATCTAATGATGGTGTGCCCAAAAGCACACTGTCCACATGGGGCTATAAAAGGATTGTTTGATGCGCTGCAGGGTCTAAGGGAATAATTACCCAGAGGTCTCTCCTCCATAGTTGGAAGTAGAGGTGTTCTAATGACAGGGAATTTAACCTCTCTCCCTTAGAGCTGAAATCTGAAAGACTATTAAAAAAAACTCCTTGCACACAGATGTTCCATAAAAAAAACATTATTAATGTAGGTTTCATGTACAAAAAGATTGAAATTGGGAAATTACACTTCCGGGAGTAATTTTGGGATGATTTGTTTGTTTTTTTGTTTCCAGCCATCCATCTCTGAGCCTCCTGGACTTCTTCCTCAGTCAGTAATTTCCTTTTTTTTACACTTTAGAAAATGCCCAGAGAACAGTGTGTGTGTGTGTGTGTGTTTCTTGTTAAGGTGAAGATAAAACTATAAATGCTGAGAAAGATCCTATATGTTCTTGACAATGTTTTTGGGGCTGTTTTTTTTGCACATGACAAATCTATTTCAGTAATAACAAAGTATGTCTTAAATCCCAAATATCAAGCCTTTTGTCCCTTCTGCAATATATAATAGCAACAATTGTGTGTGTTTTTTTGCAATAAACAAAAGCCAGATTATTAAAATGGGACGTTGTTGATAACAGGACATATTTCACATTTTTTCTCATAACTGGATAGTATTTTGAGGATGATTAAGTAAAGTTCTTAATCTATTTGTGTATTTAGTCCTGGCTAAACTTTCAAATATCCCACTTGTGTTTCTTACTTTCTCATGCATGTGGACATTAATCCTACACATACCTCTGTGGATAAAGACTGACAGAGAAGCATCTCAACACTGCTGCTACCTCCACCCACTCATATCGTACGACAGAACCATAATATTTGTTTTTGGATCAAATACCAAAGACCACCTGCTGTCAGCTTTCTAAAGTTCTTTCTCCAGTCCCTGCGATGCTTTGTCTTATATGTTTATTTTACATCAACCCCTAACATCCATACAACCATACCGTGATAAATTTAAAAATAATTTGCTCCTGATAATAAATACCTAATTATTAAATCCCCAGACATTTTCATTCACTGGAAAGAATTTACACCTTTTTTATGAACTGTATCAGTTAATCAAAGTCATGCATTGATTCAGCTTTTCAATAAAACAAGATAATGCGACCCGTTTTCATTATATATTTTTAAATTGTTTTTTTTGTCATGAATACTTTCACACGGAACACAAATATTAAGCGACGGACGAGTACAGACAAGTATTTTGCATTCATGTGTCATTCATTCGTCACACCCCTGATGTATTAAGGCCTTAAGATTCTACAGCCTAACTCTGTGATGATGCTTTGCAGGTATAATATTTACCAGTGTCACAATCCTGGTTATCTGTGTTGACATGCTAAATTGTGTTAATTAGCAATAAAATTAGTACAGATTAAGTTTGAAAGAATGTCAATAGGTTTGTAGGTTTTTGGTCATAAACCAATGTTTTGGATACATACATTTTTTATGGCGCTTTGAAAACTTTGGATCACCAAATCTATAACAATTCATTCTAAAGGGGACAAGAATGTGTGTTAAAACAGAACAACAACAGAAAAAGTCATGTAAGTCCATAGGATTCATCCTCTGTGCATCATGAATATCTCTACAAAATTTCATGGCAATCTTTTGTTTAAATATTTTATTCTGAACCAAAGTGATATACTGACTATACTAGGGCTTCTAAAAACTTCAATAAATATACGAAGCCGTCTTTGCACAGTGTGTAGGATGCAGATCAGCAGATGGAACCCTTTTGTTGAATCTGTCCCTGGCTCCATTACCAAGTCTGTATTTTTGAATGGTGTTCAGATGTGTGGGTGTGTTGCATTCCATCCTGCTAGGTTCCTTTGCTTTCATACTGTTACATTCACTGTCAACTGAGCGACTTAACTGGAAATGTGAAAGTTGTCTTGGCACCACTAAATAATGTATTGGATGGGTATGACCTTTGTTCCCCCATAATCCCTCACTTACAGTCTTAATGCTGATAGTGATAGCTAGAAGCAGGCATCAATAGCAGCATGTGACAGGTGCAGCTAATTGGGTTCAAAAAGAGCATACTGATTATTGACTGGATCATTTGTGGGTAAGAGCGACTGGTAGTTTTAGGCTTATGTGACTGATGGGGTGAAACATAAATATTGTTTTAAATCATTAGGTGGTATAATACCAGATGGAAATGAGCGGATGTGTAAATGAGGGCCAACATATATGGATTTTAGGGAGTAGTAAAAGAAGACAGAATAAACAATCTAGACAAACAATAGCCATCCTGATTGAAATTTTGTATATCTTCATTATGTTTTTTGTTATTTATTTTTTCTTCTTTGAATTTTGCTATGGACCAAACTGTTTTATTTGTACTACATTGAGGGTCCAACTGAAAAACATATCCGATATATATATATATAACGGTCGTATGATATCTTTTGAAAAGTTCCTCCTCATTTTTTGAGCGTTTACCTATAAAAGCCAGCAACACTAGTCAATTTCCACTCATTATATGCACACAAAATGAACTTCTGTTTTTCCAGGAAGCAACTAACTTAGGCTTAGGTAACAAACCTACTTGGTTATAGGTTCAGGAAAATATCGTGAAATACTTGGTTAGGTTAAGGAACACAAAACTGCTTAGTTAGGTTTAGGAAGAGATTGTTGTTTGGGTTAAAATAACTACGTCTTACTGAAGTACACAACTTAGGTGAAAATAGAATTAACATTGACTTCTTGTTAAACAAGGGGAACGAACACCGGTCTCCTGGGAGAAATATCGGTATTTGTTGCAATTAAACACTGCATATAAAAAGCAGTAAATGCTCTGGCTCACTAAAGGACAGACCGAATACCTGTTTCTATCAAGAAAGTAAATTATTTTACTTTTTTTTTGCTCTACCTCATGCGTTGGTCTTTACCAGTTTATTTTTGTCCTTGTCCTTTACTTACCTATGAATCTATAGCAAAATCATGTTTGCAACCAGCCCAATATATTCAGCAGAATATCTAATACCCACTAAAGTTGTTGATAAAGATATCATGATATTATAAAAGATCAGCAGCTTTTTTGTGTGCTGCCTCACTTGTAAAAGCCCGCTGTACTTGTAAAGACAGAATCACTACAGCTAAGCACAGGACAGATCCTTTGTCTTACAAAGAGAAGAGGAGCCAAACTCTACCCTCCCCCTCTTCCTCTGTCCCCATCTCCCTCTTTCTCTCCATCGCACACTGTTATTTTTGCAGGTGCATCTGCAGTGATCTATTTTTCTCTTCACATCTTTTAATGATTCATGCTTTGGGGTTTCTCGCCCCCTCATTCTAAAAGCTTAGTGAACAGAGAGAGAGAGAGAGAGAGGAATCAGAAGAATAAGTGAGTGATCATAAGGGTATGAATAAAGCGTAGGATTAGAAACACAAATAATAAAGAGGAGCAAAATATTGTTTAAAAAGAGCAGGCGAAAAGAGGCTTGTAGGAGAAATGAAATTTGTGTTCTTTAGGGAGGTGTTTGCTGGAAAATTGTTGCTGAGCTTTGAAGTATTTGCCGATACGGCCAAAGTCTCTGTGAATTATCGAAGCGAAAAAAAATTAAATTTCAGCACGAATGACTCACTCAATATATACATTCTTTATGACTGTATCATGGCACATCGATTTCTTAAGGAAACAATGTGTCCAATGGCTCTTGTGCTTTGAAAGTATAAAAAGCTGTAGATGGAGAAAAATCTGCCAATAAAAAAATATATCAGGCCAAACTTCTATGAAACTTAGTTTAACTTATTTGATCAATTTTTTTTTTTTATTAAAAACAGATTTCTTTCCTATACAAACACATTCTCCCCTATATTGCGTCAAATACCGCAGCCACCAGTGACTGCGTGCCATACTCGAACAGCATGCATAGTGGCTTTTCAAAATAAACTTCCATCTCCACAGGTTAGCTAATCCTTCCCCCCTGCCCTATGTGGGCTATCTCACACTTTATGCTACGTCAATTTCTCTGAGCTTGTTAGAGGAATGTGGGTGTGTTAACATTGGAGTTAGTTGGTGCCCTGTTGCTCCGCATAAAGACGCAAAAGTCCCTCAGTGTCAGACGAGGAGGAACACTAATCACGCTACGGTATTTGATGTATTGGTGGTCAAAAAAGGATGCCCATACATAGTCATTAGTAAAAAAAAATGATATCCATTGTAAAATAGCAGAGGTCATTTAGACAGTTTTGATGGTATAGGGATGCAAAAAGATTTGTGTTTTAGACAAATTAAAAGGAGCCCTAAAATGGATCCTTGTGGAACGCCTGTATTTAAGTTTTGCTGTTGTAACCTTACACACTGGGCTCAAACTTAAGTACACCTTGATTTTATTGAAGATGTACTTAATTGCATTGCACTACACACAACATGGATATGCAAAGCAGAAGGAGACACAGAAAACAAACACAATTTTATTTTGTCACTGCATTATACTGACATACATTTCTCATATTCTAACCAACTTTATATACATTCTCAAGCATGTATTTGATCGACAATGAAATGCCTGCTCTATCCTGAATTTTGAATATTTATTTTCTCAGACATTTTAACTCGCTGTTATATTTTTACCATTTGAGCTATTAAAAAAGTAATTGTTAGTGTAAGAGTTGCTTTACCCCCTTGATTTATTAAAGACACACTCATCTTTATTAAACAATCACCTCATCTAATCTTTAAAAGACAGAGGACAGACAATGGGTAATAAAATCATTTTAATAGAATTCAATTCCAGAATAGAGATGATGACATTACCATACAAAATGGTTATTTCATTTTCAAATGGAACGGTTCACAAAATGTCTTGGCTTTTCTTCCGTCTCTCTTTGCTGCAGTACATTACAACAATATCAAGGACCAAAGCATAGAAAATGTAATAAACGCTTCAATGACACAATGTCAAGAAAAATGGAATATCATAAGCCTCTCAAAAGGTTTTATTTACTGCTAGGCTGTGTGTTTGATTGGAGAACTGTACACAGGCATGTCAAACAAACTGACAACTCATAGTAAATATGTTAAGTCAAAAGAACAGAAGCATGTAAAAACATTTCCCAAAGGTCAACAGTAGAAGAGAGATTCTTTCTTGACGTTTAAAGTACATTGAAGCATAACCGAGGAAGGAAAAGGTGCAGTGTCTCCTTTATTTCTCCATGCTCCACTTCCACAAGCGAGAGTCTCACTGATGTGGAGGTGCTGTTGCAGAACCATGAACATGATTGCCCAGATAATGAGCACTTTTTCCTGTATGTCATCTGGTGAGCCTGCAAAGCCAACCCTCATGATTGTTTTCCACAATGACTATTATTATCCATCATTGAGCCAATTAATCTAACAGTACTGTTACTTGTAATGTACAGGGGCAGCAGGAGGATAGTGGATGTGACACGTAACCACAGTCAGCAGAGAAATAAGGCATTTCTATTTTCCCTTTTAACAAGCAGTTTGAAGAATTTGTCCCAAAAAATGACATTTTTTTATAAATAATTCTGCAATAGTTGTACAAAGTACCTATACTGTTGAAGCTATGAGAAACTAAAAATTATGAATTTGTGAGTAAATACATCGTGAAATCCTAGAAATGCCATTGTCAGTACAGGTCGTACTATAGAGTTTTTTTTTCAATTGTAATGATGATAAAGACACACTAAGCCCACTGGATGCAACCCAAGATTTACTTGTTATGGTCTGGAATGTACAGCATATGAATATAGGTTCTTCAACTATTCCAAAGCACATACTGCAGCACACTCTTTTATTCTTATGTATGATCGTGTCCTAGAGGTTCAAATACACTGCCTTCTTATATCCTCATTAATTCATGTTCTGTAGATCTAACCAATGGGCCCCTCGTGTGGCATACACTGTACGAAATGGGCCTTTTTTTGCACCCTCAAATGCATTTTTGTCAATGTAGATGTGTGGTAGGCGCGCTGAAATGCGAGAGAGACACTGCTGCGGCACAAAAGCATTCCCAAGCGCCACAGGGCTGCACCCTGAGATAAAAAAAACTTTTGGAATGCCAATATATATATTTCATATCTTATGGTCAAGGGTAATATTACTATGCCTTAGATAGTCTGAGTTGGAAAGAACTTTTGAGGACATCATGCCACATCATTGCTGTAAAATGGTTGGTTTCTGTTTATTTCGCTTAACAAAGAGACAGAGATAGGCACTTTACCAAAATACTTCATGGATGAGGGTTATCAATAATTCTCCACCAGGGTCTCAAAAGTTTATGTTAAATGCTTCACACCACTCTCGTTTGTTTCTCCAATCTCTGTCTCCAATTGGTGTCTCCCTTCTCTCTGGCTCTTATTCAACATGTTCCCACTTCCAACTCTGTGAATGTGACTGTGACAGTCTAACTGCTAATTGCTTGGTATTAGAAGTGACTAGTTACAGATAAAAAATGTCCCAATATGAAATACTGCTGCACTCATTTTGCCAGTGATGCGTGACAGGTCATTAGCACATTAGTTGAGAGAATTTCTGTAGAACAATGCAAGGACTATCACTGGACAAACTTGTACAACTGGCGGATTTTTCATCTGAAAAATTCAAATCTATCAATTTTTGTGGTCTTCTTCATTTTATTTATGTGCAACAGAAACCCACCTACACTACCATGGCTCCTATCACATGTGGAAAAAAAAATAGTCATAAACTAAAGCAAATTATCCCTGGCGGTTTATCTGTTCAAAAACAGAACAGTCCTCCATTGTTTTGAGATGCCTCAGAAGCAGTTACCCCCAAATAAAATCAGATATCAGAGCAGGTTTCTGGATGGTCTTACAGTGGAACAAAACAATCCAGTAGCAGTGATACTGAAAGTAGATGGTAATGTATGGTAATGTAAGCACTACCAATAATAATAAGGGGTAAGCTCAAAGAAAGAAATATATTTCATATCGTATGGTCAAGGGTAATGTTACCAGGCCTTAGTCTCAGTTGGTAAGAACCTTTGAGCACCTCAAGCCACGTTATAGCTGTAAAATTGTTGAACGCAGTAGAGCACAGCATACAAGGTCAGTTACCTACTTTGAGGAGCATACCGCCCTACATATGGCCTCATAATCCTTTGAGTACATTGCCTTTTAAGCTCTTTTTTTTTTAAGCAAAGAGGCTGCCGAGGCCTGTGCAGGTGAGCGAGCTACAACTCTTTCGCTGTAGCCTTCTTCGGAACAGTCATAACCATTCTGAAAGTTGAGAGCCCATTGGTTACACTTGGAGGAGCAATTTATTTCAAGGTTCATATGAGAAGGGTTAAGCTAATTCTGTGTATGAAGAAGCAGTCCAGTCAGACATATTCAAGCTCGGATGGACTTACTGCAGAGCCATTTTTGTTTTCTATATTTAATACAGCCTTTTCCTAGGCATAAATACACTATGTCCAAACTCCTAGCCGACTCAACAGAGACAAACATGTACATCTATCCTTCTGAGGACACACATTGATATAATGTATTCCCTAGCCCAGGGGTCCGCAACATTTTGGATATGAAGTGCCATTTTTATATTCTCTTGTGAATGAGAAACCACACATTAGATTAACATTAAGTTTAATTATGACACCACATCATAATTGTATTCTTAAACAGATCTATAATTGTATTCCTTTGCTCTAGGCATCTTGCATAGCAACATAAAAAAAAAAAAAGAAAGCATTTTCATAATCAGGACATCATAATTATATATGAGAGCGTACAGGAAGGCTGCTTACGTTCTGAAAACATCAAGCTGGTTTCACAGAAATCTGTCAAATGGCTACATCCTCTTAATGGGGAGTTATATGGTGATGGCACCTTAAGTGCTCATCACCATGGAAACAATGCCAAAGGGAGGTCAACTAGGACACACAAATTAAACACATCCACGTGAACATGCAACAGTAAGAGCTAGTGACGTAGCATAAATACTGAGAAAGACTACTGATGTTGAGTGGGTGAGGAGGAAGATAAGTCAAACAAACACAGGACTTTTGACCACTTGAACAAGATTCGGGTCCAAAGTTGTTGTAGATTTATTTATACTAAGTTCATGTACTTATTTTAAGCCGTGTTTCCATGGTGCTGACACATAATTTTTACATTCCACCACCACGTAATGTGTTGTTGAGAGGTAATAGTAATTTCAAGTTTATCTGTGAGGTCACGTTGGAAAACATCCCAATCTGAATCAAAATGAATAACTGCCAACTTTCAATCAATCTTGTTAATCAAACTGGTACCAGCCAATCAGAGGTAGAGTAGGGCCTCGCGGATGGTAATAAAAATCAGTCAAACTACAATGTATAGATGCCTCTCTTCTCCTTTTTGTCTTCTGTCTTCACTTTTCTCCCCTCATCTCCACATGAATGATGCTGAAAGAAGGTACAATATGAAGCTCAGAGAGAGAGAGAGTTTGTGTATGTGACAGGATGATTTGGTTCATTTATTCATGGCAACGACAACATCAAAGCCGATACTCAATGAAAGATGAAATGCCTTCTATGTAAATGATTTAAAGTGAAAAACAAACACGTTGTGAGCGTGAGGAAAAAAGAAAATCATGTCATGCATAATATGCAATTAGGTCAAACCCATTAAAAAAAGAAAACAAGCAACAAAGAATTCAAAATGGCAAAAGCATTGCATTTTTATTAGTATCTGCCATTATTATAATAATATCCAGTGGCTGTGAAAAGGACACCATTTGCATAGAGGTATATTTCATTATTGGTTTGTTTTGACAAATGTACAGTGGCAGATATTCAAGATGGATTGAAGTCTGGCGTCCACTGTGCCTCTCTGCTCTATGAGTCATTGGTCAGATTTGATTCCAACCCACAGAGCAGCCATCAGCAACGAGGAGGAATGAGAGGAAAGGGAAAAAGTTTATGAGCGAAAACAACATATTTGTCATGATTAAAGGAGAGAATAAATATAGAATTAATAGAATAATTACTCGTTTAACTGATGGAATACAAATCACATACTTATTTGCTGTTAGTTTGTGTATTTCATGCATTCCAGGTGTTACTTATGAATGATGAAATATCATAGTGTATATTTAGCTTTAACTTAACCTGTCTTATCTACTTCTATAGTGTTTGAGTTAATGGTTTTCTGAATTCCACAGCATGCCTTTTGACAGACGCCATTAAAGTCCATTTTGAAAGGGCAAGAGTAACACCTCTTCTCTGGTCTCTAGGAGATAAAAATACTTGGTATCTCTGCTGTTTCTATGATGAACGTGTGCCTTTATGACTGTTCAACATCATTGGGAAAATGTGATTCTGGAATAAAGCCCTGACAATTAAATATCCATTTTCTATGCGCCACCTTTGAAAAAAGTTTACAACAAACACCATTACTTATATACAAATTTTACTTTCCCCACATTGAGTCTCTAAAGCCAACATTTAAGCTGGTCAGTGGTGTCAAAACAGTTTGATGTTCCACTTAATGCCCTAAGCTTGCCTGCAGTCATTGCCAATAACAGGTGAGTCATGTTGTCAGCAGCATCTGGCACTTTCTGTCTGTCCAAGTCATATAGGTGGAATGATTTGACAACGCGGATGTCAAGATGTCCTAAGTTTTCTTTCAACCTGCCAAATGATACAGCAGTGGCTGCTGAGGCAGGTAATGCAAGAAGACAACAATTTACAGATTATTACAAATCAAAGGTTTAAACACACAGGCCATTTTTCTGGACCACAACAGCTTGTTAATATACAGCCTGTATGGTTACGGAATGGTATTGTCTGGTAGAGTCCTTTTTAAAAAATGCACATGTCGAGCAGTTACATTAACTCTACTGCAGGCTTCTACTAGAATTGCTTAAATGTTCAAGAAACACATTTTTCTTTGTCTGTCTGAATATACCTGTATTCTCCCTCTGTCTGAAATGTTCCTTTTTAAAGTCTTGAGTTTGTTTGACCTTTCCACCTCCCCTTCCCAGTACCCTATGTGGAATATCTCGCTCTTTATACGATGTCAATAGCGCTCACCAGCTAATAATGACGCAAGTGGGTTTACATTGGAGTTTGCTGAGAGTGCTGTGCGTTGGTAGCAGACGCCGAGGATCACTGACCAACTGTTGGCATTTAAAGAGTTGGGAGTGAGACCGGGTTGGTAGATAGGGAATAAGCAGATTTTCCATCAAGTACCATAGAGGATAGGAGATTTGGGTTTGCACTTATTCAAAACAAGCTAAACTGAAATTTCATTCCTGTCTATCTGTTCTTCCAGCTGGTAGAATGATGCCTATGAGGCTGCCCAGGAGGTAGGGCAAATAAAAACACTAAATGCTCCTGGGAGGCTGAGGGTTGAACCAGAGTCGTCGTTCGGGATACTAAATAAGAGTTGGAGAGTGATGCATTCTGCAGATAACCACTGAATCAAAATCACTTGCTTTGAAGAATCACAACATAACAGCTGCAAGGCCAGGCAATGAGTTTAACACTGCAAGTATGTGCTGGTGGCAACAAGATACACAAGGGAATAAATGCATGCGCACACACATGCACAGGCTAACTAAAACATTCACAAGTTTCCATATCTAACCAGACTAAAAGTCTGGGAAAAGATTTTGTGACTGCAGTTGCGTCATAAAACTTTCCAGGTGTGTAGTTGAGATCCAAATGGAGTTTGAACATGGGTGTGGTCCAAGCAAGGAGGCCAGAAGTAGGGGGGTAGGGAGCAGGGAAGGGTCATCGCAGCTGGTGTGATCCCATCACAAGATGGTCTCTTAGTTACGATTGAAATTTGAGTAATTTATAACCGTTATTGTTCCACAAAATGCTCTATTATTTGACATTTTTGGGGTTAGCTTGTTTGTTATCATACCAGAACACAGGACATTCGTCCAGGAGACTGTGCTGTTCGTTTCCCCAAAGACACTTAATGTAAAGTCAGTCGTTAGTCACGTGACTCGTTTTTCACTCACTAGTGAAACAAGTCTTTTGTCACTCGCTAGTCACCAAGGTCATAAGTTTGTCAAGTTCAACCATGCTATTTTCCCAACCTTTACCCAATGGATTTGTTGCCTAAACCCAACTTCTTGTAAAGACAGAAGTTTATTTTGTAAAGATAAGATAAGAGATAAGATAATCCTTTATTAGTCCCGCAGCGGGGAAATTTGCAAAGACACTTTGCATGTAAAGAGAGCACATTGATAGGCCGTCCCTAACAAGTCCACAACTACAGACCCCAAAAGGGGACATGGAGGACAAAAGAAAATTATTCAAATGCCGAAAATAAAAAATGCTGTACATGAGCGTGATCTCGCAAAAGCAACATAGTTCGTAGCTAAGGAGCACTGACCAAGCTTTGTTTTTTTCACACTTTGGGATGAGAATGTGAGAACCCCAATGAGAGACTGACGGCATTACTGGTCCAGGAGTATAAACTTGACTTTTTAGACACAAGAATATTATGAAGAATATATTGCCCATAATTCTATCATGAGTGTAGTTTGCATCAATTTGACTTGAGTTTTGTCTTGTAGTGTGATATTAACAGAGTAAAAGACAGATTGTTTTTCTCTGGTCTCTTGCTGGAAGTGGGCCGTCTCTCTCTGGCCCTCTAGCAGAGCTTGATCACCCACACCTGAATCTCATTTCTCAATCAGTGGAGCTATTACTCCCAGAGTCGGTGCTCCTCTCCTCTTGGCCCCTGAGCTGTCTGTTGCTGATACTGCTGTTGTTTAGTTTAACTGATCAAACTCTGTGTTTTTATTGAGTGCCCCTTGAAACAGCTCTGTTAACCCTTGATCCTTAGTCTTTGTGAGTCTCTCTGACTTTATTGAGTAAGCATTGTAGGTTCCCTGCTATTTATTTTTGCTGTTTTGTGGCTAGTTAACCCTTAAAGACCCTTTTTGTTCTTTGTTAGGGGGCAACAGGGGAACTTTAGGATGAGATAGCAGGTCAACAGTATATGCCACATAAAAGTGATGGACATCCTCTGAGAGCTGAAAACCTTCAGATTATTTCAGATACAGCTCTGCACTGTCTGTAAAGTTATATAAGTCATAAATCAGTAATGAAAATGAATCAATTAATTCAAATAATTGTGTAAAAGGGCTTAGAACATTGTGATGGAAGTATATGATGACCATTCCTATGCTCTATCATGTCTCATAAGCAATATTTGAGTTGATACCATTTGTTACAGAGATGTAGAGCAAAATTTAACTTAAAAAAAAAAAAATCCACTCCAGAATTGATAAAAGCAATCAAAAATCCCTCAAAAACCAAATTGAAACACCAAGATTTTAAGGAACACCACAGAAAAAAAAAATCTGGGATTTGGTATCAATTTTTTTTGACTATTCAAGATTTCTGTAAGAATTGCATTTTTTTTTGCAAATGCATAAAACACATTTTCATTCTGAAATCTTGAAGTGAGAGGTCAAGAGACCCATTAGGCAGTCGGCATGCCACTTTCCCCTCACCTTTACTTTGGAGCATTATTAATCCCTTATTCCGACAAGCTAGCATAACGTAGTACATTGGCAGCAGTGGATACATTTGGTCGTCTAGCTTCATATGAAACCAATATCTTCAATCTAGCTTTAATACTGAGCTCTTAGGACAGTGTTTATTTCACAGTCAGTGTGGATTCTTTTGTTTGATATTTAGGTCTTGGAGGCCCTGGTATCTTATTTTCTTCTGTCTCTGGTATATTAGTTTTTTTCTCTGTTAATCATCTTCATATAAATAAATATCACTCACTGTTAAGCTTAAAGTGAGTCAGCAGCATCCTCTTGCTGTGTTGGTTCTGTTTTCTTTGCAAAAGTTGTGTGCACTTTTTTTATGTTAGTCCTTGTGTTCCCCTAGACATAAAGTTAAGGTCATAACACACACCTCCAATCAAAAAGACATAAAGGAGAATGTCTTCGGTCTGGGTTCCTGGATTGTATTTTGACATGTTTAGGGGTTAGAAGCTGTTGTGAAAAACAACACATAGCTGTCGAACATTAATCAAAGATGATTTGTAATCTTATACAACATGTTCAAGTTTGTGTATGTGTTAGGGCGATGGGAACTGTAGCTGTTAAGTGATGCCAGCAGTTTGTTCTCATGATTATTTTTATGTGTCAAAGCGTTGAATTAGCTTTGCATAGTTTTTTTATTTCTTTTGCTTCTACAATTCCAGTTTTGACAGACGTGTAAAGAGAGGGACGATTAACTTGTTGACTGCTGACCTTTTCGGAGCAGAAACACTTCTGCAGGAAACAGAAAAGGATCTAAAGAAGATGCTGGAATGTAAATGTCAAACAAATTATTGCATGACTATGTATGGGGGGTATGGAGTCAGAGTTATGCCAAATCTGAATGCACGTCTGTATTATATGTTCAGTTAGGGCGTTGATGACTTTTGTCCTATTTTTTTCTAACGTTTTCAGAGTGCAAAGGTCTGATGTCGTGCTGTACACATCGGCTATTTCCTGCGGTCAATATGATTTACTCCTTCCTGACAAACAGCACTACTGGGAGGAAGAAACAGAGTAGAACTTAAATATCAATGTTCCCACCTGCTGAAACAAAACTGAACTAAACGAGGAAATACTGCAGAGTCGGTCCAAATACACTAGATGAAGGGGAAACTGTGGCTCAGGAGGCAGAGCCACTCTTCCACTAATGCCGCTAATTTTATTTTGGAATAAAAGGTCACTCTAAAACCACATTCCTGTCACCCCCGACTGCAATTTTGGTCAGGCTGAATATTTTTTTCTTACTCTGGGGAAGTTTTATTCCAAGAAGGAACATTTTCAGACATTAAATGCAGTATATCAAATAAACGTCAGGCTACGGTGTCATTCCCCCAGACCATGTGCCGCTCGACAGAATAGCCATTTTTGCACCCACGTTGAAGAATCATAAAGGCAAAAATCCACTTTAGAAGAGGCAGAGATGCCAGTTCCTTCCCTGAAAAATAACCTCAATGGACCAGACTGCGTGGCAGCTACTGCAAGAGAAGCTTTCAGTACAGGTGTGACTCACTTTTTCTCATCTAGAAACTAACTCTAACTATTTTTACTTTGCCTCTGTCGCTGTCTCGCCCACACAAATAACCCATCTGTGGCAAGTCCAGGCAAGCTGTGGACAGGAAGTCTCTTACTAAAGTATACAAAGCTGGAGAAGACAATACAGTATATATTGTTCCTTTGCAACATATTCATTATGGCATAATATTCAGATTAAAAGTCTAAAGGCCTTTACACACCAGCGGCATGACGAATAATATAAAAAATATATACACAACTCAATCCGTTTCGCACAATGAGATTGGCTGATGCCTTTATTCGCGGTGCGAAAGCTCAGAAAAATCGACCTTTTTCTGAACAGAATTACGTCACTTTTTTGCTGCGTAATATTTGCTTCTGTGTGATTGTATTCATGACAAAAAGATCATTGGGAAAAAATATATTGACATACAAATTAATCAGAAAAAACGTAAACCCTGAAAACTCCACCTGTGTGTACGTAGATTTCTTAAGATTGCAGAAGAGTGACCGATATTATTATTATCATAGAATTTTCCCTGTAGTCATGCATGCATTCGTTTTAGTGGCTTTTTACACAATAATAATGTATAATAAACCATGGCAGCTGTTTCATAAAACAAATAAGCATTTTCTTGATCCTTCCATGCGAGACATCAATGTTAATCACAACACAATCCTAGTCTGGCCACCATGTCCCTAACAGCAAATACATCTGGAGGGCGGTGCTGCCATGCATTGCTAAACTCATCACTCTGCCATGTGGATGTGGAAGTGCCAGCTGTTGTCATGATAATTACTCTGAAGTTGTAGATTTATGACGCTGTTTACCAGCCGAGGAAGGTAACGTGATAGTTGCCAGCCTTTCTGTAATTTGTCACGAAAGTTGAGGTTTTGCTACGACGTCGGGAAATAATTCTTGTCAGCTTTGTTGATCTATTGGCCGTTAACACCTCTTTATGTAAGAGGTAGGACAATCTTGATAGAGCAGCAGAACTTTTTTCTGTACACACCTTTTCTTTCACATACTCTTGAACAGGCAGGAGAGGGCAGAGAATCACACATCACACAATAAAATCAACATGAGGTCTCGTCTTTATGGGCCTTCCCCAAATGTTTATGCCTCCTTGTCTACTCAATACTCCGACCTGAGATAAGAGATAAGATAATGCTTTATTAGTCCCGCAGCGGGGACATTTGCAGGCTTACAGCAGCATAGAGTAAAGTGCACACAAGAGACATAGTAGAAGAAGAAATAAAAGTAAAAAATGAAAATAAAAAAAACAAGTATTATAAATAAGCAATAAAAAACAGTAGAAAATCAACAATAACTGAAATATTATATTTACAGACAGAAAAAACTATTTTAACTACTACTGCTGTTATTATAAGTAGTCTTATTATATGAATCATTTATGTCATATACGTTGAATGTGTTGTATCTCTGTTATGCTGTTCATTCTGTACACATGACATCTATTGCATTCTGTCCATCCTGGGAGAAGGATCCCTCCTCTGTCGTTCTCCCAGAGGTTTCTTCCTTTTTTCCCCCTGTTAAAGGTTTTTTTTAGGGGAGTTTTTCCTGTGCCGATGTGAGGGAAGGACAGAGGATGTCGCATGTGTACAGATTGTAAAGCCCTCTGAGGCAAATTTGTAATTTGTGATTCTGGGCTATACAAAATAAACTGAATTGAATTGAATTGAACTATTATTGCACAGTGTAATGTATTGCACAGGTTTTTATTGTCATGTTATTATTGTCATGTGTCATGTGGTCTGCTGGGAGCAGAGTTGGTTGTGCAGCCTGACAGCAGCAGGAAGGAAGGACCTGCGGTACCTCTCCTTCACACACCGACCTGTGACCCCAAAATCGATTTCCTCATCCAACGCAATTCCAAAAAATGCTTCTCGAGGCGTGAGGAGGCTTTTTGTCAAATTATGCCACATTGTGAATTGAAATAAAAGTAAACAGATGTCGACGCTTTTATGCTCATCTGACAGAGATCAAAAAATACAGCCGCATAAAAAAAACAATGGAATTGTCATGCAGCTGCACCACACGTCATCTTTAATTGACGTTGCTTGAAAATGGCAGCTCTGGGCCGAGGGTGTCGAATTTGTTAAATGCCGGTTTCCTCGACTCCTCTCTTCTCTCTCTCTCTCACTTCGTTAGATGCGAGGAGGCTGGGAAAAGAGAAGAGGCTATTGAAAAAAGGGAATTGAGAAAGGCCCATAGACGTCATGGGACTACCTCATCCTGTTTCCTATAAACACTGCAACAGGAACAGTGTCTGGTTAGTCTGTGGTAGGGCATCTTGGGTCAGTGGATGGGGGCCACGCGAGCCGCCTCATCTCTGTGCCACAACAAGTCTCCTTTATGCTCCCTCGATTAATAACAGCAGTGGAAGCAGGGAGCAAGTGGAGGAAGAGGACAGGTCTAAGTGGGCAGGCATTAATCAGATGGTGTGAGGGCGTCGAGCCAGAAAAGTACTAGCTGCAAAGGTGTTATCAGGCACAGGAAGGAAAAGGCAACTACACTGTACACATTTTTATTTTATTTCATTTAGACCCATGTGTCTGAAATAAAGTTGAATATATACAGCCTCAAGTATGTGGACACCCAAATATTGCACCTATATATGATTGTTGAACATCTCATTCAAAGACTAAGGGCAGTTAATTACGGTAAAGGAACATAAAAACACAATGTTCTTTTTCTCAAACCTTCCTATGTGTTTACAAGCATTGATTTCATGCTTCCTTTAAAAATTGAGCACAGGAAATCTTCTCTTTTATTGCATGAGAGTTTAGATCTTCCTATTCTTGATCTACACCGTCATTGCAGATGTGAAGTTCCACCACAAGGCCAGTGTTCCTCATCCACCCACTACAGCATTCTTTTATTCATATGGACCCATGTGTCTGAAATAAAATTGAATATATACAGCCTTGTGTGTGGACACCGAAATATTGCACCTATATATGACTGTTGAACATCTCATTCGAAGACTAAGGGCAGTTAATTACCGTAAAGGAACATAAAAACACAATGTTCTTTTTCCTCAAACCTTCCTATGTGTTTACAAGCATTGATTTCATGCTTCCTTTAAAAATTGAGCGCAGAAAATCTTCTCTTTTATTGCATGAGAGTTTAGATCTTCCTATTCTTGATCTACACCGTCATTGCAGAAGTGAAGTTCCACCACAAGGCCAGTGTTCCTCATCCACCCACTAGAGCATGACAACGTGGCTGTAAGAAATGTGACTGCAGTTATTACAAGCAAAGAGTCAACACTACACACCACATTTTACTGCCCAGGGATGTTTGAACATTGAGTAACTCAAGGATCTGCACTCCTCTGCATCTCCCTCTCCCTCTCCCTCTCCCTCTCTCTCTCTCTCACAACCTTTCTTCAAGACCATCTCTCCTTGGGGAGCGAATGCGACGCAGCGATCCAACACTAATTCTACTGCATCTGCTCAGTATAATCCAATCTGCTCTACTGGGGGAACAGAGGAGCGGGCAAAGAAGAGGAGAGGCCCCCGCAAACAAACAAACAAACAACTCTAGTCTTTCTGACAGCTGCACAATTGAGATTTCCTTTTACAGCGCAAACTCCCTTTTTGATTCGATCTGACCGCACATTTATGTTAGGACGAGCTTGGCGCCGTGGTTCTGTGCCCCATTTTTTTCAGCTCTAGTTAGATGAAGCAAACAACAGAATGGCTGATTGGAACTGCTCCTCCTTCGCACGTCCCACCAGAGATTTTCAGAGTGCAAATCGCTCAACTTCCACCAGTGCAGTCTGAATATTTCACCCCTCTGCAAATGAGGACTCAGCGTTAAATTCCTTGATGGCGGTGATTATGACACGGTAATTAGCGAGACGGTGATGTGATGATGATTGTCATTATTGTGTCCTCATCAAAGGCTGTCAATCACAACTCATGCCAAGCTTCTAAACGCGATAAAGGAAAAGCACTAGAGCTTGTCTTTCACAATTTATAAAGCGATGACATGCCGGCATTACATATTCACCAGACAATACCTCTGTTACCCCAATTAAAGATCAGAGGATTGGGATTATTTTTTTTACATGCCTTGATCATGTTCACATACATGGAACATGGCTAACAACTGATATGCGATTATTTAAGCAAATTATGAATCTTGACTCGTTCGTGGGTTCATCTTAGTCAGGGTTAAGTAGGCTATTAAACATAAACACGACTGGGAATAGTCTTAAGCTTTGAGGTCAGGTCATTTTCTGTTTAAAATACAACTGCATGAAGGCAGATAATCCTATGATCATTTCTTTAAAAATGTCAGGACAGTGAAATCGTTCGCCTATACGGAAGAGTGAAATTAGTAAAGAGGATGATTTTTTTTATTTTTAAAACATCTAATATAAAATGCCACGAGCCAGATTCCACACCACACATTTTGCCCTCGCCTCTCTAATATTTTCATTAACCGGTTCCGACTCCCAGATCTCCCTCTGCATAAACTCCCTCCCCTTCATTATTTAAGTCTTGCAGCAAGCAGATTCCTGAAAAGCAAGGGGGTGGCAGGGGAGAAAGAAATACCTCTGAGGATTAGTAACTAATCCAGGCTTTGGTCTTGGAGGCTCTGGCCTCTGCCTCCTGTCCTTCAAAACACTGGGAGCTCTGTCGGCAGGGTCACCATTAATGGGTGGGGGCTTCAGCGGTTTACAAGGGAGGAGTGATAGGGCTGCTCGTTAGCAGGCCAAGGGAGTATTAGCTGCTTGTGTTGGAGGGAGAGGATCTGACTTTGTTGGATTGGAAGTGCGAAAGAGTGGTAGGGCTGTAGCGGGTTTGAGTTCCAGGCAAGGTTATTGATTTAAGTGGTAATTTACACCAATAAAGCAAAGTAAAAGTGCAATCGAAGCGTGATTTGTTGAGTTATGAAACTGATGTGTTTTTGATGAACTACTAAAATATTAAACAACATTTCATTTTCAAGAAAACTATCAGCAACAAACTCTGGTCTCAGGAACTGCTCTCTGAGATAAGGACAACCGGAATTAGATGTCAACACATATGATCGTACAGCAGATGCACCAAGCTGTTGTTGCATTAATCTGATCCCTGATCAGTTAATGATATGGTGATCGTTTTTTTTTGTAGTAACCAAACTGAGCATATGAAGTGGCATAAATCTTACCCTGCTTTTATCTAGACGAAGGGATGAAGGAAACATGGACAGGATGGTTTAACAACACAAATAGATTATAATAATAAAGCACTGCCATTGGTGCGCGGTTGTCAGGAGGTTTTTTATTGGGTCTTTAATATGACCACTGTCCATGGTGCTGAATCTGGAGCTGAATCTGTGGGTGTGTTCGGGGGCAATCCCCAACATTTGGAGACCAGTGATCAATATCCTACATTAACTGATCGGCCTCATGTGTCTCCAGTCAGCTCTGCCTTGATCTGAGAGTTAGATCGTCGGTTCAGTTAGCTTTTCCTGCTCATTTATGAAGTAGATATTCAGTAGATATCTTTTTTATTGTCAACTTAACCAAAGATAAGAAATATTTTCATTTTTTTAAGATATTACAAATGCTGTGTAGTCCCTACACTTGGGTCCAATTAAGCAATTTTGTATCTTTTTCCTGCACGTAAATTACCCCGTGTAACACCCCCAACTAGGGAACAAATCAAGATCTCAACACTCTTGGCTGTGACTGAAGTGGAATTATGTATTTGTGAAAATAAAGGTTATGTGTTGAATGAAGCAAAACAACTGATAGGTCAAAGTGTTAGCTATCTCTGACCCAGGATTGTGATCTACATATATGACTATGCTATACTATCATATCCACTCATACAATTTGTTACAACATTTTCTAGAAACATCAGGTGGTTGTAAAGATGATTGAAAAGACTGAGTCCCTTTTAAAAAGTCAAAAACCAAAATCTGAGAGAACAAATTCTGTATTCAAAGTTTAAATGTAGGCATACAATCTAAGCAAAGTTTAAGGCCTTAGTCAGAAAAAGACATGGTTTAATCTTGTGACAGATTCGCCCAAGCTCACCTGGCACTTTTAATATGGTTATTGTTGGGTGTATGTCTCTAACAGCCTGTAAGAAGAGCCTTGAATGAGGAATCAATCATAAATTGTTTCCATACAATTGTCAAAAGAATTTTAAGAGAACTTTTGAAATGTCGCAAAAAATGAAATGCAAATTTGGTGTGTTTCAGTCAACTAATTTGGAGTGAATAAACTTGACCAAAGCATTGTTCATTAGTCATTTGATTAGTAGTTGCCTCTATAGGCTTGTATGGCTGTAATCCACCAGTAAAGTACAAGAAGTACAAGACTGAGTCACTTTTAAAAGTGTGTCAGCATTTTCATTTAAATCATTGTTTGATTTCGAATTCAAAATGTAAAAACATCACTTTCCTTTCTTACTGCACTGTCAGGTATATACTTCAATGTTGAGAACTTAAGAACCATAAAATGGGACAGGTACCCTGAGGCATGGGCTCAGACCTGGATCATGGGGTCCTAGATACTGTGGCTATGATGGGAAATACATAACATTCAAATGTCAACTTATTTACTCATGTGTTTCTGTTGTGTTGTACTTACTTGAACACTTTTCTAGATAGTTTCTGTCTGGAAATGAGAGACGGCACTCACCAACCTGTCTGTCTTGTCTCAGCACATAATTACATGATTGATGTGTGTGGGCAGGCAGAGGATGATGTGGAGCACCACTCACAGCTGTTTCCCTATGGCCGTCACTCTCATGAACAATTAATAATTAATCCTCTGTACGGTACAAATCCATGTGCAATAACCCGGTAACTTTAAATTAAAATTGTTTACATAATTATTCAAGCAGCATTTGCGCTTTTATCTACACTTCATTGTCGTTGTCTTTTGTGTTTTTATGTTCATATATATATACTTTTGCATTTTTATATTTCTGCATACAAAATAGTTTATGTTTATCCTTTTTTCTTCTTCAACCTCCTTCATTTTTTCGTTCGTCTGTTTCTGTGCATTAGTGAGCAGAAGTGGCCGGAGTCAAATTCCTTGTATGCTTACGCACAATAAAGCTGATTCTGATTCTGATTCTGACTCCATTAGACACCATCAATCACACAGAGGTGAGCTAAACTAAAAATGACTCATAAAAAAGATGAACAGGAGGTCTGCTATCCACAAAAAGTCTGGTTTCTCTTGAACAATCCAACAAACTTCCGACCACTCAAAACCGCTTAAATACGACATGTGATGATTCAGCCATTCACACTCATTCATACAATGCATAGGCTACCATGCACGGTGCCACCAGCCCATCAGGACTCTTCCACATGTGCTAGACTTCCACATGCCTCAGCAGTCCGATTTTTTTTTCTTTTTAAATGTTCCAGTTTCTGGTAGATGGAATCAAATGACCTGCATGTCATCTCTGTGGAGAACAGATTCTCAAGGCTTGAGGTTGGAAGGAGAATTTACTGAAGCTGGTCGTCAGGGTAGAAAATAAATCTTGAAAAAAAAAAGGTTCAGAAAAAAAAATGGACGGAGATGTTTTTCTTTTTCTTCCCTCTCTTTTATGTCGAGAGCAGCAACCGATGAGGTGATTACATCCAAGGCGAGGCTGGTGTGCTTCCTCTGAGTGAATTTAATGTTCCGCTAAAGTGACAACAACATATGAAGTGAGATGGCAGCACTCTGAAAAAGACACAACATAATAATCTCAATGCTAGAACCTAAGGTCACCATTTTATTTTCTACACTGATGCGTTTCGACAAACAAGCCTCCATCAAAGCACCACGAGAGTGCTGTCCTCGTCCTTTTGGAGAGAATAAGCAATTATCCCCGGGTGTGGAGGAGAGGTGCTTTCTTCTGTTTCCGCAGTGAACAATGATGTCCAACACACACTTTTCATTAAAAGAATGCAAGCATACATTGCACCGTAACGTCAAAAAACAAAATCTGAGAGAACAAATTCTGTATTCAAAGTTTAAATGTAGGCATACAATCTAAGCAAAGTTTAAGGCCTTAGTCAGAAAAAGACATGGTTTAATCTTGTGACAGATTCGCCCAAGCTCACCTGGCACTTTTAATATGGTTATTGTTGGGTGTATGTCTCTAACAGCCTGTAAGAAGAGCCTTGAATGAGGAATCAATCATAAAACCAATTGACTTACACTTTGGTACAATAGTCGTGTTTCCATACAATTGTCAAAAGAATTTTAAGAGAACTTTTGAAATGTCGCAAAAAATGAAATGCAAATTTGGTGTGTTTCAGTCAACTAATTTGGAGTGAATAAACTTGACCAAAGCATTGTTCATTAGTCATTTGATTAGTAGTTGCCTCTAGTGGCTTGTATGGCTGTAATCCACCAGTAAAGTACAAGAAGTAGAGGTTGAAACCGGAACAAGTGGGCTTGGCTATTTAACCCATCTGGAAACTGGAGAGAGGTCTTAAGCAGTCTTTTTCAAGTGGACAAGTGGCCATGTTTCATGCTGTCAGAGGACAAAGACAAGCACTCGAAAGTTAGGGGAATATCTGGGAAGAGGCCATGTGAGTCGGAATGCATTTGGCAAAGGCGTTTTCATAACCCATTTAGCACATCACCTCTTTTTCGACGATTGCAAAAAAACACCTCAAGCGAGTGTAAAATCGTTTTTGTGCAATTTTGGAAGTCTTATTGAATTTTGCTGCTTCCAGACAGATTTTCAAGTGCCATAAAAATATAAAAAGATGTCAATTGAAACGCGTTTAATGACAATAGCAGCATTTATTTTTTAAATTGCAATTCTACAAATGTATTTCTGTTGCACTTGTAGGGCCTATGATGCTCAAACCAAAATACATCTTAAATAAACATCTCAAGAATAACTGGACATTAAACAGCAATAGAATATGCTATGGCTAAACATTATATTTAAGCCAAATAGAGTGACAGATGACAATTTACCCTGATCTTTTCAACCAGAGAGAAACGTTTTGGATGGACCAATTGCATACCATTTGGTTTATACTATTTATGATTTCTTTCTTTTGCGTGTCTATGACAGTAAGCTCACTGTGGACAAAAACACTTACAGGATCTGTCCCTTGTTAACTGTCCCTTGAAAACAGCAGTTCATTTTACATTGAAATGACAGTGAAATAACCCTCAACGGCTCAAAAACATCAAGCAATAATGTATTATTTGAGTATTAATCTCATCTTTGATAAGTGCAACCACTGAACCATGTGTTGGGGTAATGCTTGATTTTGGTGGGAGACCACATATGAGGATTATAGGAGATTTAACCAATTTGTAACATTTTGTAAGAACGCACACTCCAGATGATTCAGTCAAAACACAGCACACTTCACGTTTATATTTCACAAATTCGGAATGGCGTTTTCAGGGACTAGGAATTTCACAGAACTTCCATCAAGTTTCCGTGAAATTCAGTCAAATGTAACTTCAGTCAAAAAATGGAGATGGTCTGTTGTCAGCAGTTGTCCTGCATGGGACATTAAACAAGCACTCATACTGTTTCCATAATTCAACAAGCGTGTCTTCCTCTTTTACTGTCAGGAGGCAGCTGTTTTATTTGTGCTATTGGCAGCTATGTTTCTGTTCTTCACTAGTACCCAACATCCGGTTGGTGACACTTGCAGGTCAACTGGCTCTCATTGACTAGTGCAGCTTTCTGTTCAACACTACAATGCTGTTCCTTTCACACTACAGGATTTCAAGACAAGACAACATCAAACATGTTTGATTCAGAATCCGGGAGATTCAGATCCAGCTGGTAAAATAAAGAGTATGTCTGTAAACCCCTCAGCTAGCTGAACTGTTGTAATAAAAAGATTAAATAATAATTATTCTTTTTTTTTTTATGATTTTGGCAGTTGCCAAGCAGTTTCAGGTGCATTTCCACCATTGTCTGGCTGGGGTTTACAATGATGTGGGTTGGGAAATACAAGAAGGCTCTGATCCGGCCAACAGATTAATTAGATGTGGCTTAGTGCTATTGTATTGTTTAAATTAAGCCCTTATAGCAAGTTGTAACAAGAAGATTGAAACACACACAGAGAGCGAAATGTCCTGTTTTCAACACACTGATGTGACTTGGTGCTCCATCAGTCTATTGTATAAGAAGTGGGTAGGAAGTAATATGAGTTCTCTGAGGAAAAGAGGCCATCATAAACCCCTGCTGACATGCTAAGCTATTTTTATTTCCCTCTGCAATTTCACTGCCGTTCGGCACAGCATGGGCTTTCCAATCCACAGTCTAAAAGGCGTAGAAATATGACTTATTACCCCCAAAATTGAGAGAGTGAGACAAAAAGAGAGAGGACAGTTATGATTAAAAAAGAAAAAATGTGCGATGGGATTTCAATAGAAACTAAGTTTAAACTTTGAAAAAAAAGAGCACATTGAGGAATGGGATGACAGTGTTACTGAAGTGAAACAAATGACAAGTGAGGAATGAAAAACCAAGAACAAATTAGAAGCAATCAAATGAGAGTTCGAGTTTTTCGGCAGTTTTTTTTTTCATACTCTCCAAACTAATCCATTAAAGCTTATGGCAATCTGTATTGCTGCTCCACTTCTCACAGGAAAATGAGTATGTTTCAGGGCGACTGAACTAGAAGTCGTGTTTTTTCACAGTTTCACAGGGAGCCATTTCTGCCCAGCAGGGTGAGCTGTCCTTGGGGGCAAAACTCTGACAGCTATGTTTGTGAAAAGCAGTGGATGATGGGTGGAGGTGGTCTCAAGCTACAACAGAGTGATGGGCGGTGTCAGAAGGGTGCAGCCAAGCACATGCAGCCCCTGGCTCTGCTGGGACATCCAATTCCCTCTGTGTCCGTTGCGAGATGTGCCTTGTATATCCCCAGAAGAGATTTCCAGTCACTCTGTATGTTCAGGCTCCCAAGGAACCTCACTGACATAAAGAAAGAACTGACTCCAAATACTTTCAAAATAGTGGTTTAAAACTACATGATGTTTCCAAATGTTTATGAAATACATTTTCACGCAAGCAAACAGACCACCAACATCCCTTTGTCGGTTATGAATGTGGTACAGAGTTCAAGGAAAGCACACCAAAAAGCATTCAATTTCAAAAATTGCTTTATTTTGTTCGGAACTTGGTAAAAAATGAAAACAGCTTCCGGATTTCAACCGCAAGAAGACCTTGAGATTTTAAACCAATCCCCACCTGAGGGTCAAAGGCAACTATGAGTTGACTTCATAATATTTGGTATTTGAAAAGTTTTCAATTTTACATGAATGTTTGTCCTCCAAACCAAACAGTTTTTTTAACAACCCTTCAGAAAGACGCATGGCAGCATTTTCTGATCCGACACCTCTATCAATTCCACAATGTCAGTTGTCAGTACTTATCAAAGCTGGAACAAAGCTGTTACAAATCACTGCTGCAACACCAAAACAGTTTTGTTTTTTTAGATTTTGCACAGCTTTGTGTATGGTTAGGTTTAGGGAAAGATTGTGTTTTGGATTTAAATGACAACTCGTCATGTGACTTTTTAGGGACCTTCAAGCCTACAAGAAACCAGCGTTGACTGTAAGTGTTAAAGTCTGATGTTTGGTTGACCCATCCAACCACCCCAATCCCTGTAGCGGACGTTACCATCTTGACTTTTGACTGTCAACTTGGGTTTTTTTGCAATCAAAATCAACAGTAGAGACTGTTACAATTATTTTTTTATGAACTGAAAACACACAGTGAAAGGGTCAAAGTTGTAAATAAAAACTCTCAGACCTTAAAACTCTGTGATCTCAACCACAAGGTAACCACACCCTAAATCATACCCTGCTTTATGGTATGTTTTACTCTAACAGGGACCATAAACTACTAAATGAACATCATGCTGTATTGAAGAAGATCTGAAACTAGCGATTGAGACCACAAATTCATAAGTAATTCATAAGTGCTTACTGAGGTAATAAATCAAGTAGGAAGTATGGTCATTTTCTCATAGACTTCTTCTTTTTGCAACAAAAGGAGTTGCATCCTGATGGCCATTAGAAAAAAATGCAAGTTTAAGGCACATGCAAAACTTTTTCACCTTGTTAGACCCAGAGTTTTCCGCCTGTGTAAAACTTACAAATAAAGAACATCTCATGTTACATTCAATGGTGATTCATCAATTGAAATATGTATAAGGAAACATCACTGATCCATTCATATTAGTTTGTTGTAATGTTAACATCTTGCATTGTGTTTTATATGTACCGTATTTAATACAATAAAGTTAATTCAATGGAGAAGTATTTGTACGGAGAGCAACATTTAAATTCAACATGAAGTTGCAGTATAGCACTATCTCCGGCAAAAGTAAAATAAAATGTCTCCTGAAATGGAAGGCAGATAACATCAAGTCCTTCCTTTTGGCCATTCTCACTGAGAATCACCCTTTCATTATTTCTAAATTGGTGGATACTGCGTCAAGGTTGCCTTATTTTATTTTTTTTATCCATTCCTTTATTGCTTTGCTTTTTTTAGTTTGTCACATACAAACCAACTCTGGCAGACACAGCTTCAAATTTTAAAGTCAAAGTGATGCCCATCTGGTGCACCTGCGAGATGTGGATTGATCCGTTAAGTCAATGTGGCAGGTTGTGCCTGGGGAGATCCGCAAAAGAGATACACACACACACACACACACACACACACACACACACACACACACACACACACACACACACACACACACACACACACACACACACACACATATATACACACACAGTGATCTCTGGAGGCAAACACAGTGCAGACCAAAGTGACAATCAGACAATGTTCATCTCTCTGCTGAAAGTATAAGCACCATATGAAAGAAAAATATGTCCGATTACATTATGATTTTCAGTCAGGAAATTTGAAACAAGAGACACATTCGTTGAACAGCGAGTGCATTCGGAATGTGGACATGCTGCAATTAGCGAGCAGAAGGTGGCTGGAAGGAGAAAGGTTTGCATGCATGCAGAGCGTTGGCAATGTCACTCGAAGCTCGCCTCCACCTCCCACACACATAAACACACATGCACACAAACACAGACCCCCACCAAATATGTTTCCGAGTGCTCTCTACACGATAAAAAAAAAAACCCACAGATGTCTCCTGTACCCTGATGATTGCTGCAAGTGGTCCTTTTCAAGCTGAGAAACAAATGTTGCCTGGGTCACTGAATCATGAAGGTCATGTGATGCATCATTCATTGGCACCACTGCGGTCTACTACTCCAACTCCAACAGAAGCAGTGTGTGGTTTTTCAAGCGCCTTTTTTGGCTTTGAGGCAATCTGGCAGAATTAACAGAGTGTCACTCTTTTGTCGGATTTCTACAACAACCCTCTTTCACTCACTGCAGATATACTGTCAAGAATAAATTACAAAATAATTACAAATATTTTTGTATTTTTGGGCATTTTCCTAAATTGAATTATTATGCTAACCGTGTAAGATCAGACGAATAATAAGTGCATGGTATTTTTCACACCGAATTTGAATAGGGATGAGCTTCACTGGAGCATTTCTACAATTTTGCTACTTGATGCATGATGTTCCTGCTTTCAACCAAAAAGAAGAAGTATACACCAACATTTCTAACCACCAGCCTTTCTTATTGCAACTGCTCTGACCATTACATGATGACAAAGATTATAGTTTAATCAAAGTTGTGTATACTGTGTTTATTGATTGTGTCCATTATCTTTGCCTACGCTATAATTCTAATCACACTAATTATAGCTTGCAGAGGGGCTGAGGTACTGTGTGTATTGACTTAAGTATATAGTTCATGCTGCTGCGTTTGGTTGTGCTGTCAGGGAGGAAACTACAGCCAAGAAAGCCAAAAGAAAACACCTCAGGCTCTGTCAGCTTTGAAAGCTTAGTTTGATGGGAAAAAACAAACAGGCAATGCAGTTAGAATGTGACCTGGCTCTAAATCATCACTGCAATAACGCTACTCAGGCTGTTGGTATTTACTGTCTAAACCTATACCTACGATAAATAATGCACTGAATTCGTACACAACCCATGAAATCCTGAGCCATGACGCGCAGGGCTGTCTCTAAGGAAGTCATGGATGTAGTTTAAAGGACGACAAAGTCCACATAGGGAGGACGGGTGGGTCAAACAAACACAGAACTTTGACTCAGGAGACCGATGATCGTGTCCAGTGTGAAACCAAGTTAACATTAACTTATTTTACTTTTGTTCGTGTATCCTACAAAACATTTCTCCTCATTTTTTGTGTGTTTTATTACAAAGGCCAGCAACACATGTCATTTTCCCTCTTGTAACATGCACACGGTCATTTCAAAATAAAATTCTGTGTTTTCAGGAAACAACTCAGTTAGGTTAAGGCAACAAAACTACTTGGTTAGGTTGAGGTTACAGGTAAGATCATTGTTACTGACGTTTGTGAAAAAAGAAATTAACGTTAAATATTAACAGCTGTGTTGTGGGTGAAAGATCGAGGCTTTTGCGTGCTTTATACTTCCTTGTTCATGATTAAGTGCATAACGTACAAAATTATTTCGTGGGATATCTACTAATTACAGCACATTTTTTACCGGATGAGACCGGCCAGAACAAACACACTTAGTTCAGCTTGCAAGACGAACCAGAAGGTCTCAGGATGTCTGACTAGTAGCTCGTTGCAACCACAACCATAAGTTGTGAACGTGGTTAATGACTTTAACAATACCATTCTAATTTTAATAACTTTATATCTGAAAGTTGATTATTACCATTGTATTCAAAATTAACCCTTGAGGGCTTTGCTGATTTGACCCCTACTGTGGTTCTTCTGGTGAAAAGTATGAAGTACACTATTCTATGTAATTATAGATATGGACTTTCAATTATTTTACAGCATGAAGCAAATGGCATGAAGCATGATGTCCTCTTCAGCTATGCAAGCCACAGGCCCAGCTGCTCCATAGCTTCACCCCATGACAGTAATGCCTTCTTGGTTGTTAACCATTGGATTAATAATGTTTTCTCCCTGGAAAGTACTTTCCTCCGCTGATTATTATGGGTGTTTGAATCTTCCCTGTGTATAGGATAGAAGCAATGCAGAAATGGGGGAAGCAGTGGCTATAAAAGCAAGCAGTTGTGAAGGGAATGGACCAACAGAAGACAGTGGCCATCCGTCTGTAATTGCACTTTGGCCAAAAAACTGAACCACAGCTTGCTTCAGTTATGAGCCCTCTGATGTATCTTACTCAATACCAGGATTGTTTTATGCATGTTTTGTGTGAGAATTATATGTTTTGCCTCGAAATGTGATAAACAGATTGAGAAGAGCCATACACCAAGAATCAGATCCCTTCCTGCCATTTTCACATCAAATGGGAGTCATTCATGCATTAATCACACCATTTCTAGATTACTGCATCTCACTGTATTATAGTATTAGTCATGCTTTTCAGTTCCAACCCAGATTGTCCAGGATACTGTAGCCAGGAATTCAACTGGATGCAACAAATGAGCCATATTACACATAATGGCACGACTGGCACAAATTTTGTGACAATTATGGAACCGACAAATCCTTACAGTTTGTTCGCCAATCTAAATCACAGTCGTGCTTCTTCTCCCTCTTCTGAAATCCCTCACCCATCATCCTGATACTGTCGGCCTATTGATCAGAATTTCTTATCTGTCCAACAGATGAAATCAAAGGATGATTGAGCCCCCAGGTAATGGAACCATCCTCCATATAGTTGAGTTTGGCAGTTCATTCCTGACACTGGAAAAAGTAGTTTATTTTTTACAAAAATCTCCCCTAAGGCTCCTTACTTTTTTTCCCTATTAAAACTGAGGAAGCTCCAGGAGTATTGAAAAAAAAAGTCAATCTGCAGAAAATGATGATGAAAACATCATTAAATTGTAGTTTTTTTCTTTGCTGCAAAATGTTGATGAAGGATGTCAGCAGCAACATTCTAGTATTTTATACATTTTATTAAATGGTCATATGTTTTGAATCTGAAATCCTTATCTGCAGAGTGACTAGTCAAACAGAGTGAAAATTAAGAATATATACATATAAAATGCTGTGAAATAGAAACATAAAGTAGCAAAAAAAGATCAAAATGCTAAAAAGGGGATTAAAAGAAGATTAATTTCTATTGTTGGGGTTAAAGTATGGAACAATTCTATTATAAATGTAATAATACGTAACTCTTTTTTGGTTTTCAAAAGGACTGTTTTTGAGGGTTACAAGTCTGAATTAAATATTTTTATTAAATATCTTGAGGGTGGCTTTATTGATGGGAAGTAGGACAGGCATATATAAGCTTAATGCTTCTGCCTATGCCTTTTCAGTTAGATTGTATACTATATTATATATAGGCTGTATACATTGTATTGTGTGTGTGATGACTGACTAAAAACACTAACTAAAACTAACTAAATAATCTGTAACTCAAAAAGCTCAAATTTATCTAAATAGACTGCATTCATATCGCACATTTCCCGTTTTAGCAACCACTCAAAGCGCTTTACAACACAAGCCAGCATTCACCCATCCACATTCATACAAGCGACCATACAAGGTGCCACCTGCTCATCAGAAGCGATAAACATTCACACTCACTCTCAGGGGAGCACTTCAGGGGTTCAGCATCTCGCCCGAGGACGCTTCGACATGTAGAGTGCAGGGGCAAAGGGAGCGCTCTTCCGATTAGAGGACGACCGCTCTACCTCCTAAGCCACAGCCGCTCCAATCTGACTATATTTATCAGGATTAGTCATGGATCTGTGGTGTACAGATCAGGGTATTATTAAGCAATTAATGGTCGATTCAATAACATTAAAAGCCAGCACAGTTTAATCACAAGGCTGATCCTTTATGTTATTTCTTCTACCAACATCTGACTAGTATTTTTTCCCTTTTTCTGTTTTCCCCATCCACTGCAATCACTGCCAGTAGAAGAGCTTCCGTTCCTCTTGTATCAAGTTTCTAAATATACCACCCGCTACAGCTGTTTCTGTGACTGACCTAAAAACAGACCAAAAAAAGGGAGGTTTGACACGTGGTATGTAACAGGCTTTCCCTGCCAAATCCCTTTTCAGTGTTTGCCAATAGAACAACCACGACAAATTGATCGGGGGTAAGGAGAAACTCAGGATGACGGCATCTGTGGCTGTGGTATTAAAGCAGAATATCATTGAAATGCAACCCTAATTCATCCGCTGCCCTGTGACACGCCAGTACGCCAACAGTTATTGCAGAGCAGATTATTCCTGGCATTTCATTGAGCATGACGTGGGAAGTGCTTTAGATTGTTTCTTTTGGTGTAGAATCCTCATAATGTTGTAGGGTACGATTGACTGCACAACTCAATAATTTAAAAGTGCAGGGCAATGCTCTTTAAACAGAGGAACAATACTATTTCCCCTCCCGCTGACACAGCCATTGAATATTTAAATTATTTGATAAAGCTGACTTTTGTGTCAGTGTATAATTATGCAGTTGTTGAGCTGAAAATCTATGAAACATATCCTGCACATATGTCATAAGAAAATCAACTCGGTGTGAAATTCTCAGAGAATGAGGCAATCAAGGTTTGGCTGCGAAAAAAGTCTCACAAAGACCGCCTCAAGCAATATTTCTGTGTGTGTGTGTGTAAGTGTGTGTGGACGTGCATGACCTAAATGTATGTTACCTCTCAGAGCACGTTCATACAGTGTTGCTACACACTTGCCAAGGGTTGTGCGTACGGCTCCTGCACACACTGCCGGCGGGCATACACAATCCTTGCATTTCAAGGACTCGACACCTGTGTGCTGCTTCCCAGTCAGAGTTGAGTAACAGCTCCACTCTAACAAGATATCCACGACATGGAGAGGTGTTTTTCTCACTACTAAATAATGTAAAGAGGGAAGAGAAGAAGTATCGCTTTTATTTGTACTCCAGGTGATCCGCTTCGAATGTTGTCAGCTGATTGAATGGGCTTTATCAGCCTCATAGACACGGGTTAGAAGGGTTCTGTTACACATACTAGTAGGTTCAGACAGCAGTTATCATCCATTCACATGGTTGATCACCAACACAAATACAAGAACATGAAGTAAAGTGGCGACAAAAGGAGCAAAGGAGGATGTCAGGTGACAAAGTGTAAAGGTCTGGGTGGATGGATGGGTCAAACAAACACAGGACTTTCACCCAGGAGATTGCTGTAACTGTTAAACGTTACTTACTGTGTTCAATTTGAAATTGAAATCATTAATATAGCAGCAAACAACGTTTATGTAAAGATATAGTGGCGTAATGTTTAACTTAAAGGATAATTAATTAACTCTCCCTCTGTGTGCCTGGCAGTTGCTCTGGTGGTTTCATTGTTTAAGCCCTGTCAGCACTGTTCCTGTTGTTTGCACTGTTCATGCTGTCAATACTGTTAGCTGCTAGCCACCCGATGAGCTTCAGCTATGTTGAAAGTCGTGAAGAGGCAATCCCTTAATCATAGAAGTTTTAATTTAGCACCTTTTAACATATGCAACATCATTAAAATCAGGATTACCACTAGGATCGTGATCATGTTCAAAAACATGAGGAAAGGGAAGCAGGTTCACCAATACATGATGATTGACATTTCACTGATATTCAACCATAATGTTTGCAGAAGAGGGAATGGAGGAAGGGCTAACAATTAGGCCAATGCTCTCGAAAACATCAACTTAACTTTATGCTATAAGGACCGTCACGCTGAAAAACACGCCAGGCCACAACTCACAGCTGCCGGAGCAGCTTTCTGCAGACATTGCATGGCAGCTCGGCCCAGACCGCACTTGGCTACTGCTCTGATGTGTTTTTTTTCTAGTTAGTAAAGCAACTGAATGAGTCTTTATTGACAAGAAGTATAAAGATTTGCATTGCTCCAGCAGATCAGACCATGTTATAGGCACATTATCCTACCAATGGTTCTACCAAACATCAGGGTCGGTTTTGTCAGTCATATGTTGGTTAGAATGTGACATAATCCGCCAAAACTACTAAACAGTATACTGTACTTTAGGCTGGAGTATAAATGACTGTCATTCAGTATAAAAACTCATATACAAGCTTTTTCTGTTTCACTCACTTGAACCATTTCCTACATTGCCCAGCAGTTCTCCGAGGACCAGAGCGACATATGCTACGCAGATGTGTTGTTTCCTCTCGAGCTTTAACATCATCTGCTCCTTTTGGTTAATCGAAGGTGGCATTTATGTGCTCACGGCAAACCGGCACCTACCCCACAAGAGCACCAATTTCCTCTGGGGGGGGGATGCTTTAGCGGCAGATTGGACCTGGAAGTGTATCATCACAAAAGCATCTAAAGCAATGTGTCACATAGCATGCTGCTTTTGGGGATAAGTGGGAGCTGAAAAGAAGATAATGTGACAGCAGCTTTATGATAATCAAAATTGGATAAACTGAAGAGGGTTAGATGTTCACTCCACCGCAAATAACATGAATCCACAGATCTCCTTTACAGTCCAAGCTGCTGGTGGTGTAGTTGGAGTAGGAGATGGTTTCTGGTCCGAGAAATATCTTCATCAACTTGCAATTCTTCATCAACATTTTTTTGTTTGATAATCAAAGTAGGATATTGATGACTCTCTACTCTTAAGGGTCTTTTGGTGAATAACAATCAAATTAAGATACTGACTGATTTTTATATTCATGATCAGGCAGAAAGTTATAACTGTGTTCATTTGCCTTACGTAGAGGTGCACAGAGTAGGTTACTATGACACAGAACAATATGGTTTCTTATTGCCAGTCATCATTTATATCCGTAATAAAGATTTAAAAAATCTGACATTTTCTATATACAATATACTCGCAATTTAGCCAAATATTAAGACAAGAAGACAAAGATGAGGATTAAAATGATAACTATAAGAGTCTGTTGATCACAGTTGAGAGAGCAACTTCCTGGTTTACTGGAACTTTTTTTTTTTTTTTTTAAATGAGCTTGTTTTTTTTACATGTTGGACTTTTTCTTTGAAGCATTGTTTCTCAGCAAATATTTTAATGAATACGTGGTACCATAACTGGCAGTTATTATTGCCAAATTGACCAGGCTCACCATGATTCTATTTTCTTTATCCTCTGACACAGTCAGCCGTCTACTCTCCAGTCAGCCACCTTAGGCAACCGCTGCACGCACATTAAAATCATGGCATCATAAAAAATTCTCTCAATGAAAAACAAATGTGCACGGGCAAGGCACCTGTGGTTGAAGCCGCCCTCGGCTCCTACAAGCTCATGACAAACTGCCAAAAACAAGCCAGTGAGATGCAGCGGCAAACAACTTGGTGTTCCTCAGGCTACCTTAGTGTTGTCTGCTCAAACAACGTCGTGTTTGCCAGTGATGGGGACAGAAAACGAATGTGCAAGAGATAAAGCAGCTGTGGTTGAAGGTGCTCTCGAAGCAGCTGAGGCTGTATTTGAAACAGCTGTACTGTATTTTGAAACAATCTATAAAATTCAGTTATTAGTCAAGCTGTGGGTTTCATTACTTTATGTTCATGTAATAAATATATGAATGCCAATTAAATGGTAATAAAGATAAGTAAAGAAACATTTCCACTGTATTGTTATTTTAGATTGCCCTGACATAGGACCTATTTAATCATTTAGGTTTTAGGATGTTGCAATTTTCGATACTTCTGACCTTCCTTAGACAACATATATATTGAAGACAAGTATATATAAAACCCAGAGTAACAAATGCCTTGATTTTGCACAGACTACTTTCATCAGATTTTAACAGACAATCTCACCAAGGTCTTCATATAATAATAACCAGTGTGAGCCCCTTGATTTCCCCTTAGCTTCTGTAGATTTCACCATGAGAAAAAAATAATGAGGAGCACTAAAATTAATGGACAGGAAAGTGCGTTTAGGAGCTCTCTGGAGTATGCAAACTCAGGTTGTGGGAAGAAAACATAATCCCGGTTTTCTACAAGATGGTGTTATCCATCCAGAAATATTAATATTTTACACCATTTCACTTGGCAGAGAATTTAGGTGGTAAAACAGTTGAAGAAGATTGCCATAAATATCAAATTAGGAGGGTTCGCATCAACAAAATTTAGTGGCGAAGTAGGAACAGTTTGATATTTGTAGAAAATAAAAATTCAAATTGAGAAATAAATGATTTTCATGCAGTTTTTCGGGCTAAATGTTACAGCAGTGGTGACACATTTCATATTTTACATGAATTATTAAAATGGGTGCTCTCTATGGGCCAGTTCTAGTATTCTAGCAACATCAACTCTTTTACATTTAACAAGATGAAACGCATAAAGAGCTAAAGAGAGAAATAAGCCTAAACTAAACTTTACCAATTAGTATACAGTTTGTACTTGCATTATAGCATTGCTGGCTGATGAAGCATATAGTAGACTAATCTGTGATGTTATAGTTTTTCAAGTGTAATTTTAAACGGCCTTAAGACCTAAGAGGTTGCAGATATGTTGAATAAAAATTAAATGGAGCCCTATTTATAGTCGACATTGAATGCAACGCACGTGGAAGACACTACTTTTTTACTTTCTTTTTACTCCAAAACTGACATGGTATAAAGGAACATATGTTGCAAGTCAGACATGTCATGCTTCCTGTTTTTTTCTGTGGTTAAGGATGGGTATCATGTTTTCTCAACACTGGGGCCACTCAGGGTTGGGTTTTTAATCACTTCTGCTGTGCTCTCTATACATTCTGCATTTGTGCAGGTTATTAAATATGCAGATGACACAATCCTGGCGTGGATGATAAGTAGCGGCGATGAACTAATCTATAGGTCTGAGCGGAGAGGGTTGACACTTTTAACTCCCTTGGCGCCACCATACGGCTCCACTTTCCCCTCAGTGAGGATAATCCATAGTTTTCAGGTGTGGGACAATCTCGCCTCAGAAACAGCAAATATCTCGAGGCTGTTCGATACCTGAACTCACATCAGCATCTTTAGTAGCAGAACAAGCATCAGCCAACAAGCACTTTCAAAGTAATTTGGTACGAACACAAAGCGACACTTGAAAACGAATAGCAAATGCACTTCAAGGTTTTATAATTTTTTCATATTATGTTTGGATGTATAAATGTGGTAAGTGTTTTCATTATTATTTACTTGCGTTTTCTTAATCTGTTTTTCAGAGATCAGTCGGGGTCAATGCCTTTCAACTGCGTTGACATGGCAATGAAGAATTACATTGAATTGGAAAAGCTTTGATGCAATGAAAAGGCTACAATACCTTTGCAAGGCTGCACAGGTTTGCATATCCCCACAAGTGCTTATCTCTGCTAGGATTTATGATTTATCCCATATGTAGATGAGAGAAAAAAAAGCATGCAGTATGATGAAAAATCCATTACATAACTACGGTTTAGCATGAACTAATATTTTTTTCAGAACGACATCACCGCCTTTCATTCACCGCTCCATCACAGCGCCCTTAGAGCTCTGATTTACGGCCTCAGTGTCTGAGAAAAACAAATGTGTGCTTGGTAGTTGAGAGTTTGATCAGGATTTATGCCCTCGGTCCGACATGTAAACACAAAGCACGCCGCCCAGGTTTAAGTCTCCGTCATGTTGTGCTGCGAATATCTGCGAGTCATATTCCTGTGAATCAAAACAGTCACACACTGTGAAACCTGAGATACTTCCACGCTTTCTCTGTTCCCTCTCAGAGCTTAATTCCTTCTTTTTTTTTTTTTTTTTTTTTTAGCTCCTGACTGCTCATACTTGTTTGTCTGTGTGCGTGTGTGCTAATCTCATTTCAGCTTTGCAGGCCAGCCGAAGGGAGAATTTGAACATCGGCAGCAAAGCGAGAGAGCCGCAGCTGACCACAGTGACGTAATCTGCGCTGAGAGGCCAGACCGACGCTGCGCACACACATACACTTGCTCACCTATACCCACACTGCCGCGGGGGGAATGAACCATCAATGGCCCCTCAGTTTGAATGAGTGTGTGTTTGTGTGTGTGGGAATTAGAGATACAGAGACTGAGTAACCTATGCTTGCCAGTTGCAGCTGTAGCCACTAGCATTGAAGGGTCATTTTGAGTCCCCCTACTTCTCATTCAAAAAAATACCCGCTGTAGGATTTCATGCTTAAAATATGAAATGTTCAGCATGCCAAAAAAAGGTTATTCATTGAATGATCATATTACATGTTGAGATGTTTCATATCCATTGCAGTCTTTGAAATGTTTCAGCAGCACGCTTTGCGCAAAATCAAATGTAGCCATCAACAATGCAGTGAACGATGCCAAGGAACCTTGAACAGTGGCTTAAGTATGACTTAAAGGAACTGTGTAGCATTTAGGGGGACCTATTGGCAGAGATGGAATATTTTTCTTTTATTCATGATCCTAGTGGTAATTTATATTTTCTTTAGTGTATAATCACGTGAAAATAAGAAGCTTTGTGGGTTTTTTTCATTTTAGAATGAGCCGTTAATATCTACATACAGAGCCGGGCACAGTTTCAGTTGGTTGCAATTTGCAACCTCATCGCAAGATGCTGCCAAATCCAACACACTGCACCTTTAAAGCTAAGGTAATTTATTTGAGATGCATTTATAGTTATATTTGTTGAAACTCTCAATAAATCATATGCACTTGTCTCACAACTGAAATATGCCAATGATTTTATGTGGGCAGAATTTTATATATATATATATATATATTATATGAAGGGAGGGGCTGGGATTTGATTTTTCTTTCAGTTGGATACTTTCACATCTAGCTTGCTGGTTTCTCCAGCTTTGATTTGAATTCAACCGAACCACAAGATTGTATTACCCGAAATGATAACTGTTCCACTATGCATATTACAGAGAATATTTCAATTTTTAAAATCTCATTTCAAAGCTGCTCTGCCCATTAAATCATGGTGCTCTGGATCTCTAACTAGGCGACGTAATGACCCGGTTGCTATGCCTCTCTTACGCTGACCTGCTGACAGCTTCAATTAAGCGGCTCATATTGCTCATAGCAGAGCTCCAGCTCGTCTCGTGTGTCCCCCCCCCCCCACCCAACCCCCACCCAACCCCCACCAACACTCCAAGTCTCACTGCCATTTTAGCAGCAATCAAATGACAACTCGGACGACCTTTTTTTCGAAAAAAGTTGAAGGAAAACGATCTCATGATTTTCACATGAAAGGTTCTGATTGCTCGGCTTGACTCTCGCTCACAGCTCTGTGCTGGAAAGAGCGTCAGCGGGTCGCCTCAGCAGCGGCTGATTGAATCATCTGGGCCGCTCGGATGGAGAGTATCCCACAGAGGTGACGTGTTTAGGGTCGAAGACTATACTTGGACGAGTACATGGGAATGCTTGCATAACGTATCCACTCTTCACCTCAGCCACAGTGACACTGACACATTTAAGTGCCATAATTCCCATCATTTGTTCGGTTCACTGAGCGTTTCACATATCGCTACATCCCACTGAGGAGCAGAAATGCTTGCAGACACTCACAGATTCACACATGCAAACAAAGACAAAAGCAAAGCAATGTCGAGAACTAAAAAGAGATTTTCATCTCAGACTTCCTATTGTTGGAATGATCACTTTATTCCTGCACACCTTTCAAGAATCTTCTCTTCTCTTTCAGCGTCCTTCGCTCAATAACGAGTGGTTTTAGCTACCAAGACGTGTTCTCTCAGCTCAGTTCAGTAAACAGTGGGCACAAAGAAGCAAATATATTTCTGCTTCAGTCATGCAGTCACACAGGGTCACCTTATTAAGGTCACATTATGAGGGGATAGGAATAAGAAGACAGAGGGAGACACAGAGGGAGAGAGGGATTTGCTGTACTCTCTTCCAGGGGCTGGTGAACCATATGTTCAGCCCTGGGACACGATAAACAGCAAACGAGGGGGCTCAGCGAGAGCCCAGAGACATCCCGACACACTGACACATGGGAGGCAGGCTGCAGACTGTGTGGAGGGGGGGGGGGGGGTCAGGCGTGTGGAGGGAGAGCACCATTAGTGGCAAACTGTCACAGGCCCCGCATTAGAAAACAAGGAGCCGAGTTGAGTTTAATTGAGAGCTTCAGTTCAAAAGTGGGCATGTTCAGCTGGGATATCGCTCAAATGCAGGACCGTTGATGAACTGCCCAATGAAGTTCGTTCTCGTTCATTTGCAACGAATAAATGAGCTATAAATGACGCAGCAAAAAACAATTCAGTTTTAGCTTTCAGAGGCTGGAGTTGCTGATGGACTCTTGAATCCATTAGAGCCCATAAAGAGAGATTTACCGACACTGGACAGGTTAAAAACTAAAAGACTGTCCGACAAAAGCTTGGAAGCATTCCACCATCATGTTCCTTTATTTTATCCTGAAACTGAAAGAAGCTGCAAAGGTGTGAACGTGGCATGCATATGATTTCTTTGAGCTATTTAATAGTTTGACATTTTGGGACATAAGGTTATTCACATTTTTTTATGGTGCAGGGATAGATTAGAAGATTGGTGCCATTCTCAATGTGACCCGTACAGTAAATATAAAGCTAAAGACAACAGCTGATTAGCTTAGAGGTAGCATAAAGTCTGGAAACGGGGAAGCTAGCCAAAGAAATAGTCCCAGTGTAAAACGGCAATTTAACATTTTGACTATTCAGTTTTTATACAGAATAAACAGATGAGCTGTAATGTGTTATTTAGTCAGCTTTTGAAATACTTGTAGGTGTTTTTGTGTTGCACAAGGCAGGCTAGCTGTTAAACCAAAGCCCCCAGGAAGAGCGCTGGTTTTGAAGACAGTTTGGTAGTGGCCAAACTGTGGACTTATCGAGTCTGTCACGTTATTCCACTGGGCCAAAATAACTTTTTTCCATAGTTTTACATTGGAAAGAGACATTTTTTTTTTTCTTTCAGGTAAATCACATTTACAGTAATAACACTGAATAGCCCTTATTTAAATTATTACTTCCTAAAAGTTGAAAAATGCAGAAGAAGCTAAATTTTCTTGCCAACGTTCAGGTGAATGAGACAAAATGAGCCCGAGCGGCTGGTTAAAATAAATGCTAGTTTGCTTGCTCTGTGGGCCCGGAGATCCAGGTAATGTTATTGGCAGTCGAGCCATTTCGGTCTAATGCACCAATGAGCAACTTTCAGTGGGCCCGTCTCTATCGAGTTCTCTTCATACATCCATGGTTTCCCCCTGTTTCCTTTCTAAGCTGAACTAAGCTGACTTGCAGCTGCTTGTTGTAGCTTCATAATTAACATACAGCAAGAGAGAAGTACCAATCTTCTAATCCTACTCTCCGAAAGGGAGCAAATAAAATGTCCCAAAATGTCAAACTATACCTCTAAATGCTCGATGAAATCATATGCATGTACAACGCCGAGCTTTGCAGCATTTTTCGGTTTTGAAATTTGAAAGTATGCCAAGCACATCCAAAACATTCAGAGGTAAAGTGAAAAACAGAGAGTGAGTGCTGAAGCAAAGGGACAATCCCCTGAGATCTCAGTAAGAAAGAAAGAGGTGGATGATGGAGGGAGGAGGGGAGGGAGAGACTTTGCCTCCAGCCTCGGCACAGAGGAGGATCAAAGGTTTGTGCTCTGCATCTCAATGGACATCCGGTCACCAATACTGATGAGCCCCGGTGTGTGATGCTCCATTCACAGTGTGTATATCTTACGGGTAAACAAGTGGTCATTGCATGGAAATCAATGGACGGCCCTGGCCCATGTCGTACGACTGCACAGTTACCTGCAGTGAGGCCATTGGTTGGAATCAAAATTCAATGCCAGGATTGTAAAAAGCCAAACTGTCAACAAAACAAAAATAAAAATACAAAAACATTTTTTTCAGGACATATTGTACTTTGTTGTGTTCTCAGGTTATACCTACATATTTATCAGATCTAAAATATATCATCGAATGCATTTTGAAACCTTCGGATCGGACGGCGGATCTGAAAACCAGGATCATTTTTCGTATCAAATTATACTTTAGTGTATTGCTTTTATACTGACAGTCTCTGTATCAAAGTGACAATTAATTCTGCTGCTATCAATGAGAATCTGCCCTGTTTTTCATCATATTGAACTCAGCGTGTTCACCAATATCACTCTGAAAGGTTGTTTACTCTCTATTTTATAAGCCCAGCTGTTTGTTGCGCACACATCCATAACAACCATTTTTCTCTGCTTCATAATGCAAACCGACGTTCAAGATAAGCTGCTACAGTAAGAGAGAGAGGTTTTGAAATGCAGTGCACAGCGTGTGATGATCACGTATTCTGCACACTAACTAGGAAGACAGTTTGGCAAACTTACCACTGCATAAGCAGGGAAACATGCTGTAAAAAAAATAAAAACAACTGTACCAGAACATTGCTGTTTGTGCAAGTGGGGGTAGGGTCTCAAAATCCATATCTATTTTTTCTGAAATAATGGTGCGAGAATCCGTCAATATCAAACAGCTTATAATATGGCCAATTTTACAGCAGATACTGGCAATCATTTCTATTTGACTTTGGCTCTGAGTTGAGGAAAGAAAAAAACAAAAACCTGTTTCTGTACAGAAATAAATAAGAATAAATGACATTGTGTTTAGTGTGTTTGCAACTGTGCAGTGTGTTAAGCATATCTTAAGGAGTAGTGTAAAAACACATTTCATGACTGGTGTACCGACTCATTCTCACTTCCAAATAGCACAGCTTGATCAGTGTCTGTCTGCGACATACCAGGCTTTCAACTAACTCTAATATAAACCTACTCGTGTCATCTTTAGACGCACAGAGCACCTGACGTAGCATAAAGTGCACGATAGACTGCTGACGCCCGGCCACAGCTTGTGACGGCTGCCTCTCTGAACTGCTGCATCTCTGCACAGAAAGCATTGCTGCTGTTGCTGTCACACCTTCTTTTTACATAAAGTTTGCCTTCCAGCCAATGTTTCATTTCATTTACTATAAATATTCTAGATATGTATTTCAGACTGAAAAAGTTTAAGAAGCGTGTGCTCATTTGTATGCAACAATAAGAATCCTAAAGTGAAAGCCGGTACACAATGTCCTGCAAATATCTCTGAATAAAAGCCACAAAAAAAACACTGGAGGGCTACTATTATGTAACGGAAACAGGAAGAGTTGTGTTAGAAATACATATGAACTTCTTCGTCTGTGACTGTAGAAATGTTGCTGGTATGATGTTCATTTACTGTCAAAAGGTAATTTACAGTCTATTTTTGCTGTGAACCGAGCGCAGAACGTGGACAAAATAGGGGAAACCTCAAATCTTTAGAAGATACGCAGATGACACGCAGCGAAGCCGAGCCAGAGGACGGGTCAAACAAACACAGGACTTCACAAGGTTTTGTGTCTCGTGTGAAACTAAAAATCAAGGTTGACTTTTTCGTCAGTGAAGTCGTAAACTAAAAATCAAGGTTGACTTTTTCGTCAGGGAAGTCGTAAATCTGAAGAGTCAATAGTCAAGTTCATGTCCACAACAATCTTTTCCTAACCATAACTAAGTGGTTTTGATGCCTAAACCTAATTTCCTGTGAAAATGGAAGTTTATTTTGAAACCACTAAGCATATGACAAGCGTATATTGACGTGTCGTCCGAGAATTGTCCTTAAATGACATTAAAGGGGAACAAATTCGTCATAGTTTGAGGCTTCGGGCTGCTGACCAAGCATGGCTATTTGGAAGTGAAAGTGAAAATGTTTGGATGCACTATATTTCAGCCCTGACCTCCGCCCTTTAACATTGCTCGGTTGAAACAGCACGCCAACCGCTACTTTAATGATCAGAGGATTTGTCCCAGATTATGGAGAGTCATTACTGTAATGCTCTTTTTATACGTGATCTAATGTGGGAATACTTTGTGAATGTGCTTGTGGTTGTAAAGTGTAAGCTATCCACTCATCCGTGAAAAAAAGGAGAATATGCAGTGCAACCTGTTCTACAAAGATGTATATTCCTAGGTTATGAATCTTTCATGATGAGGATAAACATAGATCCAACATGAACTGTTAAAAAGAGATATTCTTATTGGACTTGAGGGAGAATGCATGTGCTATTTTTGTTCGGGGATGTTTTCTGTTTTAATACCTTCCCCCTGCTTATTTAGCGACATAAAAACAAGGACATCCTTTACTGTTTCACCGTTGAATTAATGTCTTACCATCAATGGACGACAGTAGCATAAACATTTTTTAATTGAAGACAGAAGGCCATGTTCATTTCACACTGTGAATGATTAAGAATAAACGGACAACAAATAAAAAGAAATAAAGTAATAAATAAAAAAAAACAAATGCAGTTCATCGGAGTGCTTCGGTGTCTACTTGATTTAGGACCTCTATTATGTCTACATCCATGTTCTTTTTTATGCTGTAATAATCTTGGAAAATTGGGGTGTATTCTCTAAACACCTACAGTAATGAAAACTTTTGACATTATCTTTCATTAGTGTGTGTTTGTCTATCACAGATGGTTGTAAATCCTCTGGTGAAATGCTCGCGACCTCCAGTGGGATTATGTCCCTTTAACTTCAGAGCCTATAATTGTCTGCAATTATCCATTGCAAGCGTGGCAACTGTCAGAAGTATCTCTTCTCTTCCCACATGGATAGAAATGCCATAGTGGTAAAGGTTGACTGCGACATTCACTATTTATTGCACAGTAGGGCTTGTACAGTCCAAATTTGCCATCACAGGTCTGAGAGAAACATGTCCGCTTCACCAAAACCCCTCCCATGTTTTTGAAGGGCAAAGTTTTACTTTTGTTGAGACAACAGCTTGCACACAGAAAAATAATTCATGTAGACAGTGCCTCGTATCAGTTCTATTGATGGATAAAGTAAATAATTAGACATTTGTAAACTAGCTCATTTGATTACTGTTTTAAAGTGTGCTGTTCTGTAACAAGGGGGAAATCATCCGCATTTCCCTCGGTGCATTCAAAAATCTTTAGTGCAAATTTGAAGAAACAAAAGTACAGAAACCAAAAACCGACACGGAGGAAATCATAAGGCAACAATTATAAATATATCAAAAATAGTCATTAGAGAACTATCTTTGTTACAAAAAGGGTACAAAAGTTTTGTCCTGCACCAGTGAGAGGGACATGTTTTTCAGTTCCTCCACTGATTTCACAGCCTTGTATCCCAGCTGGTGAAGTACTTTCTGACAAACAGTCTGTGTGTATTCTACCATGTCATAAGACAGTTTCAAGCGCCAACTCTCGGCATTAGCTGCCGAGTCCCTCACTGTACCGAACTTATGTTTGGCCGAAGGCTCGCTGCTGCCTCGAGTGTTTGCATGTATCCAGTCTTCCACGTTTTTATCCAAAGGCAGCCCCAGGTAGTCATAGATCTCCTTCGTCTTGAGGAGCGGATTCCTGGCCAAATCCTCATAGCGAACCAACATGTATTTCCCTTTCAGCCAATAGGGATGGTTGAGACCAGTTGAGACAGAACTGAGAAAGTCTTCACAGACAACCGTGAGCTGACTCAAGTCTAGATTGTAGGGCCGTCGCCCCGTGGCCCTCCAAATACGCCACAGGCGATACGTATCCCTGAAGGTCTCGATCCGCGACGACAGGATGCCACGCGGGTCTCTGACGAGTTGAATCACTTTGATATTCAGCCGCGGGTCCTCCACCAAAGCGCGCAGATCTGCGATCTCCGGCACCCGGACGATTTTGATTGCCACGTGGCGCTTCTCGCGACAAGCCTCGGTCGCTAAGGTCATGTTCAGGGACGCGCATTTCTTCACGCAGTCCCCTTCTTCAACATTCATGTCAGCGGGACCGAAGGCATCGCACACAGGCTGCTGGCACAACGCCCGACTGGCGCCGCGACGGAACAGTTTATCCGTTGTGTGGTTAGTAGGCGTCGGTTTGATATAGCTCTCCAGGAAATAGAGGTCGCAACCGTACAGGCTGCGCAGGAGGTCCCGGCTGGCGCCCAGCATCACGCGGCGGTCGGCAGCGTTGCGGCTGTGCGACAGACGCGGGATCAGCGTGGTCTGGACATGATAAAGGGGCTCAAACAGGTAGAACACCTCCTGGTGCTGGTTGAGCAGCTGGCCGACGAAGGAGGAGCCGCTGCGGGTGGTGGCCAGCACCAGGATGTGCGTTTTACGCGTGGCGTTTATGGTGAAGTAAGGGTAGTCATCGCAGCCTACACTGCCTGCCGCTCCACGCTCAAAGGGGGGTTCGGTCTCCTGGCCCCCGAGACCACAGTTCTGGGGGCTGGGCAACGGGCACAGCTGGAAAGGCTTGGAGGTGAGGGTCCGGATGGCCGTGTACTGGATGGCGATGGAGGCCAAGGCCAGTAGAATCACTGCCTTCCAGGAACATTGCATGGCGGAACCACTTCATTTAGACACAGCGGTCAATGCCAGTTCCTCCCTGTGAACAAATAGTATATTTTTATTCTTCGAAATAAGTGTAGTTGTTATTTTATCAGGGTCCTACAGTTCTGTGAATATCTTTCTATATTTTTCTACCCAGACAGTACGACTTCCTGCCCTAAAGTGACGATTGATATCACCTATTTGACACTCCTATTAGACACAGTGTGGTGGAGAGAGGAGAAGGTTACAATAAAATCTCATTTGAATATGCCAATTAACATTGGGACCACTTGTATTGTGATTGATTTTTAGAATTGAGGCTGAGTCACCAGTGGGTTGAATTTGAAGGCTATCATTTATTTATGATTCTTTGGGACAAAAGATTTTCATTCACTTTAGCACCTCCGTTGAAGGCCGGGTTTGAAAGATTTACTATATGCTGAATAAGAAAAAGGAACGAGAGCAGCCCTTAATAAAGATTGCTGCTCGCCACGAGTCAGAGTCCCGTGACTTAATGGTTTAATTTGTCTCCCGTTGCTCCTTCATTTGCTACAGCCTAATTTTTGAAAATGAAAATAGATAAAGAGGAGAGTTCTGAGCTCTAACTTTTGGTTCCTATTCAATCAGCTGATACTGACTGCCGAAAGCATGTACAGGAGTCTGAGAGAATAAACTGGCTCTATACAGTAACTAAAAATAGAAAGGAAGATTGTTTTTTTGCACCAATGTTTTAAAAATAGCTTTTCTGTGAATACTAATTCCGGTACTCTGGTTGTGTGTCTGCAGCATGCTTTATGGGTACAAAATGTATCAACGCTATCCATAAAATCATTATTCTGGACCCAGAATACTTCAAGTCGAAATACTACAGACTATACTGCAGTGAAACCCCATACATCCACCCTGGCTCTCTGTCTTCTCCATCATGTCTGCATCTAATTCAAGGACCTTGTTTGGCCTGATTGGAGAGTCTGAGCATTGTGCTGGATTCCACTTGTTCATCAGGGGAAACAAAAGGCCGGGCCAAGAAAAAAAAAGGTAAACAATACTTTAAAGCTTTACTGCCAATGTCATGTGAAGGGGAAATGATGCTGCAAGTTAAAACATTAGATATAAAACCTGTTTCAGTGAGATTTGTTTGTGAAAGAATAACACATCAGCATCACATACCGGGGACTTGATGCAGGGAGCTTTGAAAGTCTCACCATCTTCATTTCAGAAGCCATGCAGGAGACCTGTAAGGTCCAAAAAAAAAAGAAAGAAATGATGCATTAGAGGGTATTTCTTCTGATTCCAAAGCAGCATGGATGAAAGCTATACTGTAAAAAAAGAATAACACCTGAGGAGATAAATAATAAAAACCCAGACTTGTTTAGTGAAAGCAGATATAAAATCCATTCTCCTCCCACTCTGTGTGTGTGGAGGAGCTGATGGGGTTGACGGTTTTGTTTTATAACACAAAATACAGTCAGCAACTCTGACGACTTATGTTTACAGAGAGCGTCAATGCTTTCTGCCCATACACATTTTGAAATGGAAATAAAAAAAAATAATAAAAATAAAAAGCCCACCACTATGCTGCAGCGGGGGACAGCTCAGGCTTCAGATGATTTTTTTTTTTTTCCGCGATGCAGACATCCTCAACCAAAACGCAACACAGAGCAAATGAACGCATCTCACCCCAGTGTTTCAAAAATAAAACCTAAAACCCTTACAACAAAACCTGATGAAGCACACAGTGAAATGATGGAGCACTAACTCCCTTTATACCTTGTTGGTAGTTGTAGTATTCTCATGGTGCGCCGCACGTCCACGAATCACTGCTGCTTTTTCCTTTAGTCCTCAAACGCTCCCCACCTCTCTGGATGAGGAGAATAAATGCGCCTGGCGGAGCCGTATTTCCCATCTAACGAGCCGGTTTAAGTTGAACGGTGGGAAGAAAAATAAAAATAAATAAAAATTGAGATACAAAAATAAATAAATGATAAATAATAATGGTGGGTGGGTGGGGGGGGAAACGCTGGAGCGGTTGCGTTATTGAGAGAGGCAAATAAAAAAAAGCGACAGCAGGGCTCCCCCCTTAAATGATGCGCAGAGGCTGAGAGTGTGTGAGGTAGCTACACAAGGACCGACTGTCTGGACCACCCCAAACCCCTCCCCCTTTCCACCTGCTCTCTCTCTCTCTCTCTCTCTCTCTCTCTCTCTCTCTCTCTCTCACACACACACACACACACACACACACACACACACACACACACACACACACACACACCATCCTCCTCAGTCTCTTGCCTGCCACATCACACACTCACAGACCCCCCCCCCTCCACCACCCCTCTCCTCATCACATACGCAGGCGAATCAGCTCTTTTCACCCAGCCAATGTGGGAACTGGTTCACAGTGAGTCCATCAACCCTTTTTTTTTTTTTTTCCCCCAGTTTTAATTATATGCAAATGTTTGATTGTTTTGCATGAAACCAGTTCAACTTTTTTTTTAATTATTGTTATTACAGCATATCCTGCAGGTTATTTGAGATGACTTATCTCACATGTTATCCACACCACACCTGTCAGATTTTAACAGTGTGCAGGTTTTTGTGGGATTTTTTTTTTATTTTTTTATTGTTATTACAGCATATCCTGCAGGTTATTTGAGATGACTTATCTCACATGTTATCCACACCTGTCAGATTTTAACAGTGTGCAGGTTTTTGTGGGATTTATTATTTTTTTTCATTTTTTTTTTATGGCAGAACGTTTTTTTCTCCCTCCTGCCTTTTTTGACATGAACTCGTCACATCAGCAGCACCGCCTCGGGGCTCTGTGATTCTGCAAAGCCCTGGCTAACCGATACAGGAGTGGGTGGGCAGATAATGAACAGGATAGCTAAAGTGTGAAGAGTGCACGCTGTCTGAAGCGAGCGCTGAAAATCAAGACACATAATCAAAAAAAGGAATTTAGAGAATGGGTGAGGAAGAGGAGAGGGATGCGCAAGGAAGTAACCGACAATCAGGTCTATAACTGTATGACACGTATGCAGGGCACATGTTTTAACTCATTAGAACGAGTTCAGGTAAGGCTGCAGTCAGACCATGCCACCCCTGTTTGACATTCTAAGATAAGTTAATGTTTGGTACCACTTTCCTATAAGGAACCTTTAATAAATTACTTATGAATAGCAAGTGGTTGTATTAAAAGTTAATAAGTGTATTAATGTTTTATAGATGGGCCAATAATAAGAACAAACTTAGGTTTACAAGGTTGTAAAAAGTCTCTGGCGAGTGTTTATCCTCCAGCAAGAGACTCGCTTTGTGCTTTAGTTCATTAGATCATCAGGTAGATCACTCCAATGGGTCGTTTGTCCAACGAACTTCTTGATTCTAAGCTTTTTAGAGCATGTGGATCCAAATTGATTCATTAAAAACGTATAAACATTAAAGCTGCAATTAAAGATGTGACGGATTGTTGCAAAAAACCCACAACATGTTAATATGACTTAAAAACATTTAGGCCAACAATTAGACGACTCATTTGAAAAGTGAGGAAAAGTGAGTGAGGGAGCGCCTTGGCAGCAAAGGTAAACCAATCCTGACTATGATGGTTTTCATAAACCATAATAAGGAGTTTTTGTTTGAATTCACAATGTTAACCAAGTGTATTGCGACTGTAGGGGAGAGCAAGCCAAGGGTCCATCAATTCCTGAAAAGTTGGGTGGAGAGCTGCAACATCATGGGTTCGATTCCAGCCTCAAGCTCCCATTTTATCCTCACTTGCGACCCCAAGTTAAAGTCCCTCGCTTGGGGTGGTGACTAACTCCCGACGTGGAGGCCACAATCCACCGTTTTCCTGCTGGAAACCATTGCTTCGACAACTGCTCAACACTCAGCTGCAAAGGCCAATAATGAAATATTTATTGTCAGTGTTGAGTGACAAGCATCTCTCAAATGTCAACATCTCTGTTAAAGACATTATTTTCAAACCTACTTGGCGTTGGAGGTTTTTAGGATTTCAATAACCAAATTGGCCACAGAATGAGAAATTGGCCATTAAATGAAATTGCCATGCTATTATTTAACTAATTCATACTTCATAATAGTGAAATATGTTCAAATGATGAAAGAGGGTTTTGAATGGATCTTTTTTCTAACCGTGCCTTTTTTTTCTCTTTGCGGTTATATATTCATTCCTCGACAACAAAGTTTCTCTTTTTCGCTCAATAAATTCTCAAGAGGATGATTTCCAGATTAATATCTCCCATTGAAAAGAGATGTTAAAAAATGTAGTCCAGGTATGGGGAGTCAGGGGAACTGGACCATTTTGAGGAACTTATGAGTCCAGCAGACAGCCTATCATGATGCAGGCGAGAGGGGAATTGGTTCCCCATTTCGCTGGCAGAGGTCGGCGAGGTAGTTAAAACGCTCTGAAGTGGCAGAGTGCCAGAGATGGCGAGATTTACCGAGATGCTGAAGGCTCTGGATGTTGACGGGCTGTCGCCGCTGACGCGTCACCAATTCCATTTCACACGGATGTCAAATAGGCTCGCGATGCCAACCTGAATTTTTAGCAATCTCAGTTTAAACGGCAATATTTCAGAAGAACTGACTGAGCCTGGACACAGCAAGCTGGGACGATCAATAAACGACGGTGAGTGGTTTAGAGATGATGGCCTGACTCTTGAGCCCTCTCAACAACTGTTTAAACTAGTTGTTGAAGATATTACATAAAATATAACTGTGCACTGTCATTGGAGAGGAGCAGTGGCTGTTTTTTAAACCATATTTTAAGGCAAACAGTTATGTGGCGGTCATATTAAACTTGACTTGAAGTGGTGTGGTAAATATTTAGACCCTTTTTACAAAAAAAACAATACCAAAGTGAAAACTTTCAATTAAAACTCTGCATTAGCAAAATGCATTTAGTGTCCTCAGTGTCCAGTGAACACCATGTATCACCAAGTTTAATTATTTAGGATTTTTAAACAAATAAAAAGATTAGATATTCATAAAAACAATATTCCATTTCTTGAGCTAAATGATCCATATAAAATCTGAAAAATGCATTTTGGAGGAAGTGTGGAATGGCTACTTTCATATCTTTATTATATTTGTGGATTTTAATTACAAATGTTATTATTTAACCTGTATTTAAGGAAATAAATCCATTGAGAGGAAGCTCTCGTTTACAAGGACCCCCTGATTACAGTACCTATAATACAGTAGAAGCTACACTACGCTATGCATCAATGAATTATACAAACAACAACTACAAACAAAGAAACAGGCCAAGGACAACAACATAAAACAGGCCAAGGTAACATGTAACCATTATTTTAATTAAGTTGGTCAAGGTGGAGGAAGTGTAAACCACTTTTAATACCATTGGTTTATTTTAAGAATCATTATGTTTTCTATGTAAAACCTTAATACAAAAATAAATATGAAGTAACTACAACTCTTAGATGAAGTGGAGTAGAGGATTAGAGTAACATAACATGGAAAACTCAAGTAACTTGAATACATATATTTAGTTACTTTTCACCACCGGCAATTATCACTTCTTTAATCTGACGGTTTCCAACTCTATTCCCTGGATAATACACACTATTCATTTGACATCAAATGCACTATCAAAGGCAAACATCTTCCCCAGCAGGTCTCTCTCCACATTTCTCTTTGTGCATCTTCACAGTCACATTTATTCGCCCTCTCCTGCACGCTCCGAGAAGTTGCTTGGGTATTGTCTTAACCCCTACAGCAGTGCCGGAGGGGAGAGCCAGCGAAGAAGCATCCATACAGCTCTGATTCCACGGCTGTCCCCCGAACGTCCATGTCAACCAACCCAGCTTGCGGAAAAGCCTTGTCAAGGGACGCACTCCCACATTGACACCGGGCATCTGCTGCAGAGCGATAGCCTTTCAGCGCATTATCACGCAAGGGTATTCTTCTCGAGCATGCTATAAAAGGATTTGTAATAGATTCATAACATGCCAGGGCTAAATAATGTGTGTGAAGTGAAGGGGGGGGGCTTTGTTCTTCTTCTCTCTCTCTCTCCCTCTCTCTTCATCATCCTTTCGCCAGTATGCACACGGTGACAGAAGCTGTTTTCTTTTTTTTTGTGTCTGCCGTTTTTTTTCATTTACAACTTGGAACTCTGTGCGCACAAAGATTTCAAGGGATTGTCTTGTTCTCATTTACAAAACAGGATGAGGCAGAACAGAGAGCATCTCCAAGTGCGCTGCTGGGATCGCTATTGTATATGACAACCATTTTTGATTCAATATAACGCTCTTTATTGTGTACTGTGGTGCATAAATGCAAAGAGAAGAACCTCTAATCACAAATTTTGCAAATAAATGTGTTTTGTATAATAAAGTCAAATGCCATCAGTTATATATTTTCATGTTGTCCATTGGACTGCATCTAATGGCCTACAAACATTTCTTATACACATCATCTATTTTATATTTATCTGAATATCTGTCTGAATGAATTAAGTTGAATACCATTTCACGTCAAGTGCAAACATAAGTGATAGCTTCAGAAACCTTCCCACAAAATGATTCTTAAAGGGGACATATGATGCTTATTTTCAGGTTCTTTCGGATTTTGGGTTTCTACCTCAACCTGTTTACATACTTTAATGTTCAAAAAACATAATTTTTCTCAATCTCTCTGTCTGAACATCCTGTATTCACACTCTGTCTTTAAGTCTCCCTCCCCCAAAGAAACCCAGTCTACTCTGACTGGCTTGCGAGAAAAATATGGCGTAACAATAAAACTGTCTCAGTTTTTATATTTCACACTTTGTGGTTTGGTAGTCTTTCATGATACGCCCCCCTTTAAAAATCAAACTTTAAAACCATATTTTGTGCAGTATGATTGCAATGATTAAAGTCATTTTAAATTATTAAAGTTGAGCACTCAGTTGGCATAGTAACACACTCTCTAAAAAGGCACATGAGACACAACCTTTATATATCCAGAGACCGTTTGGAGTCAAAAACTTAATGATTAACTGTTTGGTATCTATCTAAACTATGTACGAGGTTAGGTTTGCCAGGTCATAGGGGTTTTCTCTGATGGCGTTAAGACCTCCGCTGCCCCGTCCTTCCAAATCATCCAAAGCATTTGCATCTACCTCAATTTAATTAACTACCCAGTGGAGAAGTAACAGTACGATCCTGAGCCTCGGCCGACCGTGACCGCGGCTTTATGGGGCGTGGAAATTACTCTCCAATTTGAATCGACCCAATCAATGATATCGTAGCAGAAAGCAGAGTATTGATTTGTTAAAAAGCCGTTAAATCATTCTCATCTTCTCTTCTCAAGTGTTGAGGGAGAACAGAAAGCAAGTCGAGCAAGGGCATGTGAGCTTTAAGTGCCCACCTTCCAGCTCTCTGTGAGTAGAGCACAATCAACACTCCATTTCTGTGCACAACTCAACTTTGTAAGCACACCATTTTTTTCACACCATTTTTTTTTCCCGGACCTCTGAATTCTCAGTCCGTGTCCGCCATCAGCATTTTTGCTGTACCTGCGTTCACCAAGCGTACTGCCTAAACATAAAAAAACTGAGACGCTATAGATTTATAGCTTGTCGTGTGATGATGTAATGACATCTAATTCTAAGGTGCAAAGGATCATGATTAGTTTATCAAAGGTTTCTCATTCAGATCTTGGATTCAAATGGCCTCCACAGAAGAATGGCTGCCTAATTGATAGTGTTTGTTTCATTCTATCAAACATAGCCTTGCTAATTCAATTTAGATTTTTTCAAAATGTTTTTTTTGTTGTTTTTTTAAGTGTCTAATTTGCAAATACCATCGTCTCCGAAAGACCAGTACTTTAGGCTCTTAGGATGTTCGTCTTCTTACACAGCATAGCACATTGCCAGTTATCCAGAGGTTGTCGTGCTACTTTATTCTGTTCAGTTGAAGAGTGTAGGTTTTGAGCTCCTGTTTGATATTCAACACAAACAAGAACTGCCCAATCTACATCCTCTACACTGAATATGTAAGTGACCTGAAAAGGCTCCCGTCTCGTCAGATTCTCCAGCAGCGACGGTTCAGCTGTGTGCTCTCCAGACTGTTTGAAATTCCAACTAGACGTTGGTCCCTCAGGATGAGCTTTATGCAGTGTGTAAACCCAAAGCGCTTCAGCTGTCATTCTGCTGCACTAGCTGCTTTGTCAAAGGTCTCCTTAATCAAATATAAAAACTATATATCCCATCTCCTCATGAATACGTACGTATGGGGTATTTTGATAAACAACATCATGGCCTTGGCAAAATAATACAATGACATTTAAAACATACACACGGTGGTTGCACACATGAGGAAACACATGAACCACATTCGACTGCATACAATCTTAATCTTAAGCCAGTTTGTCACTGGAGCCCATTGGGAAATCAGTTTCAATCTATTTCAGGTGGTTATTCAAATAACAGTAATCATAACAAATTATGCTTTTGAGACTGTTTGTGTTTGTAAAGTGTGAAGTGTAATTAAAATATGAACATTGAGGTCCAGCTAATTTTTTCTGTTGTGGCAGTGCAGTCAGTGATTTTCATGTTTAATAACTGAGGTTTTTTTTGCAAGCCCGGGTGCCATTATTCACCTCTCCATCATATAAGGGGTTGTCAGTCATTTTTTAAAATAGTCAATTCAATGAATTTCTGCAAAGTCGAAAACACAAGAGCATCACAGGATGTAATAACGTCTTGTGTACGTGTACGAGCAATAATCTTTATGGGGGCTGAATCAAATCTAGTACCTACAAAAAAGTTAAACCATTATATTTTAGGATTAAGCCTTGGTTTTTAGGGCTAGGGTTCAAATATTTAGGTTAAGGATGTGGATACAGCCATAATGCAGACAGAAAAGAACGAATAAAATTGGTGCAATAAGTGCAGTCACTGGAACATTTGTTGTATGACAAGCCCTCTTACTATTTAGCATCTCAGTAGAACATTTGCGTTGGTGTTGCAGTTGAAGGGATTAAAGCAAATATTGGGATCATCGTGGCCTCCCATGATTTACTGCATCAAGCTATGGAAACATCTGGAACAATCAACAGGACATCTGGCATGAGAGACCCATCGCACCACCAAACTAAGCAGTAAAATTTAGCAAAATCTAAAACATTTTTTAGAACTGTTGTTTTAGTCATATATACTTTCACACAACTTGAATATAACGGAGCAAAAGAGCGACTTTTTTGCCGAACTAAACTTTATAACTAATTTCAACCTTGACAAAGGCACTAGATCCACTCCTTCCGTGACAACAGAAGCCAGAGACATTACATTTGCATTTTCGTGTTGTTAATTTGCAATGCCCCTTGTGAGTAAAGGCCTTTAGAGAGTGTAACTAGGGAGAGAAGACATCACTGTAGAGACCAGGCATACACTAATAAAGATCCATTCAAACCTGCTGACAATCCAGAAACAACTCAAAGTGATCAGTGCACATGTTTCTGTGACTGTATCAAAAGCATGGCCAATTGCCACTATATTCATTTTGGAGGTCGGAAATCCTGCACATTTTCATTACAACTCAGTTAACATATTCAAATATCCTCTACAGTGTCACACTGCCAATCATTTAAGCCACTCCTAAAGTTGGAATTACTATAGCTAAGTCTCCATTAGCCCCTCTGCATCCTTTACCAGTACCGGAGACCTCCACCTCCTGTAACCAGCTGAAACACACTGTAATAATGTTAATGCAATACAAACTGCTCTGCCAACAGCAGATTAACTGGAGCTGCAGATGAGGCTGGCACATCTTTATCCTTATCCTGTGCCCTTAATCATTTGGTGGGCTGAACACTGGATACTTGGCTGGCTGGTGCACTACAGCTGTTGGCTGGGTGGTTAGCTGACAGTAGTTGGAGCACACAATAAACTGGGTTAGTACTAAATCCTTTAAAATAAGTACTGCAGTGGGTTAATGTGAAATAAAAATCTCACAATTCCCAAAACACATTCCAACATTTTACCCACCATGACATACTCTTAACTGATACTGCATTAACAATGCAACTAGTAAGGTGAACTAGCAGAACGCACATTTCTGCCAAGTCAGCGGCTGAGAGGTACTCAGCTGTGTGTGTACTGTTAGCTCTGTTAGCTGTTAGCTGATAGCCAAACACAGCCTCAAAAACAATAAATGTAAGCAAACTGTTTTCCTCCACCTTCTCTCTGGGTGCAGAGCAGCGTCTGAGAGGTGGTGATGCACTCAGCTGTGTTATCACTTGAGGCCCCTAACGGCTGCAGGCTGGTTTAGAATAGTGAGTGAGGAGTCAGCAGGCAGTCAATGGCAGTATAACAGGCAATGAAAGGTGTTTTGAGAAAGTATGAATCACAGCAACCACGAGAGGCCCTTGAGCATGCAGACATAAATGAGCACCCAAAATATTATGCAGTTCGCTGCAGCGGTATGCAAGACTTGCCATGGAGAGAAACAGTAATGCTCAGTCACGCATGCATGCACTGAGACAACTGATTTCATGATTCTCGTGGCAGAGATAATAATTCAAAGAATCGAGTGACTGTTGTGTTTGCTTTGCTAAAGAAGCATGTATGGTTGCCAAACTTTGTAAGTCTCTGCAAATGTGATGGTTCTGTGCCATTGAAATTTCAGCAATCAATATAAAAGGGCAAAATAAGCTTGCAAATTTAGCATTAAAAGTTGTTCTGTGATGCACATCATGTTGGCAGAAAAATAAACACACAACAGTTATGTCTGGGAATAACTTGAAATTCTTGAAAATATTTGTATTCTGACAAAGACTCACCCATCTGTGTGTTAAGAATGGAGCAATAAGCATTAAATGCTCCTTTGCCCAATTCAATACATTAAGTGCACCCCTAATTGTGCTGCAAAGCACCTTTTTAAATAAGGTAATATGCATAAGTTTGGCACAAAATTGGCCCCATTCTATGCAAATAAGCCTCATTGCCAAAACAGTCCAATTCACAAAGATCAGCGCTAAAAGCCACATGCAGTTAAATGAAATTATTAGCATCTTTAGAGTGTTGATGGTCACTTAAGCACATAATAAGTGGTGTCAGAGTTTCCAGTGATCATGGCAGCAGTGATTGTAGCCAAATGAAGGCATCGTCAAGATCCACTATTTTGGGATAGTTGGGTGATGAAAAGTAAATAAATAAAGCTCCACCACATGTCATTTTTTAAAATACATGAGGAAAAAAAAAGAATAAACAAATGGCTAATTTAGGCTAATTTGCAATCCATTGTTTTGTTAATTCTTGATCTTGCTTGATCTGATGCAATGGCAGTAGTTCATGTTAGCTAATGTTGGAAGGCTTTACATATATATTGCTGTGTAACTGCCATTCAATGTTTTTTTACATAGCATTAACCTGTAATTACCTCTTATAGCCTTAGTGGCTGCTGTTCAGCAGCATAGGCTTAATTTAAACATGAATACCAACCCGTTTTCGTTCTAAGGGCGTCAAATACCGGCACTTTCCCACACCCCCTTGCATCTGATACCGACTCACAAAGCACTCATCAGGGCCTGTATTAGACACACTAGGCTTTCAATAGACTAAAATATAAACCCATTTGCTTAGACGCTCACAGGAAATGCTCCAGGAGTGTAATTACGTAGTATAAAGATCACAAACCCACTTCCAATAAAAACCAGTTGGACGTGCCTGGAAAACCTCTAAAGGGAGGTGTCCAGGGGGCATCCTGATCAGATGCCCGAACCACCTCAGCTGGCCCCTTTCGACGCGAAGGAGCAGCGGCTCTACTCCGAGCTCCCTCCGGATGTCTGAGCTCCTCACCCTATCTCTAAGGCCGAGCCCAGCCACCCTACAAAGGAAGCTCATTTCGGCCGCTTGTATTCGCGATCTCATTCTTTCGGTCACTACCCAAAGCTCATGACCATAGGTGAGGGTTGGAACGTAGATGGACTGGTAAATCGAGAGCTTTGCCTTACGGCTCAGCTCCTTCTTCACCAAAACGGTCCGGTACAACGCCCGCATCACTGCTGACTGTGATTCTGAGGTCCCCAAACCGGAAACTCTCCTCCCCCCAGCTGCGCCTTGAAATCCTGTCCATGAAAATCACAAACAGGATTGGTGACAATGGGCAGCCCTGGTGTAGGCCAATACGCACTGGGAACAAGCTCGACTTTGTGGCGAGTATCCGGACACAGCTCTCACTTTGGTCATACAAGGACCGAATGGCTCGTAGTAACGAGCCAGGTACCCCATATTCCCGCAGTACCCCCCACAGGACTCCCCGAGGGACACGGTCGAAGGCCTTCTCCAAGTCCACAAAACACATGTAGACTGGATGAGCAAACTCCCATGCCCCCTCCAACAGACCTGCAAGGGTAAAGAGTTGGTCCGCTGTTCCACGGCCAGGACGGAATCCGCATTGCTCCTCCTGAATCCAAGGTTCGACAATCGGACGGAGCCTCCTTTCCAGCACCCTGAAGTAAACTTTCCCGGGGAGGCTGAGCAGTGTGATGCCCCTATAATTGGAGCACACTCTCCGGTCCCCCTTTTTGAAAATGGGAACCACCACCCCGGTTTGCCACTCCACAGGCACTGTACCCGACTTCCATGCGACAGTGAAGAGATGTGTCAACCAAGACAGCCGAACAATGTCCAGAGCCTTTAGCACCTCTGGTCGAATCTCATCCACTCCTGGCGCTTTGCCACTGAAGAGCTTTTTAACTACCTCAACGACCTCCGCCAGGCATATGGACGAGTCTTCCCCAGAGTCTTCAGACTCTGCCTCTTCCACAGAGGACGTGTTGGTCGGGTTCAGGAGTTCCTCAAAGTGTTCTTTCCACCGCTTGACAATATCCCCAGTCCGGGTCTGCAGTTCTCCCCCCTGCTGAGCACAGCCTGAGAGAAGCCCTGCTTCCCCTTTCTGAGTCGTCTCACGGTTTGCCAGAACTTCCCTGAGGCCTCGCCGAACTCCTCCCACACCTGGGTTTTTGCCTCAGCAACTGCCGCAGCTGCAGCCCTTCTGGCCAACCGGTACCTGCCTGCTGATTCAGGAGTCCCCTGGGCCAGCCAAGCCCGAAAGGCCTCCTTCTTCAGCTTGACGGCCTCCTTCCACCAGCGGGTTCTCGGATTGCCGCCACGACAGGCACCGATCGCCTTCCGGCCACAACTTCTAGCAGCAGCTTCCACAATGGAGGATTTGAACATGGCCCACTCGGATTCCATGTCCCCAGCCTCCCCCGGGATGTACGAGAAATTATTCCAGAGGTGGGAGTTGAAGACCTTGCAGATAGGATCCTCAGCCAGACGTTCCCAGTTCACCCTCACTACACGTTTGGGTTTACTGGGTCTGTCCGGCAGCCTCCCCCGCCACCTGATCCAACTCACCACCAGGTGGTGATCAGTTGACAGCTCTGCTCCTCTCTTCACCCGAGTGTCCAAGACATACAGCCGCAGGTCTGATGACACAACTACAAAGTCGATCATAGACCTTTGGCCTAGGGTGTTCTGGTACCAAGTACACTTATGAACCTCCCTATGCTCAAACATGGTGTTTGTTATGGACAGTCCATGACTAGCACAGAAGTCCAACAACAAAGCACCACTCGGGTTCAGATCGGGCAGGCCGTTCCTCCCAATCACACCCCTCCAGGTTTCTCCGTCGTTACCCACGTGAGCGTTGAAGTCTCCCAGAAGAACTATGGAGTCCCCAGTCGGCGCCCTTTCCAGAACACCACCCAAGGACTCCAAGAAGGCCGCGTACTCCGAACTGCCGTTTGGTGCAGAGGCACAAATGACAGTCAGAGACTTCCCCCCTGCGATTCCCAGTGGCAGGGAGGCGACCCTCTCGTTCTCCGGGGAGAACTCCAGAACAGCGGCGCTCAGCCGGGGCTTGTGAGTATCCCCACACCCCGCCCGGCGCCTCTCACCCTGGGCAACTCCGGAAAAGGAAAAAGTCCAGCCCCTCTCCAGGAGTTTGGTTCCAGAACCAGTGCCATGCGTGGAGGTGAGCCCAACTATATCTAATTGGTACCGCTCCAACTCCCGCACTAACTCCGGTTCCTTCCCCGCCAGAGAGGTGACATTCCACGTCCCTAGAGCTAGTCTGTAATGCCCATGTGCCAAGGCCCGGCCACCAGACGCTCGCCGGCGAGCTCCCCTCCCAGGTCTGGCTCCAGGAGGGTGCCCCGGTTTCCCTTTTCCGGGCGAGGTGCCACAACCTTGCATCGTCCGATTCATTGAGGTTTTGTGAATCGCTCTTAGTCTGACCCCTCCCCCGAGACCACTTTGCCTTGGGAGACCCTACCAGGAGCTATTGCCCCCGACAACACAGCTCTCAGGATCACTGGGGCACACAAACCCCTCCACCACGATAAGGTGGCGATTCGTTGGAGGAGATCACCCTCATTCATTCACGTTCTCAACTATTACTTGAAAAGTCCTTTAACTGTAAAATAAGTTCCCAATAGATAATTATATAATTCATTATCATAACTGTTAGCTTGCACACCCCTTCAGGAGCAGTTTGGGCTGGTTCAAAGATACTTCAACAATCCCCAATTGTGTTACCGAAAGGTTGTGATCCTCATTCAGAGAATTAAACATATATACATTTTTCTAGAATCATTTTAGAGTGCCTGAATTTTTCTCACTGTGACTTGCAAGGGCAACTTATCCACTCTGTCATGGACCCACTGTACCTCCATGAATGGTTCTGCTCCTCTGACTGGCATGTAATGTGCTTGTGGGATAACTCATTTATGTGTGACAGACATCCTAAATGCTAGATTAGAGAAGCGTCCCTTATCTAACAGAACTGAAATGGAACGAAAAGCCTTCCAGTTAAATCATTTTGTCCCTGCAGGATACCCATCAAACCCTGTTATTTTTTTATCGTATGTACTGACAGACTAGGAGATTATGTGTAATTATGGAGATAAGAGAAATTAAAGGGCCCTGTTCTTATTGACCTGTCTAATGCAGCGGACTGAAATCCGGGTCCCTGAAAGCCTGTTTGCGAGTCGCAAATGTGCATTATCGTGACGTTCTATGAGAGATGCTTTAAATCAGCAGTTTTTTGGTTTTTTTTATCTGGCACTGACTCTCTGTAAATGAAACAAAAACAGGCAAAGCAACTCATTTGGAACATGAAATAGAATGCATGAAAGCTGGGATGGCAGTTATATAAAATGAACATTCTTTCAATTTATGGATAAATAGCAATATATTTTCCTCCAAATAGTCTGTGTAGTAAACTGCATGTCTCTAATTTGACTGGCCATTCAAGCAAAAAGGGCTTATGAAAAAAATAGTATGGTAAGGGCACTATGACATATCATTATGGTTTTGTTATTTTCTTGATAAAGTGTAGGTATAGTATATATTTATTTATGTCAGCAATAATTTCAGCCGCTATATACTGTATATGGAGACTTTGTATTTTACAGAAAGTATAAGTAAAAGCACTGCACATTTGCAGGATAGGTCATTTATTATGCATACTTTGCTCCCAAGTGTTCACATAAGGCATTATTTTATCTTACAGCCCAGATAAAAGCCCTATAAAGAATTTGTATATTTTATCCTTCATCCTGTTCCAGCTCATGATGAAGGCCCGTTCTTTTCTTTTTTTTTCTAAACCAATTGTCAGTAGGATGAAAACAATTGTCAGTAGGATCATCTCATGCTATTGTCAGAGCTGACCCACATTTTTCTTTGTTGCCATGGTAATCAATGCCAAAAACCTGAATGTTTGAATATTCTCGCTGGGTTCCTCAGGAAAGGGGGGAATGATGAAAACACATGCTGCTGTTCAACATTAAACAGTTTACATAGTTTTGCATTACAGAATGGCCTCAGTTGATTTTTTGCAGGGTTGCAAGTTGCAAGTTAAGGTCACATGTCAAAGTTTTTATCACCCAATTCCTTTTTTAATTTGAATAAATATCTCTATATTTTTCAACAGTCTCGTCTTATTGACATCAGTCATAATAAACATGGCACAGTGCTGTCAGTTGATGAAAATCCATGAGTCCATCTGCTTTTGATTCATGACATCTCAATCTATCGCAGGTGTATCTCATCAGGCCTGATTGAGGGACAACCAATAAAGAGGGTGCAGGAAACCCAGCTCAATTTCTCATTCCACCTGCCACCCTCGGTAGCAGCACTAGTTTGTGTTAGGACATGGTTCAGATATTTAAATTTCTATTAGTTCATTAAGTTTTTGATGATTGGTCTGATAATAATGTTTAGGTAAATGTTGGTCCAGGTTAGACGGGAGAGCCCAGATCCTACAACCCATTGTTGGTTAGTCTATGTGTTTTCCATCTGTTCATTAAGGCCGGCCCCCTCAGTCTTCTGTTGGTTTGGTTGTTTTGTTTGGTTGCTATTTATTTATTATATCAATAAATTGAACGCCATTTTCTGCTACTCCTTGATTATGTTGGACCTCTTTGGCAAAGAGCCTCTCTGGGGGGTCGCAACAATCACTTCACTGAATGAAGTAGCATTTTTTTCGCATCCATGCTCAAGCACCAACAACCCATGACCAACTATTCTCAGATCTCTGAACTCATTTAACATGTCATTGAGGAACAATAATCTACATTTTGGGGTGAATCTTACCTCAAAATTGTGGTTCTATGACCCAAATGTGGCAGGAAACATAATGGGGGCCAACTCAGTTAGTGAGAATCTTGTTAAGTGTAATTAAATTGGACTGTTTTAATAAAAAAAAATACATGAAACCTTAAGGACGATGAGTCCTGCTATGTGATTGTATATCAATCCTTGAGTGCGTGCGTAATGTCTCTTGTGAGGTTGAACAAGTTAAGTTATTTACAAACTCCTTTTTTATATTTTTTCTCAGCAGCAATGACACTAATTGGTTGTGTCCTTGTCACGCGTCTCCTTGGATGGATGAACGAGCCCAGAATGGCTTTAAAGTGTTCAGTCTAATTCTTTAAGTGACAGTCTAGAGTGTCACTTAAAGACTAATAGTTCAAATTCAGAGAGGGGTGGTTGTCCTGCCTTTATATCTTCATTTATAACTTTTAACTGATGTTAGAAGCTCATGTCCTTGAACAATGTGGACTAAATGCTAATACCTGAAGTTGAAAAACTGTTTTTCAGGATATTCATACAAATCTTGCTAAATTGGGTGTTTTCTTTCCTTCAATGGAAATCCATTGCTGCTACTAGCAAGTTAAGAGTGTTTTGTGCTGGTCACTACCTGACCCAGATATGTCACCAGAAATTCCTTCACAAGTTCATGGATGTTAACACAGTTGGACAACTTGTCCACATAACACTTAATATGCTTGTTTGATAGAGGGTTCCAAATGAAAGGTGTAAATTTGGTTAAGCGGTTGTTATCCTACATTTAAAATGGTGTGAAATGATTCATTTTTCACTGATCTTGTGGTAGTCTTAAAAAAGTAATTTTCACTTTTTTTTTTCAAGCCACTCTCAAATCTCCCCCCTGAAGTGACTGGAATAAAGAAATCTAACTTGCATTAGTCATTTCTGCCATTGTGAGCTTTTCAATTTACTGTCAGCTTCGACTGCAGCATCAACACAGCTTAGTGCGCATGAAGAAAAGGCATAAATCTGAACCTCAATCAAGGATAGCTTTTTTAACAGCAAAATCATCTAAACTCTTTTTTTTATCTAAAAAACAAAGGCACAATCCTGGCCCAAGATAGCTGATTTCCACCCTTGACTGGATTGGCTGTCGGGTTATCTGTAAGCTTGGGTGAATCAAAGTCTAAACACAGGATGGGCAGAACCAACAGGGATGCAATCAAAGGCGATTTGTATCAGCCGCAACCAGGGTTGAGAGGTCTGATCAGGTGTCTGATAGCTGCCACCAGTGTTGTGTTCCTCTCTGTTTCACACAAATATGTGACAGCCCACCCTCCCTGAAACCCCTTTTATTGAAAAGCAGGAATGGGGAATGAAAAGGAATGAGGTCGAGGAGGGGGGGGTTAAGAGTAGTGAGGGGTTGTGGGGAGAAATAAACCCAAGATGCAGACGGCTTTTCACCCAATCCTTGCCCAGAGCAAGGTCCCCTTTCACCCAACAACCTCCCTCTGTAAAGCTTCCAGCCCTCCCTTCCCCCTATGCCCATCCCCATTTGCTGTCCTTAACCCCTCCTTCCCCTGGGGAAACTATTCAGCTTTGCATGAATACAAGGATGTGCCGGGGTGGCCACTCAAAGTATATCATTTACATGTGTAGGGAGCAACCATCCAAAAGATGCAGCCTATAGGGCCCTCATGTTTCCTTTTACTGCTTGGTTCAATGTCAGGGTTTTCAGTGCGGCTGTCCCATCTTTCATGCCTCATTGGAGCCTTGCACTCACTGAAAGGAGGTATTTCATGCTGAAAGGAGATCCTTGGGCATCTGTTTATATGAATGATCCATGTGTGTTTAGGGTAGTCGGTGATAAAAGAAGGGTGCGTTTGAATGCCTGCCCAATAAAGGGCTTGGATGGTGAAATAAAATGGGTGTTTGGACATCATTTTCTACTTGTTTTCCAAATGTCAAGGTACAGGATGATGGAAACATTATACTGCCTTTCATGTGTAATATTCTTCTATTTCTTTTCCAACAGATTTTACATTGCAGAAGTTATTTTATTATTCATAGACCTGGTTGGAAATGGCCCAGAAGAGACTGGAATGCTAACCTGATGCGCCAGATGGTTTTTATGCAGAACCATCTGAGATCCTTGACAGGTGACTGGTTAAAAATCTGTCAGTCATACTCTTGCCAGTAGGGAGAGGGGCACAAACACCCTTTCGAGGAAGATTTCAGTGGCATTCTTTGCTTTTCTTTCAGTGAATAAATACTCTCCAGTTCTGAAATAACTGATATTGCAACATTGTCGCTTACCTCTTTGGGAGACGCCATTGTCGTTTCGTCAACACCCAAACCTCGTCCATGGCTCCTCACAGGGTGCTGATTTGTCTGTAGCACTGTGGTTCGGACACAAATGCATCACTTGAAGCCTGGACAGATGGGTTCTTGTGTAATTGAGTTTTCATGATATTTTGAGATTCCTGTTGCCATGCAAAGTAACTGGAATTGTGCTTTGCATGGCAACATTGTTGAACTTAACTGATTGCATCAAACATTCCAAATTCAACTATTGTTGCTGCAGAGGACAAGGTGTACAAATCTGTTACATTCAGGCAAAAGTTTTTTTTTTTACCTTGAAGACATCTCTAAAGAAACTTATGTTATTAAATGAACTCTATCAAGTACATATCTAAAGAATTATAAGCCATTAACTATTTTAAATGTATACAAAATATATATGTTTTTTGTCCATTTGTCCAACTTCTGTTTCCAAATAAACAACTGCAGAAAATACCATTCTCATCAGCTTTCCCTTTTCATAGCTAATTGCTTTTTTCAAATGATAGTATGGTCACACAGTGAAGTGATTGATCACTTTTGTTGGCTTGATGATTTGTAGCAGTTAATTGCCAAATTAAACCAGATACACTGTATAGCTCTAATTAAATGAGCTCAATCTGTAGTATCAGGTTTTTATTTTTGATGTAACTACATTTGCAGCCATTCTGTCAGCAGTTCAACAAGTAGGAAATATCAATTCCTGATTCCTCCAACTGGGAGGCAGACATGAACGGTTTGTCGCTCCAGCTGTAAATAAAACGCTGATGCTCAAAAGCTAGCTTGGATTTTTTCATGGCTGTCCTCCACCAAAGAAATTCTTAATCATCTAACACTGGACAGATTTGTAAAAACTGAGTTTCTCCTCAAAGAATCACACAAAAGCACCACTTCAAACCTGTGGTTTCCAGAGATGTACTCATATGTATCTTGGAAATAAGTAATTAAACATGAAAAAATGAATAATCAACTAAATATTTTTTTGTCTCCTAAAACCAAATTACTTCTTAGTTGACTAATGGACCAAGAGGGGGCACCTTGATTTAACACCTACATTTTTAACCTTTTTTTTAAAACAAAGAAAGCATCTGCATTTCCAGGGACAAGGTATTAATCTTACTTAAAAATGTATTTAAAAGGAATTTGATAACCAAGGGTGAAACATCCCATTGTTTTTCACCATCAACATTAACGATACATCGCTATATAAACATAAAAACAGTGTTTTATCTATGAACGTTTTTAGGTGGTTAATTTGGAAATAAAGCAGAGGGTTTCAGGCTTGCTAGTGTGATAAACATTTCCATCCTCTATTATTTTAAGTGCAAATCCTCTCAGATCTTGCGTGGCATTTTCTTTTTGCAAGCAGTATGCAGTATTTCTGTCTGTAAATATAGTATTTCAGTTATTGTTGTTTTTTCTACTGTTTTTTCTATTGCTTATTTATAATACTTGTTTTATTTTATTTTTATTTTTCAGTTTTTATTTTATTTATTTTTTATTTTATTTTTTCATTTTTAGCTTGTCTTCTTCTGCTATGTCTCTTGTGTGCACTTTACTCTGCGCTGTTGTAAGTCTGCAAAACTGCGGGACTAATAAAGGATTATCTTATCTTATCTTATCTTATTGTTGTACATGCTCCACTCTAGATTTTCTCGGGGGTTGAAATGCAACATCTGTCAGTCATGTTCTTTTTGCCTTGGGTGAACACACTGGTGGTTGAACTGGGAAAAATGACAAACAAACATAAACACTGAGTGCTAATTAGCATAGTTGACTTAATGATGAACATCTAGTGAGTACTCCCTCCTGGCAGTTGCACTTGATTCTCAGCATATGTCTGCTGCCTTTTGATGGGTGGAAATCCTGCCTCAGCTTTTTTGAAATAACTTTAGAATCTCTCCGCTGCACTCCGGAAGCTTTATCTACTCCCACACGCAGGCGCACACTAGTGTCACTTTAATTTTTCCACCTGCTTTCAGTTCCTGTTACTGTGGGCACGCTGCACAGTTCCCTTAGGGCCAGTATCATCAAACATACATGATTTTTAAATAGCAACCACTTCTAAAACTAAAATAAAAAATTCCCTGCCGACCCTAACATCTGGTCTTAAGCTTTATGAAACTAGCTAATTTACATCGAAGCAACAAAGCTGGGGTACTCAATTATTTTGTCTCTAACAACCACTAAAAAGAGGAACTCACTGTGTTATTGGTCGTTGGATGTTTTTGCACTTAGGATATTTTATGTAGTATTTATCTGTAAATAAATAATCGTGGCAGTGGCAGCGTGTTCCCCTTCTGCAGCTGCTATTATATATCGTTCCTAAAATGTCACAAAAGCAAAAAAGCCATGGAGGCCAAGGATTTGGAGATGGAAATACACAAATACAAAAACATGCTGCAAAGTGAAAACTTGAGATTGAGCATATTTTATTAATTTCTAACAGTCTAGTGTCTAGGAGAGCTTTTGTCACCCTAATATGAAGGAAAGACACTAACTTGGAAAACTGCATAACTCTGCAAGATCAGCACTTAAAGGGATTTTGATGGAAAATGTAGTCACTTTGAAGCAATAAATTCATGAGTGCAAGTCATAGTGACAGATATTGCAGCTGCAAAATCTGTTCTTTCTGCATCCAGTGCCGTCATTGAAGTGACATTGATTTAGTGGAGGAAGTCCTCAGTCTATTTCAGATTGGATTCGTAGTCTCTGCCACCGTCTCCCCATTGTAGCCAGGTGGTGTGATTCTGATTGCGCTCATTACAGAACTCTTGGCTTGTATTGCAAATGAACTATGTTTCCAACAGAGAAAATGGCAGCCCAAAATATGAGTGCAGAGGATGTTGTGGACAAGGACACATTTTACAGTGTTTTGGCTGACTTGGATATTCGCTCCCCTATATTCGAGCAAAAGTACACGGCTGAAAAAATGCAGCAGATGGAGGCTGTGGCTGCACCTGTGCAGGATATGGCGATGTTGACCCTCCAGACCTTGAGCTGCCAAAAAGCCAACACCAACCGGTTGTGCCTTTTTGTTCAAATTGCCCTCTGAAGCCATCGGAAAATAAAATCACTCTGATGCAATGAATGACTGCGTGGGCGTTTTTTTGTTAGATGCTGTTGCCGACGACAACCCTGAAAGTGCGGGGGAAAATGGTTTCCTAAATGAACATCACAATATATATTGAATAAGACTTGAAACTAACGATTGACTCCAAATACCCATGTTTACAATGAGGTAACCAAGTGAGAAGTCATTTTCTCATAGACATCCATACAATCAGACTTCTTTTTGAAAACCAGACGAGTTGCCCCTTGATGGCGATTACAAAAATGCAAGTGTTGATAAATTATGAATTCTGCTATGGTTTATGCATGACACAACCTACTCTGCCTCTGATTGGCTAGCACTCCTTGTTTTCGTTGGTTGGATGTGAGGAGTGATAATGGTTAGTGTTAGGTTCAGAATATTAGGGTTAACCAATCAGAGGCAGAGTAGGGGGTATCATTCTTTCAACATTCAAGCATTCGTAATATCGTTACTGCATGGGCAAAATTTATAATCCTCGACTACAGTTTAAGCTGGGTGTCAATAGCTTGCGCGCAATGCATCCTGGTGCATGTAGGCACGGCTTCACAAGCAGTAGAACCCAGCGTTCTCAGTCAATATAGCATGCGCTGAGAAATTTAGTGCCTCAATTTACTACATTTAGCATCAAAACTAATTTTAAATCAACATAAATGGTGACATATTTCCCCTTTTGCTACCAGGCTAGTGTTACATGTTTTTTTGACTGTTCTTCAGACAGCAGAACAGTATGAATTTCATTTTTCTATTCACTATTTATTTGGAAAGGTGGTATTTTCACTACTATTGATTCAATGAGATCATTGTTAAAGAAAAGCATTGAATCACACTCTCTCAAGAGTGAATCCATCCTCAGGGTCACTTTGTCTTTTCTCTGTTTTGGTTGACCTTCTGCTTCCCTTTCTATCCCTGTCTTTCCTTTTCTTCCTCTATAATATCTTCCAGCTCATCATTCACCCCCACATTGATCTTCCTCTCAACGGCTGCAGCAGCATCCTGGTAAAATGATCATGATAAAAATAGCAACAAATAACATTTGAGAGCATTTTTTTTATTTAATCCAATGTGCTGTCCAAAGACGGTGAAAGGGGTTTGGAGGGAATTTTTTGAACTGCTTCAGTGCTTCAGATGGCAAATGTGTCAATCATTCTCTATGCTGCTCTGGCTAAAGATGTTGTTGTGTTATATCCCTTCTGCCATCCATAAGCCAATGTAAGCACACACATATAGATGCAATTTAGGAATTATACTGTCTTTTCCAAAAGGTTATTCATTTCTTGAAAAAATATATTTTTTTATTTCTACTTATATGCTTTGAAAATCATTTGTAGCATCAGATTCATACAGTGTTAACCACCTTTTGGATCAAAAACTTTTGGACAGAATCATTCATGTACAAATTTTGTTAAAGTAATCCACCTATTATCATCATGTAGTCCACCTACAGTGTGCATTTTAGGTTTTTTCATACATGACAACATATGGGAAAACAGTTTTATACTTCTCTAGGCTAGAGATAAATTTAATTTAACTTTTTTACCTAACTGCCTTGCAGTATCCTATCAGCTTTCTGTCTGGCTACCTGACACTGGTGCTGTGCACACATATAAATAATAATGGGGAAAGAGTAACTTTGTCACTTAATAAACAACAACAATAACACCTGTGGTTGAAGCTGCCGGGTCAAGTAAATTGATCACATAGGGCCCCCAAAGTGAAACTCTGCCAATCATCAACCGGCTCTGTGCCACCTCCAGCTCATGGAGACGAAAGCTGCCCACGCTGCAGTGACACAGAGCACTGTTAGCTGCTAGGGGCAGACTCACCTGTCGACATGTTGACATCGTATTGATAACCTTTTTTTTTTACTGAGAAAATATGATACAAGTCCTGTTTTAGGAAAGTTATATAAGTGAATACAACTTTCTGCTTAGGCAAGCTATCTGCGTCCCTATGTGTGTGCACGTTGAAGAGAAAAAGAGCTAGAGAGCAAGTGGATCCATAACAGAGCCATGCATGTTAGCCATCCAGGAAAAAAATGTACACATTGACTCAACATTTGAGTCAGCTGCTTGGCAAAGCAAAACAATGAACATCCAAATTGAATATATCATTTTTACAATAAAAGATAAGATAATTCTTCATTAGTCCCACAGCGGAGAAGGATAGGATAGTGCAAACAAGAGACATAAGTGAAAAACAAGATCAGAACAAGTATTATAAATAAGTAATAGCACAGTTAAGAATAATACATAATTAAAAAAACGTTAAAAATCCACAATAACTAAAATATGATATAACCAGACAGAATAATTGTTGTATTGTACAGTGGATTGCAAATATTTTTATATTGCACAGATTTTTATAGTCAGTTTTTTGGGGTATTTGTGGTCTACTGGGAGCAGAGTTGGTTGTGCATATACAAGAAATATTGATTGTGTTAATTGACCAAACGATATGCATTTGTCATCTTTTTGTTTTAGTTTGATAGTAAAAAGGTAAACAAGGAGAGAGGGAGAGACGCATAGTAGCAGAGGTCTAAAGCTGCAGTAAAACGGCCACATTCCAATTATGTGGCATGGACTGACATTTTTTTGATTAGATCTTTAATAGTAAAAGACATGTTCATTGTTCATCTCTGAAGACATGATACAAAACTTGTAAGCTTATTGCTCCCCTATGTGTTGCAGAACATTTTATGGAAACCACAAATACATACTAACACTTTTAACACTGCAATTTGTCATTTTAAAGTATATTTAAAGTAATATATATCATGAATTAAACACTTTATTTTCAAAGCACGCAGTTACACAACAATCTTCTGCTGCTTTGAGGCAGATGTGACCTCGAGCTTCTGGCCTGTGGTCCATGTGAGTGAGAGGTGTGTGTGGGATTTATGTCCACTGTCTGTGGGAGGAAATACTTTAATTTGGTGCCAACTCACAGATGCCCTCTCCCCCTCCTACTCTTCATGACTTCATCTCGGGCATCTCTGAAAGCTGTGCTGTCAGATATGGACTCTGAGGTCACGGAGGACCTCAGGGCATCTCCACTTTAGGAATACAGAGAGCCTTGAAAAAGCAGCTGGCAACATAATTCCAACTGGGTCCTGTTGATATCGATCTTTACTTGAGAATAAGATCTTCTCTCTCCATTTCTGGCATTTGGTGATAAGGAATAGAATATATCTTCTTTATTTTCCTCGACTGTGGAATATTTCTCTGGTCCCCTGCTTTGATATGATAGTGTACAGCACAGTATGTACTGTTAACATGTCAATACTTTTTGCTTATTAAATGTTCTCGTCACAAGTGACTACATTGTAATGAGATGATATTCAGAGGTGGGATTAAATGTGTCCATATGTAGTAAATGTGTGCTGGGACGGTTTCGATCCAGCTCCTCAAGATCCTGAAATGGGGAAACGGTTAACATGATGGATGGGAGGGAATAAAACTGAATGGCTGTTAAGTTATTTCACATGGGGATTGGACTTAATGAGAGGAGAAATGGGGGAACCTGAGGCATGAGCAGTTGGAAACCACAAATCTTCACTCACTACAAAGTTGTCACTGATACATTTGGTCACATTAAGTATGTGTCAATTCAACAGGACTTCAACCCAGAGAAGCAGCTGCGTGTCACATTTTGGTTTGCTGATCCAACCAGGCAGGGAACAAATATCAAAAGGGATTTTTTCTAAATGTACTGTCAAAATATTTGTGCACAGAGAAGTGAGATACAAAGTATGTGTGGAATAATAAGTTCCTCAGTTGTCAGCATTATCAGATCAGAATACATGAATATATAAAAAAGTTGAACCAAGTTTTTACTTTAAATATACATTTTTCCTCTGCTTGATGTTAACTTTACATTGTGGTTATTGCTTAAAGTGTTTTGGTATTGGGACCTCATTTGGAATGATATCAAGTGATGGCATGGGTGTTATCAGTGCTTTTTACTATATCTGTAATTCTGCAGATGGGCCAATCTGCACCGGATGTTTTCACACTTGTTACTCTATTCAGGTGCACCGGACCACCGTAAAATGATGGAAGTATTATGTCTCATTATGGGGCAGTTTGACAGTTGTCATCCTCTATCATTACCACTTAATGGACACATGATGGGGAATCCTATTCGGGTGTCTTAAAGCAGTCATGCTGCATTTTACTAGTTTATTAATCTCTAATTTGAAATATCTTCCTTTCACAAAGAGTTCACAAAGAATTGATTATAAGCATTAGTATTCCAACTTGTCATGTTATGAATAATGATACAATTGTAGAATGAGGACATCTTGGACCATTATATCAAGGGGTTGATTATTATATTCTATATATATTTTAACATCAGACAGAAGAACTGCTAAAATACATGTAGTAGGACACAAACTCAAGACATCTTTGATTTAACTCATTTGAACTCTCTGATATTGACAATTTCAAGTTCCAAGTTTACTTCTTGTCAGCTACTGCATTGATAAACATTGCATTTGCGCTTTGTTTAGCTAAAGTTAGCTGGCATTATCTCTGTTGAGATGTCCTACATTGATTTGGAGATAAAACCATTAATGTTGGTAAAAAAATTATCCTTTCCATTATAAAGAAACAGGGAGCTGCAGTGTTCGTGAATGTTACAGAAGATCTGGCTTAATTCCTGTCATGACCTGTGTTAGCTTAAAATAAGATGGATGAGTAAAACCAAAAATCTGTGGAAAACTGAAAGGCATTGCATAATACGGTCAACCACGAGACCAGTGTCCAACACCGGGACAGTTTTCCTAAACCTAAGTGTTTTTTGTTGCTCAAACCCAATGTTTCTTGACGTGTTTTCTTAACCTAAATATCATTATGTGGCCTAAACCCTAATGGTCATTTTGGTTGACTAAACCTCAAATTGAGTTTTTCTTTTTTTTTAAGCCAAACCATGATGTTCTTTTCCCTGCACCTAAGTGGTTTTATTGCCTTAACTCAACTTGATTGATTTTTTTGCATACAAAAAGTAGTGAAGCAGTGTGACGAAAAAGAAATGGACAATTCATGTAGCTTGGCACGGACTGATAGATTGCATTTTGTGTCTATTTCAGAAACTGCCGAGATTTCCCTACAGGTTGGTTTTATTTACTATATGTCTGACTCAAATCTGCTGAGGTGAATCCTAAGTCCTTTTTGGTGAGATACAGATCTTATTAGCTAACTGCAACTCCCCGGACAACCATAGTCAACACCATTTGAACTATTTCCCAAACTTCGGAACTTTACTGCCCACATGAAACCCCAAAGTTCTTGTCACTTCTGTCTATAAAGTTGGATTCTGACATTGTTGTGTTGATGTTTATCGCTTCTAGTTGTCAATCAAATACTGTTGCAGAAGGGTTAATTGGTTGAGACGGCTTGTTTCGGAGAAGTGTATTCGGCATGAGCTAAGAAGATGCTTTGAAGACTCTGACCTTGTCAGCAGCAGCAGCGGGTGACGAATGATGGACTGCTTTGACGTGCGAGGCCCTCAGGATCCTCACAGCTCAAGTCAAGTTCACTGCTTATTCAGAAATGGTGTGCGTGTCCTTGTTTTGCACACAGCCCAGTGTGCCTTGTGGATGTTATCCGGCTAGAATGTGTGTGTGTGTGTTTGTGTGTGTGCCTTTGTGTTTCAGTTTGAGCGTCTAGCCTGCAGACGAGGCTGATCTGATCCTCGAGAATATCCTCTGTGACAGCACATCACCACTACAGCCTCTCTTTCTTCTGACATCCCCCCTTTCATTACTGCACTGCAACTCTTTGACTGTTCATTCATTGTGTTTTGTCCATGTCCCTGTCTTGAAGGGGATGATGTGACAACCCATGAGCTCTACGAATTCGGAAGAGAGAGACGGATAAGTCCAATGCATGGACCAAAAAAAGTTTGAAAACAACCAGAGTAAAAAAAGGGAGTTTGTATTTCATGCTCGTATGACTGATGTTGGTGATCACTTTCATCCTATGATGAAATCATTGCCTGAAGGTAGCAATGATTTTTTTCAGGATGCTAATTTTCCAAGAAGTACAGGCTGATTTGTTGATGATAATTGAGCTGCAGTTCATAATAAATTCATAAAATGCTCATTGGATATGTTCCGAGCCACTGTGTTAGAGATCGAAAGCCTCCCAAATGAAAATGAAGCAAATGATTACTGACTTGAAATCACGTTGAGTTAGAGACGGTAATTTGTGTTGCTGAGAACTTTCAGGCATTAGATAAGATGTTGTTGGAAAAAAGACTCAAAGTTCCCAAAGTAAATACAAATCAAGGACATATCTTACCTTGTCAGCATGTTTAAAACTCAAGCATTTAGTTGTAGGCTACACTTTTTTTACAACTAATTTGTTTCGCCAACAAGTTAAGGGAAATGTAATTGCTGCTTGGAGCATGTCTCTGGCAACATCTTTATTACACAAGGAAGTGTTCTCATTCTTATTCTAACTGCGTCAATACTGGCCTCGGTGTCTGATAGTGACGCACAAGGCACGCTCTAGTGCTTTAATTTAATTTGCTATATTAACTACGTGTTTACCGTGACAGTAGTTTGTCACGCTGGGCTAACCTGTGCGTTACAACGTGACGCCAAGGGTTCATACCAAGTGTCAGCATGTGACGGGTTGGGATGAGAACGTGTTGCTTGTACTGTACGGATGTTTTGAGGGCACGTTCTGGTTGCATGTTTACATCCTAAATCCTATAGATTTAGGCTTTGATAAAGTTTGGGAATCATTATTGTTTCAATAAAGAATATAAAAGTGAAAATGATCTTCCTTTTGCATCACGTCAGTGTTAATTTTTTCAATATTTAACTAAGAGAAGAATCTAATCATGAAGTTTTATTTGCAATTTGTGCAAGCAAATAAAATATGTGGTCAGCCAATGTTTTGCAGATATATTTTTGAATGAACATTTATCCTTTTGATCCATCATCCATAGCAGCTTATCCTGTTCGGGGTCTGGGTGGGTGGGGGGGGCAGGGCTGGAGCAGAGCCCAGCTGACATGAACTAAATGACCATTAAGCAGATACATTAACCCTGATTATGTTGACAAAGTTATGTAATTCAGGCGACATTGCATTTTTTTTTTTACTAGGACTAGGCTCGTCATGGTCAAACGTCCACTTTTACACTGTGATCAGTAGGCTTTAGCTTTATCTTTTTAACCTGTTTTCACCACTAAATCAGTTTGACATCCTGGATATATTCTACAAATTCATATTATAATATTATAATATGAACTGATAATGTTTATTCAGCGAGTGCAGTTAGTGACAGTGTGGGCTCCATGGTAGCTCTGATGGATGACGAGCTGGAAGTTTGTTTCTTTGATTACTTGAATACTTGATCATCGAAATTGTTGTTGATTGATTAATTGTTGATTTTTATACTTTTAGATTGTCCCCGATGCTTTGTTCTTAGGTAGCTACTGCACGGAGTGAATACTGCACCATGATTTCTGATGAAAAAAGAAACATTTGTGTTCAATCGACATATTTCTAACAATGTACAAAACGACTACTCGCGTTCTACTGCGTGCTGTCTTCAGACTGAAATAATTGTTACCCAAACAGCCCAAACAACTGTCCTCTACAATTGAGTTTGTCTGATTACCCACAGGTGTGGATAATGAGCTGCTGCAGAGCACATCCCTCTTCCACACAGCACTGATTTGATTAAGGCTCACTGGTCACCAGTTTTGCATTGATATACTACAGATTACAAACAACAACAACAGCAACAAACTAAGAAAAGAATTGCCACCACTGATGAAAACCTCAGCCAGCTGTCATAAGTTTAGACATTTTCAATTATTTTGTTTTCCGTCATGTTATTAAAACTAGAAACCCTGAAAGGATCAGGAAAAAAAGTAACGATGAGCACCACAACCTTCACCATAGCTCGAATAATAATTTCAGCTGATGCTTGCATTATTTTCTGCATACTCTTGATAAAAACAAACGGGTGAGGGGGATCATCTAGCGTGTTTCATATGAAGACTATTATTCTTCTTTATGGCATCATGTGAAATGATAATGCTGTAGAGGTATATGAATGAGGCTTTTTTTCTCCCTTACTGAGACGATAATGGTTAAGTGTACAACTGGCTGGCTTATGTTGAGATCAGGCTATTTGGGAATCCCTCTCTCTGATAACAGTGAGTTCTGCGGCCATTGAATTCAGTAGTTTTCTGTTTTAATCACAAGCAGCAATCAAAGCAGCAGAGTCCCCCCCCCTCCTTTATTATTTCTAAGTGAGCGCATCATACTGCTGGGCTGTACACTGCGGTTTGCAGCTCAGTCAGGTCTCCCTGCGGCGATGTCGGCTCTCCTTTATGAATAGCTTAACAGCCACTGTAGATCACAGTGAAACCAATTACTGAGGTGAGTCAAAGGGAGCCGAGATTGAGCTCGCATGCATTTAGAACAGGAGAACCTCAAGCTTGTAGCTCGAGTTTCATCGCTGAGATATTCTGAACAGATCGGAGGCATTTCAGATAATCCTGATTAAACAGCGGTCCAAAATTGTGCTTAGATCCTTTGATCACACTAGGAGGTATTGCTGATTTTCCCCAACTGTGATGATGATGATGATGATGATGATGATGATGATGATGATGATGAGGATCATAAACCAATTCAATCCCTGACAGGCGTGTAATGGCGGACATAAAATATTCAGAAGTCCCACCTTAAAGTTTGATAACTAGGTTTCATTTCTGCTCACTTTGTCAAATAGCAGTGGATAAGAAGCTTCGAAAGGCATAATGGATGTTCTACACGGAATGGATGAAAACCTAAAAGACCTAAAGTCTGATTGAAATTAATTCCACCAGACTTTGATATTCTGATCAGGGGTGAAATAGAGAGGGCAGACCACGCATATTTTTTATTTTTAACTTATCCTTGCAGGGAAAGCAGGTGGAACCAACACTAATGATGGATCTGCTTCATTAAGTACCCCAGTTAGCCATGACAGTAAGTCAGCATGCATATTAGTGGGGTCTGGGATCCGAAACAATTCAATTTAATTACCTATAATCCCATTTTATTTTGTTTGTTACCAAATTAAATTGTGACCAGTATAGTTTACAGTAAGGATTACTATACCAGTGAGCTATTATTGGACTAAATAACTGCCCTCCCATCTAATCATCAAATGAAGAACCAAAGTCATGAAAAAGCTTCAGCTAGGTTGTGTTCCAGATTCTTCTTCAGATTTTCCCAAAATATAGATGAAAAAGGAATTTAATGGTTTTTTTTATGCCATCAATAAGTGCTGTTTTATGTGAATATTGTTGAATATCCATGGGACTAAGTAATGTCAGCAGTCCACACATTGGCACTGCTTCATATAAACCTGTTTGCAGTGTGTGCAGTCTCAGCTAGTACTACAAAATATAAGTATTTTCTCATTTCGAGGCAGCAAAGCACACATTTTGTTGAGTAAATACCTTTTAATGTGCAGTGTTAGTGCACACTCTTTCTTGCCTATTTCTGTTTTGGATGAAGCATGTGTGGGTGAGGAACACAGTGGGGGACTGTTTGAGTGAGACCGGTGTACTCCCACCACACACCACAGTGCCTGGGTTAAATAAAGGCTGATACCACGTTGTATTTGTCTCACAGCCAGACCCTTTCCAGAGTTCTCACTGTGATCTGTTAATGAGGACAGTGAGGTTAGAATCTTCATCTTTTTCTCCACAGTCTTTTGCAGAAACACAAGCCACAGCTAATACCAAAGTTTGACGATGCATATGTGTGACATTTGCACACCTACGGTTAGCTGAATCGGTTATTTCTTTCAAATACCAGATTAAGACGTACCTTTTTAGAAAGTCATGCTCCAGGTCTGCTTTTAACTTGTGTTTTCATTGTTTATTGACTGTCTTTTGTACCTTCTTAACACTCTTTATTGTTTCATGTCTTGTTTTTATTGATTGATTGTTTTTGTTTTCTTGCTTGACTGTAATTCCTCTGCTGTTAAGCACTTTGTGACCTCTGTCTGTGAAAAGCGCTTTATAAATAGATTTTATTATTATTATTATTATTATTATTATTATTTGATGATGCTGATGTTTTCAGCTAAAATATCATAAGAAAAACCTACGTAGTTTTCACTGGTGTTTGCTTTGGAGACTAACATAACAAGATGCACTTACATTCGCTGGTCTAAAACCTTGTAACTCCGTTTAGCTTGACTTGGTAAAAAAAAATATATAATGACACATGTAAGTATCTGAGCATAAACCAAGACTTTGACACCGCCGCATTCAGTTATTTTAATCATATTTTTCCTGAAAAGTACCGGTTTTGGACATACAAGGTTTCCGCTTGACGGAGATGAAATTATGAGGGCAATATGGCAGCAGTGTAATTTGCATTTATAATACAGTCCAAGGATTACACAAGAAAGCTGACCACCTGTGCTTTAATTAGGAACCAAACAACCTAATCAACATAATAGTGCAATCAGGAAACAATATGCAGGTGTTTGTTATTCATGGTGTGTGTCTGCATTTCATATTATTTGCATTCAGCAACAAGCTTTCAGTGTGTTTTCTCCAGTTTGCTCATTAATCGTATTTGTTGAACCACATCTCAATTTTTGCAGAGCTCAAAGCAACTTTTCCCAAACATGAAATTAGTCGCCCGTTCTGCTTTTCAGTAATAATCTCATTGGCTCAAGTTGTTAATTGGCAAGTGCCGAGTCACACAAACAAACAAGCAAACAAATGGAGGAAAGCTGCTTCTTTCTTCTCTGTTCTGAATCAAATCCAATCAACGGATATGGCAACAGGTGGAGTCCAATCAAATTGATCAAACAGCTCATGGTCCAAAAAAACCTTAATCTTATGTTATATTCTTAAAAATCGGTAACTCTCAGTGTTAAAGTGGCTGTGTTCTTTTGTGGTAGCTTTAGGGAACTTCTTATATTTATAATATATACCTCTAGTGAGAAAAGAAATGCTTCCTATAATCAAAGGGTTAACATAACAAAGGACGTGACCATGGAGCAGAAATTTAAATTTAACAAAAGCAGCCCTAATTCCTTGGTTGTTTGCGTCTACTGTATTAATCAATGTTGTCAATGATGAAGTACTTGTCATTCACAAAATGCTGCTTTCTTTAGATGAGGCCTTGCAAAAAATATCTCCATAAATTGTGTTACTTCACTTGCCATCACAGACAATGTGAGAAATATAAATCAGCTACATAATAACTTCCATAAACAAAGCTTTTATGCAAGGTTTTATTCAAGCCTTGTTTAAGCAGCAGCTATGTATAGCCTTGTCTCCTAAAAATGGCATTCGTAACAAAACTGAATTATTAATTATGTTTTGAGGGGGGAAAAAAATCCTTGACTTGTCATAAATATGTTTCAAACTTCACGGAAGTCCACTCTGGTAGGAGGTAGGGATGAAATGATACTTTGTTTATTTTTAAAATACAATTAAGTATAACTCAACCCCCAGGTAGGAAAGGAAAATATTAACCACAGCATATACAGTCATATAATTTAATTCACAGCTAAAAAAAACATGTTTAAGTGGGCATTACCTCTTTAAATAGCACCAAAAACATAATAAAGAACCATTTTAGACTCCGATTTTCTCTCTAAATTTGACCTTGTAGAGGAATTGCTTTATCTGACATATGAACTGAAAGAAAAATGGCTTGTGTCATTTTTGCTGGGAAGAGGATTCTCAGCTTGGCAGAAAGACTAAAGTCCACTCTGTGCAATTTTTAGACTTTCTCAGATGGAAGTTGACAACCGTGATGACTGTCCACATGTACAGGCCAACTGGAATAAAGCATGAGATGATATAGGATACACTGTCCAGTGCAACATTGAAAGAGCCCATACATGTGCATTGCAAATTTCCCTGCTGCGGGACTAATAAAGGATTATCTTATCTTATCTTATCTTCTGTGTACATACCATATACTGTATATCTATGGCAAGCACCATTTAAGATAACATAAAATAAGATCATCTTTTATTAGTCCCGCAGCAGGGAAATTTGCAGGATTACAGCAGCAGAGAGGATAGTGCAAACAAGAGACATAGTAAAAAAACAAGATCAAAACAAATATTTCTTTAGTGAACAGTACCATTACCATGGCAAAATGTTTTTTTTTTGCTGTAATTTCCAACCATAAGAGCAGTGCAGATGGATTATGTAATTCATGACACCAGTTTACTAGGTATTCATCTGACATGCCAAAACAAATGTCATTGGTCAGTTTGACCTAGCAACCAAGCTTTTATTATTAGACCCAGTTTTGCAGAGTGTGACATGCAATTAACCCGCTGTCTTCACGCCCTGGAGGACATGTGAATGGCTCTGATGCTCTGATATGATGCTGATGTCCTCTCCTGAGCATGCGGATCAAAGAATCTCAGTAATAAGAGAGGCTTTCACAGCTGGACTACCACAGATCCCTTTTTTCTATTTTTATCACTTCATGTTTCTTTGCTGCATTGATCACTTAAATCCCACCGCTTCCTTTCCACAACCACTGGATGTGTAGTACAAGAAGGAAACACAGCAAAATATGAATACCATTGTTGTATTTCCATAGATACGTTTTTGAAGCCACTGTGAAACAAAACCAGTTTGCTACATACAGTATGTTTATTTCAGAGGGCATGACTACAAATACATCTCTAGCGTTGTCCACCTCTATTATTGGGTGAAAGAGCTGTCAATCAAACACAGTATGCACATGCCCACACAGTTCTGGCAGGAGATGTAATCGGCCAAAATAAGTGAAAACACCTGTGTGGGAGTAATCTAAGTGCTAAATCCCCGGCTGCAGCACTAGCTCGGTTGGGGCGATCCATATAACACACAGTTGGCAGTGTTTGCGGTTGGGAACCTGACAAGAGCTTACGTCTCTCTAGCTGGATGAGCAACCGCTGAGGTGTATCATGAGCCATTTGTGTCCATCCCTCGGTGAAGGCCATATCATCACCAACTGTTCGAAGGAAAAGAGTTAGTTAACGAGTTACATTTGACCATAACAAAGATTTTAGCCAAGGCTGCAAATTAGCAACTTTTAACACACACTTAATACCTAAATGACCAGATTCCTCTGAGAATTAAAACCTGTTTTCTTTATTATCATTAATAATAAATTAATAACCGACCGTGCTTTTGCCATAACGGCCCCTCGGCTTTGGAACAACCTGCCTGAGGAGGCTTTATTGATTCTCACTTGTAATTTCATTTTATTGATTCTCACTTGTTTTTTCGTTTTATTTCTTAGTTTAGTTTTATCCTATTGATTTTTTTATTGTTTCATCTATTGTACTCTTTTATCTTTATCAGGGTGTAAGTCTTACCTTAGTTTGTCTTAGCTTTCTTTTGTTTAATTGTCTTGCTTTTGCAGCCTTATCTGTCGAAGCACTTTGGAAACTCTGTTTTTAAAGGTGCTATATAAATAAAGTTATTATTAACTACGCACAATATTTTACAACAATTCATTTAATTTAAGTTTATTTTACAAAATGTAAGCTATGTCAGTGCTTGAATCTCTTCTATATTATGATTTAGTATTCTTCCATCTGTGTTGTCTCCCCTCTTTAAGCATTATTTCACAACAGGGAATGCAGGTTTTTAAGAAGTTGAAAAAAATATATATATCCAAGGGGATTTACAGGGCTGCAGCGGTAATGGCAATGGATTAAGAGGGACTCAGTAGAGATTTGAGTTAATATTGAGTTGTAATGCCAGTGCTGCAAAGCAATTTTTGACAGCTGCTCCAGAGGAATACAGTGATGGGAGCGAAAATACATTGAGATTGAATTTTCAGAGCAGTGCAATTACTGCCTGTGTTTCAGTTGTTGCACAATTGCACAGGGAATAGTTTCACTCGGGGCCTTTAAAGGCTGCAGTGCAGAATATAATATTAGGCTAAAGTAATAACTGCGTAATAATTGTGAAGTTGTAATATAACCTGACTTGGTGTTTTTTAGAGTATACGGTTAATTACTTTTATTTCAATCAATTAAACATTTTGGCCAAAATAATTTAAATCATTCTCGACCTTGTTATACATATTAAATTGGAAGAACAATACTTCTGTTTGTGGTGATATAGCAACCATAAAATAACAAACATAAAAAAACATACTATGAAGTAAAGAAGACTGAAAAAACATATATATTTATATTGCTTAGTAGTAGTAGTAGTAGCAGATGTAGCAGCAAAGGCAAAGACAGTGTCAATGCAGCCAAAGAGCACAGACAGTGTCACTGTAGAGACTATCACTTCATAAAGAGATTTCACATCCACACATAAAGTTGTAGAGTATAACTGAATTTATGATTAATTGTGTCACACTGCTTTCTCTGCTTCAAAAACAAAAGAAAAAGAAAACTCTGACTTATACAAGCAAGCTTTGAAAGCTGGACAATTATCCAGTAATGGGGGAGTTTTCAATTTATATTTATCCTTCAATAAATGCAGATGTCCTTATGCTGGATGGTTTCATGCTATTGTTTAGAGCATGAAACCTTGGGCCCTGTCAACGTCACCGCCTATAGAAAACGTATGATTAATTTAACTGGAGAAAATGATGGACAGAAATGGAATATGTGTGTCCCACATTCAATATGTATATAGGTATTCCCTTTGGCCAGTGTCTCGTCTCGGGGTGTAGGTACTCTACATGCGTGCAGCAGAAGTGTTCACATTAAATTTGCATCACTTTCAGCGCACATATTCTGTAGGCAGAATGTGGTGTCCCTCTCAACGGATGCTCTCTCAGGAGGGCTGCTTTGATCCGACCATCTTTCTCACCTGTCAACTAACCTGCCAGTGCACACTTGCAACTATTCTCGTCTTAAAAAAACAAGAGTACCAGCCAACATTTTTTTGATGAAGAAATCTAGTATTCTTTAGAATTTCAGTATTTTGTTCATAATGAAGAGGCTGACCAAATACCATCCAACATTGCTACTTCAACCAGACAGACATTCTTTCAGTGGATACATTCCAAAAGATGAAAGTAAATCTTTTGAAGCATAGTATGTGATAAGTTGAAAGTTTGAAATTGCAATGGATGAACAAAAAAAAACCCTTACAGAAGTATAAAAGTATAGTATCGCATCCGTGGTGCTTTCTTTCTCTTCTCCTACCTTTAGTTGATTGTGATGTCCATAATAATGTAAATCTCAAACACATTTGTAATCGAATTTGAATGGTTCTCCAATGAGGAGTTTTTTTCATCAGTGTTTTTGGTAGTAGTTACAAAAATAACACCAGGTTCAAACTCTTTAGCAATTTTTACCAACTGTTTAACACTTGTGTTGGTTTGCACTTCTAAACCAGTGCACATTGGACATGTGTCATAGGTGCCTTGTGACACTCCCTGGTTACTCGAAGTTAGGTCACACCTTCCAGCCAATCAGAATTGCTAGTTATCTTAGGAACTATTGGGCAAAAGGAAGTTAGACACTGGGCAGGTCATTAGTCTCAAACTTAATAAATATACAGGGATATTTCTCAATTAGATTTCTCCACAACTACCAGGTGATATCACACTTTTCTATCTGACTAAGGATTTGTATTTCAAATTAGAATCCATGGCCCTGACCATGTCTCAAAAATAACACTAGCCTTTTGTACTGATCTTTTGTGCTGTCCGTGGTGCTGAAGTAGCAGGCAGATTTGTTATTGTTACTTACTCGTTAAGTCCCGCCCCTTTGTCAGTTTAATCTTGGGTCGATTATAAACCAGCTATTCTTAACCAGGCCTCAAAGCGCCAACTAATGGGCCGTGTAGGGACTGCAAAACGGTGAGATTAAATTATAAATTTGAATTAAAATGCATAAATTCAATAATGAGATACATTTGCTTATCACAATGCTGAACATGACATCATTAGGTAGAGACAAACGTGTTTTGCCACTGATACTCAGCCTAATGTTGAGCTAGGATGCAGTGACACAAAATGGAAAGTGTGTGGTGATGAAATAGACCCTAAACAAATCCCCCCCCCCACACTTTTTGTTATGTTATGATTTTTGTTGAGGGTTGTCCTGAGAAAAATCTGAGTTTGGGCTTAAGTTACTGCTCTATACTAACCCAGAGAACATTTTTGGAACAATAAGAACCCAAAAAGTCAATCATTCACTACTCATGGGTAAGCAAAACTACCGGAATCCATCCCTCCTACTAAAATCCTGTTGGCATCACATGTATTGTAATATGCAATCTCTTAAATTTGAGTTTCAGATTTTCTTTTTTAAACAAGTGATGAATTAATATAGGATACAAAAAGGCTTCATTTGTATTAAGATAATCATATCCATGCATCTGTCATATGTTGTTGTGCTCCAAGCAAAAAGCTGAAAAAAACCCGAGAAGCAAAGCTGTTATGTGTAAATTGTTAAATCAATTTTGTCGATTCAATTCACTTTATTGCAGAGTTGCAAAAGAGCAAGATAAGACATAAATGATAACGAATAAAGGAAAGAGATCTTATCCGGTAAAATGTTAAGAAATAGATTATTTATTCTCACAGAGTGCAGTTTGCTTAGAGAAGCGAAAAAGATAAAGATAGCAGCGACCACCTTCCTTGTCATTTTAGACACTCTCACAATCTTTTGTTTGGCTGCCGTTAATCCAGTTGAGTAGTAATGAAATGAGGTCACGGCAAGAAGATTAGACAATAGCCCAGGGATGAATGCATCAAGTCCACCTGAGAAACTGTACAGGCCGGTTCTACATACCCAAGACTTTTGAAATTCAGGACCTCATGTCGGACTGCACAAAAGACATTACATAACAAGCTCTTAAAGGCGTGGAATAAAATTACAAAAGTGCCAAATCAATTTGGGTCTTGGGCTTTGGTTCATTATTTATTTTTGGGAAGACATCAGGGAACAGTTGTGCTTAATTGGTAGCACTCAGAGAAAAGACCAAAGGGTGTGAATACCCTCAAGTTTGTTTTCATTTCTCCGATATGTGTGCTACACTCTCATATATACATAGAGTCAGTTATGCTATTTAGCTATTTACTAAAATTGATTAAAGTGCCCCAAAAAAAGATGTTATAAAAAATGTTATAAAACTTTTTTCGAACAGTTGTTTTGCCATTTATTATAAAAAAAAAAAAAAATGACTGTAATTTATACTTCACAAAGAACACGAAAATGATGCGGAGAAAAAGTGAAAAGATTTTTTGACACAAGGCAAATTTTTCCGTCCTTCATTTTCAAAATAAAAGCCCTTCACATATACACGGCATAAATGTTTACCAGAGGAACCTTAAGTTGCATTTGGCTAAAAGCCTCGCTCAATAAACTAGCTTACGTTAGCTTTGGCTATGCAACAATTCACCTCAGAATTGTTGATGATTTGTAGTTGATCCTCTGCCTGCGCAAACCTATAAGAGCCTTTTTTAGCAAAAATGTTGTTCATATTCATATTGCTGCCAGTATGTATAGCTTTGATGTCAAAATATTCACATGCAAGTATTTCAGATTTTCACGTTGTTTATTTGTCACGCCCCCAGCATGTGAAGTCCTTTAGGCATTAGCTGAGTAATGGGGAATACTGGGTTTACCTATATCTGTGGTCTGGAATGAATACAGTACTTGCATGCTGTATATTTCATTATCCATCTGTTTCATGCTTCATGACTGAGTGCAGCCAGGAATGCAGCCATAGGAAGGTAGTAATAATTCAGTTTAAAAAAGACTTTCAAAGTAATGTGAGTGTGTGTGAGGTTTCAAGATATCCAGAGCAAGTCTGCTGAATGACTGTAATGTAATGTAATGTGAGCACTCCTCTTGGTGACTTGATAGAAAGGGTATCATATGGATTGCATTCTGAATTTAAGTCGATACAATTGTGTTATTTGTGGTTGCTATTAGTTAATTAGTTGTTTTTAAGTGTTTGTTTCAGTTCAGGTTTTCTTTTTGTAAATGGGGCAACCTTTTGAATGTAGTTCTCAGTTCTCAGACTGGCAGCCGTTGATCTCAAGCTGCTGGTTCGATCCCCTAAACTCCAAGCTCAGAGAATACATTTTCAAAATTGCTGTAGCTCAAGGCTACGAATCCCAAATGGCTCCAAATGAATGTGTCTGTAGAAAAAAAGACCCACTTATGACACATGTCTGCAAAATAGATCATATCAACGATACTCATAATAATCTACTGTAAGAAGTGCTATCCACCAGATGTAGTCGGATATGCTGCTATGGTTTATGATTTCGATGAGAGAAATCAAAAGCTTTTAAACTTTAAAGCCTAGAAGTCTTGTTGAATTGTAATGTATTAGAGCTTGTTGCTCGGAGACAGTAAAACCATGTCAACTTAACATAACCTGTATGGCTGTATGGAACAATAAACACAAGAGCTCTGCAGCACCACTCTGCAGAAGACAACTTGGACAAGGGACTTTATATAATATTAAGAGTTAGCTTGCATTTAAGATAAAACTTTTCTCTCAAATTCAATTACATAAAGTCCTATTTTTTCCGATTTGCGGCTTATAACCAAACATTGCAGACTGTATTGAAAACAGCAAAATGTTTCTCCGTTCATTTGACTATTTCTTTCATCTTCTATTAACACTGACATTTCTTGTTCATCGAAAGCTTAAATAGGAAGGGCGATGTAAATATGGAAGTAGGGATGTGTTGGGACGGTGGGTGAGGGATAGGAACATAAAAGAGAATAGTATGCAAGAAGGAAGCAATGCATTTTCTATATTTAGCATTTCTTATTCCCACTGCACTTAATGCAAAAAATGGGAAACTTTATAAACGCTTTTCGCTCTCTTTGCAAGGTGAAGGATGGTGACTTTTAAGCAAAAGGACCAGCTCTTGGAGGAAGTGAAGAAATGCCTTCCAGTCATGTTTGATGTGTTGGATTTCAATGAATCTTCTCCTGGGCTCCCGGTTAATGAACAGCCTCAGTGGTGAGACTGCCTGAACTGACAGGAGATGCCCGGGAGCCGAATAGCTGCAGAGTGGATGCAACAAACTGCATCAATAAGATGCCCTACTTAAACCTTTTCTGTTTAGTGTGACTGGCACGGGGATTTCTAATGTGTAGTTAACACAGATATAAGGTGTGGTTAAAAGCAGCGGTGAAAGTAGTTCCCTTGACTTCACTGAAAGTCACAATACTGTACCTCTCTGAGTGATTTAATAATCAAGTGGAATGAAAATGTTCATCTCTCAAACTACATATGAAAAGAAGTCATCACGCCCAAGGTTGTTAATGATGAGATGAGCATCCTTCATTTCTGCTGGTTAACATTAAGAGGTCAGAGTATCAGCTTGATTGCTTCCCTTTTGTTGGCGGACTTACTGCAGGAAATATAATGACCTTTTAGCCCTGCTTTAGTACCAAAAATGTAAGATCAAATTGAAAAATGTGCTTTGAATAACAGCGTTATTAAAGTTTAAACTGCCTCGCAAGTGAAGACATATCACGAACACCATACTGAACCACATCGCAGTAGTGTAGAAAAAAAGTTATTTCGTTCAACCTGTGGAGGAGGTCAGCTGTCTTGTATGGAATCTATCATGTAAGGCTTTAGCTTTAATATGCATACAGCCATTTTTTATTGACAGGTGAGCTGCTGATGAAGCTATGTAGATTAATAATATGGTATAAGAACTACATTTCTCGAGAGGTCTCCTACTGGCCAAACAGTGGGAACATAAATAAATCAACGCCATATTGTTGAGATTTTCAGTCTCTCATACAGGTTAGTCATAAAATATTTTAATAGAAGACAGTATTTCCATCATAACCATCACTCTTTTTTCCACCCTGCTGCTATGCTTCCAGTTTCAATGTTTTTGTTTGCTGCTAACAGCCTGTGTTTGAGGTGACCCATGTAAAACGAGAGCAATAGAGGTCATAAATGAGCCTAACCTTGGGACACACTGCAAATTGGGGTCTTTGTGTACAGCTGCCATTAAATTCCCGCCAGGTACAATCAAGCTTTTATTCTGTTTCTGCCTTTGGGTGGCTGACCCTGCACAACCCTGTCCCTCCAGTCCTGTTTCTGCATCCACATCCTCAACCAAACACACCTGAGTGCACCCTTATCCGTTTTTTCCAAATGCTCCAGTCAGTGATGTCTCACTGTAAGAGAAGGTAAATAGCCAAACAGGATGACCCCAGAAAGAAACATAAAGCATTATGCTTTTTATTTTCATTCTTCTTGAATCATTCGACTGAGTAGTTGCCCTCATGCTTCTCTAGAAGTCACTATGATGCCCAATACAACTAGTATGAATTCATCTAACACGGCATCTGCAGGAAAAAAAAGCTCAGATGGATTCAGTTTACATTTCTTTTGCAGAATAATATTAATGTAAGATTACTATATCTGCCATTTTTCTAATTCATTGTGTTTTATTTAGCTTATTTATTTAGCCAATTTACAGCAAATATAACAGGTCCTTAGTACAGTATACTGTATATTAGTCATTTTCAAAGTGGTTGCTATGAATCATAAAATTGTGCTTTCCCAATAAAAATTGCATATCTACAGAAGGGGACCATTTCTGCCAATGTAACAAGCATATTGTGTCAATACAACCACCCATGTTAGCTTTGGACCAATAGAAACTCTGATTTGATTGTAACACACAGCGATACGTTGATAATTTGTAAGTTGAATCACTTGCTTAATGTCAGCATTAGACTGGAAAGTTTAAATATCTGGATATATTAGGACTATGCCAGTGTTGTCACTGTTCATTTTCTGAAAGCTTTAAAGATCAATTACTTGAAATGGAGGCTATAAATGCTGTCAAGGCTGAGTCCGAATGCAGTTTGAATGAATACATTTAAGAGTTTTGTTGTAAGAGTACATGCTGCATGATTTTAGGTCACAGTACACAGTTTCTGTTGTAATGTGGTGTTTTTAATAGTAGTTTTAATGTACAACAGTTTCAAGAAGCAAAAGTGTACACGTATATAAATTGTATAAAATTGCAAGATACTGCTTGTGTATCATTGTGTTTGTGCACGTCAGTTTAAGACTCATAAAGCAACATTTAAAAAAAAATCATTGGAAGATATATGCATATGTACACTGTGAAAGAAAAAAGGAGCTCAGAGGTTTGAAAAAGCAAACAGTGAATATGGAAAAGGATTAAAACAAAGATAGTGATTGAGGCATTGGAAATGTAAAAGAGGGATTTGTAATGAAAAAAGCATGACAAATTTAACATACATAATTTATCTCCCAATAAAAAAAAATGTAAAAAGCTATGTATATATAGTTTAACATGGATTGGAAGATTTCCAATGATCTTTTACTGTACATACAGGTTAGTTTGATGTTAAAAATGCATTGACATGTATTTATTTATTTATTTAACCTATTTGCTCAGTATGTTTTGGTTATGCAATTTAGGGCATTATATTATTGATAATTTTGCCCATTTTAATCATCTGTGTCTTCGTTTGTTATGCCTCCAACAGTCAGGCCAAGATGACACAAAAGCTCAAATTATAAGGAGTTAAGTCAACCATAATCTAGAGTCATAAAAACTAATATCAATAATGAATACCGCGTTTTTTTGTTTTTTTTCTTATGATAGGTTTGCGATGAGCCTCTGGGTACACAAACCAAGTACAGTAGGTAAAGTAAAGATTAGGTAGGCTTGTGTAAAGGAATTATTGAATAAAATCGAATTGTCATCGCGTGTATACGTGTGTCACTAGGTTCTTGCTTGTCCTTTTGGAGCATTTACAATCTCTTAGGACACACTGGGTTGCCAAATAGACAGATAAAAAAGGATTACACTAGATTCAGGCTGGATTAATGATGTAATCTGAAGCCCACTCTCAGCAACTCTTCTGAGATCATAACCTTTATTGACCTTTTGCTTCCATTTTCCCTTTCATCCTGACCAGGACACAAGGGCTGAAATATTTCATAACGTGCCAAAACGCTTCAAATATAGCAACTGTAGTTATATTATATTTGTTAATGTAGGGAACTACCAATGGCAGGTTGAAGTAAATATTGCTGGTTAAAAACAAAATGGGCTAATGGCCTTGAGCTAACTGATGTTGCCATGGTAGCTGCATGCATTACTTGGCCGACACTTCTGCTAGTGTTGCCATGTTTTCTACCAACACTTGTTTGTAGCAGCCTCTTAATTACAAGTGTCAATACTTTGTGCAAATCGATGAACATTGATGGCGTCTACGTGAGAATGCGCAGAGAATAAGTCATTATTAGGTGATTCATAACAACAATTATAATAATTGAGCTAGGTGTTTGTTTGTGTGTGTGTCACTCTTGCAATGCAGGGATAGAGTAAGCAGTAAATACCAGTGAGTTGTGTACCTTCACACATGCATAATGGCAAAAGAAGGTATCAGATCAATCTAAGAAGATTGCTTTACTGCTAAGGAACTGCATCAATGTACAGCAATTACTCTTTTTTACAACGCTTCCAAACCTATCAAAACCCATATAGTGTAAGCTTAGTTATAAAAATGATTCCGCTTCAAAGCACTCTTGTGTTGATCTAACCTGCTGGGACATATCTTACTTTTTGTGATTTGTTCACTGTACATTAGCTTTTATTCCTGTCTTACCCTTCCAACCAATTTCAGTTGGGGCAGTAACAGAATCCCCCATCAGTCGCTGTGAGTTTATAGTTTCTGAAATTTGTGCAAACATTTCCATTTCCTCAAAGTGAAATCAAATGAATTGGTCCCATGTCGTCTTCTCTTTCATACTGTGAGCTTCACTAAACGGGCTGTCATTCACTGCAAAAGGTCCCTAGTGATTGAATAATGTTCTACTCTGTAATGAATACAAATTAAAATGCATTCATATGCTTGGTGAATACTGATGTTACACCATGTATGTTACATAAATAATAAGAAGGTTGTCGTATAGACATTGACAAGAAGTTGCACAACTATTTATAAGGTTGTTAGTCTTGTCTTTTTCGACAGAAGTATAGAAATCCACATATCCGGCCACTTTGTATGCACCATTCCAACCATTTATAAAGAATGACATGGAGTGCATTTTAATTACAGTGTACTTCAAAATCCTTTTAAGCAGAAGTGAACTCAACTCGTGAACCCACTCCAGTGGAATGGTAATTAATGAGAGGGAGTTTAATGGAGTTCCTCCGAAATGTGTTTTGATGTCAACCGAATGTGAAGTAATATAGATGCGGTGAAATGTAATAGGGATAATGTATTTTTATTTCCTTTTTTTGTTTACATTGTGACAAACTAGTGAGGTACAGTTATTGTATTGCATAGTAAACACATGATATTTTGTATAGAAAGACCTAACAAAGGAACTTTGGTAGGGTCAACCGTGGACATCATGCCTTCATTAAATTTAGCCTAATAAATTCACCCAATAATGGCTTCTATCTGAATACAACCTAGTGGTACTTAGTGAAAAAAATAAGTAAACTTTAAATTTGTATAGCTGGTTTGCACCATTTCAATCACAACCACTGCACTGCCATTTACATTGTCAAGTTTGTAATATGTTTGTGGTCCCTCTCCTTTTTCTACGTAGCAAAGGTGGTGACCTTTTGAAAGTCAATGTTTGATTGTAATAATTGTACCATTGTAAAATAGCAAGTGTAAATACAGAAAACGTGAACTAAGACACAGCGTTAGACTAATTATTCTACTTAATAGAGCAGAGGGTATTCTGTGATAGATTATAGCCTCTTCGAAAGGAACTGCACTGTCCGCCTTGAACTAGTAAAATAAAGTGAGACCATCCATTTGAAATGCCACTATTCCAACCGATAGGTTGGGCAATGACTGCAAACTCACTGGCTGTAAAATTCACTATTTTGGATTAGGCCACTTATAAATTGACTAATTGGTGCCATTGGTATTGGCTGTTATAGGTACAAATGTACCTATAACAGCCAAGACCTCTGAGAAATCATTCTGTGATCGTCAGATATGTGGTCTTGCTTAAATTCTACCTTCTGTAGGTGTACTTTTTATAATGCCTTAATTTGACTTGTGTTTACATTGGACAACTCAAGCAATTAATGATTTTTAAGTAAAGCTAAACAGCAGAGACGTACTGTGGCACTCTGAAGGTTTCTCATTTATGATGCCTTTTTGTTCCAGCAGTGCTGAAACTGAACATAATAGACATAATGCTCTCTAATGAATGAATGTTACTACTGATAAAAATGTTAAATCATTTTTGGTCAAATTACTTTGCCCTTATTATGTTTTCAGGAGAGGCCACGTCTGAATTATGATAACCTGAAAAATAGTATGTTCTGCATGCAGAATTATATAAAATCTGAAAACCTGAAGGCACCATCTAACTAAAGTCCAGTCCAACTAAGAAAAATCAATACACAATGGATTTCAAAATAGATGTGTCTGTCTCTAATTAAAAAGATTAAAAGGGTACTCCACTCCTAACAGAACCAGAGCTTTCACTTCCTTGCATTGTTCGTCCTTGTCAGATCCTAGCAGCTACATTTCCCACAATGCAACTTGAGTGCCGACAGTTCGGTCAGAGATGCGGGTATGTTATGCTAGTAATGGCTGATGTCGCCTGCAGTGCTAGCCCCAAGCATGGATGAGTATCAAAGAAAGGTCTGGTTAACAGATTTTATTTTTTATTTCATTTTTAAACTTCTTTTCTTCAGCCTCAACCAAAGTTGCCATGATACTTTACCTGAGGACATTTTTTTAGATTTCGGGCTGCTCTCTTTGGAGCCATTAGCGCTTTGTAACGCCCCTCAACATCTAATGATAACACACAAGGCATTATTATTTAGCATGTGTGAGGCACCAGACTTTCAAGTAACTACAATGTAAACCCATCTACGTCATTATTAGATACTCAGAGAAAATGCCCTTGGAATGTGATGACAAAAGGTAAAACCAAATGAATAGATAAGAGGTGTAGTGGCTGCTTCAAACAAACACAGGACTTTTGCTTAGTAGACAGCTGTTTGGGTCCTGTGAAACTAACATGTTGTTAACAAACACAGTATTTTTAACCCAAACCAGGATTGTGTTTTCCTACAAACAGACTTTGATGTGTAGAATTGACGGAGTTCCCCTTTAACACTATATTTCATTAATAACCAATAGGAAACAATACACAGTCCAATTTCCATGACTTTTGGGGACATTACATTCAATTCCTGGAGACTTACCCTAACCAAAACCACCACCAGCCTAATCCTTATCTTTCTCATTTATACATCAAAACATTGTATTTATTTATCAGGTGATACAAACAATTACAGTCAAATTTAACAACTTTGTCTGTGGCTTAAATGTAATTCTATGTCATCGTAGTTGGGAGTATAGGAGGAAGTCAGGTTCTGTACTTTACTTACTTTACATTACATTACAGTCATTTAGCAGACGCTTTTATCCAAAGCGACTTACAGTCAGTAGTATATTACATATCATTCACCCATTCACACACTGATGACAGGCTACCATGCAAGGTGCCACCATCAGACTCTAACTAACATTCATGCAACATCCAGTCCACACCGATGGCAAGCCTTCAGGAGCAACTTGGGGTTAAGTGTCTTGCCCAAGGACACATCGACTGCCGAAGCCGGGTATCGAACCACCGACCCTCTGATTGGAGAAGTACCTTGCTCTCCACTCGCCACAGCCGCCTGTAGTATTAAGAGCAACAAAACAAACACAGGACTTTCACCAATGAGACCTGTGTTTGTGTCCCATGTGAAATCAAAAGTCAATATTGGTCTAATTTTAAGTTGGTGGCGTTACTACGCAGCTTTTATTTCGAGAACTACTTAACCAAATTATGTAAGCTACACAACATAACGTATGTTGCTGATTTGAACACATTGCCAGCACACGGTACAGTAAACCACTATCATGAAAAGTGTGAGAAACAAGTATTGAGAATCTGTAGCTCATCTGCTGTTCAATGTCTCCGTGACCCACATTTCAACGCTCTTCAAAACAAGTGCAATGTACTGATGTTGAAGAGGAGTTCTGCTCACATCTAGTCCTCGGGGTCCAGAACACTGCTGGTTTCCAACCCCACCAGGTGGTTAAATGCATTCACCTGTCATCCCAGGTCAAAATCAGCCCCAGATCACAAACAGAGTGAAGATTGTCTGGTAGAGTAGAAACCCAGCAGTACTCTGAACCCAAAGAACTGGATGAGTAGAGACATAAACACACCGGTGTCAGGTTTTAATTGTATCAATGTCAAATCCTTGCATACAAAGCTTTACTTTCTTCTTCTTGGGCATTCAACATCACATTTATAAAGAGAAAAACAGAACACTTAAGTTGTATTTTATTTCAGGAGCTACTTACTGGGTGTTACAAAGATGTATGGACGGTCTGAGAGCATTTTTATAAATAAGCCAGAGAAAAACAAGATTTTTTGTTAAATGACAACTAGATACTGTAAACAGGTGAGGATTTGGATTCCACTTGTTATTCACCATAATCCCTCATTTCCTGGTTTCAACAGCTCGTGTTGAATCTGTAGAAATTGTCTAATTACACATCCGCTACCGTGACTGAACAAGAAACGGTTACCTCTTATGACATTTGCATCTCTCAGTCCAATTTCATTATACTGCACGATCAGCACAGTGAAGCTGTCTGCTGTAGAGACAGGCTCATGGCAGTCCTTTGTTCATAATTACTGCAGCTACTCATTCCTCCGCTGTCAGCTAAAAGCTCCTCACATATTTTCTATGTTAATTTTCTATATTATCTCTTCTTTTGCTATTTCTGTAAATTAATCTACATGACATTTATTTTACGAAACTTGAGGTCTCCGCTTATTTTAAAGTGACATAAAAAAAAACGTGTTCAAAATGGGTTTAATGTCAATTTTATAATATGACTGTTGAGTAAAGCTTCATTTACACCAAAGTTGGCGTGGGGAGTTGCTAAGCAACAGAGAACAATGTTTTTGTGTCAAATTTTTGTGTTAAATTAATTTTATCTTGTTTTATCATATGTTGTATGGAAATTGTTTAATCACATGTTGTATAAAACCAACTTGCCCTTATTATATGAGTGCTGCAGGTCAGTAGTGCCAGGATCTCAGGTATAGCATATCCATTATGTATTTTTGTCCTCTGAACAAAAAGAGAAGGCCTACCCCTGCGCTGTTTTACGATTGATCACCTGATAATATATCATGAATCACCAAATCTGGTTTTGAGATCACATGGTTTTGTGGTAGTCTCTGAAGGTCCTGCACCCCCTTCGCTGCCCTGCTCTCAGATGGCTGCCATGATGTCTCATTCTGTCGGTGAGATGATGGCCACCGGGGCTTTCACAGCAGGTAGGCATATATTTTTGTTCATTTCTCAGCGCCCACGCACAGCAGCTCTCAACAGGTGATCAAGAACTTGTGGAGGACTCCCGCAAGCATTAGCCCTGTGGGCTTCTTTGTTAATAAGACCTGTCACCACCCGCATGTTTGGAATACTAAAAGATCTGCTGCCATTAAACAAGCAAATACGTAGGGTATTTATTTTTGCTTTTTCCTATCATGTTAAAGGCTGACTTGTATTGGTGGTATTGAATTATAGTTAGCTGTTTTAAACTGAAATATACTACACCATCAGTAGAAGTAAAACTAGTAGTGGTAGTGGTAGAATCAGGGTTGGTCTTTGGCCTACTGATTACAAGAAGGTTCAGAAGGTATTGTGACTGATGACAGTCATTTGTTGCAATAAATGTAATTTAATTTGACTTGTTATGAAACCATCTCAATTTAATTGTGATATATATGACCTACAGAAGTAAACCCTTCTGGTATCCAACACCAACATCATGCTGCTGGAGGCCCAGGATGTACTCCTGGCATGGGAGAACCAGAACTGCACGGGCAGACCTTCAGAACCTGTTGCAGTAAAATGAGAGCTTTTCTAAAGGGACTCTGGTGCTTGGAAACATAGCCTATTTTGTCCATTGGGCCCACTAAAATAAAACTAAATAAAAAATCCAAGCAGTAACTTTAAAGATGGATGATTTGTTGGATAACATACCTACCAAATTCCTTGTATGTGTCACGTACTTGGCAATGAACCGTCTCTGATTCTGAGTTAAGGAATAATTGTGGTCAGTGTTAGCAGAAACCATCGTTGACCTCGACCTCCTCCCTCTGTCGATGTTGTGGCCTGAAGGACACAAGTTATAACGGGTTATAATGTGACCATAACAAATGTTGAATTTCTATTCCATGCATCCCTGCACAGTGATGCATGGATGCTACGCACTGCAGCAGCTGTAACTGTCCAGATGGAGTAAAGTCTGACGATTAGACACTGTCTTCAGCAACACCTGTACAAAGATTCAGCTGTAGCTTCCAATATAGAAACTATAAAAGTAGTATACCTGCTGTTATAACTCAATTTAATTCTACATTCTGTATTATGGCAATGGAGGTGATCTTCTTTAATTGCCATGGACTTTGGAAAAATGGGAAAACAATCCATGCATATTTTATTTTTGCATTAACATCAAGCTGTCCCAGTCTTCAAACCAGATCTACTCTACTCTACTGTTTTAACAGGAGGCTGAGTTTTAGTATTAACTGTTGGATGGCTTCCATTAGGGGCTCATTCAGAGTGGGGGTACCCTTAGGTCACATGACAGGGATCAGCTATAAATGTCTGACGCTTCTGAGATACCTCTCTGGACTTTGTTGTTAAGTCAAAATATTATATAACTCAGGTGCTTCATTAGAGAAATATTAGCTTGTACTATCTTACCTTTCAAAGATATAAAAAATACGATCTTCACATTACTGAAGCAATTCCTAAACTCACTGTGTCCTATCCTTAAAGAGCCATCATGAGGTTCAAGCCTTTCAATCGTATTTCGGTGTTCATGTTGTTCCACATTGTCATTGCCATGCAAACCTAAGATCAGTGCTGCTGCCATGTTTGGTAGTCATTTTGAATATAGGACAGGGTCTATGCCATCCAGTTACAGTTAAATTCATATTCTAAGATCATTTTTCCTAAATGCATTTCGGAAATGTGCGTGTAATACCAAAAATCGTAAATATTTTTGCCTAAACTGTAATAAGATAGGATTTCAGACTGACAACGTTTCTGTGCTAAGGCCCCTGCACAATAAATGAAAGGTTCTTGGAGTCTCGCCCTTTCAGCAGTGCAAATGCTTCTCCTTCCCATGTCTCAAGAGCGCAGAGCAACTTTGCATCCAAGAAAATGTGGTTTTAATGGACTTGTGAGCTAAGAGTGACTGTCCATTGGGACGACAGACCAGCAAACCAGCACAATCAGCTAAGTGACTGAAAGCAGCACACTGACTCTCAATGGGATTGACAAATAGGAACCCTTTCGCATTGGAGGAAGTCATCTGATCAAAGGATAGCATGTTTAAAAAAAACAACAACAAGAAAACCTTTTAAATATTGAAAACAAACCCCATTTGGTTGTGTTTGATGAATTCTGAACATTCAGTATTTCATTCCATAGTTTCAAACATAAACTACTTGAAATATAATATTAGATACAAATTCAAAGTTGGAAAAATACGGTGCAATCTACAAAGTGTACTCCTTGTACGGCTTATTATAAAAAAAATACAGAAGCACTTCCGCACATACAGCTCTAATGTATTGACTTAAACGATGGAGTAGTCCAAACTGTGTTAGTGCACCTATACTGATGCAGTATTTTCTCACCAACTTTCACACACTCTTTAGTTCTGTTAGTCTCAGTGCACCCTCAAAAACCACTACTGTTTAGATAACCACTTCAAAAAAGGGACATAGAGAGGAAAATCAGATGTTTTAAAAGACCAGATGTGCTTTTTATCTTGCACTTAAAGATAAATAAAGCTAAAAATGTAAAGCCAACGCATGGTCAGAGGGACAGCATGTCACGGATTTTGTGGAGCCCCTCGGTGCGATGGGAGGATGCGGTAGATGAAGCATGTCAATGAAAAATCGTTCCTAACCCCTGAGTCACTGAACAGAGGCAGTGCAGCAGAGTTGGAAGCCTATAGCCTGCACCCCCCGTGGATGATGGATGCTGAGGCTTTGCACCAAAGACAGTGTAACAGGACTAGGTGAATTTGGTATTTCTGTGTTGAGCTAGTCTGTAAAGGCTGCGTTAGGAGCAGCAGTGGGAGCAAATGTATGTGAATGGCTGAGGAGACTGGAGCACAAGAGCCACTGGGTTTTAAAAGTATACACTTGTTTTGCAGGAATTCTGAAGTATATACAAATTTCTTAAGGGCATTATTGATGTGAAAAATAGAAGCAGTACAGTTTTGGGATATGTTTCCCCCTTATTACACCCTGTCTACATGCAATATGTTTTTAAATCGTCCCTTCCAATTTAACCATCACAGCCATCTACATCAGCTGTATATGACACTCACTCTTTGCTGGACAGCAACCTAAACATTTTTTTATAATTCAATTTGTTTTTTTTCAATATGCCATGCGCCATGTCTCACATGCTTTGCATTTGTGTTGCTGGATTTTACATTATTTGCCAGAGGTGTGTTCACCGGAAATTGTGCCTTCTGGTTGAAAAATTGCATATATATTTTTTTTCTGCTGAGAAAGTTCAAGTACACTAATCACAATTTGACAAGATCATGGGAGAAACACAAGATCGCATATCACAGGAACAACCTTATCATGCTTCAAGTATTGTGTTTGGAACAATCGGTGTCCTGTGAGTAGCTACGGGCGAGTGTGAATATCACAATGGCAGTCGATGGTCATCCCCATGTGTGACTGTGCCCTTAATTTGTAAAGAATTACAAGAATACACCAAAGTGTCCCCGCCGTTAACTAAAGATGTCTGTGTGGAAAAACCTGTTTTTCCAGGAAAAAGCACAGATGTAACTAATGACTTTTATGATGGATCTGTTCCGTCCAGGTGTCCCTGTGAGTAATGGCAAAGAACCCGTGTGCACAATATCAAGGCCCCTAGAACTGGGACAGCTAAATAGTTATTAATGTTATCAGCTACACCTGTGCTGAATGCAGTCTGTACTCCAAAATCACACAGACATGAGAAAGGCTTTAATCAGGCAAAATAAGAAAAAACACCTGCATGGTACCAGGTGGCCTTTAAGGACTAGGGAACGAAATTACATGGGTAAGTTTAGCAAAAATCATGATCATTTTAACACATGAGTCACCTTATTATTTTGGATATTTCAGACCAATATCTACAACCTAAAGCTACTACCAGGGACTTACATTCTGTTTTTATTTTGGTGGTTTCTATCGACAGAAGCGGTGATGTTTCCGATTTCCATAGATCAACAAGAGCAGCTGTACCACTTATGTCATCTTGGTGCAATACTTTGCTGTATACAGAAAAAGCCTTTCATTTAGAAACATCTGAGTATTCTGAAAACCCTTTTTTCATCCCTCCATGTGAATGCTGCTCACTTCATTTAGATGAATAACATTCACTGTGCTGCACTAGAGAACAGAAAATTAAATGATTGTGTTATCTTGTATATTCAGAGCTCCCAGTTCTGTCTCCATCTCAATCTGCTCTCTCTCTCTCTCTCTCTCTCTCTCTCTCTCTCTCTCTCTCTCTCTCTCTCTCTCACTCGCCCGTCTTATCCGAACAAAATTATTGAGCTGTATAGTAAATGTGACAACAGTGAGACATAAACTGGAATCAAATTTGGTACACATCATTCTAGAGCAAAAACAAGAGTAATAGCGCTTAAGCTCACTACTTAGAATTTAATTTCAACTTCTGGCTGCATTCGCTTACCTTTTTGAATTATTAATGAATCAAAATCATTTCACCCTTTCACCTCTCAGCTATTGGTAACTGCATTTTAAGAAACATATAGTAGTATTTCATAGTTGATAATATATAGCAGATAAATATAACTACATAAATATAAATGCAAATCAGGTTGTTATTTGCTTCTCTTTATTGTCTCATGACCTTAAAATGTATCAGTAGCATCATACTCAGGACACAGTATTGTGACAGACAAGAAGAGATTTAATTGAACAAATTGAAGTAATTGACAACTAATGACTGATTTATTGACTTGTGTTAAATATAAATGTGTCATGTTGATGCCTTTCAATGATTAACTGTTTAACTTTTCATCTGGGGAAAGGAGACATATAGCAGTGCAGATATTCACAGTGAGATTATGTAACATTTTGTATAATTTGTCTTTAATTGAAAACCATTTTGCTAGAATTCTGTCTGTTTTCCTTAATTGGAAAGAGTAAGTTATGTGTTCATAATTGCTTTTGCTCCCATGACAACATGTCAGCCTCATCTTGTGTCTTAAAGCTTTAGAGAATAAGCTCTCCTGCCAAGTGGATGTCAGGTGTGCTATACATATGCATTCATTAAAATGTGCCTCCCAGAGAGCATAACAAGGGTACAATGTAATGAAGACCTATGTGTAGTGTGTGCGGGTTCATTTGATACCTTCCGTAATGAGGAAGATATTACTCCGCTTTGACAATGTGGTCTCTTGTGCAAGCTTTGTCCTAATACCCACTAATGAACTGTGGTTGTCAAAACCCACAATCACTGTCAGCGGAGAGAGAGGGGTACCCAACGGGGACTACCCGCTCAATTATCTCTAATAGTATTGGTCTGCTGCATCATTTTTAAAAACTATGTAAACGAGTCTGTTCTGCTGGACGTTTCTGGTCTCAGCTGGGTTTTTCTCTCCTATCTTTTACTGAAAGTGTGTTGTAGTATTTGAATTTGCTAAAGTTGTAGTTCATTTTTTTTTGGTTTTGCATGGGCAGCAGGGAGAGCAGAATTACTTTTAACGATGGAATATAGTCGGTTTAAATATATCCTTAAATTAATCTATTCCTCGGTATCAATGTTTAAGGAAAACATAATCGGTTTTTTTGTGTAGGGATAATGTTACACTGATTTATTCTTCATTTACCATCCACACATACTGTCAACTCAAATAGCCGACCACCGGGAGCAACCCAGGTTTCAGTCTCAGAGACACCAGGGATCTGACCACCAACCTCAAAGACACCAGGGATCTGACCATCAACCTATCTCCTGAGCCCCTCTGAGGCCTCTTTATCTTGCTCACATGACATTCTGTGGTAGCACAATACTGAACATTATTCCGACGATGTCAGTCAACTGGAGAATCGATACAGAGAATGCACATGGCATCTGCAACACTATCACACACGACACTTGCCTTAGTTGATTTTGATCGACAAGCATAAATTGATATCCTTGAGGACAAATGGAAGCTGTATATCTAATAATACCGTGGCAAAACCTTTTTCTTTTGGAACATACTGTGCATGCAGAAAAACTCAAGTGAACGTTTTATGTCTTTAGAGAGTAGACTGTAACTGTTGTTAAAGATAATAGGAAATGAAGGGAGAGGGATGTGGAAGGACACAGCACTGACTTGAACTGACTGAACTCTTTATGGCCGAAAAACATCGGAAAGAGAATGGGCCAACCACGCAGGGGGAGACGTGTGGTTGCGTGTCACTGTGTGCATATTGAGTAAATTACAATTGGGCAAAGTACAATGCAGTTGGTTATGCAGGGTTTGGAAACGTACGCTATATTAACAGGTATTGAGTTAATTAATTGGATCGCTTTAACTACAGGACCATGGTTACACATTGATTTGATTGATTTGATTTGCTTTGCTGAATTGCATTATCTACCAGATGGGTTGTTACACCAAACCATCTCAGAAGCCGTCTTTGGAAACTGTTTGGAAAAAGGGAAGACACTTTCAAAAAAATACTGGTGACGGGATGAACCATCTGTCATTCAAACTCTTGCCGAATCCAGTCCAGAGAAGAGCGAAAAACATCGTAGCTGGACACTACTCACAAGTTGCCCTCATAATGCCTTGCCCCCTGTGCATTAGGGCAGTAGTTCAGGCAACAGTTTCCTTGTTGAAAGCAATGACATCAAGGTCAGCAACTCCTGTAATTCGTTGTCCATGTTGACTTAATCCCTGGTAGTTGACCAATAAGACCCGATCGAGAATCAAGAGTAAGCGTCTGCGTTTTTGTCCAGAGGCCCTGGATTTTTTAAACTAAAACAGGGTAAGCAAACATCAAACATCTCAACAAAAACGTATTAGTGTGGATCTAGCCCTAGATATAACTGATGGCAGTCTTACTGAGAAGTGAAGTGAACAATGGTCCAAATCTATCAAGGTCTATGTAAGTGAAGTGTTTTCTTCTTGTGTGAATGGTCCAATGGTTAAATACGGCAATAATAAATAATAATTAGCAATCTCTCCTTGCTCTATATAGGTATGTTTTTTCTCTCCTGTATCCTTCTCCCACCATTGCTCTGCCTACAGGGGCATAAAGAAACAGTGCATATATATCTGTCATCACAAGCAATAGTGATCGACATGCAGCCCTGCCTATCCATTATTACCCATGAAATTCAACGAGTGAAGCATAAAATTGAAATGAAGAGCTGATCTGTATTGTGATGGCTCATTTCCTTATTACACATCTCCACATTAATTCTAATTATGCCCAGGCCATCCCCACTTCCCTTCTAGGAGAGGTTTCTGTGTCAGGGTTTCTGTCAGAGCTGCCTTTCCATGATAAAGTAGCAGGGAGAGCCAGTATTCCTCACTGCCAGAGATAGGCCTCACACACATCTGGAGGCCTATTTATCAGCTAGTGCCTCCAGGAAGACACACATATGCACCTAAACATGCTCCGAACAGCACACAAACAAGTCCTGCACAATATGTACCCACCAATCAAACATAATTACCCATTCAATACAGTATCTTATGCTAAGGTGAGTGAAGCTTGAGATATTTCAATTCAAAGAAAGAAGCCCATCAGCGGCTGCAAACATGATTTTTTTTATTTATTTTGAATCCACTTTGTAATTCTGTGCAACATCCACCTTGAATGTTGCCGCATGATGATGTAGTGGTTTTTGTTGTTGTTGGTGTGTTAGTCAGCTGGCTGGGTTTAGTTGCAGGTAGGGGTTATGGTTCAAAATAACAACATTTAATGAAATAAGGAATATCAATTTTAACAAATTGAACTCTGTAATCCCAGATTTCAAAGAGTTTAATCAACATGTATCATCATAACACAACCTGAGGGACAGTGAATGAATGACCACACACACACACACACACACACACACACACACACACACACACACACACACACACACACACACATACATTCCTACAATACTAACAATGGACCATGATGCTACTCTTACAAAGTGTGGACCTCTATTTCTGGTCATTTGGAAAATAAAATAAAATGTACTTCCCAGAATTCATTACATTACATTACATTACATTACAGTCGTTTAGCAGACGCTTTTATCCAAAGCGACTTACAATAAGTGTATTCAACATAGGTATTCAAGAGAACTACTAGTCACCAGAAGTCATAAGTGCGTCTCCTTTCTTAAACAAGCATCTAAGAGCATAAACCAGAGCCAGTGAGAAACAAAAAATGAATACAATAAGTGCAACAAACAAACAATAAGTGCAACAAACTAATACGAATACAATAAGTGCTCAGTGGAAGGCTCAGGCTAGTACTTCTTGAAGAGAATTCACTGTAAATGTGCTTTTTTAAATTGGCCGAGATGGGTCTTGTTTCCTTGAGTGATGTCTACCTATTAAAGAGGAAACTTCCGTATACTGCATTGGAACTGTCTGCAACCGTTCTTTCACCAAATAAGACCAAAACTAAGTCTTTGTGTTTTTCAAAGATGTATCATTTTACTTTGATGTCATAAATATTCTGTACAAATATCACAAATAAAAAAATGCCTGGCAGAGACAACAATAATTCTAAACATGCAACTGTCACCAACCAAAGCAATGGAGAATAAATGTGTTTTATGACTTTGTTGTTGTCTTTTTTTGGTTTATGTATTCTCTCTCTGTATTTCACATCATCTCATAAACATTTAATTTCCGTCTCTTCAGCTGAGACGGCACTCAGGACAGTACCACACAAAGTCAAATTATATGGGCCACTGCTTCACAGACAAATGCCTAGAATTAGCATCTGAATATGCATTGAGGCCCAATCTCCCACACCAGCAAATTTTAATTTAAATATACACCCTTTCTGGAAGTCTGAGCTGGCTCACTCTCATGAGACCAGAGAACCTTTTTTTTTATTATGTCTACAAATTTTCATTGTTGAGTAGCTCAAGGTTACAATGGGCCATTTATTAAACTGTATTGAATTTGTTAGTAGTTGATATATTCTGTGATAGAATTGCACACTGAACGACTGGCTGAACTTTTTGATGGATGATTTTCCATGAGGCTTCATTACTATATGTATATAAACCAACTCTTTTAGCATTTTTTTCAAAGTGTACACTCACAATTTTCAAGTCTTCATGTCATTTGGAGGAAATGTCTTTAGTCAGCTCCAACTTCCTTGTTTGGATGGTTACTCTTAGCCATTCCTAAAAAGGACCAGATACCATAAGAGCCGTGTTCTGTATTCTTTGTTTGAATCCTTTTAAACACAGCATTGTTCCTTCACTTGGGCTTTTTTAGGTATGTTGAATCAAGCATTTAGTAACATCATCATTTTGTCCATTGTGGATGTTGTGAAAAATGTTACGATTGCCAAGATCATTAAAACAAAAAAGTAAGCACATCAACTTTCAAAACTAATCCTATTGCCCAGAGAAACACATTAATAGTCAGTCCAACACTGAATTCATATATTTTAGTTAATGGACCAAACAGACAGTTGTTAGTATCCACAAATCATCTTGCTTCAAAGACAAATGACGGCGTACAAAATAAAAAGTCACATTTCAATTTTTTGGGATTGGAATTACTTGGTTACCCAGTTTTTTATTGGATTTTGACTTTGCTGTTTGAGTTTGTAATACTCCTGCCAGTTAGTATTGCATCTTCATCAAGTCAGGAGACCCACAAGGGACAGACAAATGAGTGGCCCAAATCAGGTGTCAAATGTCCAAAAGCACTGGATCCGACAATTCTTTCAAATCACACCTCCATCTTTCTGATATATTGTTAACCCTCAAGCCCAAGCTGAAAAGTTTAAATTCTTTAAATATGAAATACAAAAACAGGAAAAGAGCAGATTAAAGCATCAGTTTCACCAATAATTCTTATTGAGTTTGTTGGGTTTCCACTGGTATTGGGGGTTACAGCAGACAACAACAAAACATCTCCAAACATCATCAATCACAGTGTTACTGTCAGGATGTGAGGATTTCTTTTTTCTTTCTGGCTAAATCAGAGCCAAAAAGATCCAACTTCCTGGATCATGGGCTGTTGCCTGGCACAAAGGGGGTTAAAAGTGAAGATGAATAGTCAGGGGCCAGACCTGTGCTGGCCTTAAAAGGGATCATTAATATTTAAAATGAGTCCTTTTTCATCGGAATCCTTGGATACTTCAGGTCATGTAAAAAGATAAGATGTTATCTGTGAAAACTTCACACTGCTGCATTCTGAAAGAGTTGAAATCATTCGGTGTATCAGGGAGGCTTTTAGAGAATTCTTTCTCATCTACTTAAAATTCCCAAAGTGCAGATATTTCTAAGATGATAACTGTAATATTCAGTAAAGAAAGTACAATGTGAAGAAAGAAGTCTGAGTCAATGATTTGCCTTTGATTTGTGGCTGTTTATATGTTAGCCTAAAAGAGTGAATTGCACCATTACACAACATCAGTTTTGACTCTGTGTTTATCAAAGTAAATATGAGAAATTTGAAATACAGATCTATTCCGACCGGATCAATACACGAGCTAATTAGCTTAATTTAACTCTTCCAGTTTCATTTTGTTCATTTCTTTCTTCAGCATGAAAAATCTTTAATTTAACTTGTGTGCATGCAATAAAACACACAGCCCACAGCAGCATGGAAGGTGTCAGGTCAAATTTAACTAATCAATGTTGTAATTGGCTATAATATGTAAATTTCAGGCATTTCATTATAAAACAGTTTACTGTTACTGCGAGTTGCAGAGAGGGCAAGAGAGAAGAGAGAAGGAGGGAGAAAGAACAATAACAAAGTCACGGGAGGTTATGAGAGAGTTATTTAAAACTTACAATCCGATTAATCACTTCCTGTGTGGAGAGCAGACCACTGTGTCCGTGCTCAACACCTGAATGTTAAATAAACAAATCTTACGTGTCTAGAATATGGCGCTGAATCGTGAAAAAGGACATATAAACACTCTTAGATATGATAAATAAAACACAAAGAAAACTGACAGAAAGGCTTTCTTCAGACTATTTTTATGTTTTTTTTCTACTCCAGTGTAAATATAGAGTCTAGACTTTTCTCTCCTTTTTCGCTCTGTTATCCTCACAAGGTCACTGTCGTCGCCATTATTAACCCAGTGAACTGTTGACCTGAGAGAGTAATGTGTGCAATTCATTCTGCTCTCTCCAAATTATCTGGCAAATTAGCTCTTCCAAAGTCAGAACGAGGCAATTACCTCAATTGTCTGAGAACTCCAATCAGAAACTCATCTCCATGACTAATTCACAGACCTCCACCATACTCATGTGGGTGTATTTTGAGTTTGTTTTCTTTTTTTTTGTCCTCATCATGTCAAGGTCTAACACGTTTGTTATTGTCATATCTGAGTGTACCTACTGTAAGTACACTTTTCAGTATAGCAGTGCATCTAACTTATGGTCATTGTATCATGTCAATGAGCTTTTCATTAATTAAATTACAAATTAAACCAATTTCAAAACATTAAACAAAAAACAAAAATGTATTAAAATGGGTGAATATAACTTTAAGAGGGAAAAAACACCAGATAAAGATAGCGGGGAGAAAAATAATAAAGAAATTGGTATGAGGGGTAAAAAGGTTCCCTGTCTTTGCTGTAAAATGTTAATCCTCTGATCACATTCTTCTTTCTTCTCGCAAATCTTACTCAGTCGCATTTATCTTTAATTACTAATTCAGCAAAACCCCTCTCCGCAGTGCCACTTTGCTCTTCATTCATTCTTAACGGCATTCTTCCCTTACGGCTTCAATCTTCTCCTGCCACCTTTTACATTTCTCTCCCTTTCAGTCTCATTTTTCTTCTCAAATTTACTCCTTCCTTTTCTCCCTTTCATTTTCCAGCGAACTTGCTTCAGTGTAAGAATAATCATGGCTCTGGTCTATGCAATCTATCCACTTCCTCCCCATCAGCCCTCTACCCTGCAGCACTCTTTTCATTTCTCCATTTCACTCATTAATGACCTGCTTCCACTCACTTTAACCCCACTAACTCCGGTTTGCTGGTCTATATTCGAAACACAGGTTGATTGAAGAATAGTGCCCCCTATTAAGCACCACTTGAATGCGAGTGACCTTGAGAGGCAGATTGTTGCCTATGTCTCACAGGAAAAAAATAAACCATAATGTGAAAGCGAAAATTAGAAAATATGGACAAAGAATGTAATGTCAAAACAAGAAAAGCATTTGAATTCAGAGCTCAATGCAGTTATTTGGTCATAATCGTTTTTACGCGCAGCTTCAATCCCAAATATTCCTTCTGTGTTGTAGGCAGTGGATAGACTCTGTAGATACAACAAAACTGTAAGGTCAGTTGTAATAAGATAACAACATCTAAATGATGAAAATAAAAAAGAAATGTATATTATCTTTATTTATATCATGTAAAATAAGTGTAAAATAAGTTTTTGGGAAATCCCTGTATTGAAATATACTTTGTAAATGGTAGGGTAATGAACCATCTAGGACCCTATTTCAAAAAGACATTTACAAAATGTGTCAATTAATTATTTCCTCTGACCTCCCAATCACAATAAATAACCATCCATTTATCTCCATTGGAACTTTTGCCCACACATTGGTCAACAGTTCACCCAACCTGCATGTCATTTAACCAACAATACCTCAAACTCCTTCAACCATATAGGTGGGTTGTTCCTACCCGCTTATATGACCAACAGGAGCATTTCCTAAATTTGCACCTGCACCAGAAGTTTTATTTGATTAACGTTATGAAACCTTCGAAGTTTGGTTAGGTTGAGGCAACGAAGTTACTTAGTCAGGTTGAGGATAAGATCATAGTTTGTGTTGAATTTTTTAATTTTTTATTTATCTTCAGGAACGTACAAAAGTTCTCCTACGTTATGTACATGAAATAAGTTAAGTATGTTGGGTAAGTTCAAATAACTTTTTGTCTACTTTGATTTCATATGGGAGATGAACAAAAATTTAACAATTTTATACTAGATCACCTGACTTCCTCTTTTACAGCCACTAGAAGGGGAGCCGCCTCCAAAATAATGGAAATATTGGTAAGCTGCTTGTACAAACGACCTGTAAAGCTATATTTTGGAGGACAGTTTCCATTCATCCAGTAGAGTCCTTTGCTACATACGTTGTTGGTAATTGCTCTCAAGAATGACAGATGTAAGCATTTTTCTGATCCGACGCCCCCATCTTCATCGTAACATAATTTGTCAGTGCCTTTCAAAATGTCTCAACAAATCACTGTATCACTGTTGTAAATAAAACCATTTCCTCGTCTTGCATCGCTATGGTGGACTGTCACCATTAAACTGTCGGAGGAATCCCAAACTTATACGAGACCAGGGCACAGTCGTACATGGTAGATGTTTGCTTTCAGGACTTTCTGCCGGAAATGGGTTTATTTTAACCCAAACCATGATTTTTTCCTAAACTTAACCAAGTAGGTTTATTACCTAAACCTCAAGAGATGTCTGAAGGCAAATTTCTCCCATGTGCTAAAACTCCTTTGGAGCCAGAGGATACAAACCTACAGTAGGACATTCTTGCTGTGACTACAAAATTATATCAAATTACAGTAAACGTTCTCAAAAGTTATACACCGTGCAGAGGATGTTTAAAAAGGAAGAGAATGATTTCGATACTTTATTTTACCAGTCCCTTCTTCGGTTTGAGTGCTCTTTCATGTGGATATATCTGGGCCCAATGAGACACTTCCATGCCTCATTGTCGCCCTAATATCATATCAAAGTGCCCTTCTCGCCCCCCACATGCCTCTAGCTAGCCCAAGTACCTTGTTGGTCTGCCAGATGCCCCTTTGCTAACCCTAACTGTTACCTTTTCTGTAAGAGAAGTAAAGGAGCTCCTTTTTCATTTTTGTTCTTGATCCTTAGAGAGTCTGTGCACGTCACTAGAGGCCAGTGACAGTCGACCGCTGCCTAATGACCACCATGACAGTTCCTCCAGCGAAAAAATTGGGCACCACTGAAAGAGCAGAGAGCACCTCACTTCCAAAGGGCCAGGTCAACTTCAGCAGATGAGGGCTGGACAAAAGAGCCAAAAGTGGAAGCCCGACATCATTTGGCGGTGTTTTATATGCCCATGGCAGACAGTGTGCTGAGTCTGGGGCAGAAGGAGCAGCGCAGCATAAAGGAGAGCAGAGATAAGCTAACATGTGAGAAGGCTGTTTGAAAGGTTTCATTGTAGGGAACATTGAAAGACAATAATACGTTGCAGATCGTGTTGTCTTTTCATTGCATTCGACAACCGATACCTTGACACTGCCAGCATTTGCTTATTGATGCTTGATGTTTTTTTATCTCAGTGAGCATTCTCTGCACTGGTTTATAATCAAAGATGTTATTGGCATTGTTTGAAATCCAAGGGAAAGTACACCCCTAAAATTTAAATAATGCAATCTAAACCTTCATGTTAGCCACAGGGGACATTCATGAAAACTGATTAATGCTATGTGTTATATTTCATACAGTGTTTGTGCTCCTATGAGTACAATATGTAATGTTTGGTATGCAAAACAGCAGTTTATATCACAGTCCTACATGCAGCGGCACAATCTGAATAACATACAATGTAAATAGTTGTATAATAACTGTGTGTATTTGTATTTTATTCTGCTTGCTCTTACATTTTAAGTAGGTATCCACTATTTTGTTTGGATACCCTATTTTAGTCGTCCTGAATTTGGACAGCAAAATTTCTCAGTTTGATGGAGACAGTTTGATTTATACTGTCTATTTGGTGTCTCTCCCTCAACTTATCTTCATATGAAAGGTACACAGACAAAAGCTAAGAGAGTGACTCCTAAAATAGTGTTGTTGTATAACAAACGGCATACAGCAGTGGATATGACAGCTACCCACTCCTCTCTCCCCTCCAGCCACAAGAGTGAAGACTGTATAGACCTGGAAAGCTTTCAGAGCACTCACACACCAAATTCAAGCCCCGTCTAATGTCACCCTCAAGTTCCAAGGACTGAATTTAATTTTCTAAAACAATACTTTCAAGATCTACTGTCATTTATAGTGAGGTGGGAAGAACTAAGCATTAACAATGAGAGAGATATTCCTCTGGCAAGCATGAGTTTGCATAACGTGCATCATTTATCAATCCCAGCCAAGACAATGGTCTATTATTGTTATGCCTACAATCATCACGACCCGGGGTGAATATAAAATTGAATGATAAAGGATTGTTTTTTTCCATTGAGCACACAAAATGAATTGCTGCAGCTGTTTTACTTGCATGTGCTTGTGTTGGGAGGATCCATTGAATAAGAATAGTCATATTCAGTGGATCCAATTAAAGCACTACTCACGCTCGCTGAATCCAGCTTGTACTGGATAATTAGAGTGGTTACCAAACATATCAAGGACAGTCCACTTCTAAGCTGGCAGTCGCCTTACTCGGATTACCTAAATGCCAAACTAAACACCACATAAAATCCCTCAACTGTGAGTAAATGTTTAATTTTTTACCGGGAGCTTAGAAATGTCCTGCTTAGTTGATTATTTTTCATTACGGCGATGAATGGAGATATAATAGCAGCCCAGAATATAAAAATGATCAAGACTCAACCCATGTTAGCAGGTTAATAAAAGTAATAACTTTTACTTCACTATTTTTGCCTTCTACTGTTCAAGCTAAACTGTTTGAAAAAGAAAAAGATCTTGCAGTGGGTACATCATTTATTCTCTTTATGTTAAAAGAGGAAAAATATTAAACTTGACACTAAACAACTGTGAATAGACTGTATGCCCACAATGTACTTCATGGAGAGTCAAACAAATGTACAACGAGGAGAGAGACAAAATAATGAAAGGAGATTTTTTTATTTTTTTTTAAATGAAGGGGTCGTGAAGTTCAACTGCATACTTTGTGTAAAATGCATCACCATCTTCAGTTCATCAAGAACTCAGTGCTCATCATTATTGTAATCGGATTTAAATGAGGCAGCGATGACAATTATAGGCCTCGGATACTGCCGGCTCTGACGTACATTGTAGTCTGGAGCATTGTGTAAAAGTCCAGTACAAGGAAGGAAGGACATTTCAATGCAATCCTCAAATGAAGATGGTGCTGTGTATACTGTGTGTGTGTGTGTGTGTGTGTGTGTGTGTGTGTGTGTGTGTGTGTGTGTTACTAACTTACACTACCTTTTGGGGACACAATTCAAACTAAAGAGCGGTTAATAGGGGACTGCTTGTCTAATTGGGGACAAAAGCCGTGTCCCCATTTGTAAAAAAAAAAAGGTTATTTTTGGGTCAATGGTTAAAGTAAGGGTAAGGGTTAGGGTTAAGCTAGAAGTTGTAAGGATAAGTCCCTAGGAAATGAATGTATGTCAATGCAATATCCCAAAAATATACGTAAGTAAATGTGTGTGTGTAATTTTACCTTTTGGAGACACATTGGTCAAGGTTGTAAGGATAAGGGTTAGGGAAAAGCTAGTAGTTGTTGGGGTTGGTCTCAAGGAAATGAATGTATGTCAATGCAATATCCCAAAAGTGACCTAAGTAAACATGTGTGTATATTTCCTAGCTTTAGATCCCTTGGGGACACATTTCACCAGTTCATTTGGGGTGGATTTGTCCAGTTAGGGACAAAATCCTTGAATCCATTTAGGAAAAGCAGATTTTTGGGTTATTGGTCACTTTTAGGGTAAAGTCAAGGGTAATGGTTAAGCTAGTAGGGGTTAGAGTTAGGGTAAGTCTCCAGGAAATTAATGTAAGTCAATGCAATGACACCAAAAGTGACCTAAATTCGAAGTGTACAACTACAAAATACTGCAAGAGCCAAGAGGTAATGTGGAAACAATGCTGTTCTATAGTACCATATTCTGACAGCCCAAAATCAAGGTTTCTTGCCTTACAATTGCTGAATAGTTTGTAACTCGGGTGGTAAGAAATAGATTTAATTTTATATTCTGTTTGTCTGTACAGATGTCTATCTTTTCAATTTTACATTTCACCTATTCAATTTTATGATACGCTGACAGCAATATTACTGTGTCACTCTACATGTTATTTTATCTCCCATACAAAGAGCAAACAAAACAGCAGGTTTCAGTAAAATGTAATCTGTGTACTGCCTGGGAGATGGATTTGGAACTAACACTATGAGCTTTGACCATGAAAATGTGCCCCAATACCCAGAAAATCATCCTTTGACTCTGCCAAAAGCCCCATTTTTTTTTCTGCAATTGATTCACTATGGACCTGTTTTACTCTCTGCAATTTAATGTTATGTGACTTACAATCTCTCATCCATTATTGCTCTGGGAAAATGAAGTAAATTGCAATATAACAACTAACACAACCCAGGGGCATGGTTATAGGACATTAAAATAGAAATTCAGTTACAGTCACTAACTTTTACCCAGAAAATATGCTTTCAGTATATTATTTGCTCACACTTGGCACACATCTACCCAACTCCATCTTTCAGTGATTATTTTTGTTTTCCAGTCACTTGGCATCGTGTTCAGTGTTGATACTTAATGTAGTGATGAAAAGCTTCTAACTTTTATTCACCAGTTTTATGAAATGATTAAGCTTCCAGGTAGCAGAATGCGCTGGATTGGTATACAACTACTGCTCAGTTTGTGGATATTTCTGTTGTTTTTTCAACCTGTGGTGTCAATAGTGTATTGTGGCATCTGACTACAACCATGAATAATTCATACCAAAGACAAGCGCTGATGCAAAATGAATAATTGATATATTTGGTTTACATGTGACCAGCTGCAGGCTTTGCCTTCTAGAGCAGACATTAAATAAGTGCAGTACTACCTTTGTTCCCATACCCACCGTTTTGCTTGCTAAACATGGTCATTAATGATATGCATTCTTGTAAACATGTGTTGTTAGGACCATTAACATGATGCCTTCATTAAAGCAACAGATTACCATGAACATAACATGGATGTGCGTCTCAAGTTTAGTTGGTTCACAGTAAGATTTGTTATACAATTGATTAGTCTTCTGCAGTTACACTAACTCCTCAAAATGTAACTAAAGTATTTTTGATATTTCTCCAACCTGTGAAGAAAAGTACTGTGACATTAAGCACAAACCAAACCCATTTGCTCATTAAGCAGTCATGTCACTATTGCAACACTGGTTAATCATTTCCAATGTTGCTCAACTATCCCTACTGAATAGGAGAAGAGCGATGGCACCTTCAGTTCACCTTTTCTGTATTCACACACTTCTTCACTTTCTTCATTTCTTCAGTAGCGTTTAGATTCTCACAGCAATGTTGTGACCAGCAAGGGTCAGGTGGAAACCCAGGACTTCCTGCTTGTCAAGCAATGACGCTACAACAGTGCCAAGAGGGATATCGCTGTTACTTTCCCAAATAGTGTGACAACCCCAGGGCTATGGAGTGACCCACTACCCAACAGGACATCAAACAAATAGGATACCCTTGTTGGCACAGGGGAAGTGCCTCCGCTTGAGGGTCACGAAGTCTTGGGGTTGTCCCTGGTACTAAAGGTTGTAATATGCTTTATTTGCAATACAAAGCAAAACCAGCAATGGTGCTGATTGGAGATGCTGACAAGACTGACTTGGCCATCTTCACACCTTTCTTCTTTTTACGTATCTCATCCAAGCATTGTCTTTCCAAGGATGTAGAAAAGCTTGAGGGATTATCTGGATCACCAAGTTATTTTTTCCCTCATATCTAACGCCTCATATCTAACGAAAAGCAACATCTATATATTGCCTTTTACCAGTTGCACTCAGCGGGTAACAGGTATTTTTCCTTTATAGTGACACTTTGAATCTAACGGCAGTGGCAGTTTGACCTTCTGTGCCCTCTTCACAGAAAATATGACAGGTCGGAACAGAAGTGAAAATGTCACTCCTGTCACTCCTGGGCTCTGACCACTCAGGGTGGCTTGTACACCAATTTAAAACATACAGAAAGGTGATCTACAGTATCTAAAACAGAAGAAAAAGGACTTATCTGTATTTGAACGTTATATTCAATTGGTTGTTAAGGGTTGTGACTGGATTGCTCATTACAATTCAACACCAAAGCTTAAAAAGATAACGTTGAGAAAACTGAAATCCCTGAAAAAAAAAGCAGTCTAAGCCCTTTTTAGCCAAATCAAAGGATATTTAAGACTTTGTGACTTTCAACTCAAGTATAGTCAACTCAGTCATAGCCAAGGCAAAAAGATAAGCGTGGTATCTATGACCAAATGGTCTCGATTTATGTTACAGCATTGACGGTCCCAAATGTGTTTCTTTGCTCAGTCCGGTAACATTAGGTCTACGTTCAATGGAAGGGGGCATGGTGCAAGAGAAATAAAAGACAGTTTGATGTAAGAGAAAGCTGGACGTGGGCGTTTTTTCTTCCCCTAAGGTAACTTTACTGGCACAGAAAGTAAAGAAAAATAAGTTTTTGATGAGAGGCTGATTTAATCTCTTAAAGTGCCGATAGAAACATAACACACATGTTTTAAGCAAAGGATACTCCCCCGCGGAGGGTCTTGTAGAGTTGGCTGCCATGGGCGAGTTTCCTGAAACTTCATCGATAGACAGGATATCAACACTGTAGCGCAAACAGGAATCAAGTACACGTTGGTACAGCAGGTTCACTGGTTTCCCTACACACGTATGACCTCTGCGGGTTTGACTCGCAGGGAAAGCCAATGAGAGGCTCCACCATTCTCCTTCACCGTACGTCCGCATGACTAATGAAGTAAGCCAAGAAGGCTGGGGCACGACTCGCAGAGAAAGATTAAGAAAGAAGACAAAAAGCCTCCTCTTCTAAGGGAGAAATCTTACTCTTGTTCAATCTGCCCGCATTACCTGGCAGTGTTATCCGATATATAAAGAGACGCACAATGTGGTCAGTGTTGATGTGGTAGGGTACAGAGAGAGACAGAAAGGACAGCAGCCTGTGAGAGAGGGTGGGGTGAGGGGGTTGTGATTAAACCACTGAAGTGTTTGTCTCCCCAAACAATCCTGATTAAAAACTGATGAATTAAACACCATCGTTAACTAGACATACTAAACAGGGCAACCTTAATTAATTCAATGTTGTTGAAAAAATCACAGAATGGTCCCAAGTTTTTCTCACATAATAGCAAGACGACCAAGTTCACAATCTCCCACTGTGTAAATTGACGTTCTTTTAATTTGACCATCCCTTTTGAAACAATTAAATTCATCTACATAATGTTACATGCAGACTTTTTTAAATGTTTTAATTTGATTTGAATGTCAAATTTAACATTGCATTTAGTGTCCTTTAAAATCTTCTTTTTACTGATGATTTGGATTGAACTCCTGGGCGTTACGGCTGAAACACAAATGTCTTTTTTTCTCTACACTTATTTGGTTTTGGTCCTAGGTCTGCTAAGTTTTTGGGATGGATTTGGTATGTTAGAAACAATGGCCTCTTATATTAGAATGGGTAGTTAAAAAAAATGCTTCTGAAGTACCCATTATGTTACCCCTTCTTCCCTTACTCAACATTGTTTTTCACTGTAGCGGACGTCACAAAAATATGTATGTTTATATTGGCAACTAAAGTAGCGCTTTGGGTTGAGTTAGCAAGCTTTAAACATTGGATTAAAACTGTAAACAGCATCAAAATGTCTGGTTGTTGGGTGTTTTGTTGTCAAAATCGGTATTCCAACTGTGGACACGAGTTCTACAGAATTCAGACGGGATAATAAGTGTTTCATGGCAACATGTTTTGGTCACTTGTTACACCGAAACCCCTTGCTATGGCTGCAAGTGATTAAACGTGATGACTACCTTGTAGCGCCTATTTTTAAACTCATTAAACTCCATGTCATGATCATTGACATGACCACAGATTACTTAGTTATAAGCATCAAGTCATTTGTATGCTGGTAATTTCTCGTTATACGTTGTTTCTCAACATACATGTTTATTTTGTGGAACTAAATAGTGGGCCACTTGTATTACCCACTCACTAATAACACACAGATCTGGAAGTCAACCCTCATTTGTCAAAGTCTTTCTTTAAGGTTGAATTTGTTATCTTCGTTGGCCTTTGCTTAGTTTGACAATCTTTTGCACGCTGTCGTACTTCTGTTGCCAGTAAACTCATTCTTGTACTTTAAATCACTCGTGTTTTCTCTATTAAGCATCAAACACTATATTCTATACTTAACCTTTAAAAAGTATAGTCTTTGTTACTTTTTCTTACGTATTGCCACACGTTTCTTGTCAAAGCTTTGTTTCTTGACAATATAAGTATAACTACACATAACTTTAATACACTTTGCACTTCTTGCTCTAGTGAGATTCAACCTATGATGTATATTTAAGGACTTACTCTACAGTGAAGCTTTTGTTATGAGAAATAATTCCATAAGAAACATTTCAAAAAGACAAAGAAAATACTTAGTTGCCATTCAGTGTCGTTATCTGTGTATGTCAATGTGAACGCATTTACATTTCAATACAAAGGGACCTACAGTACTAAAACACTTAACTTGGTATCTTTTTCTGTCTTCAAGGAAAAACCACCTGAGATTCTGCTCATTCCTTTATTCTGAAAGGATTTTAGATAACAATAGAAAAAAAAAAAAATCCCTGTCTGAGGCACTGCTTTGAAAAATTGAATAGAGAAACTCAAAATAATTCAAAGATATCTCACATTCCTCTATCCACTCTGTCACAGCAGTATTCATACAGGAGAGGGGGGACCATAGAGGTTGGTATCTCAAGCAGCTCAGCCACATATTGTCCTCTCTGCAGTCATTTGCTACTACAGTATGTTTTGCACACGGACCTTTTGTGAATCTTACCTACTTACAGGGGCATCATGTTCGACTGTGAGCAAGAATCTGTGTGTGTGAGCAGGGTTTTTAGTTGTGATGGTTAAGATTAGTGTAAGAGGCTAATGAATGAATTATGATAATTTAATGTATTCTCACAAAGTTGAAAGTACAAGGTTATGTGTGTGTGTGTGTGTTCAAAAGGTTACCCTCCCAATGAAGTCCATTGCCGACCATTGGCTATCTGATTAAATTATTTAGGAGCATTTATATTGTGTAATTTGATTACTCTTACTGAACAATATGATTGTGGTTAAGTTCATGAATTGTGGAGTGAAGAGCCATGCAATTATCATCAGCAACCATGATAAAAATCTCCCAATCAACACACTGCCGTTTAACTTTGGAATCTGACAGACACAAAGTATCATTAAAGCGTTTTCATCGTTGTAATCAGTCATGGATCTTGTTTTTCTCCAAATGAAATACAGCTTCATTTTTTGGTAGTATTTTCTCTCCTGTTTAATCTACTTCTGTTTTCAGTAATTTGTCACATTGCATCCGCAATAACAAAAATCAAGAAATAAGCCAGTGTGGGATCGACACCATGGTTCCACAAGTAATAAAAGCACCTGTGGCTCCCATTAAATAGTTCCCCCTGATGGCGTGTTTTAGCTAACCCTGCTGTGTTTAAACAGGCTTTGGCAGGTTTAAATTGGTCCTTTGAAAGCACAATCACACTTCATCCTCTGAAAAGAAGGCACCTCCGGCCCATGACAGCAATGTTCCATCAAAATGGGTCATTTTCTTTTTTAATTTCACAGTCATTTAATTCTAACCTCTTTGAACTCTCAGAGACTGAAAGATGAACAACCTAAATATAAACACTGCAGCAACATGTTAAATTGTCCTCGGGGAGATGAGCAAAGCAGCATGATATCCATGTGTGTGACGCATGTGTGGGCTCTTTTCTTCCCCCAATCCTAGACCCGTAGATGTTGGAGACAAAGTGCTCCGTTTCCTTCTATGCTCTCAAGTGGCACATATAAAATGGTCAGCAGAACTTGTAGTGTCCGCACAAAAATTGCTATTCCTCTCATAAATCTTTCGTTCTCTTAATAGAGACAAAGCACAAGTGAGCATCTGGGTCACAATTCCATTGAAGGGGTGGAAGATTTGTTTTCCTTTGCCCCTCAAATGCTCTCCTAGTTGGGGGGATCAATTTATCGTGCAAACAAATGTTCTTTTATCCAATCCTGTGTTTTGCTGCGGCAGGGTGAATTGAAATAGTTTTGACATGTTCTGTAAATCACAGGCTTGGGTTAAGAGATAGTTTTGCAACACATGCAGGGGGAGTTTCCACTCTCTGCCGAGCGGAGCTGTTTCCACCTCCACTCTGTGCTGGTTTGACTGCAGCGAAGGCGGATCGAGACCGTTGTTCCTGTTCAAGAGCGGGCAGCGGAAACCATTCTCCTCTTGGGTGTTGTTGGGTAAGATACTCCCTCAACTTCCACACAAATAGATGAAAAGCCTTGCCTCTGTTTTTTTTTAATACTGGTGTGTCAAATATTGGCACTTTGCTGAATTCTCCTGCTGACTCTCCACCTCCAAACATCCCACTGTGAGAAAATAGATCTGACATGCTTCAGTACATTCCACAGAAAGATCCCACGTTATTTTCTTTTCACCAATCCACGTTGTCATTCAGCTAATTCGGCATTCCACACCATCTTTGTGTTGCAGCCTCTGCAAATCAAAACGACCTGTCCCATGATTCATCGCAGTCGGTCGAGAGGCTGGGTGAGATTTGTTTTTCCTGGGGCTTAGCATGAAAAAATAAAAAGGTGTGTTTTTTAGTGTAGGAGAGGAAGATGAGGCCTTTTGAATGTGACATTCCAGGCCTGGTTCACTGGTTTTACTGAAGCCACATACGAGGTCTCATATAACCTTTTATTTTTAGTGTATCACCGTGGCGACTGCTGAGGTAAGCAGTTGATCTCATTAAAACAGGAGCTTTGGCTGACAACAGTTTGGAAGTTGTCCTTGAGAAAAGGAAACAGCAGCGTTGGAATGCTAGCGCAGGTCCCGTCACAAAAGGACGGCTTTTTGGCAATTTCCGCTTTTATTCAACAAGCTTTTAAAGGTTTTTGTGTCCCGCCTCATTAGCATGTTAATAAGATTCAGGAGGACAGCGGACAATGTAGCAGGGCAGACCTTGATACCCAGCAAAATGAGCCCCAACACCAGATTCCCTTTTGAAAGGTCCTGATATTCTCAGCCTGCAGTGTCTAAGGCCATGTGGTGTAAATCCAAGATCCTTCAAATTCTAATAAGACGTCCACACAAATAATGGACGATATTTCACTCACTGTCATAAGAAACACATTAGTTATGTTTTCAACTAAACGTGAAGCACATTTTAAGCAGATTCCCGTACTTCAGTTAAACATGAATTAGTACATATTTCATGCTTACTAATGTACACAATGTACAATGTGCACACCCTTCTGGAGCATTCGTGTGAGAGAAAAAATATTCAAACAGACATGGATTTCAGTAGATTCCTGCTGCCGAAATTGATGTTGACCAATACATTTTTTTCCAACTGATGTCATTGAGCATTATAATCAGCCATGTGTTTCTGTTTGTTGCATGGAGCTTAATTGGCCTTTGAAACAATGGAATGGATTTGTTTTTTGGGCAAAGGACTGTTGGACATATGGGCTTACAATCCAATGGGACTACTTGTGTTTCACTTCTCCAATAATGGGCATTTGGAGCTATACATCCCCTTCTTAACACCCAATAATGTACAACAACAACTACAAACAAATAAAGAACAATGTGGCTTGAGATTGCCGAGCAGCCTGGACACAATGAAGATGGTATTGACACGGGCACTATTTAGCATGAAAGTCATTTGGCCTCTTAAACAAAAATAAAATATGACAATGTTGGATAATTTCCACCAGAACTGGTTTGCATAGTTGTCTTTAGGAAAATTTGTATGCGGATTATCTGTCTTCCTGCACCGTATTTTGCATCTAACTTGTGAGAAACAGCCATAATTCATGAAAGAAGACTTGAAGGTTATATAGAATATGTTTAAGCTAGCATAACTCAAAATGTATTCTCTTTTAAAAAAGAAAAACACAGGACAACCTTTAAATCTCAGATAAATCTACAATTTTAGGTACGACATAAAAGGGCAACAGGCAGGAGAGGCTTTGGCTTGAAGTCTTTCCCACACTGTATGCAAGCTATGTTCATGTTAATAATGCATTCATGGTAAAACAGGTCCCGGTCAAGGTCTGTGTATGTGTATGGGGTAACAACTAAGAGTGTTGTAGCTGGTGTTTACTCTCGGGCTACTGGCATCCCCACCTGAGCTTTAACTGCTGTGGCAGAGTTTTATCAAAGATGGCCGTCATGGTCAGGGTCAGCTCCCCACGGGAAAGCAAGGAGGGTAATCCTGTTAGAGGTGTTATTATCACCTCTGACAGCTACACACATACTGTGACCATCTCAACTGCAACCATGTCAGCTGAGCCGCTGAGTCCAGCATTTTGCTACGGTGTATTTTTTTTTTTTTTTTTTCATTATTATTGGAATCAAGCTGTGTGTCGCACACACACACCATCTTCTGACATTTGAAAATACCAAATGCCACAAAAAGAAGGCACCCACATGTTTGCTGTTCAGTATGTAAAATGTAATAAATACGTCTAGACAAAGCATTCAGGCTGAAGTTTTAGTGTGTATCACAGACATTAAATTTAGTGGCTTATGCAGAATTTGGTTGTATTTACTTCAATAACTACTGCAAGAGAAAGATTTTCAGTACTTTGTGCCAAAACCTTGGCTGCTGTGTTTTTCAACCTCTAATCTGAATAATAATTATGTTGACAGACAGTTCACTGCGGTGGATGGATGCCACGGAGACCTCATCAGCTCTGCTCAAAAGATGTTTATATGACTACACGTAACGCTTCAGATACCTTTTCGAAATAACAGCTTGGCTGCAATCAGAGCTTAAAGCTACCTTGACAATATCAACCTTCTGGGAGTTTGACACCGCCCGCTAATTTAATGGTGAGTGACACATAAGAAGCTAAATAAAATTAATTATTTTAAGTGAGCTCTCATGAGCTGTTAGAACTAAATGCACTTCACCAACTCGCAGAGTGCCTCATAAATTTGTATTGGAAAACTGAGCTGAATTGTAAAGTATTTTGAATTAAAAAGTGTTAGCGGGGTAAACACGGTTAAGATGTAGATGTCTCGATGGTGTGTGATTGGCTGGCAAGACACATTAAAGGAATCAATATATGCCCAGTCAGTGTGCAAGGTATATTAAAATACAAGGAATGATAACAACCATACTTAGGATTTCAATATTGTTAGAAATCGTTAACGGTATTCTAAAAGCACAAACAAAAAGAACCTCTCTAGATTTGTACACATCGGGCTGTTTACATTCTGAACTAAAGTAAATGGCTCATGTTCAATTAAATGAAGCATAATTAAGCCACTTAGAATATTGATGAAGTTAATTTAAAAATAGGAATATATACTTAATGTTGCATCCATAATAACAAATCAGATTCAACTTACTTGACGTATTGATCAGAGCAAAATACCAAAACATTTTAAATGCTTTTTGGACTTGTTTGGCACATACTATGACTGCAAAGCTGGGAAATTTGTCAAATTAAATTTATGATAATAAAGATAAGCAATACGATTTGATACAAGATAATTAAAAATGTCACAGTTCTGCTTCCATACTCCCCTGTCAGTAGCTCACTCCTGTCACTCACGCCTCCTACTCACCTAATTAGCTCACTCAGCTCACCTGCTCAGCCACTCCCTGATCATCAGCTCACTCCGTTCACCTGTCAGCCACTCCCTGCTCACTCAGTATTTGAGTTACTGTCTAACTCACACTCACTGCCAGATTGTTCTCCGCACCATGCCAGACTTTCCCGCATTCATCTTTGGACTGATCTCCCGTTACCGACCCCGCCTGTTCTGGATTCTCCTGCCTTCCTAAGCCTTCTGTCCCCAACCACAAGTTTTGCCTTTGCTCCTCTTGGTGCCTGTCTGCCTGTTCCTGTGACGGCTTGGCGTTTCTCCATCCGGACTTCGACGTGTGTGTCAGATCTTGCCTCAGATCTTGCCCGGTTTCCCTCTGCTTGTACTGTCCTGAATAAAGCTCATTCTAGCTGCTCCTCGTGTTGGTCGTACTGCATATGGGTCCTTAATACACCCGTTACAAAAAATGGACCTGTGATGTTTAATAGGACATATTTTCCAGTGTATAGAATTATATTTGCTAAATAATATCTGATGAAACATTTTCTGCATTAATGTTCAATGTCGTGTCTCTTTATAGTTCAGCTCCAGATCCTAAATTTGGGTTGAGTTGAACCTGAGGTCAGTGTGATGCCTTTGGATGAATGCTGCTCATTTTTTATAATTGATTAGTCTTTGCACCACACTGCAGCAATAACAGATTCATGCATTCTTAGACTGACTGGTTTCTGTTTTTGAATCGTGTGAATATGACACTAGATACAATGTTATTAAGCTTTTATGTATGTGGATTATAACCCAGGAATGCTTCATTAAAGGGGCAATGTGTAATTTCAGTCCACATGTTCATTTCACCTTCACTACTGGGTAAAAACAATCTAAATTTGCGGTCATCAGTTACTAAAATAAATAAAGAAGCCAACTACTAACTAACAGCAGGGCCAAATTTGACCCAAACTGCTGAAACTCTGAGAGCATGGTGTTTTTGCCTATAGTTCACATTAACCATCTTTGTGCTCACTGTGTCACTAACCAGAGGCTGTACTGTCCACTCACGTCTCCATCAGAAGATATAGCCGCGAAACAATACATAGGTTTCTTTGACATAACTGTGACCTCTTCACATTCTGTTGATAATGTACTTTTCTCGAATGTTTTAAACAGGCCCTATTATTCTATTTACCTGGTGCATATTTTGTTCTCAAATTACAGTTACAACATGTTTACATACGTTAATGCTCATAATCATTTGCAAATTTCCCCGCTGCGGGACTAATAAAGGATTATCTTATCTTAATCCTCCTTGTTTTTCTCATCCTGGCTGTCCTGCAGCACCTCTTCTCACCCTCTCTCTGAAATGCTCCGTTGTAACGCTTGCTCCTCCCTCCAGAAAGCAAAGTCCACCCTGATTGGTCAGCTAGCCCGCTCTGTTGTGATTGGTCAACGTTTCACATTTCAAAAAACTCTTCCTCCAGAGCTTCAGCTCCGTCTCTCTCTTTTGTTGTTTGAGGGCCAAACTATCCCGAAGGAGTTTTACGTCACTTCTGTAACATTGTGACCTCATAAAGTTACAGAAGTGAAGGAGAGAATTCAATGGAGCCATTTCAGGCAGCTCAGGAGCTTCTGAGGGGGAGGGTAACTCCTTTTAGGCGTGGACTTCAGGTTTTACACTCTACGGACCTTTTACATGTAAAAAAATATACAGCGGGTAAAATAAGTATTAAACACGTCACCATTTTTCTCAGTAAATATATTTCTAAAGGTGCTATTGACATGAAATGTTCACCAGATGTCGGTAACAACCCAAGTAATTCATACATACAAAGACAACCAAACAAATAAGTTCAGGAATTAAGTTTTGTGTAATAAAATGGAATGACACAAGGAAAAAGTATTGAACACATGAAGAAAGGGAGGTGCAAAAAGGCATGGAAAGCCAAGACACCAGTTGAAATCTATCAGTAATTAGAAAGCAATCCTGCCCCTTGTCAGTGCAAATTAATATCAGCTGGTTCAGTCCCAACTGATGGCCTATAAAAAGGTGTCTCATTACCAAGGTGTCACACAAGAAACATCTCATGATGGGTAAAAGCAAAGAGCTCTCTCAAGACCTTCGCAACCTTATTGTTGCAAAACATACTGATGGCATTGGTTACAGAAGGATTTCTAAACTTCTGAATGTTCCAGTGAGCACTGTTGGGGCTATAATCCGTAAATGGAAAGAACATCATTCACCATAAACCGGCCAAGGACCACTTGTGGAGAGCTTCAGAAAAACCTGGAATTAGCAGGTACAATTGTTTCAAAGAAAAAAATAAGTAATGCACTTAACCGCCGTGGCCTGTATGCACGCTCACCACGCAAGACTCCATTGCTGAAGAAAAAGCATGTTGAAGCTCGTTTAAAGTTTGCTGCACAACATTTAGACAAGCCTGTGAAATACTGGCAGAATATAGTCTGGTCAGATGAGACCAAAATTGAACTCTTTGGATGCCATAATACACACCATGTTTGGAGGTCAAATGGCACTGCACATCACCCCAAAAACACGATGGTGTGGGGCTGTTTTTCAGTATACGGCACTGACAAACTTCATATAATTGAAGGAAGGATGAATGGAAAAATGTACCGAGACATTCTTGATAAAAATCTGCTGCCATCTACCAGGATGATGAAGATGAAACGAGGGCGGACATTTCAGCAAGACAATGATCCCAAACACACAGCCAAGGAAACTCTCAATTGGTTTCAGAGAAAGAAAATAAAGCTGCTAGAATGGCCCAACCAATCACCTGACTTGAATCCAATAGAAAGTCTATGGAAAGAACTAAAGATCAGAGTTCATAGAAGAGGCCCACAGAACCTTCAAGATTTGAAGACTGTTTGTGTGGAAGAATGGGCCAAAATCACACCTGAGCAATGCATGCGACTAGTTTCTCCATACAGGAGGCATCTTGAAGCTGTCATTACCAACAAAGGCTTTTGTACGAAGTATTAAATAAATTTCAGTAAGCGTGTTCAATACTTTTTCCCTGTGTCATTCCTTTTTTTATTACACAAAACTTAATTTTTGAACTTATTTGTTTGGTTTTCTTTGTATGTATGGATTACTTGGGTTGTTACCGACATCTGGTGAAAATGTCAATAGCACCTTTTAGAAATATATTTACTGAGAAAAATGGTGACGTGTTCAATACTTATTTTAACTGCTGTATATAACACACTAAAGAAGAAGGAAAAAGTGGAAAAGCATAATAGAGCCACTTTAAACAAAAAGAACTCACAAATTACACCTTTTAAAAAAGAAAGTATGACTCAGTCATGAATGGTAGATGTAAATGTCTCTCCAAGAAAAAGTGTTAAGTTGACTGAGTGGTAAGTCAATTTTACAAGCTTCCACCTCATTCAATCAGTCAAACTACAGAATTCAATCAGGAGCGAGACTTTAAGAGGCAAGGGCAAGGCTTTAAAAAACCGGAGGCCTATACCAGCCTTTTAGTGTGAAAGGAGCTTTTCTATTTCCCATGAGAGATCTATAAAAATGTCTCGCGATCTCCACCCGTGTAAACGTATGTGCAGAGCCACAGGCTGATGGGCACACTCTCTGCAGAGTTCGCAGCTAATGAAACACACACATGTAGGCCGAGTGCCAGATACAGCAAACTCTACCGCACGCCGGTGACTCATAGAGACTGACACCTACACCTACCAGGCAGGAACATGTTGTCTGACTTGTGAATATATCTGTGTGGGTTTTGTAGCTACAATATCTACACATCACACATGCTTCAGCGTGTGTGTGTGTGTGTGTGTGTGCTGTGAATGCACAGGTGTATGAATACGACAGGCACACGGTTGTGTATAAATAGTCATTTCTACATCTCTATCTAATGCCTTAACAAGTTGAGTTGTGATTCTGAGGGCAGTGCGAGCAGTGCGAGCAGCGAGATTGGGATAACAGATTGCCTTGGGTGTGCGGACTCCACGATTGCTATTAAATCTTCATTGATAAAACTGATCCTCTTCCTACCTCTGAAAGGCTGAGGCACACTGAAAGCCTTTGTAATATAACGGATAATGATAGCCCACATGTGAAACTATAGCGGTTCATTTTAATATGAAACCCCAAAAAGTCATGCAGGCCATGTTAATTTGTGGCTTATTAATTGCAGTGTTTGGCTACATTTCACTAATTACTCTGTCCACTAATGGATAAATAAATATTGGTCATTAAAGATAAAGCTAAATTATACATTTTAAATTGTTTCTGAAGCTAGACATTTAGCATTTATTTAACATAAATCAAGCTGGGGAGTAAACACATGACAGTTAAACATTGATATTTTTTTTTTTCAGGAACAAGGGAAACAAATTGGGTTAAAATAAGTTGGATTTATATTTACTAGTTGAGTTTTATTTGGAGCTTCAAGTTTCTCTGTTTGTTGTACGAAGTTACATTCTAAATAAAACCAAAATAATGTTTTACTGCTTTATTTGTGCTCTATTTATTCCCCAGGACATGCATACATAAAGATGAAGCCAGTTACAGTCACAATATTGCTACTTACGTATGTGTTTGTAAGACAGCTAAGACACAGACTGTAATAAAAAACTTGCCAGAAAGCCCCAAAAAATATTTTTGATTTCTGTTTCTGTCTTTTTGTCTTTTGTATTTAAATGGTATCTTACAGCTCAAATTAAAACATTTTCATTGATGCTTACTACGAGAGAACGTTTATTTTGGGTATATTTTGGGAGTCCCAAGCGGTAATGTTTCCGAGCACCAGATTCCCTTTAGAAAATCTTCTCATTTTACAGTAGCATGGTCGGCTGGCTATTTTTAAAGCTAAGCCAACCAGCAACTTCCTGTCCAACAACTGTGTGTCACCTTGTCTGCTACATGTTTCACCTCGCTGCACTTCCATGTCCCCAACACTGTGTCCACCATTTTTGTTACTTCTACTCCACTGACACTGAGCATTCCTTCACAGTGAACGCTTCAGTTAAACAGAGAATCCTGCCAGTTGGGACACCAAAAAGTCAATGACCTGCGACATGATCTGGGGGGGTTGTGCATGGCAGTGTTGCTAGATCAACAACAGGTACAAGCAGACATAGTGTTTATTGTAACTCAATCTATTCCCACATGCCTTCTTGCGCTCAAGTCCAGACCAAAGACAGATATTATGTTACCGATAGTGTTGAGACAAAGCTCCTATTCATGCTTAACTCTTGTTCAACAGCCGATGTGTCATCACCATTTTCAGTCCAATTCAATTCAGTTCAATTCAGTTTATTTTAAATTACAAATTTGCCTCAGAGGGCTTTACAATCTGTACACATGCGACATTCTCTGTCCCGGAACCTTCACATCGGCACAGGAAAAACTCCCCTAAAAAAAAACCTTTAATAGGGAGAAAAAAGGAAGAAACCTCTGGGAGAGCGACAGAGGAGGGATCCTTCTCCCAGGATGGACAGAATGCAATAGATGTCATGTGTACAGAATGAACAGCATAACAGAAATACAACACATTGTACCGGTTTAATGTAAGACAATATTTTCACGGACCGGCCTTCAAGGTGTGGCGGATAAACATGACGAAAATAAAATGATACGTTCGGCATGAAAACAAATATAAAATGCATAAAAAATACAACTCGCCATAACGCTGAATCAGTGGAGCCCTGAGCTTGTTTCTCTGCAACGAGACGGTCCCATGTGGGGGTGATGGGAGACAATGACCCCCGAAGTGTGTTCCTTATGTCCAGTCTACTCCGTCATTTTGTTTTGATTGCTGTCACTTTTCGCTAGCTTGTGGGCTTACTTTTTGAGGTAACGTATCACGTGACCGAGACAAAGCGTCTGGACATGTGTCAAGAGGCACAGGCGGATGTCGTTGGAAGAGAATCTGGTCATTTTTCAAAATAAAACATCTTTCAGACCGATAATCAATAAAATGGAAATACTATAAGTTATTTATTCTTTCTCTGCGGCCCGGAACCAAATGACCCACGGGCCGGCCCGGTGGTTGGGAACCGCTGATAAAGGGAATAGTAATATAGGGAATAGTATTATATACTGTATATTAGTGTCAGCGTCAATGTCTGAGTTGTGGAAGAACTGTAAAATAGCCTTCTATCCACAACTTTTCTTTCTATGTGTGTGGATCATCACAATAAGCTGAACTCTACCATAATTGAAGTGATTTATCCTGCATGTTATGAGGTCATTTAGTTTTTCTTTGGTTCTGGAGTTCCAATTGCTTTTAATCATTTTTCTTTTTCCCCTGCCTGGTTGGCTTGGAAACTGTCCGTCACGTGGCATTGCCCAGATGCCTTGGAGCTCATAGATGCCTAACACTGTAGGAGGCTAATTGTTAACTGTTTCTGATGAGATAAATGCAATTTCATAGACATGGACAAAAGGCCATGGTGTAACTGAGAACACTAAGCCGAATGATATGTAAGTAGGTCAGCACTGCAACGGTGGAATAATTCAATAGCTCTTTTGCTTTACCTGTTGGGTTAATCCATGTGTTAATTTGTTAATTTAAACTGAACATCCTCTCTGACCTGATTGTCGGAGTCACATCCATACCTGCCAACCCAAACAAATGACATTTCAGAGCTCTCGTTCTAAGTTTTTATACCTCAAAAAAAAGTTCTGTTGTTAAAACCCGAAACATCAGGTGATTGGAGAATAACTACAGACTTTTCACTGTAACTGGAGATCTCAATGTCATGTCTGCGGACCGTTTGCAGTTTTCATCAAGATAAATCGATGAAATAATTAATGATGACAAATGCAAAACACTTAAATGGTATGCAATATTCATCTCAGGTTCATGCATTTTTTATTTTACTGTGGCCTAATAACTAATACACAATTTGTATGACATAATAATCTGTTCTTTATTTAAAAGATATAATGTACTATCCCGGTTATTGACCCCCCCGCCCTTCAAATTCTATGTAAACATCCCCAAATACAAAACAAGGGGTTAGATAAAGCATAAGACTTTGTTAACAAAAACAAATCATGTTTAAATTTTAACTATACAGTTGCAAATTAAATGTGGTCTCTTCTCCTTGGCATAATTGGTTCTCTCACGTGGAAGTGAGATTAAAGCGTAGCGAAGCTGTTTCGTCTCTGAGGTGATATAACAATGCTGCTCACTGCTTTGTTTTTTTTGCATCGTGGGAATCTTCTCGGTGGCTGAACTTCCGTTGAACTGGAACGCTTTTGGCACTGGGAGACCCCTAGAACATGTCTGACTCCTCGAGCAGTTCACTAGCTGAACAGGTTTGAGACGCACACATGACTCCGTGTTCTGCGACGGCACGAAGGCGATGAAAAGAAGGAAAAACTATAAAGAGCTACCTGACAGCTTAAAGAGCCGCTAGCGGGGTTCAGACGAGCCCTGTGTCTTCCACCTTGCAGAGTGCAAAAGCCAATCTACACATTGCCCCACCTGTCGACCACACCCACCCCCACAATCACAACCCTGTCTGGCATGTTGGAACTGACCAGGGGGGGATGATAGTGAAAGTGCTGGGGTTGAAGAGAGCAACGATAGAGGGAGGCAGGGAATTGTGTGGGGGGAGGATGTTAAAAATGGAGAAGATATCAAGGGAGAGGGAGCTGTGTTTGCATGGTAATCCAGTAGAGCTGGTAGAACGTGGCTCAGCTCGGAAAATCCCCTCTGTAAGAGATTGCTGCCGGCCAGGCAAGCTACCAACAAGGCCTTTGGAGATAAAACCGTGTGTGTGTGTGTGTGTGTGTGTGTGTGTGTGTGCATGTGTAAGCCAATGTTTTGTTCATACCTAAGTAAGCAGTTGCTGTGAGTGAGCGCTCCCTCACTCTTTGGGCTGCCTTCGAGGTCAGAGAACAGCATCCAGACAGAAAGTAGTCCCTCGTATCAGTGTCTGACCAGTAGCGCCAGTGAAGTGGAAAGGGAGAGGGGCGATGCTCAGCTCCCCGGCTGTCCCGAAATTTTGGCAGCCCATCAGAGGGAAAACAGATAAGGCCTCACACATGCTTCATGTTTTGGTGAACTGGCAGGAGGACAGATGCTGTGGCCAGGTGGGAGGAGTGGACATTACACTTTTCATCTCCTGTCAATCTCCATTTCCTAAAGCAGGATGCTCATTTCTACCAGAGTAGCAGCATCTAATTTGTATGAATAATGCATCTCCTCTCCTTTTTTCCTAATACTACCCCATCTCTCTCTCTCTATCTCTCTCTCTCTCTCCCTCTCTCTCTCTCTCTCTCTCTCTCTATCCATCCTCCGAACAAATACTGCACAGGAAAAGAACTCTAGCTCCAACAGCAGCAGTGAGGTTAAGTCACACATGTAGACCAGAAGTACATAATGGATGAGCGGCAGAATATCTGCCATTAAAACTAATGACTTTAATTACCTACTTTTAATGGCAGGAGCGTAGTGCCATCCGTTTTGTTACAAATGCGGAAATTAGTGGCATAAAAAATAAATGTTCCCAAGTGTTGTGTCTCACGGGGAACATCCTGTAATATCAAAATTCAGCCTTGATCTCACTGAAAAGAATCCCAACCTTTTTTGATTTCATGCTGTGCTCCTCGGATAATATGTGCATACCAATTATAAGCGAGATAAAAAATTGCGCTCTGTTGCATTATTCAAAAAGTCACCCTTCCATCTTTGAATGTCATGCTTTACCTTTCAGAGAGTATTCAGCCTCCCTTTGTGAATCTTTTTTTTTTTTTTTTACCACATATTGTGGTTTTAAAGCATAAATAGAAAATAGATTTCTTTTAATCATTTTTTTTTATCGTAGCTCTTTACAAAATGTTCAATAATGCCAGATTGGATATTTAATATGCAAATAAAAAATTATAAAAAGCGGATATGTTCTTTGTCAACACACATTCAGTCCCTTTTCTCATCAGTGACTTGATTTGAACTGAATAACTGGAAAGGTGCATCCGGATTCATATGAACGAGCTTGAGTTATAGCATGAATAGAATCATCTGGGGAAATCTTAAATGATGAGCGAGTAGTAATGGCTCGGAAGGATGATTTTCTATTTATATAACACACCACGGAAACAATTCCAATGCAAAGTTAATTGGGATCCTTTGTCGAGGTGGGAACACAAATTCCCGGGTTCAACATGAATAAAGTTTTGAACACAGTCCACATAGGGAAAACCTCAAGGTGGACTGATGGGTCGAATACAAGACTAACTAAAGGAGATTTGTGTCGATTTGAAACCGAAAGTCAACGTTATGTTAGCCAAAACTGTGTTGGCTACATAGGAAGTTCCATAACAAACATAGTTATTTTAACCCAAAACCATCTTTTTCTTTCCTGAACCTAAACCAGTGCTTTTGTTGCCTAAAGGTAATGTTAAATTGTTTCCATGTTGGCGGTGCATATTTTAACGTGTCACCACCTTGTAATGTTAAGAGTTTGAGGTAATTTTTGGTGTAAATCTGTGATCTCATGATGGCTTTTCACAAGGTCCAGCATGGGATTTTAAATTCATAATACTGCAAAACTATGAGTTAAAATTACTTCTCCAATCAGCTGTTTTTACATTTGAATATTGACTAGAAAAAAAAAATGTATGATATAAAACAATACCATTGCAGCCTTAAAAATGATCTTAGAATTAGTGGTTCACTGGTGGTTATTGTACAAAGTTCCTGGCGGTTTGGTGCACTGGTTAGCCATGTGTTTCAATCCATAGAAATGTTTGTGGATGGGAAGCCTGAAGGGGGATTATATTCTTGTTTCTGCACTAACAATTCCTATTGTGAAGCCTAGTGAAGCTCCTTCCTGGCAGATGGAATGAAGGAGCTGACAACACAATGTGTACCAGAAAAGGCCAACTGTTCTTCATTACATCTTCAATGTACCATCACAAATCGGTGGGCCTTGTTGTTAAAAGAGCAGAGATAGTCTCTGAGCTGTCCGATCACATATTTTTTCTACCTTTACACTAGATACAGTATGTTTTCCTGCTATTTTGTCAGTATGTAACATCTGGACAGCTGCATGATCAGAATACACAAATAGAGCCCTGTAGAATTGACCTTAAAAGTGGCTCAGTGTTTTATTGCTCCTTGCTGTTTGTTCTCCTGGTAAACCACTATACTATATCATTGATCATTATAATAACCATCTGTGCTCCAGCGATGAAGCTTTGATCATTGCTGGCTCTTTTAACAAATACTACTTAGCTATGCAAACAAGCCTGCAGTGTTAAAACTGCAAAGTTAAAAGCTATTGACGTCTCCCGTGTCTCTGTCAAACACTATAAAGAGAAAGACTTACTTGTGTGGATTTGATATTGATTTTGACTTTTGTTTTCAACATATCAATGGACCTGTCTTTACATCTTTACCTGTGAGCATACATTTAAAGGAACTGAGACATCTCTAGACTGAGTAATGGATTATTTTGTCTATTATTTTGTTTAAAATTCAAATATTAGCAATTGATAAAACTGTAAACTATTGTGACACACTGATGGATAGTACATATTTATTGCCAATATCCTCTAGTTTCCTGCCTGATTTTAATGAAGAAATATTTCTCATCATACTGCAATGATTGTTTTAATGCAACAAAATGAGAATATATCTTTCATTGTGTAACTCTTTTTGGAGACTCATGGACTCACAAATGAAATCATTCATGAACAATGGAGCCATGCAGTTTTTTGTTTTTTTTTTTTCAGCTTTGCAAACTCAAAAAAAAGAAAGTGTTTGTAGAAGAAGATGCTGCTGTATCTCAGTGGAGCAGAGAAAATTGATTAGCTGCAGGAGAAATGTCAAGAGCTGAACTGGGTGTTGACTGATGAAAATGTCCTTGACATTATTCCGATCCCCGTATTAATTCTACAATGTAGCCTTCAACCTATTTAAATCAGGAGGCTAATTTGGGCTAATGTCAGTTTTACTGTCCTGTCATTGTTTGTGGATCAGCCAGCAGTTATTGCTGTCTCTGTGACACTTAATTACTGCCTAATTACTATTCTGGATTAATTGGCCATCTTGTTAACTTTAACCTCTAAATATTATGATAAAGCTGCTGAGCAATTAAAATGAGGTGGGTTAGAGGCTGTAAAGCTACAGCAGTGAGGAAAACTGCAGTCTGTCCTCAGTAGAGGGGAAGGACGGAGGATTTATCCGGTCCAAACTTTTGCATTTTAAGAAAATCACTGCTTACTGCTGTTAGTCAGAATTAACAATTCTAAACATCTACTATGCCCTATTCTGGAATTGCAAACATCTTCTGCGCCATAAAATCTTAGTGTTTGGAATACACTTACGATGTGGACAGATGTTTTTGTAACCTCAACTCAAATCTCAAGTCAGATTTTCTCAAACAGAAATCGTAACTATACCTAGAAAAATTCAAGACTTATATTTGTAGATAGCCCACATAATCAATTCCTATTTAATCCACGTAGTCATGAACCAGGAAGTATAAAGTATGCAAAAGTACATGTTGGAGGGAGAGAGGTGGCCAGGTCAAACAAATACCCGATCTTTCACCAAGGAGACACATGTTTGTTCCCCGTGTTAAACGAGAAGTCAACATTGATTTATTTGCAACGTATCTGCTGTAGTGAAGCAATACCGCTTCCGTAGTTATTTTAACCCAAACCAAGATCTTTTTAGAAACCTAACCAAGAAGTTTTGTTGCCAAAATCTAAATATTTTTTTTCCTGTCAATTTTGAAAAGACCGTATGCAAGTAACGAGCTGGGAATCAACGTGTGTTGCTGGACTTTCATAGGAAAACACACAAAAATAAGGAGTCACTTTTTCTGTAAAACAACAATACAAACTGTTCTATGGAAATACTCGCCTCAGTACTTTTTTTTAACCCAAGCCATTCTCTTTCCCCAACAATACCCTTAACCTTGTCAGATCAAAAGTATTTTGTATTATACTATTGTGGATTTATTGGCAGCAATGTCTTCAAGCCATGTTTCTTATCTACTTGGGTTGACTGTTTATACTCAAAATATACATTGTTGTTGTAGTATTCTGTTTAAAACATAAGGTCAGTTTTGATCCAATAAAATATAACCTGCTCATAAATGCTGAGATAATAATAACCTTACTGTACAGAATATTCTATATTATGCTTTTATATTTATACATTTTATACTTCAGTACTATTTATGTATCCAAACATCAGGAGAGGCTTCTGACCTCTTGTTGCCGGCCCCATTCACTGACCCAGATCTTTGAAGATACCAGTTGCAGAGAAGGGGCAATTTGTATGTTTACTGATTCAATGTGATTTAGGCAGAATTTTCTCCATTCATTTATTATTTTTAAAGGGCAGCCAGTAATGAATTCATCTAAAACATCCCACGGTGTAATCTTCTTCCGTGCACGCACAGAGTTAAAAACCGACAGGTGCTGGCATCTCGCTGCTTGTCACAGTTTCTCTGCAGCTCTAAATCCTACCGGCTGAAGGTCAGATTTACGAGTCTGATTTGGATAACAAGAGGCAGTCGGTCAGTAAATCAGGTCAATAGACATAATCCAATATAATCCACTCTAATCTCATCGAGTACTCATGGCAGGAGATTACCTTAGTGATTCATTTTAATTGCTATGTTAAAATCCTGATTTGGCTGCATATGATTTGTAAAACTAAAATGAAAGGACTGGGATGTGTCCTGAAATTGAAGGTGACAGATGTGTGACTGTGTTCATTAACAGTCTACAACAAATTGTTTAATTCCACTAAAATTACCCTTTAAAAAAAAAAAACAAGCAAATAAAACTCTAACCATTCAGAACCAAATGCGACAATTAAGTCTGCCTCATTTGCTATTAACAGCATGGTTTTAACTGCTTTAATGGTAAGAATAAAACATGCAATGAGAGCAGACACACAGAAGCACGGTGCCGAGTAAAGCCACCAACTGGGTGCAATTCTATCAAAATGAAACCGAAATAACCCATTAATCCCCAACAGAAAATACCCTCTAATCTTAGCAAACATACAACTAAACAAAAGGATTCACGACCACAAGACACCAGTGCAGTCTGTTCACACCACGCCTCAATCAGCCCCCCTTTAAACACAGAGCCAGAGAGCTGGCTGTAGGGAAGTAGAATCATAAAACATTATACTCTTGGCAGCTCACAAAGCTAAATCTCTTCTGTTTTAAAACCGAAACAAAATGATTTAAATGCAGGGTTTTCACTGAAGAGATGACAAACAACTTACAAAGCTACCGAAACTAGTAAAACAATCAACAGCTGAGTGTGATTTGGGTTGGGCTGGGTCGGTTGTTACTGCAACTAGCTACACATGTGAGATGGGAGTGGCGTTGGGTATAAAAGTTCTTCTCTCTCTCTCTCTCTCTCTCTCTCTCTCTCTCTCTCTCTCAATCTGTGCAGGCTTCCATTTGATTTTCTCCATTTCTTACTAGACTTGTTGTACTCCAAACACTCACATTCATACCATCACTCTCCCAGGCTTGCTTTACACCACCAACTCTTTTCACGTCCTTTGATACTTCAATCAATTTAATTGGCAATTATAATCGCTGTGTGTGTTGGTTCTCTCAAATGGTCACAACCTGAGCCAAGTTTTTAATGTAACATCAGGGCATGTGATCTTGCGCACACAGACTGGATTCTTGCAGTGCAGCTGGAATCAAAGCCTGCTTCCCTCCCTGGGTGAAGGCAGCGGCCATGGGGCTATTCCACCCCCACCCACCCACCCGATTACAGCCCTGTCCCACTTTATTTTTAAGACACAAATCACTATATCCACACATACTATTGCTCCTGTATTTTGACATGGTAAAAATGAGTTTAATTAATTCCCATCCGGCCCATGCTTGTCTACACTGAAGGGTGTCAGAAGTGATTTTTACTTGCACATCTATGGATACGCTCTCATTTTAATCTGTGCACCCAGCTGTCTACATTGTTCATTCTCGGATATTTGCATGCAACTGCGACCTGATTTTTTTTTTTTTTTACACTTCAATTCTACTTCAAATATACATTTGCATATGCAAGGGTTTTGCCCATTCAATAATTATATATTCCTCCATATTTTGCAACCGCCAAAAGCAACCTAGTGAGCTGTTTGGATTAGCGAGTCATACCCCCATCCAGATTTAGCCTCTTGCGCTGTGGGAGTCCGGTCTTGTCCATGTTTTTGTCTTAGAACTTTAACCCTTTCACGGGTGTTTTTAGTTCATGACAGTAGGCGTTAATACTTTGATCGCCTACAAATGCCTAATTCAGCATTAATTAGTGCTCCACCCTCTTTTGTTCACTTCTGTTACCAAAAAAACAAGACGGTGGCAGAAAAAATACAAGACGATAATGCCGATATTAAGACTTCAAAACCGTGATCCACAAACCAAGGGTTGATTATGTATACTTCTTAGAAACATGTCTATCCATCCATTATCCAAACTACTTCTCCCCTTCAGGGTTGCTGGGGGGCTGGGCCGATCACAGCTGACAATGGGCTTAAGCAGGATACCCTGGCCATGCAATAATCAGCCAGCGACTGAACAATAGAAAATGATGTGTGTTGACACAGGGATCCAGCTTGCCTAGGTAGGGTGTCCTTCTGTGACCTAGGTATGTGGCGAACTGACTAATGCATTCCTATTTGGTAGCGGAGGCAATTGCATGATGAGAGCAGTGGGTGGCAAGCGGGCTGCGGAGAATTCACACAACATCAATCTTCTGGAGATGGATGCAGTGCCACAGGTGTTCCGACGCTTCAATCCATTGCTGAGTGGAAAGTATGTGTGGGGGTGGGGGCCGACAACTGAATGAAGTTGCCCCACATCAACGGGCAGCTGAGAATATCAGTTTGCTTCCACTTTCAACTTTTTTGATGTCTGAAAAATCATGACTTTGTTAAAAGACCTCCTCTATGGTGCAGACTAACTGGACTGCACCGACTTTGATCCATATCTGTATGCAAGGCCTACAGCCTGTCACAGTGCATCATAACATTTGTGCATCATGTTGATTTTGGTCAATGTTCAGTCACCCTCTTTTATGAATCAGTTTCTGCAGGGAATTGGTCTACAAAGGCTGTTTCCCCATCTGTCCCACAGTGGGATCTTTCTGTGATGCTTGGGGAGCCCTATGCACTAAAGGAAATCCTGTTGCTGGCGCTAGCATCAGTGAAGCGGGTTAGTTATCTCTATGCTCTGTTGGTCCACCTGTTCCGAACTGAAAGCTTGCACGGGCGCTATGTTACAAACAAAAATATCACGTGTACCCGCAAACACAACACATTAAGGTCCAGAATGGGGCTGCTCTATATTTTTCCTCTGCTATCTCACTTATTCTATAGAGCGGCAGGGACATGACCAATTGTCTGTGTATTTTGGCAGCCCATGTGTTTGGCTTTCACAAATTGCCACTTCTCTATAAACAATCATGGTCTATACCTATTGATCCATAACCTAATAAAATGCGCTTCACACAACAGAGAGTGAAGTTACACTCTTATAATGGCTGATTATCCAATCAAGTAAGATCTGCTCAGTGCTGAATACGATACATAATTAGAAGGAAAACTCGTTCCATTCGCTGAGCTACAAAGTACTGATTTTCCCTTTTTGTAAAGAAATACATTGAATTCTAAGTTCATCAATATTTGTCTTCAGAACAAAGAGATAATGTAAAAAGAATAAAAAAAGCTCTAGCTATGGAAAGAAATGGTGTTTTAGTAAAATAGAAGAACCCCATGGGCAAGGAAAAGTAGCGGGATGTTTCAGCACTTACTGCTATGAAAGTGTATTCATACAGTGCACCGACACACTATTGATTTCTGGGTAATTTATCTCACTCACATACCAATTTCGGGAAGGGCATCACTTATAAGTGCACTCTTACTTCAGATTATTTGAATAGATGTTGAAAATGGATTCACCTGAAGAGGCGATTATGACTTGATGAGTCATTTGGTCCCGCACTCCACTTTCGCTCTCACAAAATCAACAGAAGTCCCAATGCCAAAAGCTCTTTTTAATTAGTCAATCTTAGTTCATTACCTCAGAAACCTGTCCCATTTCTCTCAGGGCATCGAGGTTACCATATGATCGCTCTTCCTAATGTCTCTCTCCCTACCTGAGTGATTTTTGCAGTATTAACCACTGTCCCCCATGGGTGCTAAGGTACGTGTGGTGCAAAGTGGAGACTAATTGGAAATGATCGCTGACAGAAGCTTGAGCCACAGGGTCCCTTAATGATCCAAGCAGCACTTGGATCAGAGAGAGCCCCCTCTCTACCTTTTTTTTTTGAAAGGCATTTAGAGCGGATGACAGCAGCACAAGCCCTGTTCAGGGACTGAGGGGTTATAGCTACGTTGTGTAGCAGGGTGGGAGAGAGGGATGGAGGGAGAGGGAAACGCAGAAGGGATGAGGAGCCTCTTTGACAGATGAAAGCAGACTGGAAATTGAAGTGGTGGTTGCTCAGATGTCATGAAAGAAAATGTTGAAAGTGTGATTTAGGATCCTCTGCTAAGAGCAGGAGACAAACTCTGCTTGTGACAACTTTTTAGATGCACCATTTACTTTGAACTTAGCTTTGATTCCTAACTCTTGTACATTTCCCCAAAACTAAACAGGCTTGTCATCTGCAAAAATTGTATCTTGTTTAAGAGGTTTGATTGACAATAGACCAGCTGAAGACCACTGGAATGTAAATAAAAGGTGTTTGTGAGTCCACCGTGTACCATACAACCCTTTCTTCTATAAATTGACATTTCCATACAACTACACTGCGTTATCAATTATGTTTTGAGGGCAATTTATTCATTCATTCATTATCCGCTTATCCTATTGGGTGTAGCTGCATTGTAAATATATTTTCACAATACAGGTTTGTTTTCTGGGATTGTCATTTTTAGGTGACAGGGCTGGTACAATCATTATAATCTATCGCACTGTAAAAGGCACCATAAAACTTAATATCTTGGAAACACAGGAAACTTTTCTGCCAAATGTACCTGCAACCAAGGCTCAGAGTAATTATTGTCCAAGACATAACACTGACAGTATGTTTGCCAGCTATACAGTAGTTGTATCAGAATAGAAAATAATTTATCTGACAAGTAAATTCAGGAGGGTCCTCCACTGTGTACTTGGAAGCAGTACAAATAACTATTTCCTGTGTGGACCTCAGTGATTCATCCTTGTCAAATGTTGATCTGTTCCTCCCAGTAGATGGAGAAGGGGCGTTGGGGAGGGAGTGTTTGGATTGCTGACATGACAAATGGTTGTTAAAATGTAGGAAATATTTTTCTCTACTATATCACAAAACAGAAATAGGTGAAGCTGAGTTTGCTGAGAAGGATGTGAATATTTTGCTGCAACAATCAGTGTCAGAAGTGTCACTACACTAAGTTTTGAGAACAATTTTACTTTCTAATATCTACAATGGAGACAAAAAGACACTCCAGGCTGCCGTTTTCAGCCATCTTAAGTTATTATCAAAGGACTAAGGAAGACCTTGTCAAGTGAAATATGGACCCGGGTCTTTAATTTCACTGCATAAGCCAAAAGAGACATTTTGACGGATAAGCCCTGGGGGCCATATCACCAAAGGCGGGCTTGTCCAAGCAGTGTTATGTCCTAGCCGCCTCAAGTCTTAGGATGCTACAGCAGAGTGTGACAACGGTCTGGGCTGAATCGAACAGCGCTGTCAATACAGCCATCCATCATCTGAAGTTGACTGACAATGTGACACTTTAATGAAACGATTGAAAGTTCCCAGTGGCTCTTCAGTTGTTGAATGAGGAGTGACATTCTAATGGCACTTTGACACCGTCTTGCAGCTGAAGTCTGGAGCGTTGCGTCCTTATAATGTAATATAAATAAAACGTGTTTACAGAGAGGATGACTTTGAGTTGGAGGTGACAACTCCCTTGTGTGGATAAATTGAGAATCATTTTTTAACCACCCTCAGACTGGCATTCAGCATGACTTACATGACTTACATCCTGCCCCTGCATTGCCTTCAAACTAAGATCCTTTGGCAATCCAGAGAGACATCCTGACCATCTGTCTTTTTAAGGCAAAGTAGTCCATCAGTCCATCCACAACTTTCATCTTAGGAACAGTGGGCAGTTGTCCACAATTCCCAGTCCTGCCATCTTTTTAGGGATTAAGGATAAGGGATAAGGAGGGAGTAAGGAGGGCTGCCGCTTATGGTGTAAATGTAAGTGTAGGCATTAGGGACCTCTTAATGTGAGTATGCGGATACTAGGCCAAGAAGGTACAACCCAACCGAACTTCTGATTATCGTTAGCAACTCGCCACCAAAGCTCAGAGTGGTGCCTAGCAGACTGCAGCTCTTGAGGACCCAATGCAAACAGGAGGAATGTTCAGGAGGAATGTTCAGGAGGAATGTTCAGGAGGAATGTTCCCTTAAGCAGAAGCGGGGGAAAAACGACTAGCCTGTTAGCCAATCTTAAAGCTAATGCAACCAGGCTAGCTATGCCATCTCTTTTTTCTGGCCAACATTTTTCTCACTAGATAACAAAATGGATCTGATCCTGACTGAGACTGAGCGTTCGTCGGCAGATGAAGAGCAATTTAGATTCTCTCCTCACGGAAAATCTGCTTAAAAAGCACGATGCAGGACACTGCAGCTTTTCAACCCTTCAGGGCTGCAACTCATCCGTGCAGATCGAAACCAGAGGAGTTGGACTCTGTATATACATTAAATATAAATAAAAATGTACATCTGCAAGAAGACCCTTGCACTCTGGTTCGGCTGCATATAATTACATGATTCCCTTGCTGCTCAGCCTTAGATAGCAGATTGGATACAGAGTGATGGTGTTACGGAGTGAGTCTGGGTGTTTAACAAGAAGGGGTTGTTCATGCATCTCATGAGGTGGCACCCCTCTGCAAAGGTCATTTATATCTATTTTTGGTATCTGTTCTCAGTCATGTCACTTTAGCCTAGAATCTGTTTCAGGTACAGCACTTTGAGTATCAATACATACAGTTTGTCTTTGTGTAGCCAAGAATACCACTACAGCTGGGGAATGTGTTAGGGTTGTTAGGTGTGATATTAATGTATTAAATACAGCCAATTACGCCAAGCAGGTTAAACAGATGGAAGTGCTAAATCATCTGCTGCATTTAGGTCACATATTACCTTCCTTTAGGAGTCCCATATGAAAGTTTTACATTGCTTTATTAAATAGGTCATGTGTGCTTGAGGGGAAGTGTGGAGGAATTTTGGTTTTAATAAATTAAACTGTTCATGTTCCTTCTGAACCTTAACTCATCAAACTGTGGCTATGGATCTGTTAAATGTCTTTGATTCTGACCAAAGTGTGTGGATTCATATTGTTAATATGTTGGTCATGTTTCCCATCTGATGGTACAGTATAGGTTTCACTGTTGACTGACTGGGGTTTTGTAATCATGGTTGATCAATAGTGCTGCGAGCCGATGATAAGTTTCCCTGCAGAGGCAATAAAGTATTGTGTATAAAATCAATCGCATCATACAGGTCGTATAGCAACATGGCAAGGCCTGAAAAAAAGATTGGTTCCTTTACTAAATCACTGTCTGACACACAATGATAAATGGATATACATGTACAGTTTGGGTCTTTCAGCTTATTCCATTAGAACTAAATGCTGACTTCTTGATGCATGCGTGTATAATAGTATTAACGTATTCTGTTATTCTGGATTTCAAAAGATATACAAATATTTTAAAAAGGAAATTCTGTTATACAAACACACTGGTTTTAAGTTGTGATAAAAATGTATTTTCTGAGAGGGGAAACACCTGAACTAACCACAGAGTGATGCATGAATATTTATTTTTTTGTTATGATTTCCCTTTGCCCAAACTGGCAACCATCAAGCAATGGATAGAAAAAAATTTTTATTTTAAATGGAAAGTTAAGCTGCAAAGCCCTGGCAGATGGGTCTGTTTACAAGAACATAGTGTTTTCCACCGACTGTTGATGTGAACTGACTTAACACCAGAATACATCTTGTCTCGAATACCACTTTCTAGCCAAGCACACAGACCATTCCATTACCCACAAAACATCATGTTTGGGGCAGCCCAATTAACATTGTCAAAACAATGGCACACGTAAAATATTTCTGATCACATCCAATACGCTTATGAATTGCCTTAGAGAGGCACTACCACATCAAAGATAGCACCTTGTATGAGGAGCGTTTCAGTAGCAGAGGAGTTGGGAAAGACAGACTCAGCAATCACAGTTACCTCGGATTGACATTGCATTATTTGGACTAGCTGTGGGTAAGAGTAGTAGTTTGTAGTGCCAGTCACTAGACATAACTCCAGTTCTATGAATATGTGCATAGCCCTTCAACTAACTAACTAACTAACTAACTAACTAACTAACTAACTAACTAACTAACTAACTAACTAACTAACTAACTAACTGTTGTTAATGGATTGGCAATATAAGCAAGTGTATACTACCATGTTGATAAGTGTTTTAAATACTGGAAAATAATATTTTAAGGTACATTTTGAAGAGAAAAAAAAGGTGTGATTTATTTGCGATTAACTATGGACAATCATTCAATTAATTGTAATTAAATAAAAGTGCTAATATATATTATTTTTAAAAAAGCAGAATTACATCAAATGATGTAAGGAAAGAATTTTGTAAAAAAATAAATAATAATAATAGTATAAGGAGGAATTACACTTAGTCCATATTATTGTCATGTATTCATGATATTACCAGAAAAAAATCATACATTACATGCCAACTCTTTGAAATGTATACTCGCGAATACAGCAGTAGAAGTCTGCATGAGTTGGTGAGGAAGAATGACAATAGCCTCGAAAGCAGCTGATCTGCAGCAATCACAAAGAAGAAAGTATTCTACTATATCAAGTGCTATGGAGGAATCAATAAACACAAAACAGAAACAGCAATGCAATTCCCCCTCCTATCCGGGGAAGAGATGCCATTTAATAGATAAATGAGACGTGTGTGTGGAATCATTTTTCATCTACAAGCACACAGTCAGTAGTTTAGCGTCAGTAATCAATAAACAATGCATTTATCCAAAACGTACAGATTGTGTCAGTTTTTATTGCAGCAGACATCAGGAAATTAATTTTATTGAGCCTGCTCTCAGGGTCCTTCTCCAAAACTGTGTCTGTCTCTGATTTACTATTCTTGGAACAGTATGTCTCAGGCTCTAAACTCAATATTTAAATGTAAATGTTGAGCTGTACGCTCTTAGGCATGGAACAGGAATGTATCTCGCCATCTGTCATCCCCCAAAACAGAATAACTATACAAATAATTAGCATGAAGTAAAAACAAGGTGAAAGCAACTCAAATCTGGCTAAGTTGTGTTAAATGCAACTTAAATAATAACACTTCCACGACATATTTGCATATAATTATCATTTTCACAAAGTATCTTTGCTAATATCTATCTCTGGTATTTTCAATGTCTAAAGTTATTCATAGATGCTGACAAATTGTGTATATAATATTACTGTATGAATGCCCATGAAGGATTTTAAAGCAAATCTCCTTCAAATTCCCTTGCAAATAATACTATTAGACACAAATAAATGAAATAAATCTCCATTATGGCGTCTTAAATTTGATTTCCTACATTTGCAAACCTTTACAGCCATGGTATGGACAGTAACAAAGTACTCCCTGAAATAGCCTTGCCACTAATTAGTTTTATTTTTATTTTACAACTTCAAGGTTATGCATTTCTAAAGCATATTTGTTTTACCCGGAGACGTGAGAGCTAATTCCAGAGTCCATTTTTTATCAGCAGGCTTGAGCGGTTTGCTGCACGGATCGGAACCTCCCGAGAGTGTCGCTTTGCTAAATTTCCGGAGCCAACAGGCCAGCGATCCTCTGAGAACTGCAGTGTTGGGTTTGATTAGAGAGGTCACCTTCAGCTCAGAGGAAGATAACTATAAAGGATTTCTTCCTGTACCCTGCCTCATTAACAGCATTAATTCCCTTTCGCCACTCTAAAATTGCAGTTAGTACATCTCTGAGGGTCTGGAAAGAGTTCGGAGAGCAATTTGTTTTCTCGTTAGGCCTCAGAAGCAGAGAGGACTCCGTTTCCTCTCTCTCTGACTGCTGCGATTTCTTTGTGGTTACACTTTGAGGTGTAACCACAAAGAGAGTGAATTTGATATTTTTTGTAACTTAATAGGCAGGAAACTTTGATTGTATGTTTACTTCTGGGTTAAGAATAACATTCATTATGTATATTTGTAAAAATAAAAAAACAGATGTATAATGACTGGATTATCTACAAAGTCTTCTAAAATGTGGGATTCCTACCTTCTGGAAAAAACAAAAACATGCTTTCTTGATTTTTATTTCTTTATTGGATAATTATAAACAGATGTGCAGTGATGGGTTTATCTCATAAATAACATAAGGTTTGTCTGCGTGTAGTGGGGAGACTTTATTTTTTCCACACACTGAAAAACAATCTAATTCCATTTTTTACCTGACTGAAGCAATAAACTGAGTGGAGCTGAAGCATGCAGTACAAGATACATTTAAAATGACATTAATGGACCCTTGTGGTAATGATGCATAGCGTTGGAGCCATGTTCGGTTTTTGTCAACAGGCAAATGTCCCAAAGTGTTGTGTATTTTGAAGATACATTATTGATGTTTGTGACGTGTTTTCAGAATATATTTCACGTTGTTTACATTTTACTTAGTGAAGGTAGTTACTTTAAGCCCAACCATGATGTTTTTCATAAACATAAGCAGGTTTGTGCTTGTTTAAATAAAATAGCAAACAGGATGCAAGCAGTGGCAACATTAGCTTGAAAGCTGGTAGGTTAGCATGGCAGCTAATCTTCCCCCAAGATCAAAGAACACACTAATGACTCAATTTACTGCTGATCATCAATTTTAATTTCTCGAAAACATCTAAATGTGCACCATTTCATAATCTTTTCAGCCTCTTTAACCACTGAGCAGTCGACAGTGACAGAAGACATGACTTAGACTGACAACACTACGCTGTAGAGTTTAGTTTCTCCGAAATCAGTTGATGGAAACATGAATAATTCACGTTTCCTTTTTGCAACATCTCAAAAGTTAGCTTAAAATTATCTTGACTCTGAATGGAACATGTCTTCCAAAATGAACCATATGAGTGTTTTTTGATAAGTCAGTTTCTTATCAGAACAACCCATTTGACGGCTACACAAATTATTAATATATCTGATCTTTTGCCTCTATTGTTAAGGTTGAATCAGGTTTAGAAAACCATAATAACTGGTTAGGAAAAGATTGTGGATATAAAAGAAACCAACTCTTAACTGTTGGCAAGAGAAGGGATGCAAGCTGCAAAGTTAGACACTTTTTACGCCCAACCAAACACCCTCACTTCCTCTCTAAGAGGCTTTGTGATGCTATAACACCATCAAACTACATCATATTCATTATTGTTTCTAGCAGAAGCTCATTATTCACATTACCACAAGAGGTCACCTGTCAGTAAACATAAAGGGTTTTGAACAAATGGTGTAGATATCTGGTGAATAGTCTTGTTTTAGTATTTATTTCACAGACCAAGATCATACAATGATGGTTGAATATGAATAATTGTATTCTGTACCTTGTTAGCAGCTTAGACAACACTTATGAATCCTCACTCTCTAAATCTTTGTGTGACAAAAGCCTTTATTCTGTTTTCTCTTCTTTATTTATTTTCACGCATTATGCCTTCGGTTTTGTTTCTGAGAAAAATTAATTTCTTGTTTGATGGGTTTTCAACTCGAGCAAATTAGACCTGAAAAGCTGTTTCAATTACTGCCTTTTTCTCCGGCTGGTGCCGTGGCTTTTAAAATGATGGTGAGAAGAAAATAAAAATAAATAAATACTAAATGAGGCAACATTCTACCTAAACAAACAAATACAGCCCGGAGTCTTCAAGATAGACATTTATAATATGACTCACTGTGTTGCTGAATAAAGAGCACCTCTTTCTACACTCCCTGCAGGTTGGAGTACAAGTGTAGATCTACTATGGATCTGTTTACATGTGGGATGCAAGAACCTGGGTAATTTGCTGAGATAGGAGGTGTCACAGTCAATGAATTATGGGAGTTTTTATGAAATTGCGATGCGTTGACCCCCAGCGGAGAAAGAGAGATGGAGCTGACGGGCCAGAGTCACGCCTGGTGTCGGATTGTTCCCAGGAGATCTGGTTTGTTCATTTGACTTTATTGTTAATTGTTTAAGCGTCATTGCAAAGTGCTGGATGAGTTGCTCTAATCATCCTCCATCTGAGTCCTCCAGAGTATGGCATGATTGATTGACCACAGGGTACAAACTTCTAATAATGAGTCTTCTAAATGACTGTAAGAGAACAGCTGGACTGCCTGAGACTGCAGGGTCAAATCAAAGGAACAAATAGTCCCGAAAAAAGGTCAGCCGCTGTTGTTACCAGAAGGCCTCCAGAGCTTGACTCATTCCTCAGTCTTCAATAAAGGTATCTGTGACTCGCCTTGGACTCAATTTGATTATGCATTCACTCATAAACTGGAACTCCAGATTTCCATGTAGGACTTAGGATACCATTAAATGCTTCAGGTTTGAGTTACAAGCCAATGTCAAGTGTGATTTCTAAACCCCACTTTTCTAACATGACGTGATTTAAATAATGGCTTCCCACACAATCAGTGACATGTTAATTTACATTACTGTTGAAGGAGTTTTTAATAATCCAACAGAATCATTGTGCACTTACATTAACAATGGTTGGTCTGGAACTAACAAGCCTCTTAGATAAAACATTTACAACCTGCTGTGAATAAGAAGTACATTTAGCTTTTTTAATGGAGTTTAATTTCACACTGGTTTAATCAGGATTACTTTAACATTTATTGTTACCATAACCAGGAAATTAGATTGCCACCCATTTGGATTAAAGCAGAGAAAAATGGAAGCCAATGTACAGGGAGGTGAGGACACATGAGCACCACTAAAAGGAGAACACAACCCATAAAGGCCAAAAATAAGTCATAAACCACTATTATTCGCTGATATCATAGGAAAACATATTGTGTGACATCAAGAAAGGTGTGATTGTTATTCTACGCTCATATGTAGAACTTAAAGAATGGAATTCATACCAGTAATTTAGTCCAGATTTGGGAGAAGTATGCCTCAAACTTTTGCAATACAAAGATTTTTTCCAAACAGATTTTATTTGAATCCTCCCTTACAAAATTAGGCAAAATAGTACATAATACAGTTGAACTGTATTGTGCTGTCAGGAAACAAACCTTATATATCCACAGATGGAGCAAATGCATGCACATCCTATGAGTGACACCCTAAATCTAACATTTTGTTATTCATCAAAATCTATTCACTATTATATACTAAGAAAAATCTAAACCATATTCACTCTGGGAAACAGTTACATAGTAAATGTGTAGGGCTTTTATTGTGAAAAGGTTGCAACGGAAGGAATGGATCTGGTGTGAGCCTCCTTTGTCAAAATTGAATGGCGTGATGAAAGTTGCCGTCCCATTCATTGTACTCTGCAGTGTACGTTTTGAATATGTCTGTTCTGCACAACGTGATTGTTTGATGCATATTTTTCCAGTGCGAAAGCTCTTGAAATACTTCCTTTTTAAATTATTTACAAAAATGTAATTAACTTTGTTTTATGCCCAGTAATATTCACGTTCTATGACAAATTGCTCAGGACAGAAATACGATTTCTAAAACATTTTTGGTGTGAGAATTAATCACACCAAAAAAACGCCTGCATTGTGTAAAGGTAATAACGATCGGAATGTAATTGGACACAAATGGAGAGGGAGTAACAGAGGTAGAGGGAGGGGGAATGGTACAAGTGTCACATGACATGTTTGCTCAGCTCTCCTTCTCTCCCATGTGACTTTGATTGTAATTGGCTGCATTGCTCTCTGTTATTCATTAATCAACTCCTCTTCTGTCCTGGATGTTGCTTTCTCGGATAGGTCACCCTGGGAGGATAGATCGATGACCTCTGCGGGACTTCTCCTCTACAAACACACTCAATGACTCGCACAAACAAATACACAGGCGCTTCTGTGTGACATGCCGTTGTCCTGTTGTCCTTGAAGGTCTCGTCAGTTGGCCCGAAGAGACATGAGTCTGAGGAGGCTGATCGGACCTTTGGAAGATCCACAGTGACAGCGCATCAGTACCAGCCTCTTCTCCGACGTCCCCGCTCATTACCACACTGTCACTCTCAATGTGCAGACGTGCATGCCGGTAAACAGACACACACAAACACACACGCATGCACACAAGAGCATGCATGTACACATACTTGGTGAGCAGTTCTTTATGGAGATTGACTATGTAGGGCAGCCTCCTTCGCTGTGTGCGGCGGTGACATTGACACATGGTAAGAGAGGAGATTCATTTCCTCACAGGGTTGGTTCGCGGTTTATTTTAGGCCCAGGAGTTTCATGGAGCGGACCAGCTCACTGCCAACACCTCAAGTGGGTGATGGTGTGCTGGTTTTAGTCTGTGTGTAATAGGGCGTCGTTTAAAGACTCACGATGCCAGTACCAATACCAGTATAACCTTAAAGTGTTTCTGATACCAAAAGAGTACATTAGATACCCGTCGTGTGAATATGAAGCTACTTGCTGCTGCACAGAGCTTATACAGTTGTTACAGCTGATAACGGCAACCCACAGTGGCGGGGCCCAATTATCGCAGAGGGGTAACTGCCAACCTCTGGTTCCCTGCCAAGTTCAAACCATTAGCGCTGTTAGCTGCTAGCCGCTAGCCGCCGGCTCATTACATTGCTGTGTTCAGAGGCGTTCGAGGGGCAGGCAATCCCGGCTGTCTGTCTGGGTCAAAGCTGCTGTAGTAGCGGGCTAATCACATATCACATTACATTACATTACATTACAGTCATTTAGCAGACGCTTTTATCCAAAGCGACTTACAGGAAGTGTATTCAACATAGGTATTCAAGAGAACTACTAGTCACCAGAAGTCATAAGTGCATCTCCTTTCTTAAACAAGCATCTTAAAGCATAAACCAGAGCAAAAGTATAGTGCAGAGGCAAATTACTGCGAAAACAATAATTGCAACAGACTAATACGAATACAATAAGTGCTACAAACTAAAATTGAGGAAGGCTTGCGCTGATTGGCTGCTAACAAAACCATACAAATGGTACTTTCTTAGTAGATCTGGGAACAAAAAAGATAATTTGCTGGTTTTTATTCACTGGAGAATCTTCAATACTACTTGGTGGGTTGTCTCTGTTGATACCTTAAAAGTATTGGGTACCACTATCCAGCCCTGATGTGTATGCATTTAGCATTCTTTAAGCCTGATGTCAAACTGCTGACAGGGGGAAACCAAGTGACATCAACATGGTAACTAAATATAGGGTTCATGGGAGGGTGATGTTGGTGAGCTCATTCTACAGCACATCCACCAGTGTTGGCTAAGTCAAAACTATTGATTATATCCAATCTATAACAACACTAATGCACTGACAATGGCATGGCAATTATTAAATCAGAGGTATTTAAGGACACGTACGGGAGAACTGCTGAGCGTCTGTTATTATTTGCTCTTTTAGGTTTCACTGTGGGAGCCTGCTTTAGCTCTGTGTGGGTGGTGAGTAGTGAGAGTGTGTTTGAGAGCAGCCTTTCTTGCTAAACTGCAGGAACAACAAGCTCTACAGTAAAGAGAGGACATTCTGAAAACAGTCGATCCTCATGATGGGAAAAATATAAGTTAATAAGGCCCCCAGTGAAAAAAAACACAACTATCCTTTAAGACTATCCAATCTCACTCTTGAGATCTTTATTTTTAAAACATTGCAGGATTGTTGATAACCTTCTGCTTGCATTACTTTGAGACTTCACAACAATAATAATAAAAATCTGTTATAAAAATGTGTTTTGCAGGCTCTCCCAGCAGTGCACCTCTAATAGCACTGAGCTCAGCTGTCCTCTGGGATCGTCCTGCTCTGCCTCATCAATAACGTTCCCATACAGGCCGACTCACAAAACAGCAGCAACAAATTAGATTCCCACAAAGCCCGGCATAGATCATTAATGGCTTGGCACAGTCAGTGTGCAGTGTGGCACATCACTCCATATTATGACCATTTGGCACTAAATAAGGTCATTGTTTTCGCGTACTTAAAGAAGATGTTTATTTTTTTTTCATCAGCTGTCAAATACAAAATGCCAGCGCTGACTAATTGTTGTAAAGCCAGAGGTACAAAAAGCACCGATGTGTCCAACAGGCACACCAAAGTACAGGAGCAGTTTTCTGTCTATTGAGTGATGATTTGCCCTTGAACGTTTACCTCTTAATCTTCAACCTGGGCCATAAATTCCCATGTTTTTGTGTCCCATCCACCTTGTCGGAATCAGCTATGACATTAGAAAGTCTGAGCTACACTTTCTGTACGCCAACACAACAAACTCTGACAACACCAGCACACCTCTACTCTCAGTTACCGTCTTTGTTTTCTCGCAAAAAGTCACGTGACACAAACAGACAACAATCAAGTCAAAGGTAAAGATTATTTGTATTTCTCTGTAGGGTTATTACCATAATGTTGTCCACGTGTTGACACTTTTAAAAACAATTCCGAAATTGCGCAGAGCAAGTACATCACAGCCTGTTAAGCTGCAGCCGTGTGCAGCGTTTTCAGTCCTTACTTGATCAATTTAAAAAATTGTTGTCAGTTAAGACAGCAGAACATGTGAAAATTGGATATTGGTTGAAAAAATACCCTTTAACCAGAGAAAGACAAGTTATCTGGCTGGTCTCTCAGCTTTGAATGTGCCACCTGTTGGAGCAGCCAAAAACAGAGCATTCATTGGTACAGATAAATATAAATATTAATATTAAAGATGTAATGCATATTGATTAAACAAACAGTTCGTCAAACTTGTTGTAGCATTATGTGTTCATTCAAAATATAGTTATGCCAGATTGAAGATTGAAATGAACAAGGAACAAGCCCTTTACCTGCAAGTAAAAGCTAAGCAGAAAATATAGTGTATTCAACCATTATTGCATTTTTCCATTCAAAGAAAAAGACAGAAAATGAAAACATAGATAACATTAAAATATGGCCTTTTCCGTCATAGAGGGAAATGCATTTGTTTTTATCTGATCCTTGATGTTTAGAGAAAATATTAAGAAGTCAAACTGCACAGTATACTGAACCATCATTCTACAAAGTGAGTCACAAGCTGCCATTACAATGAAAGTCCTGCCAATAGACCTTATTCATGGCAGGCACTTTGACATGTCATAGCAAGAGAAGCACAGGTGGAATAATGACAATACCGATGGCAGCAATCCACTTAGGAGAGGTCATGGTGTTGTGCGTACAAGCTTGGAATGGAATGGAACTCAGCCTTCATTCATGTTATTTACTCCACCTGTGCTTTTCCTGATATGAAATGTCAAAACGCCAGCTGTGAAAAAAGGTCAAACTGATATTGGCTGTTCTTGAATGCACTGGCAAATTTCTAAACTTGTTGTCATGTAGACATGACGGCTTTTTGAGCAGTAAGGACGCAGCTGTTTACCTTGAAACTCAGTATGAGGAGGGAAAAGAGGTAAGACAGTCCAGGAAATAAATGTTTAAAAAATGGAGTTAGATTAATTAAAAGGCTGAACTGAAATCTTCCATTTTACAATCCATTCAAGCCAACTAAGCAACCATGAAATAGTTGAAATCACTGTCATTTTTTTAAACGACAGCTAGTTGCAAATTTAAAATCCCCCCCCCAAAAAAAAAAAAAAAAAAAAAAAAAAAGTTAGAGCTAACCGAGAGAACGACGGAGTATATTGGATCGTAGCACATTGAGAAGAAAAAAAAAAGCGTTGTAAAAAGCAAAATGGTAAGCACAAGAGCTGTCCCAGTAGGGTAAACAAAAGAGCACTACATGGCCATCTTGTGATTTTTCCGGAACATTATAAATGTTGCATGGCAGAAGGAATTAATCCCCATTTTGGAGAAGAGCAGCAGAAAATAGCATTCTATAAAAAGATGAAGAAAAGAGTTACTTACAGCCTTACTTTCCTCTATTTCTAGAGATATTTAGCGTGACAGTGGAAGGTTTAGAAACTACAAAGAAAGAAAGCAGCTCCCCTCTTCACCACTCAGCCAGCAGCACTGATAAAAATGTGTCAGAAATGTAATTTGCTACGGTAACTGAAACTATTCAGACGCTTTACTCATGCTGGACATCCTTGCCTTCAGAAATCTGCCCACAGAAGTGATGGAGATCATCAAAATTGGATTGGATGAGTAGATAATCTCAGGGTTCCCCGTCGACCACTTAGTTTTGTATGGATAGTATCACATCTATGACCACAACAGCATGTCCAAAAAGGCTGCTTGCCCAGTGAAATGAGCAACAAAAAAGCATTAGGATGAAAGTAGTGCGTCATGATGGTGCAATGAGCAGAGCGATTGTCCTTCATCGTGAAGGTCTAAACCCAAATAATCCCTGTGACGGCAAACATTCACTCGACTGAAGTGTCCTTGAAAATAACACTGAACCCCCAGTGGCACTGTACTGTAGCAGAATTTGTCCTTTGGGGATTACTAGAGTGCTACAAAACTAAAATTAAACCATGCACATCAACAGGGCTGTCTGGTGTAAAGGGAAACCATCACAGAGAGGAAGCTGAGAGAGGGTTTTTGGAAGATGGTTCAATTCAACATGTGAACACAAAGACAGAGTCAGCTCTGAAGGTAAATAGATAACTCAATAATGGCAGTAATAGTAAAATTGTAATTTCTACATTTCAGTTTGGTATCCTGGTAGGAAAAAAAACAACTATTACTAACACAAAAGAATAAAGTTCACACCCTTATCGAGCGACTATACATTTCTAAAGAGGCAATTTATAAAAGTATAATCTGAGTTTACGTAAAGTGCTATTGTCCGAAATGAACAAGGTAACGGCATTAGAAAAGAGGAAATTGCTAGTGCAGGAAACATTTAGCCTGGAGGAAGTGGCAACATGGGCCAAAGAGACTAAAAGGGGTCAGTGAATGAACAAGGAGAGTGTCCTGAATGGGCAATGTGAAATGTGTGGACACATGCTCCAAATAAATAAGGAGCATCAATTCACATCCACTATTCGCTCAATAGTTTTCTCGTTTCCGCCACTTTGGATTTAATCCAATAAACAAACTATCAATGCGTACATGTACCCTGAAGCTTCAACGTAATTAAAGAGCCCCAATCTGGGCAGCTCTACTTCTTCTTCCTCTCATATTGGACTGAGGTCACACTGGACAATATAGTGACTCCCTATCGCCTCTCGAGGTATAACTAAGTATTACAAGAAAGGACGGGCCGGGGCTAGATGGTTAGCATGCTACTTTAAGTAGATATATATCTGCAACACAAAGATTGTCTATGACATAACGTCAACATTGCAAACTCTTCACATTCTGTTAATTATGGTAGTTCATTTAATAAAGGTTTTAATCTTTTTTTTTAATGTATGACAACATGCCAGCACCGCAGTTCCCCATAATGGCAAAGTAAAAACAGGAAAATCAGCAATGCTTTCATATATCCCATCATGGCATAAGGTCCCAAGGTCAATTCATGAAGTTTAAAACAAATCTTGAAGTCCCTGGTCTCAGCAAATGGGCGTAAACAAGCCAAAATTAATTCATTAACTTCTATGAGAAAGGACGCAATACATCAAATAGGCAGTGTACCGTGTGCATATGAAAAGTAATTATTTCTAAGTAGGTATAACTGTAAGGCAGCAAGGGGGGAAGATGTTGATTTAGAAAAGCAATTTATACTCCCACCAGCCTTATGATATGTGACCTGTGACTGAGGTTCATTATTCAGCGGTCTGGTGAGTTTTTTTTACACCATACTGCGACCACGGGAAAGAAAGAAATAAGCTTAGTTGCAGCTACACCCTGTAGCTGCTGCAGTAGATTTGCAGCCACTATTAACTACCAGCGTCCTTAAAGATTTAGGCTAATAAATCAAATCGGGCCACAAAAGCAACGTCTGAAGACAGAGAAATAGAAGACAGTGGCTTTGGATAAGAAACCATAAAAATGAGTTAATGTGCCAATAGGGAATAGTTATGGCGGTATTAGTAGGCAGTCATACATCACACTCAGCTGCTTGAATAAACCTCTACAGTCGAAAGTGTTTTCTTGTTTCTGAAATGATGGATAGGAAGCTTCAGATTTGACAGTCATTTTAGAAAAGTAATATCATTCACGATGCCTCAGATGCTGCTTTTCAGGCAGTCTGAGTAAATGACAACAGGCCTGTAAGATGCAAGATGTTTATTTTATTTTCATTTTAATCATCATGTCAATCATTCCCATCGCCTCTGTTCTTTTATCTAGTTTCAGCTTTGCCAGTGTATTTCCACTTCAAAAAAGATTTGAAGTCATGTGTTTCCATTCATCCGCAGCAAATATATATATATTTTTTTTACACAAGGTGCTTTGGATAATGGGAATATAAGTGTGCTGTAACATATATATAAATACAAATACCGTCATTTGGCAGCCTCTCTGGGCTGGGGGAAGACATCCTTCCTGCCTCTTTGCATTACAGCGTTCTTCATTCTGTTTACTGATGTACTTTGTCACACACACCCATACATGCACCTCAGGACTGACAACTGATAACTACACTTTATATTGTTCATTTGTGTTAAGCAAGAAAATAAAAATGCTTTTCTTGGCAGCCGGCTCGCCCGTCTCCCCTTCTTGTTCCAGCCTCTGAGTCGAGCTGTGACAATAGAGAAAAAATATTCACAGTACTTTTTCTCTGTGGCTGTTTTTCATTATTGAGCTAGGCCCATCAGTTAGTCTTTCAACATGACAATGCCTCACATTCTCAAAACGAGGTCCTTAAGGAAATGGTTTGCCCACTTTGGTGTTGAAGAACATCCACCCCATCCAACAGCTTTGGGATGAACTGGAACGCCGACTTAAGGCTCCATCTTATCACCCATTGGCTGACCTCTCTAATGCTCTTGTGGCTGAAGGGGAGAAAATCCCTGCAGCCAGGTTCCAAAATCTTGCAGAAAGCCTTCCCAGAAAAGGGGAGGCTTTCATACCAGCTTGTTAATGACCATGGTTTTAGCATTATATGTTCAAAATATGTGTTTTTATGCATTTTGGGGAGTCTACATATTTTCTATACGTTTATTGTATGAATATATTGAAGACTTTCTAACTTGTAGTACAACTTCAAATGAAGGGCAGTTGGATTTTGTGTAGATTTAAGCCATCCTTCCATAGAAATCCGGTCCTCCGTTAAACCTGGTTCTTCAGAGATTTCACTTCCTCTACTCTTCCTTTAGTCCTGCTGTAGCTGCAGTCTTCCTTCACAAAACCAGATTACTCCAATCCAGTCTGAGTCTTTAACCATGTTAAGCCAAGATGTCTACAAAAGCTGAAAATGTTTCTGATATCCACATATTCAACTTTTATCACATTACAAGAAGATCAGATTGAGAAAGTAATAGATTCACAAACTCCACCGGTGCCGTATAGTGAGAGATAAGGTTAAAGCCTAAGTGAGGTAAGGTATTTGAACAAAGTAGATCTGCTAAATTGGATGTGAGGCTGCGAAATTACATATTCTCCACATCCCATCCAATTACCCCCTCCTCCTGTCATAAACAGAAGCAAATGACTTTCAAATCCAATTGGCTCAACAGATTAATATTACTATCTCCTCGTGACTTTTATTTTTTTGTCTCCACTTAAGATATCACACACCAAGACAGTAAAGAGGGCATTATAAAATGATTCATCATGCATGGACCTCTTTGCACACACACACACACACACACACACACACACACACACACACACACACACACACACACACACACACACACACACACACACACACACACACACACACACTCAGTAAACTATACACACACATATCAGATTTCAATCTAGATGGGAGTATCTTTATTATGTTCACCTCCACTAGAATCCAATTACTCGCTGGATGGATTCTTGTTTATTATATTCTATAGGAAAAAAATGTTGACCGTTCACAACAGCTAAGAATCCTGCTGATTGCTTTTCCTTTTGTTAAACAATTTTGTCATTGTCTCATTGTTGTAAAGCTTAGTTTTCAGCTATTTAGAACACAATACTACAGCAGGCCTCACTGAGATTAAAGAAAACTAAATGTCAGATCAGACAATGCATGCATGCATCAATTGTGAGCAAAAAAATCTCATATTGTGTCTAAACATCATGCCTATTCAAATGCCTCATGAAGTTGATTTTTTTGTAATTGTACTTAAAAAAATTAAAAGACCTGAAGTGATTTTGGAGCTTCTGGCTTGTACCTGCAGTAAGGTTTATAAGTGGTGCCACCAGTGACGATCATTTTCTCAGAGGAAGTGAGCACACTGGGAACTGGACTGCTGCTGGTGTTTTTCATTGCGATGTGAAAACCGGTCGAAAATAAAGAAAAAGGCTTAGAGAACATTCAACAAGGACATGCAGATTGGTTTGCTTTCTCCCGCACATTTACTCGACGTGGCTTTTGATTACAAAGCGATGGGTGAGGCATGAAGCTGGGTTCTGGATCTTTGATTTTACCAGGGGATAAAACCCTTCTGGATGTGGCTGTGCAGAGTTGAACAAATTACATTACATTACATTACATTACAGTCAGTTAGCAGACGCTTTTATCCAAAGCGACTTACAGTAAGTGTATTCAACATAGGTATTCAAGAGAACTACTAGTCACCAGAAGTCATAAGTGCATACAGACATGGAAAGAGAATGGTAATAAACCTGTGGCTGAAAATGTGTTTACATCTTTTTACATGTTTTACATGTAGAGCAGGCTGAATGCTAACATATCCTGTCCGACAGCTAAACAAAGCTGACAGCAGCACTGCCAGTCCTGCAGTCCAAGTCCAACCAATCAGCTGCTGCTATGTTTCCCTAATTAGTTAAAAAAAAAAAAGGGAAAAGTGTGATTTGTATGTGTGAAGTTATTTAACATACAAAACAAGGCTTCATGTCACTTGTTTTTTTTAAATGTTAATGTAAAAAAGCTTGTGTTTTAGTGTAGATAACGTTGCACAATGATATGGGAAAAAAAGGATGTGCCCACACACACACACACACACATTCATACACATATGATGATACATCATGGGTGGATTTATTCATAGACCATTTCACAGTTCAAAATGTAAACATTCCGAATGTGTCCCAGTTTATTTCCTGTTGCAGTGTAAGTCAATGATATAACCTGACAGGAAGTAAACATGGACCCACGCTGTTGCTTAGCAATGCAATGCCGTCAGAGAAAAAAGCTGGATATTTTGGGATGGTGCAAAAATAATTCTGAGGTTGTAACAATGAGGTACTTATTCCCCTGTTTTTTAAAGAGGTGAGAACAGAGGACACTGAAGGGCTTTTGTCTTGTCTGGGAGTATAATTTTAAGAACTTTTAAATTTACAGCAACCACACCAATGTCTTGCTCAGCAACTTTCTCGAGGGCATTTCTGTCATCCCACTCCAACAAGAGCTTTAAACCTACCGGTCAACATAAAACTTCACTTTGGGGCCTGATGTGGGACATAGAGAGCAAAGGAAGGCTGATTTATGAATCTGCAGGTCTTTTAAAATAAAGTAGAATGTTCTAACACATTACATCTGGAATTAAAGCTCTTATTCACAATACCTCATAATAGCTGTGAAGGGATCACTTCATAACTTCTAAAGAGTAGAAGAAGAAACATGCAAACTTATATTTTGTGATCACTAGATATTTCATGAACAAAATGTTCTACCATTTTTTTTCCTTTAAGAACTAAAGGTTTTATTACAACAAGTTATTGAAGATGGTGAAATGAAAATTAATCTTCTATCTGTACTCTAATCATTTGTGAATTCATTAAACTCAACTCATTGTTATGAAAGGTTATTACATAATGGGGTTTTATTGGATAACATTTCATTATAGGCAAATTTATTTCAAATTAACTTTTACAAAAGCCTGTTTCATAATGAAATTCTCCCAGTGACACTAATATTTCATGTCAACTTTAATTTCATAATGTATCTTACCTAAAGGTTGTAGTGATCTGCAGACACTTTTCACAGAATCCTTCCCTCGAGTTGGTACATGTGAAAGTATCAAACCTTTCCAGTTTTGATACTTACTGCAGTTTATCTGTGACACTCCATGCATAATTGACAGCTGTTACTGCCACCCCAACAAAAGTTCTCTTCGGTGCATAACCAGTCATCATAATTAAAATATATAAAATATTCAGATCCATTTATGTTACTCAAGTTTTTTGACCTGCAAATACTGGAAACAGCTGTCAACCTGTTGTAAAAACAGTCCGAGCAATGAAATACAGGACGTCTTTTTTGTGGCGTTGTCCATGTTGTTTCCACATTACAACTTAAACTCATGAACACTGCTAATGCTAATGCTAGAGCACCTACATAGCCAGCAAACTAGCGAGGCAGGCCTCTGAGCTTAGAATACTAAGAGTATTTTTTAGCATTGTTAGATAACTCCTGATGCTCTTTGCATCCAAAACTTGGCAAAGGAGGTATAACTCTGGTTTAACCAGCTAACCTAAAATGAATCCACAATGTTTCCAGTCAGTCAGGTCAAGGGCAGATATTGATATTTGCAGCAATCTCGGTTAGTTAACCATGCTCTGGATGTGAAAGCACCATGTGTCGTTCTGCAGTTGTGGAAAGATTAAAGTTCAATTTGAGCAACCAGACTGAGAGCTTGAAATTTGATTTGAATTGGATTGCAAAGCGCCTCTGAGAGCGGCTTCAATTTGATTTTGCAGAAAATCTTTTTTTTCTTGCGAAGACATAATAAAAAGCAACAGGGTTTGAACGTATGAACATGCTGTTTTGAGCTGGTCTGAACTTAATGGATCATTTGGAGAAGGAAAAACCTGCTTGCCAACCTCAGCCGGAATTTTTCCAGACGTTCCACTAATTGGATGCAGCAACTATTAAGTCATAAGGTCACTATTCTAACAATTAGGCTTCTTTTTATTAATGTCAATGGCTGCATGCAGAGCTTTAAAACCAAACATGGCTGTGCTGTGTGAGTTTGCCGCTCTGCTTAAAGAGGACATAATAGTCCTTAGGGTCCAAGCCGTGTAAGAGAATATGAAAAAATAAGCTATTTGTACTGGTTAAAGGTCAGTCAAAGACATTGCATTAAAATCATTATTTTAAAGATATGATATTCTATCCCTCAGAAGCACAAATGAAGATAATTCATGATTTCTCAAGAGTCTGCTCCCTGACAGTGAGGTCAAACCATCAATTGAAATGGCCGTGTTTTCTTTTTCTTTTGTGCAATTACATTTGGGTGTTTAGTTCCACGATGATTCCATAAAGCATATAAGCCATGCAAATAGAAGTAGCTCTCCTGCTGTGCATTCCCCAGTGTTTTTTTTAAAGAAGTTCAACCTTTTATCATGAAACATTAATAAAACTAAAATAACTTATTTTCCATTTTTAATCCTTGGAGTCCTGTTTATTTTTTTAATACAGTCTTCAAAAACAAATGTGAGTGTAGAGTGTAGCTGAAAGAATAGACATCTTTCCGCAGAGGAGCGAGGTTTCTCTGTTCGTGTTCATACCTTTTAAGGTCTTTATACTGACATTACATTCAACAATATTACTTCCATCTCTTTCATTTTGTCAATTTCCATGACATGACATATTACTGTAAGCCATCTGTTGGATTTGTGGAAGTGTAAATGTAGTCGCCAGAGCTAAACAGCTAACGTAAGGCTACAAGTGGTTACCATGGTTGCATGACTTCACGACACACCACATTTAGAAGTCTCATTTAGCCAATTGTTAGAAACCACCTGCAACTGCTGTGGCCAGACTAATAATGTTTTAAGGTTTGCACATCCCTCCCATATCACAGGAACACCTGGTTGGACTCCTTCGAATTAGGCACAAATGCACACTTAAGACTTAATGATGTCCTGATTAGATTTTTGCGGTCAAAGGCCAAGGTGATAGTGACCTCACATTCTTGTTATATGTTTTGGAACGCCCTGAGCAAATGTTTTCAAATGTGGCCACATGGATTCAAATTGATCATGGATCAAATGATGAAGTGATGACATTTTGGATGGACATGGATTTAAAGGACAACATGGCTGAGGCATATATTGGCAAGGCAGTAATTCCAGGTTAAGATGTGTAAACTCCACATAATTCAAGAGTGGGATATTTACAGACATATATGTTATGAGGTAGAACACCTTAAAGGCTCTCAAGCTTGTGCTAACCACAGACCCTATATTAAAGTGATTTATATTCAGGAATAAATATAAAACAGAAATGCATGCAGTCCTGTTTAAGATAATCCTTTATTAGTCCCGCAGCGGGGACATTTGCATCTGTTTATGTCACTGGCAGAGGCGTGATTGACAGGTTGTGTTTTTTCTTTTTTCCCATTAAACTTTTACGTGAGGCAAACACTCACAATGTTGTGTTACAGTGCAGGTTGATAATGCACTGTCCCATACAGCATGTATGAGCACATGAAACATTTATATCCTCTATATCTATTACTTCAGGCTCCCTCAAGCTTGATACATACTTTTTAGATTTACTCTATTTGTGTGGTTCATCAGTATTTATAGCGAATTGAGAAATAAAAAATAGAGAACTAAAAAACATCAGCATCATGGTAATATTGGTATATTTAGAAATAGACTGCCATATCTGTTTTTTTTGTCTTTACCTTGAATTACTAAAGTATAATATCTTTTATTTATTATCTTAATCTGTTTACTCTGTACTTGGGCTGCTGCAACACCCAGATTTCCCCCATGGGGATCAATAAAGGAATATCTATCTATCTATCTATCTATCTATCTATCTATCTATCTATCTATCTATCTATCTATCTATCTATCTATCTATCTATCTATCTATCTATCTATCTATCTATCTATCTATCTATGTTTAAATCTACATGCACCACTGAAGTGATGCAAGCCCATAGTTCATGGTGGGCGCCTTTGAGGATTGGCTTACGTAGTTAATAGAAATCTAGTCTGAGTGGTTAAAAGCGTTAATTCAAATTTTAATCTCTAGTTAATTAATGACCTAAAAAATCACAGTGTTATTGACTTCAGGACAGATGCCATGACTTTCCCTGAGGTACATGATACCAGTATAAGTCTCTGCGTGTGATACAGTTATAGGAAATGATGCCATGTTGTATGCATAGAGCCCTACCAAGGGGAAAGAATATTTTAAATGTGAGAGGAATTAGATATGCAAATGAGGAATGATAAACAGTGCTGTAAATCGTACTAATATGCTAATATGAATTGCCTGAAGTACAGTATATGCATTGCACAGCACATCATGCCACTGAGGAATTGGGCATGAGAGAAATGTTTGCAGTGTGAGTGTACAAATGCACATCTCGGTCCGTGATTGGTTGACTGACAGCCAGGAAATGCAACAGAGGTGCACACGGGATCCCAGACAAACATCAGCCCCCTGCAGCTTGGGCCTACAGTGCAGAATGATTAGAGGGAAGAGCAGAAACAAACTCATGATTTATGCTGACATTTTTGCGAAAAAATGCAAACAGCCAACTGTACAGTTGTGAGATCCTGTAACATTCTACAACAACCACAGTTTCCCTCATTTAGCAGGGGTATCGATTATTTCGGAGCAGTAGACGCTCCGTCAGTCATAGTGATTGAGTTGACCCGGAGTTAAGGGTTCATTTGTTGTGGCTACGTGAGGTTTCGAAATAACAAATCAGTGCCAGAGATTGTCTAACAGTTCGCATGGCTACAGCTTGTGGACGCAGTTCGTTCTGAAGACGTATGAATATGGAAACAAACAATGACCTGTTCTGGTGTCGAGAGAAAAAGAGAGAAACCTTCTAAGCATGGAGTGCGACTGTATTTGATGTTCATCATAATGCACTCACTTTGCAAATTGCTCAGTCTAAACATCACTGATTTGACAGTCAAATTCTGCCCTGTGAATAAACCGAACAGGCTCTGGGTGGATAGAAACACATTTTTTTCGACTGTGGTCAATCACGCGACACAGCCTCCAAGTCGTTTCTCCGAATAACCTTTAAACGAAATGATATCGAATGAAAAATGCAAAAGCAACTCCTTGACATACAAGATCAACTGAAGTAATATGTTTCAGTGTCCTCCCACATTTGCATTGAATGTCCTTAATTGACTAGTTTGCAGTCACTTTGTGCCCACAGTAACAAGGGCCTCACTGAAGTATGTAGCTACACTCTCATTCGTTCTGTCATTAGAGCTCAAGATGTATTATTAAAAGTAGATCACAGCTTCAAATCCACATGTAAAAATCTTACTGCTGCAAGTAAGTGTGAAACGTTTAGCCTCGTTTTACTTAAAGCAAACGTGTGTGTGTGTGTGTGTGTGTGTGTGTGTGTGTGTGTGTGTGTGTGTGTGTGTGTGTGTGTGTGTGTGTGTGTGTGTGTGTGTGTGTGTGTGTGTGTGTGTGTGTGTGTCCTCCTTTACTTCTATCTTTGTGAAGACTACTTGGAAATTTAGGACATATGGAACGTAGAACAAATGTGTTTGTTCCTTCTTCAAAAGGCCTATTTGAGGTTTTAGAATTGGCTTTTGGGCTTCTGGTTAGATTGCAATTTACGATAACAATTTGTTTACAATTCCGTTAAATTGGGGGGTTTGTGAGAGACATTTCACCAAAAGATTGTCAAAATTGGAGCAGCACACACTGAGCTGTCGTGACTTTTAGTCCGTATTGGTCACGGCCAAAACACCTCCTCCACTTCCTATAATAATAATAATCAATCCTTTATTAGTCCCACAATGGGGAAATTATTTCTCTGCATTTAACCCATCCCGGAGGAGCAGTGGGCTGCAATGAAGCGCCCGGGGAGCAACTTGGGGTTAGGTGTCTTGCTCAAGGACACCTCGGCATGTTGCCGGTAGAGGGGTTTGAACCACCGACCTTGTGGTTACGGGACAAGCGCTCTACCTCATGTGCTTGTCCCGATAGCATCTTTTATTATTCAAAATTCTAATTAAATGAATGAATGAAAAAATGAATTTGCATATGCCTTTTAATCTGTATTATGGCCCAAACAGCTCTTACACTTCCCATAATGCTGTGTCTTGATAGCGTCTTTCATTAGACCCCACTACCTCGTTAATGCCTACATCTTTCAAACTCAACATGCCTACATCTTTCAAACTCAACTCAACGCTATTTAGTTGTTTTACACACTTTAAGGTCAGGCCTAATAGGCAGTAAGGGAATGCCTTATGTTAATGAGATTTCCTTATATACAAACTTCAGTGTGGGTGAGACTTACATGGGTAAATGAGGGATGTCACTGTAGCAGCATTCCAATAGCCTATACGTTTCCTGTGAAGTGCACTGCACAGAGTTCTCCAGCCATGTTAAGGAAATGGATTTGCATTCATGTAACTCAGTCTTAAAACAAAACATTAATGTTAGTTGTCAGTGCTAAAGTGAGCTGCTGTAGTTAGGTGGAGGAAACCACAAAATGTTTGGTTTCAAAATGTATTTATTTCCAAAATATATTCAATTTTTTTTCCTCTGCAGATGGCATGGAGCTTCGAGCGTGCGAGGAGGCGTTAATGCTCAGTGCGAATGTTACAGGCAAGTTCACTAAGGCGAGCATAAAATACGTTTTCATCGGCTAACCGTTAGTCCTCCTGCGACGCTCATTGGCTTGATTGTTTTGTAACCATAAACCACTGTTTTGTGTCATGATGCCAGACGACACAATCAATCCAGTGGGTGGATTTAAAGCTTTAAACCCAGTTTATTATATTTTAGTTATGGGAACAATACAACATGTTTCATTGTAACTATCAAAACATTACACTGGCATTTCAGAATATAAGAGATAAAAAAAGTTAGCTGATGAATTTAGTAGATTTTTGTCCATTCTGTGAAAAGACAAATGTTGCATTTCTATTCGTGTGGCCTTTTTTCCAGCTGGTCTTTTCTTAAAATGAAAAAAACAAACAGTTGAAGGGCAGTGCATTTCTTTCTCAAAATCTACTACATAATCAAAGGAAAAGAAAGTATTTTAAAGCACCTTTAGCGAAACAGCAAATGGAGAGTTATTTTGCAGATTCTTTTTTTTTTTCTTTGTCTGGCAAAAAGTGGTTATTCTAAAAAAAAAGATCATGCAGGGTGAATACAAATCCTCTGTGTTCAGTCTGACTGATTGCTTTAACGCTTGTTAGATTCACTGCCTGCATCGCTCACAGTTTTACCGTCTGTTGAAAAGAGAAAGCACAGACGATAATGTTTGTTAATGAGGGGCAAGTTAGGTTCAGCAGAAATGTCTGGAGTCTACATTTAGGAGACTTATTTGCATGGTGAATAATACTGTATCATCAAGTGGTAGATCAGGGCATTATAGACGATGTTTCATCCAAGTTTTGATATTTCTTTCATTGCATTTGTCTCATTCTTACATAACTGCAATGATAACATAAGAATACATAAAAAATATGTTATTATCAATTTATTTCTTTAATAAAGGTCTCTTTTTTCATCCTCGCGGCTTGTATCAAACTATGAATAATGCTTTTGTTTTTCAACTGGCATAGATCTCTACCACAAGCTAACAAGATACCCATATTTTATTTTCCTTGAGGGCATTAAAGTGCATGACAAACTATTGTTCGTAAATAACTGATGTACTGGGACAGCAATGTATTCTCATTTAGAGTGCCTTTGCCAGCTTTGAAACCATAAGATTGTATCTTAAAATCTCTGAAAAATCTATATATTCATTCAGTTGCATGCAGCATAGTCTGAAATGCTTCAATGCGCTTTTGTGTCCAGTGTTTCGAGACCCAAGGTTATTTGTATAAGCAAACAACATTGTGTCAAGCCCAACATCAAATATCAAATAAAAGTCAACTTTAATTTGATATTTTTTAAACAAAAAAAAAAAGGAAACAAACTGTGTATGTATGCGACAGCTTTATGTTTGCTACAACCTTTTTTCCTACGTGTATTGTTAAGTATTCAGAGTGTTTGCCTACCTTCTGAAACAAAACTTTTTTTACGACTAGATTGGACAAGTTGAGACAATACTCTCTTTCAATCAGGGACTAAATGTCCATTTGCACTTCCAGTACCAGGCAGGTAATTGGAAAGGCAATAAAGTCCGTCTTGAGGGTCAGCCTGCTGTGACGCCTGCTTTGAATCTGAATGGGTCCTTTGCAAGTTCCGTCACGACTTCAAGACTCTAACCATCTCCTCGTACTTCCTGCGATGTGGGTCAGACTCTACTGGCCATCTGGTTTGGTGCTGTCACACCGAATCTCAAAAGCATCTGCCGCAGCCACGGACGAGAAGTTCCCGCTCATCTGAAGAAGTGAGCTTCCTGGATTTGCAAGTGGGGTAGATTCAGTGTCAACATCCATTAGACTGCTGGTAATTGAAACTGAGTGCTAATAGACTCTTGGGCACATTGGAAATACACGGCAGCAGTTCAAAGTATAGTGAAGTAATTCGCAGATAAGATACTTTAGAAGCACTTGCGCCGATGCTCGCACACTCCAGATTCCCATTCACAAAGTCTCACGCTTGGACGTTTCAGGCTATCTTGATTGAATTTGACTCCTTGAATCAATTAATTGATAAGCTCTGACCGTTATGCACGTTTAAATGTCAATCAGTTTCATCAGCCTACGTAAATGATCAAAGCTAAGTGGGAGGCTTGATAAAACAAATATACCCCACATTTTCATCATGCTCTCTTTTCTGTCAGTTAACCCCTTACGAGCCCTCCCCCCACCTTAGCACCCTGATACGGATCAGGATGATGGCAGCCTTTGGTGTCTCTGGCTGCCATGATGGATTTGCAGAACCGTATCTTGAAGCTCATAAAGCTTCCTGATATTGATGTCCTCCTATTCTGCTGATTTTGCTGATCTCCCACTCCACTACCTAGTGTTTTATCTTGATGCCATTTGAAATCTTTAAAAAATACATTCATTATTCCTTCTTGCCGACTACAGCTGTGTCCAAAGGCATTATGTTTCGGGGTGGGTTCCATTCTGGTGAATGCAATAACTCTCTTTCTTCAAATTTGGCACCTTATGTGTCCACCTTAACTCAAGGTTGACTTGCTCATCATTCATCCTCTGTATGGTACAAATCCATGTGCAATAACCTGGTAACTTTAAATTCAAGTTGTTTCCATATTTATTCAAGCAGTCTTGCACTGTGCATATTTGCATTTTATCTACATTTCACTGTCGTTGTTTTTGTGTTTTTATTTTTATTTTATATTTCTGTGTACAAAATAGTAAATGTTTATCCTTTTTTCTTCATGGACCGCCTTGATTTTTTGTTTATTTGTCTGTTTCTGTCAAATTCCATGTATGCAAATGCATCTGATCAGAATGACCTGATTAGATTTTGGTGATCAAAGGTCACCATGACATCACAAAACACATTTTTGGCCATAACCCAAGATTTGATATGCTAATTATGACAATTACACACAAAAGTTTAATAAGATAAAATGATGATTTTTTTTTGACTGACACAATGGTTATGTAGGGGGGGACCCCAGTTGGAAATTCACTCAAAGAGTAAAATGTCTTGAAATGACACATCATCTCACTTATTAACTCCAGCGCATTGGATTTCTTTTGTAAGCGCATTCTGTGTTTTTTCAAATTTCTTCTCTGACAACTGTTGGATTGGAGGATGATGCATGTGCTTGTGTCTGGGATCGTCTGGGGAATTGATGTAAACCGGGCGATATCAAACTGTCTTCATGAAACTCTGACACCCAATAAGTTCCATTATTTTGTTTCTTATCACTCATCATTTGACTGGAGAGAAAGTGTTTTGCCTTATTCAACAGAATGAAAAATTCTACTGATTCATCAAAGTTTGGCACTTTCATTTGTTTTATGTCAAAGTTTATGTTTTTTTTTGTAAACCTAACTGCAGTTGGTGTTGATTTTACATCCCCTTGATAGTCACTTGACATGGACCTGATGCAACTGAAAAAATCCCCACCATTATACAGTACACTTAACTGTCTGTCATAAATGCTGTGCTGCTCTTAATGCTCTTTCCTGACATTCTAAAAATGTATTTTAGGTGAAACTATGCACTTTGTATAATAAGCATCAATACTTATTCAGTTTATTCCTCAAGACACCAAAAATATAACTATTTTCTCCACAAAGAGAGTGTACAGTGTACATGTTGTGCACCTGAGAGAGATACTAGAAAGAGGAAAGCAACATAAACCTATTTCTATAATAAAAACCTAATAAATAAACTTATCCGTATCTTAAATGTTTATAGTGCAATTTTTGGGATAATTTCTAGATAAATAAACACCACTTATAAACAATGCATTCCACTAAATGAAGCGATTATTCTAAGTGTTGTTCTGGTGTTTGTTTCTTCCAGTGTACCACCGAAATATGACTTGTATTAATCTTGAGGCTTTGTGAAACTGGAGAAAGTGCTGTCCCAAGGGTGCCCGCTTTGAACAGCCTGTTTTATCGGAACATATTAAAAACAACACCTATTCATTTTTCACGGTGTTGTGATATTAATGAGAAAATGTTTTAAAAATACAAAAGTAATGAGACACCACATTAAAAGTGAGTTGACTCTTTTTACACCGGCCCCACTTCCCAGTGGAATTCCTAGGTAATTATGATGATGGTGGCGTATCATCATTTTTTAAGTGGCTATGCTCACATCGGCATCAATTATGTAGTGCCCGTTAAAATATCCTTTTCTTTTTACACAGAGAAAGGATTAAAGCAAAAACTGACGCACAAAATCAAAGACCAGTGAAGACGTTTCTATTTGGTGACTTATTATGAATGTGTCGGTTTAATTACACATCGGATTAAATTTGAAGTGTGACTTAAACAACAGATAACAGCTAACACATGCACACATCATGTAACACTGAACACAAAAAGTGATCATGAGCTCAGCGTTATAATCTTTTTAAATAAAGCAATGGGATGCAATGAACTATCTCAGCCCTCAGTTAGCTTGGCTGCGCTGTAAACGGCTGAACCAGTTCCTCTCCCTCTGTTGCCTTTATGACCAACGTGATCGCATGGGAAGGCTTAAAAATGGCATTTCACTTTTTGTTTCCTCCTCACAGACTATATGGGGTGAAATGATTACAAAATCACTTGACGAGTCATTTGGACGCCATTTGGTGACAGGGTATCAGCTCAAGCTATGTTTAGAGCCCCCAGTGGTCCATATGTTACATTACATTACATTACAGTCATTTAGCAGACGCTTTTATCCAAAGCGACTTACAATCAGTAGTATATTACATATCATTCACCCATTCACACACTGATGACAGGCTACCATGCAAGGTGCCACCATCAGACTCTAACTAACATTCATGCATCATCCAGTCCACACCGATGGCAAGCCTTCAGGAGCAACTTGGGGTTAAGTGTCTTGCCCAAGGACACATCGACTGCCGAAGCCGGGTATCGAACCACCGACCCTCTGATTGGAGAACTACCTTGCTCTCCACTACGCCATAGCTGCCCCCATATGTTTTATTTAAGGTAAATTGGAGCTGACAGATCAATACATTTAAAGTGCATTTCTATGACAAATTGATTAAATAGTATATTTTACTTCATATAAATATACGTTTTTGTGGGTTTTTGTTTGTTTGACGACTAAAACCCTTTTGTGGATTTGTGTGCATTTGTCATTTACACATCTCCAGATTTAAACAAAAAAGTGCCATTGACTAACTGTCAGCATAAAAGGTTTCAACAAAATTATGAGGGGAGAATAGAAATGCCAATCCAATTTCCAGAGCGTAAATTAACCACATGTAGACGTGTTGATGCCAGAACCTGCCTAAATGGTAAAGACAGCTTTGTGAACATTACACATGTAGTGCAGGGATTGCCCTAAAATGTTGGTTATAGTTAAGAATTAGCTTAAAAACAAGTATGAATGTAAGCAATATCACTGCTATGCTGGTACTGTTTATTATTTTATAAGGTAAGTGTGGTCCAAGGTAGAATTCTAAGTGGTTTAAAATATGGTAAGTGAAACAGACATTCTTTTCATGTGTGGTGAGGTGGCAGGAATTGTTTGTTAGCACAAAAATAGTCATCTGGGAAACAGCTTCCTTAGAGCAGAAAATAACTCTTTGACCCCTGTGGAAGGTGAGTGAAAGCTTTTGCAAATTATAACATGCAGGAAGAAGATTGTGTGCTGAGAAAAAAGGAGAGTAACAATTCAATTCCACCTACTAGGCGGGCGTTAGGGTCAATGTTCAACCTGCAAGGATAGAAAACAAGCACTCCTGTCGGAAAGAAACTCAATTTGTTTAGCTGCCTCACTGCGATATGGTCTCAAATTTGGCACTGGAATAGGAAACGCTGTGTTAAGAGATAAATAAAGAAAACAGGATGTTACATACCCACTGAAAAACACACCGTATAGTACCCAGTATATATTAGAAAGGAGTTCTAATTATTATTTCACTTATTTGGTGTTTTGATGAAGGCCAACTCGTACATGTTTGACTGAGAGTTAGCTGCATGATCTTGAGATAAAGTGAGCAGTGTGCGAACAGGAAAAAACGTTACTATTCAGACTTGGCCTGCATAGTATACATTTAACATGCTACACATAATGTTATTATGAAAGCTTTTGGGGTTTGGGAGCTTCAATAATGTACCTTCAATTAGCTCCTTTTATTTAAATTTTCAAGCAGCAGACAGTTAAAGTAATTACAAGGAAATTTAAATGTGTTGATTTTGGCGACCCCTATGGACCTAAGCGGTAGTGTTTCCTGGAATGAGGATGTAATTTGTATAAAGTTAAGAGGCTGGACCACTGGAGTGAAAAAAAACTTTTCATAACCACGTTTTTTTCTCCTTCCAGTATGTAAGGAAAGTTTTGTTTGTCAAGATACACTTGAGGTAACGTTAGCACTGTGAGGCTAGGCTTTAGCTAGCATTAGCTTGATCTTACATAGCCACAAATAGAAACATTACCTCATCGCTTTTCAATTTCACTTTCACTTTTCCCTCGCTTCCTTAACAAATGCCGTCACTAGCCAGATCAAGATCTTAAAATCGTAATCACAAGCTTCTGTGGTGCATGCTTTGCTGAACAAATGCAGCTAACAAAATGTTTTGATTATTCATTCTTAAAAAAAATCACCTGAAAAACATGTTCATAATGATGATTGGTATCATTACAAAAAGGATGACATCAGGTGGCAATACAAAATAGCCAAACAACATTTGGCTCATTAAACATTTTTTTTTTTTTTAAACAGGGCTATTAAAACACATCTCTACTTTTAAATCCTCTCTTGGGGTTTTAGGCAAAAGATCTGTTTGCTCCAGCTGCTGAAAATGCTAATCTGTATTACACTTGAAGAGATATTGCAGAATTACCATGCTTTCCAGATTAACTAAACTAACTAACTAACTAACTAACTGACTAACTGTCTGGTTTCATGTTACCCATCTGATGACTAGTTCAAGTACACTCAAAGTATTTCCATAATTCCCTTTAACCAAAGGTTGTCAAGGGGCTAAAACCTGGTTTTTCATACCTCCAGAGCCATTGTGTACTGAAACCATCTGCATCCAAACCAAGCATTTAAAAGCTGCCTTTAAACTTTCTAGTAGTAACATATGAAATCTCTACCGTAAACTGTCTGCCCTTAATTCCCCCATATATGTATATTTTGCTCAGGGATAGATACATTGAAGATTGATTATATAGACTGATATCACATACTGTGTCATAGCATCAAAGCTCCAAATGCTGTGATACAGCTAATGTGTCGACACGTACTTGTTAGCACTAACTTGGCAGTGTGTTTGCAGATGTTTGGCTCTGCATGTGTCATCTGATAAATCTGCTGCCTCCCTGGCAGTGAGGAATGTTGGCTGCTCTCCCTGTTTTATCATGGGGAGGCAGCTCAGACACAAAGTCTGACACCCAAAATCCTTATAGAGGAGAAAGTGAAACAGCTTGGCCATAATTAGAATGAATGTGTGGAAGAGAGTTGGGGAAATGAACCATCACAACAGAGATCAGTTCTTATTATGGATCACTTATCCAGTTTTTTTTACAGGTCAGGGACTGATGTGCCTTTTTAAAAAACTTGGATATGGAGAATGAGTCTTAGTTATCTGTATCACCGCAATGGTGTAAAGTAAATTGGAGTGGCTGCATGGAGAGACTAGATTAGTTGACTTGCCTTAGGAGAAAAAGAAAGTGGCAGAATCGGATATTAAAAATGTGAGTCATCCATGAAAGGCAGTGAAGCATATACCATTCCAGAAATTGTTTTAAAATTCCTCAGATCTCTGTTTCTTCACTATTCTGTCTTAAGTTCAGACTTTTTTGTTTGCATTGACAGACAGGCAGTCAGATAGATGGATAGACATAAAAACATATAAATGTTTCTTTTTGATATGAACACAGATTGAGGATAATCGGCTAGAGAAGGATTTCAAGGACCTTCTTAGAAAGTATGATGCACAGTAACAATTCTTACTTTCTCAATATGATTCATCCTGCAACATATGGGTTTTTCTTAATTTACTGCTAACTGATACAAATTGAGTCATTTTGATTTCACTTCCTCAAGGCAATGTAGACTGCAAGTCAAATCTGAATGCACTACGTAACAAATCATACATGCTAATCAACAGTGATAATAGTCTTCAGTCCCATATCTTTCTAATTAGAAAGTTCTAGAAATTCCAAAATCTTAAAGATCCTTTAGATGGTTTATTCCTGTTGAAATACAAAAGTAGTGTTGTGGTAGATCGAGGGGCCAACAAAGCATGTAACTTTGACATGGAATACCTCTCCATACAGAGCGTCAATATAGTTTTATTTTAACCATGACTGCATAACCCTGACAAAGTAGCTCTTCACTAAAATGTACGAGACTGAATAGAATAAATTCATAAATTAAACATGATTTTGACTGACAGAAAGCGTAGGGATTTTAGAAATCCCAATGATTTCAATGACAAATGCTTTTAATCTTTTGACTAGTGTTAACACTAAAAACTTGTAGAATTTGGCCAAAAGAAAGGTTATGTTGTTGACTGTTGTTGTACTTTGAGTTTAATGCTAACGGGAGCATGCTAACATGCCAAAAATCTTTACTTTGTCATATTAAGCATGTTATAATTCCTTTATCTCACTTGGGGTAGTACAATGTATTGAGTACATTAGTATTCACCAGTAAAAGAATAGACATGGCAAGATTGTTAAATTGTCAGAACATGATTAACCAGTCAAATTACTGACTGCTTTAAACTGGGCTCCAGCCAGCTGTACGTGACTGTAGTTATTGCAGGAGTGGGAGGTCAGGTGACGTAGTATTGAAGAGCGATAAAGTCTGCATATGGAGGAGGTTTGGGTGGAAGGATGGGTGGGTAAAACAGCGAAGTACCTTCACCCAGGAGACCAGTTTAAAGACAATGTTCACTTTTATGGCAATGTTTAAATTACGTAAGATTACACAACATTACGTTACGTAATCAAATGTTTTGTTGGATAACCAAGTTTTTCCTGCTATATTGAAAAGACAGCGTTTGCAAATTGATACATGCTAGTGGTATGTAGAGCTTCATTGTTTGAAAAGTAGGGCCACTGACCAAACTGCCGTATTTGACGAGTTGGGAGTGAGAATGTTTTGCTCCAGCAGCTTAAGTCTCACACTCTCACATGTGACACCGGCTGCTCATGAACAAAGGCAGATCGCTGCTTTGGGTTGTCAAATGAGTGTTGTATCACAGAGACTTGATGTATGATTGCTCAGAAACTGTGTTCAGGTACGTGGAAATGAGCTCCATCCTCTTATCTTCTACATAGCAGAGCGCCGCTCATTACTCCGCGGCAGCTGAGCGGAAACAAACGCAATCTGTATGGAAATGCATGCTGCTTAGTCACAACATGGCCTGTGGGTAACAGCGTAGGGTATCTTCTGTGTGCTTATGCCATGTGCACATCATATCAGAGGACATCAAAGAAAGGGAGAACATCTATTCGCTCAGTATTGGATGGCATTTGTGTGTTCAACTTGTTGAAAGGTTCACATATATTACTTTGTATCAGTGGACTGCAGTTGGACTGTATCTCTTAGCTCAAACCAACCACTCCAACAGGCATCAATCATTTTTCTCATAATAAACTGGAGAAAATGACTGTGAACATAACATAATAAGTAGGCATGGTAATCTCCAGGTGAAATACAAATAGATTTATTTATGGATGTCATGATCTTATTGGTTTTAATTGGTAAGTAGTAGTTTACTAGCATATTTTTTTTTACAGGGCAAAAAAGATGATTGGATTTTAATATAAAATACAACATTTCTTGTACAAAAATGCTTGCATATATTGTTAAATAGGTGCCCAATATATATATATAATATATATATATATATATATATATATATATATATATATATATATATATATAACAGGAAATGTCATCTAAAAGAGTTATAAAGGCATGACTGATTTGTCCATAGCTCACGATGTCTTTTTTTTAAATTTCATTAACAATCTCTAAATTGTTTCTCGTATAAAGAGCTTCTTTTATAATCTTACTGTGAAATTGTACTTATCTGGGAAAATTGTCAAAATAGTTTTGCTAATCTAATAGATGGAAAAATGCCAGACATGGAGGCCTATTTACCAAATATGATGACAGAAAAAAAATAAAACCATCAGAAGAACAAGACCCTGAAAGAGCTCATCGAAAAAAAGCTGCTTTAACATCAGCTACTGGTCAGGATTTCCATTATTTTTTAAGCCTAAATTTGTTCTCTCATGAGAGTATTATGAAATTTGTTGTCTTTAATCTTTATTGTAAGTGTCTTTAGCTTGCTGCATAGCTGCGCACATAGATAGATGGATGGATGGATGGATGGATGGATGGATGGATGGATGGATGGATGGAGATAGATAGATAGATAGATAGATAGATAGATAGATAGATAGATAGATAGATAGATAGATAGATAGATAGATAGATGGAAATTTAGGTTACTTTCTGACAAAAAATATTGACGGCATTATTGTGCATGTTTTTTGATCTTATGACCATCTTCCTCTCTTTTGTAATCTCAGGAAGTCCCACTTTCAAGCGATAATCCTCTCCCACGAGTGCATCTAGGAGGCTGTAGGAGTGGATTTATTAGGCGAACAAAACAGTAAACCTCAAGAGAAATAAACATGAAATTGATTTAAATAAATCTTATTATCAGGGAATGCATTCAAGCTCCGAGAAAATGCCGAGTGGTGGATGCGATTTAAATCATCTATCAAGTTGCCAGCAGAAATGCAATTTTAGCATAATTCAACAAATCAGAATGGAGGCACTTAATAACTGCGCTCTCTGAATAATATGAACTGACAATCAAATTAATTTAATGTGCAAGGTCAGTAAGGAACAGATATGTGCGTTCGGGAATACCTGAGGTTTAGTTCAGCATCTGCATCACACAGTCAGTTTATCACTGGGCCAAAGGCTTTCCTTCTCTGTCCAATAATCCAATAAATAACATAGTTATTTTAGAACATAGTTATAACATAGTTTAAATATTCTTTTGTATTATAAATACAAAATAATATTTAAGAATAATCAATGACAGCTATTTATCATATGCTAAGAAAATGTATGTATGTATGAATTTACAAATTTCTTATTACTATAAATAAATAAATATATTTCTCCCATTCTGTGACCTATGTGTATGGACATTGCATGCAGTAATTAAATCTGAATCTACCACTTAAATTTAAAACTGTCTTGTGATGTAATTGTAATCTTATACTGTAGATTAACTGTAAATTGAAGGGAATTTCATTAAACCATAATTGCTGATAGGAGATTGAGATAATAATGGGGAATATGTGGATTTCTTTCATATTCTGTGTACATTTATGGACGTGTGGTCTGAAATGAAGTAAATTGAATTTACTAATTTACTATTTCCTCCAAACTGCATGGACAAAAAACTCATGGATGATGAGGGGTACTTTTATTGGTACAGTATGTGATTTGTTAAATACATAATACATTAATAGTGCGATGTTGATTATTCATGTACTTAACGCTGATTCTGTACACCCCACTTTTATGTCATGGCTACACTGTTTGTACATGGATTCATGCATATGTAATCATTCATTTAAACAAACATTTTAAAGTGCAAATATGTTCAAACATAGCAATGTATCCATAACTCAAACAAATTTGCTCAGGGTTTAAAAAATGTTATTTCCCACAATGGTCTTTATGGGATTTAAAAAATAAATCAAAATTAAATTAAATCAAGAGAGAAATATCATTAATTCAAGATCTGAGGCCAAAGCTCATGTATATATAGTTTTGTGTGTTTATGATATGATAACATGCACATGCAGCCCTGTAGTAGCAGGCCAAGAAGCAAAGATCCCATTAAACAGATTCTTGGAAAAGAAGAACAAGAAAACAAAAGCCAAGGAATCTGTAAGTAGCATAAAGTGGATTGAACGTAAACTGGTTGCTACTTTCCTCTTTAAATCCATTTGGCATTTATACTAAACAAGGCAAAAACCAATTTCCTGTCAGTGTGAGTGAAGTCTGTCCTGGAGGTAGAGTTGCACTTCTCTAGATTTCCAAAGAGGAAGTAGAGTAGTAAATCAAGGGCATTTGGGGATAAACATGAAGTCCTTCATACAAAAGTAACAGGCTAAGAAAAATATGATGCATTTATTCACTGTTTATGAGTCATATACAGTATGAGTTGTGTGACTGCTACATTTGATAAGATATTAAAGAAGTCTGGTAGTTTCTTTTTTCTGACAAAAGACTAAGTCTTTATTGAAGAGACTAAGTAAATTGTTGAATAACTAGGCTCATTGATATTTCCATTGTGTTTGCAATTTGCAAATGTACCCAAATGGAAAGTAGTAATGTTACATTTCTCTTTTTCATTTAACATAAATTGCTAAATTATTAGTAAGGCTGGTGAGTGCCCCGTATTGATGCTTGCAGATCTCTCGAGAACTGCTCATAAAAGAAAAAATGTCACACTCATCACTTGTGAAATACAGTATGGTTCACAGGAAAAACAAATCCAAGTCATGCTACTCATGATCAGAAACATTGGTGAAATACAGTGTGGACCGCGGGAAAATACCCATCCAAGTCCGGCTACTCGCAATCAGAAACTCTGTTGAAAACAAAAGGGAAAAAACACACCCAAATTATACACACTATAAGAAACACCAGTTCATTTCATTCATTTTATGGTAGGCATATTAGTTGCTTGCTTTGACATGAACATTTCTTTATGAGTCATTTTGCCGGCGGTAATGTTTTGGCTCTCGAAAACTTTCAAAGTTTGAGTTGCAATGGCAGATTCCTCCGGTGCTGTTCCTGTAGGCTATCCGCTCATGTTTGTCGACTCAGTTAATATATTTAGCACCCAAGTTACTTTAGTAACCAGAAGAAGTATCCACAGTTTATTAACATGGGGAACGTGTAACATGTCCAAATTGGATGAAATTCCACATGGCACTCCCTTGGGGCCCCAGCAATACACCCACCAAGTGTAAAGAAGATTGGATGAACGGTTCCCGAGGTATGTGAAGGACATACCAATAGACAGACAGACGGAGAGAGATGCCTCCATTGATAGTTAAATCAATTCCTTAAATCCTTGGTTTATACAATTTGGTATCATCATCAATTTGATTCATAACATCCAGGAGAGAAACTATTTTTTCTTACTCTGTAAAGTTGTGACGAGATAGACCTTCAGATCCTGTATGATATCTGCAGAAATGCAGCAGAAATAAGAGATGATGACTTGTGTAGAACAAATTGGCAGTGTTTCTCTGTTCCTCCTTCTTCTTGATTTTCACTTAGATGTGAATGTTTTTGTCGAATTAAATTGATCTGCCAGATGCATACATTTCAGAGAAATTTATTTTTGAAGTTTTCTTTTCCCCTCTGGACAGCAGCCACATTACCATAATGCCTTTTGGGCCGTTTCCATAGAAACAATCTTACTGAACATTCCTTAGTGGATATGTTCTTTTTATAACTTTTAATGTTCTTATTGTAGTGTCTGAGATTTGTCATTTAGGGGAAAAACACTGGCAAAGCTAATTATAGTCATTGATGAAACAGTAATTAACTAAAACGATGCATTGCATACTTCAGTATTTGCTTTGTATGAACATACAGTACAGTACTGGCTTTTTACTGACTGAGGTACTATTGTAAGGCTAACTGATAATTTCTCGTCAGATATATGCAATATATATTAACTGTGGCTTGTAAAAGCTAGTCACATGATACATTTGGCATGATATTCGACAAAAAAGTCAAATGTCTTACTAAATTTCAAAGCCTGGCTGACAACATGTGATTATGCATGTTTTATCTAGCATGGTTCTGAACCTACGTACAAACTCAAGAAGCTACGTATAAAACCCCACTCCTGAAAGGTCACACACTTCCACACAGGTGTTTTCACTTATTCTGGCTGATTGGGTTGAAGTGGGGGCCATGCCGAGAGCTTGCTGAAGTAACCAAAGTGAATACACCCTCAAAAAAACAGCTGATAAATCAGATAAATAAAATAAAATGAACAGCTGGAAGCACAAACTGTGTGGTCATATCAAGCTTAATCAATGTGACTTGCCTCCAATGTGACTGTTGATAAACCTCGTAAATTAAATAAAACCTAATTCATTTTTTATACGGCTCTACATTTTTAAAATAGAAAGTGAAAGGGATTCAACGAAAGGAAAATATCCACTTTGTAATTTCCCTTTGGATATATTTTGTTTACTGCATATAAATATGTATATTGCACTTACCAATTCAGGTTTGGTTCGTCCTTGAAAACTTGAACTGCTCTGAGACATTTTATGTAAGCAGATAGAAGTTCATATTAAGTTTAAAATGTCCCATGGCAAAAGTGGCAGCGCAGGATTTTGCTCATCAGACGCTGTACTGTTTGTGAGTTTCCTTACCTGGCTCACTCAGGGAAGGCGTTTGATGGACCTTTATCTGTCTGAATAAAATCTGAACTTCCATGAGGAAATATTCACCCAGTAATATTCACCATAGTAGTATTTCCGAGATTAAATACCAATTAAATCTTTGAAGAATTTGCTGTTAGCATAGACTGTATATAAGAAGTGGACTTAGTCACCGTGAAGTCACCCAATGTGTTGTGAACCACCTTTTTTTAAGCCTTGAGTTCGCCGTAATGGCCGTCGCCATCTTGTTTTTTTGGAACCAGAAGTAACACAAGTTTTGGTGACCAAAATGTTACAATTAACTTTCATAAAACGAATATGGCGTAGTAGCAACCAGTCAATCACAAGGTAACCACTTCCTACCGCATATTCTGCTTTATGGTCTATTTCACTCTAGATGGGAACATAATTTACTAAATGAACATCATGCTGTATTGAAGAAGACTTGAAACTAGAGATTGAGACCATAAACTCATGTTTACAATGTTAACTAAGGTAATAAATCAAGTGAGAAGTAGAGTCATTTTCCCATAGACTTCTATACAATCAGAGTAGTCGCCCCCTGATGGTCATTAGAAATAATGCAAGTTTAAGGCACTTTGGCATTGGCTTCACTTTTCAGACCCGGTGGTTTCTGCCTGATTGTTTGCTGCTCACAATGCATTTCCTTAATGGAGCTCCAGACAGGCCACATAATATGAAACAGCTAATCAAAAACTAGTAGACTTGAAAGCAGGACATGTTCAACAATTTAATTATTTCCCATATTGGACTACATCTGATACACTCAGCTCGCTTGTGTCTCGCTGAAATATCCCATGCATAAAAAAGGCTGGGAATAGGGGGGGGGGATGTTTAAGAGAAATTCTGTTTGATATGTGCCTCAGCAAAGATAAGAGAGTTAATGAAGTTGGAGATAAGTAATTTAATTTCTCTGCCACCTCAGTGGGGAGAGATAAGGGCACAATGGAGAGGAGGAAACTGTTAGTTGAAACTGAAGGAAAAGGCCAAGCTTTTAGCCCGCATGAAAAGATTTTTTATTAAAACTCATTTCCGAGATTGGAAACGCAGTTTCGAGTCCGACACTGCTCTTCAGTAGTTTGCACAGAGCATTGTTTGTGTGTATTATGCCCTACTCTATTAACATTAGCATTTCTATGTCCCTGCCAAAAGATACAAAGATGGATTTTGGAGTCTAAATGAGGCAACTCTAATTAGATGCCTGCTCAGAGCTCATTGGTGAGAGGCAGCCAAGTCTGCATCTGAAGATGTGATCATCTGAAGAAGAAAATGCAGTGCTGTGAGGTGTAACAAAATGACAAACACTATATTTTTCTGTACAAAAATGAAACAATAAGCATTGTGGACTTATCAACTAGCTATGTGACTAATTCAGTGGGGTCAACTGTGTTCTCTTCCACTGAAACACAACAATAAGAAGTGCATGTTTGGCTCAGTTTGGCTGCTGGAGTAGTCTTTCAGTCTTTTGGCCAGAAGCACTCAATAGATGGTTCCACAGCAGACATCGAGCAGCAACTCAGTGTGACAGTTCAAATAGACTGACTTCCAAATTTACTAGAAACTCCAGTTATATTCCTCCAGACCCTCTCCTCTTCTGTCTCAACATTCAAGAAGTCATGCAACTATAGATTTTCTACTCTCAATGCGAGCAGACATCTCTTCATCTCAAAATTGCAGTTTGTCTCCCCTGGCAACTTTCCATTGATTCTTGTTTTTGCTCATTCCTCCTCTACATATCACTTTGTGTAATACAATCCAACGGAATGGCAGATGGATTTATGTTTGCTTTGGACAGTGTGGTTTGTTTTTAGAGAATGTTCAACTAACCAAGTTCATACGCACAACTTTTACCATTTTTGAACAGTATTTATGGGCATTTTTCAATATTTTTAGATTTTATTTAGACATTTAAAAGAGACTCTCATTTTCCTCTGATATTTAAAAAGAAAAACAAAATACACGTAATGGTGTGTTCGCACGTCAGGCCTTTACTTGGTGTATTACGTCACTTGCTCTGACATTGAACGTGTCCTTCGTTAACAAGAACGTACAATGCCAACATCCTTTTCATGTCTACTGAGCTGTTACAAATCAAGCTTAGATGACTGTGTCATTGCATGAGAGAACACACGCTGATCTGGGAGAAACAAGACCTTCACGTTGTGCTGGCGCTTCAGAATCCGCAACAAAAGCCAGTTTTTTTTTCAGATCCAGAGTCCCTATTTGACTTGTACAGTAGGTCAGTATCTCTGAACATTACAATAAAAGTGACATGAACAGCATTGTGACAGCACCAATAGACTAGACAGCATATTCAGAAAGCCTGAGTCATTTCTATTTCTACAGGGAGATTGGGTTGTTTCCAAATCATTTAAAAGCTGCTGCATACTGTCACATTTCAGAATAGAACAAACGTTCCTCTCATCTCACAGTTATAAATGTTCATCGTGGCATAAACCCAAGCACCAAGCTCTTACAACATTGAATCTATGGAGAAGATGGAGATAGTCGATTAAGAGAGAGGCCAGGTAAACTGCAGTCTGATTTCCCATTAGGCTAAAAAAGGATACAATTCCATTGGATATTTTTACCTAATTTTTGAGGTTGAAGTTTAATTTGTCCCAGCAGTGCCACACAACCTCCTTCCAAGAATGCCTGCTAAAAAAAGTGGACTTACATCCCACCGATTTAGCTCCTCCATTGCTATGCTAAAAAAACAGGACGGTGAAAAAACTAATGATCAAATCTGGAAGAAAAACTCGACTCTGACCATCTGAATAGAGTTCACTAAACCTTGACTGTCTTTTCAAGAGCTTTACTATAAAAAACTATAAGAACACATTAATGTTTTAGGCATAAATTTATGTTCATTATTTCCCTACTTCGTGTTCCTTTAACAGCAGTCATCTTTTTCCAATCTGTATTTTTTTATTTTGCATAAGATCAGACCTTCCCTGTCTGTATGTGACGTCAATAAAAGGTAATGCATTTGATTTATCTTCCGCCGCTCTCTTACATTCGCCAGAGTTCAACAGCTAAGACCAACATTCACTTTCCATTAAAAGGTTTCTAGTGTATTAAGGGCAAACTGTGGGCAGGAATTATGAAAAATTGGACGTGAAATCATAAAGTAAAAGTGAAAGGCGGAAAATGACTGCTCCATGTGCATTGCAAGGTCAACAACTATGAGTGAAGCGATCGCTGAATGAACAAAGTGTTTTTGTCTCACAGAATAATTGGAAATGGTGCACAGTCAGCTTTCTCTAACAGAATTCTTTCAGTGGATGTTTTGGGAATCCGTTCAGGGCCGGGGGGATTACCTCTAGTAAACATTTCTAATAAATGCAGCAGAGCCAACGGTGCATGGTCATTAATTGTTGTTCCCTTTTCCTTTGCTGCTGAAAAGAAAATAGAACATTTATAACGTAATGCAAATTGATCTAGAGATTTACAACATCACTGAAGAGCAATGGAAGGAATTTACTGAGCGGATCTTTCTTTGGTCGCTTTCCACTTAGAGGGTTTTTTGTTGGACAGGTGTGAACCCGATAACAATTGGATCCTCTGCAACTGCTGTTGAGTGATATGTACCTTTTCCACAGAAGCCAAGCAGAGTGTGCCAGATGGAAATGTAGGGGAAAAGAGGGATGGAACAGCTTGCTGCCATACACTCACACATTCTCTTCCTCACTCTTTCTCTCTCTCACACACACACACACACACACACACACACACACACACACACACACGCACACACGCACAGTGTACTCGGTAGGAAGTCTTGAAACTGTCTGCTGCCAGCCCATGAAATAAGCTGCTCCCACACTGTTCCACCATGTGCTTTAATTTTGGGCTTCAGTGGTCAGAACTTCATTCTGTGACCGGGTTTCTCTCAGCTGAACTTCAGAGGTGCAGTTTCTCCCCAGACTCGCTTTCTGAGTGTCTTTTGAAAGAACAAGAGAAAAAAAAACCCTGTTGATGTCTAATTCCTTATTCCTGCATGAATAATAACCAAATCATTTAATTGAATTGTGGATTAAATTTAAAGTTACAGAGACGAAAGTTTAACTGGTTATGAAACCGTCTTGAATATAATTCTCATGCCAACCCCGGATTTCATCATCCACTGGTTCCCTTTCCAGCAGGATTTTTCCATTTGATTTTGGATTATTGCGAAAACACGTTACTTAACCATTTGTTCAGAAAGATTATAAACACCGCTGTTATGATTTTTGAAGCATAAATGCAATCAGCGGAAGTGAAAATCTAACATGCATGAGCACCTTTTTAATGACAAGTAAAAGCTTAACATTTCACAAGAGGGGATTTTCTGATGTATTTAATATTGTATAACAAAAAGTTGAAATCTCTTAAGCTTGTGTTAACCACAGACCTTATTTCAGGCATCTAACCAAAAACCCATTAAATAAACCTCTGACTTTGAGACGAGGGAGCTCAAAGTACAGAAATGCTGACTCATTTTCAGGTTTTGGGACTGCAGGGATTCCTCCAGCACTGCATATGACCTAAATGGTGTTTGGAAACACATGCACTGCCAAAATCAACACAAAATTCAAGTTCCTCTTAGTAGCTACTAAGCAATAGAAGTTACTTACACTAAAAAGACGGCTTCCTGCATGTGAGGGCTGGTCAGTTTTCAGTCTATAAGCCAATAAATAATAAGCGTCTACCTCTTTAAGTGTATTTTTTTTTTAAAGGGGCAGGGTTCATTGTTTTTATACACAAAGTTTTACTACATATGAGCCCATAACTATCTAATGCCACTGGATATGCTATGAGAGAATGTGTACATACAGAATGACAAATACTTTGTAACTGCATCCCCTTATGTCATCTAATATATAGGCTGTCCATTATAGGATGGTTAATAGTTCAAAGCTCTATAGTTCAGACCTCTAGATATACTTACAGATCATGTCCACTGCATTCTAAAAAACATTAAAGGGTCTACAACATTTTTACAGTCTGACATGTAAAGGAAAAGAAATCCTATCCTTTTGAATGAACCTCGTACTGGGCCACAGATCAGCTGCAGCTGGCAATAGATAGATTCTGGCTCTGTTGGAATTCCTCCCGGTACTCGGCACTGGGCCGGGGCCAGAGTTTGACGTGCTCCGTGCCTCCGCCTGCCAAGAATGTGTCATAAAAAATATGCATGGTACGGGTGTCGCTTGTTTGCATACTGCATGTTGAATATGCTTCTAGCACTCACACAGGGGGATATCGAGCCTGATTTCACGACCTGCTCAGCTTGACATCGCTTTATGCACAGAAGCTCGCTGACAACCTTCTACACCGGGTCCATCCCAGGTCAGATTATAAATCACAAACTGCAGCCATTATATTTTAGTTTATCAGCAATCCTGCTAATGATTGATAGCAATACTGCAAGCTTTTACTCTGCAAACAATTAGAGATGCTTAATGTGAATAGCATGATACATAAAATCGACAAATATATATCTGCTCACAACGGCAAAAGGCTCTGATAGTCCTGAACCGAGTGATTTATAATAGTGAAAAGGAAATTTATTAATTCATATCGACTTCATACCTAAGGGAAAGAGGGGAGAAAGTGATTAACGCTTCTGCAGTGTGCTGGATTCATTTTAACCAGAGTAATATACTGAGAAAAAACCTCCACTGCAAAGGTGCTCATTTTACTTTCAACTGTTCTCAAGCTCCTCATTCTGTATTATGATAAAGTATTACTGGATAAGACCTGGACCTGGATAGGTTTAATAACCTCCATTAATAAAAACTAATTATTTAGCTCATTCACTATCATTTAAATATATTTAGTTCTTTCCACTTTTCAAAATTTCTCATTGACGTTTTCGACTCATTAGATCTGAATGAATTTTAATTTTCTCATCTTTAAGAAGACGGGAAATTGACTTTGGTGCATTCAAAGTGTCAGTGAAAAGCCTCGACATCTCTGGCAAAGCTGCTGAAAAATATTGAATTCGCACATCATGGTTGTACTTCTTATCAAGCGTACAGGACATACTTTAAGCAAGAAGGATTTTTTGTCAAAAGGAAGGAACACACAATGACGACAGGCTTTTAAAATCAGCCCTTGCTTTTGACTTCATGTCCACAGAAAAAATAATCTACAAGTGGCCTACCAAAGCTATGGGTTTTTACTGAAGCCATGTCTAAAGCTCAAAACAAAACGCTGGCAGAGTGAACTCAATTAAGTATTATTCCATATTTAATCAATGACTTTAGCCTTTGTGTATTTTAGGATAATGATAAAGATCTTTTTATGAACTCAAAGGTTCAGAGGCATATCTATTGCCTCAACATGGTGACTGCTGGAGCTGGTGGCTCACAGTTAAAGGTGCTAAAGGTGCTAACAGCACTAATAACACCAACAGTGCTGACAGAGCTAACAGTGTTGTGAAGGGGAACCAGAGGTTTGAGCGCTACGCTTCGGCGTGGTGTTGATTGGGACGCCGTTATTACATTACATTACATTACAGTCATTTAGCAGACGCTTTTATCCAAAGCGACTTACAATAAGTGTATTCAACATAGGTATTCAAGAGAACTACTAGTCACCAGAAGTCATAAGTGCATCTCCTTTCTTAAACAAGCATCTTAAAGCATAAACCAGAGCAAAAGTATAGTGCAGAGGCAAATTACTACGAAAACAATAATTGCAACAGACTAATACGAATATAATAAGTGCTACAAACTACTACGAATAGGATAAGTGCAGTAAACGAATACGAATTCAATAAGTGCAGCGAACTGATACGAATACAGTAAGTGCAGCAACTAATACGAGTGCAATAAGTGCTACGAGGAAGGCTCAGGGTAGTACTTCTTGAAGAGGTGAGTTTTCAGCCTGCGCCTAAAGATGGGCAGCGACTCTGCTGTCCTGACGTCAGTGGGGAGTTCATTCCACCACTGAGGGGCCAGGACAGAGAAAAGCTGTGACCGGGTGGATCGGCCGCAGGGACCTCTGAGCGACGAGGCAGCAGAGCGAAGTGGTCGGAGATAGGAAGGAGCTGTTCCTTTCACTGCCCTGTAGGCTAGCACCAGAATCTTAAACTGGATGCGAGCTCTTACAGGGAGCCAGTGTAGAGAACGGAGAAGGGAAGTTGTGTGGGAGAACTTGGGGCGATTGAACACCAGGCGAGCTGCAGCTTTCTGGACGAGCTCCAGAGGTCTTGAGTTGCAGTAGTCCAGGCGGGAGATGACCAGAGCCTGGATGAGCTCCTGCGCCGTCTCCTCAGTGAGGAAGGGGCGAATCCTCCTGATGTTGTAGAGGAGGAATCTGCAGGAGCGTGTGACCGATGCAATGTTTGCTGAGAACGACAGTTGGTCGTCCAGGGTCACACCCAGATTCCTCACAGTCCGAGTTGGCGTCACCACGGCATCATCAATGGTGATGGACAGGTCTCGGTGCGGGCAGCCCTTCCCCGGGAGGAACAGTAGCTCGGTTTTGTCCAGGTTGAGCTTCAGGTGGTGTGTCGCCATCCACTTCGAGATGTCAGCCAAGAACTAGCCAGTGGGGCACGCTAACAAGCACTATGCAAACAAAGCAAAGAGAAGCTACAACGCGACTTGATTATCTGCTCAGTTAGACATTATTCCTCACATTGTTACAAAGCGAATAGTTGTTTGTGCGGCTGTATTAATGCTCTGAAGATCAAATCTAATCTTTAATGTCCCTACTTCAATGCACAATGTGTTTTGGAGTCTGTTTTTCTTATCTCTACAACAAGGCCACCCATATACATGCTTGTTCCTTTACTTGGCTAAGTACTGAACAAAAAATAATATTATACACAGCGTTGTGAGTGATACCAGAACAAGTTCTCCTGACATACAGAATTCAATACAATCTGAATGACGAAATTGATTGCAGATTTGTTCTGATGTACACAGAGCCGCTGGCTGCTGGTTTAAATGAAATTAGTCTTGCAGTCCAGAATCCCCACCCCCTCAGCTCTCAGTCAAGAGCCCATTAGTAAACCAGAGACAGGCTCCATTCTGTTCCAGAAATATATGGCCCCTTCACTGACCTTGTTTGATTACATCGCTGCTCACCATTTCTCTTTTGTGTGTCCAAGAAGCAACCTCTTTAGTCAAGTTACTTATCCAAGTATCTGCTCCTGGATTGATTTCTGGGTCACTTTTCTCATCATTAGCACCGACTGTGAGAGGATCCTCTGAGAAAACCCATCAAAATGGATTGGCTCCATGCATTTTCTACCTACAGTTTAAGAGGACATCAAAGGCATCATTCTGTGCCCCATATAGCATAGTGTGACCACTATACAGCTGCGAGGAGCTGACAGTGTTTTTGATCAATACTCTACCCCTCGTGACACCATTAAAAATCCCCTCAGGGCTTGAGTGACACGCTGTTATTTGGGGTTAATTATGTATGTGAAAGTGTGACTCAAATGTGAGGAACTCCAGATGAGAGGGCGTTTTATCACCTCTTGAGAATAACGCGGCACAGAAAATACAAAAAGATGACATTTCAATGTGTGTAAGATAAGGTGATTATTCATGGAAATTATATGCAGTAGTTTAATCACTTAGAAAAAAAATGGTGGATTTAGAAAAAAAAATGATATTAATATTCTATAAATATGACTATACTTGTCATATGAACTCATCTATAAATCTGAAATGCATTTGTCAAGCCTTAACACGCTTTGATACAAATCCATATTCTCTCAGGCAGCGTTTGAAATCGCGTGTGACATGAAGATGAGAAAGTAGTGCATTCACACTGCATCATATGTGGATATTGTGTATGCGAGAAATGACCAAATGTATACTTCATTTGCAAGAATTACCAAATATGAGACGTGAGCCTACTGCACATGCTCCACTGCCCCACAATGCATTTCATCAGGGTACCTTGAGTCTGGCTGTCAGTCTCGTTAGATTTTGAGCCTTACTAAAAGCTGCTTATATGTCTTATTGAGTTGTAATAAGTTTTAATGTGATGAAGTAACTGTTTTGATTCCCAATATTTAGTCAGGTTATCCGAAAAATACGTTACCGGAGACGTGACGGATCTGCTGTCAGGGTACCTTGAGCATTCTTCAGTGTGGACAGTCTGCTAGTAAAATCATACTTAAATGTATGATTTTACATTTGAGTCAGCTTAAATGTAAAATCATTTAAGCTGATTTATAAAAAATTAAGCTGATTTATAGAAATAAAAATAAAAAGCCTGCATCTGTACATGACATAATACCACTAGAGTATCAGGCCTCAGTGTAAGCTACAGTGACCAATTATCACTAGAGCTGAATGTATATTCTAAGACTGCTGGTCTGATAGCAGTTTTCTAAATGTAATATAATATTAATAAGTATGTTTTTATAAGTGTATTATCACCTGCAAAAAGGAATCATTGTGCTTTCTTTACCTTAGAAATGAACCGTTAATATCTACATACAAAGCAGGACTGTCGTCATGTCTCTACAGTAGCCCAGAAGGGACAAACCAAACACTAGCTATAGATAGGGCCATTCATGTTTTTGCATCTGCCACCGTAGTTCTGCTACACGCTTGGCACACGGGAGAATTTCAGTTGGTTGCAATCTGCAACCTCACCGCTAGATGGCGCCAGATCTTACACAATGTACCTTTAACTGTTAATTTAGTGGGCAGCATGCAGTAAATACTGATTTTGTATGTAGTATGCAGTACGGTAATATGATTTCCAACCCGGCCTCAGTGTCTCAGGATCACAACAGCCACGACGCAAAGCTCATGGTTATAAAGTGTGTGGGGGCCTTACCCCATTTCCAACCAATACCCCTTTCAACTACACACATGTAAAGTGTTATGATTGCATATTGCACAGTTTCGATGCTATCCTGATAAAAAAAATCTGTCCACAGACCGAAAGAAAGACCTGGCGACTCACATACAGACTCACAAGGTGAAAACAATACAAACATATCAGTCTGGGCCACGGGTCATTCTATTCTAAGCTCACGAAAACACCGTTCTTATTTTTAAGGTTATTAAACCTTAATTAAAACAAAGTTATGAATAATTACATTCCATTACTGCCGCTAAATTCCACTCCCCTCACCCGCTGTTCCTTTCGGTGTGACGAGATGGCCGATATGTCCACCAATCTTGACACTTCCTGAATGTTGAAGTAGTGGAAAACCGGATAAAAGAGGAGACTGTGATATCGCTCTCCCTGCTCAGTCATCAGTGTCACATTTCACCAGGCAATAAAAGGGATCCCTGGCAGTTCACTTGAGCTAGCACCTCGGCTCTCTGTGCTCGTCGATGATAACAAAGAGAAGAGTAAACTGGCCATTTGGTCTGAGGCGGGTGTCTGAGTGGCATGTTTGATTCGTCTTTAGTTCACATCATTGTGGCTTGGAGTTGATGCTTAAAGACAGAGCCTCTGTTTACACCTTGGATTGAACAGTTAGGATGCCAGATTGTGTTTCCATGTTACATATCAAAGCTGATATCAGTATCCACATGTCTACTCACTCTCATATAATGATGTGGGAAATATTCTAGTCTATTTAACAGTCGTATATTCCTCTCTTTTCTTGAGAGAAATTCTGCCACAAACCTGAATCTACTAACAGCTTAAACAGTTTTCCTTGTGAGATGTTTTTGCTTTGTTAGCCCTTTTTTAAAAAACCATCACGGCACTGACAGCCTCAACCTGACTGTTAATCTCACTGCTCAGCTAAATAAGTCGGTGCAGACCTCTGACCAGCTATTCAACATCAAATTCTAATCATGGAAATATTTGTACACCTTTCCAATCTCAATGATTTAAACGAACCCTGACTCTGCTGCAGGCTTCTGAATATTTAAAGAAATAAAAACAACAGGCTATGTAATCATCTACTCCCCAAATACAGTCATGGAAACAAACATAATCAGCTGGTAAATGTTAGCTGCTAAAGCCAATATTCACTCATCCTTCAGACTAAATATTAAACAAGAGGCTAAAACCTTTTCTAATCAACGTGAATAACTGAAGCAATGTTGGCCTTGGAGTACACACTGCCGCAGTGGAAACTTTGTAAAAGGGTCATTCAATTACATTTTTGAACTCCCAAAGTAATGACCTAGCACAGCAAACAAACAGACAGATCCACAAGACAAACAAACACTGCCATGTTTGCCCTGCAAGCTGAGCAGCTGTGATAATTTTCCTCTTTCGGCTTGTTATCTAAAAAAGTGACTGCATATGCATACATATACAAGTTTACAACTCCATAGTGTTTGGTCGATGCCAGTACGATAATAGCAGTGTGATATCGTAGCACTTATTTAAATAGTTCGCTGCACTTATTGAATTCGTATTTGTTTACTGCACTTATCCTATTCGTAGTAGTTTGTAGCACTTATTATATTCGTATTAGTCTGTTGCAATTATTGTATTCGTAGTAATTTGCCTCTGCACTATACTTTTGCTCTGGTTTATGCTCTTAGACGCTTGTTTAAGAAAGGAGATGCTTGTTTAAGAAAGGAGATGCACTTATGACTTCTGGTGACTAGTAGTTCTCTTGAATACCTATGTTGAATACACTTATTGTAAGTCGCTTTGGATAAAAGCGTCTGCTAAATGACTGTAATGTAATGTAATGTAATGTAATGTGATAAATGATTTCTGCCTGTAGTGGAGGATGTTCTGCCTTTTGTCTGCCCTCAGTAAAGTCAGAGGTCAGCTTCAGGCGGTTAAGAGGCCGGTATGCTAATGTTGGCTATCTAACTAATATAAGTTGGCATATTTATTTATATGCTCTCTTGACTTAAATAGCACCCGAGTTTACTACACCACAGCAAAGAAGACGATGGATGGAGGCATTTTTCAGATTAGCTGTAAATCCATGTTCAGACTGACATTAGTAGCACATTGGAAACGATGCATCCTCAATCATTTTGATGGGACCAGTGTGTAAGCGGGTCCAAAAAAAAAAAGAAAATCAGGTACTTAAAGTGACCCTTGAATGTGGAACCAACGGGGCTTCATCTGGCAACACACTGCGTTAGCATTTTAATATGTCTCTTGACTTTTGGACTGTATTTATTATTATGCACCAAAACAAAATCCTTGTGAGGGCTTCATTTGTGCCGGAACAAGGCAGAGAATGATCTGGGACCAGCATCTCCTTTGTCAATATCAAAATCTTTAAATACATTTTGTGTAACATTCAATTTATCTTATCGTCGTTCTTCTATTTCCCAATGAAGTTACACTCAAATCGCGTGTTGGCTTATTTTGGATGCATTTTAAATCAGATTTCTTTTTAAAGAAAGCAAGATGCAAATCACTCAGATCAAACAGTGACGCCCAAATTGACAGCGCAACTTGGTACCGACAATTTGACATTCAAATCCTTGTTATTAATTACATACAAACATTGCGCACAATAGAAGATAACGTGGTACCTGATACAAAGTAAACATGGATCCAAGCTGTTGCCCTGGAAACAGAATAGCAATGAATAGCTAAGTCCCTCTCTGTAATTGTCTCAGTCTAAAAGTCCAATTTCATTGAGAAAAGAATGTTGTTATTTAACTAAATATTCTCCTCCAAACCATATTTCTTGGTCATTTTATTTTTTATGTTTTCGCTCTGTATCACCATGGCGGTCTAGCAGCAATCTTAACAGCACCATAATCACAATGATATAATCATAATAACACAAGATCTTGTTTTATTTATAGGGTGATGATGTTATTTATGCCACACCATGTGTTGTCTGTGTGCACTGTGGTTGTTTTGATGAGTTCTGTGACTTTTTCCTCCCCCTGAACCCTCACCCCCCACTCCCCCAGCAGCCTCTTTGTGTTGCCGTTGGTTTACAAATGAAGCACGGTGTAAACCTTGTTGCCAATGAAACTGCTTCTGATTCTGATATGTTTCAGAACTGCATAATAAGTGGTGAATTCTTGCCACCTTGCATGATATAACATCGTGTTCTGGTGTCTAAAAAGCTCTCTCATGACTCTTATTACTCAAACCGTCCTTCTTGGATCGTGTATCGTTGTTACTACGGTGGACATGTTAGCCACATCGGGTAATGTTAGCATTTATCTTACTGCAGTGGGGAGGTCGTAGTGTTAAATAAAAAAAAACAGAACAAGGCTCAATTGCACTAACTAGCAGTAGTTTCAGTTTTGCTCTCAGACATGAAAGACTTTGTCAGAGAGCTATCAGGATCTCTTGCGAAAAGAAGAGTTGAGAGTCATTAACTGTCTAGAGGTCATGGCTGTATAAAGAGAGCTGGATGCAGTGAAGCGAGTAAGCTCTTATTTCTTACTCTTAGTATTATGCACTTTTTACTATTTATAAATCTTTCCCAGAGCCAAGAAAACTTGTACAGTGGGACGCGAAACATGGAAGCAAACCAAGCGGAAAAACTTCTTTGGGCATATGTACTCTGTGAGCAACGTTCATTGGAATAAATGGCCACAGTCTTGGAGTTGTTATTATGCATCCTTACCAGAAATCATCCCACCCTGGTGTTCTCTTCACACTCACTCTGCTGATCTTTTCCTCGTTCATCACTTGGCAATAGAAAAGTACACAAAAGTGAAAAAGAGTCTCGTATCGTGTTCTTCTTATGCTCCTCCTCTGTCAGCAGCATTTAATTGTTAAAACTGAAACTAAATGTAACTGCAAACTATACTTACAGAAAAATCCAGCAATCACTGAAAGTACAAGAGGTACATTTGTAAGGTGGATGTCAGTCAACATCAGCTGTCGTAGATATGGCCTATTGTGATGTTAAAAGATTTCAATGGCAAAATATGTCAAACCAACTGCACAAGTCCCCATTTAAAAATGCACCAGTCATGTCCTAGATATCACGCAATATAAATACATATTATATTTATGTATTGTGTTAATAACCTTTGCAACCTGATAAGATGTGTTTTCATGTGTTCGGGAAAAATTCACATTTCATCAAGGTCTTACTATAGAGACTTTTACAGCCAGTAGTCATTAAGAAATATTAGAATGTTGGCAACAAAAGTGGCGTTTAGTTAGCAAGCTAGCAAGTTAGGAAGCTTTAATCACTGAATTCAAATTGTCAACAGAATCAAAATGTCTGATTGTTGCATGTACGGTTGTCAGAATCGATATTTCCAATAGCAGGTTCAAGTTTTACAGAATACCACCACATCTTCGGCTGCAATTGAACGTGTTGGCTACCACTGGACTGTGACTTGTATGCTTGTAATTTCTGGCTGGTGTATCCTTACACGATAGGTTTCTCCTACAAATACATGTATATATATATATATATATATATGTGGCTGCTGAATATTGGGCAACTTGCAAATGTATTGTCCTCACTCACTAATAGTGCACAGTCCTGGAGGGTAAATTTGTTTAGGTTGGAATGTGATCTAATAAATGCCCTTGCAAAGCTTGACAAGTTTTTGAATTCACAAATCTCCAATTTCTTGCAAACTGTTAAAGGGCGTACATGCATCTGTTGCTTGGTATGTGTGACAGTCATCTGTATGCATCTACTTCTTCAACAATACTTAAGTCCAAACTCATCAATCGCACCACTGACTGCTCTGCCATCTTTATTTCCTTCCTCCTACTCCTCGCTGATAGGCTGATGACAGGAGGGCAGATTGTTTTTTGACCATCTCATCGATCAAACGCCCAACGACACTGTGAGTTTGCACATTAAGGGCTACACACATGCTCGGATAATGTTAATGTGCAATATAATTCACAAGTTGCTGTCGTTATCTAAGATTATTGCTTGACACATTGATGCATTTCCCAGATTTTTCCAAGATAACTTTAAATGTAATGCTGTGCTGTTTGTGCGATGAGCCTGCCAAGTGAGTACATCTAAATTCACAGGTGTTTTTATTCATATTTTATCCTACCATAAAATCAACATAATGATTCATGTTGAGTGACACGTTGGCTTTGTTTAATTATCCATATGGGCTATCACTGGTTATGCTTCTGATATTGTGCAGATATCGTGCACCCCGAGGCACAACAGGTGTTTTATTAGGCAAAAGGCTTTGATGAACTGGTTTTCGATTGACACCTCTGGTTAATTCTAAAATAAGTTTACAGCTGTTTGCAGCTGTTTTTGATTATCTAGAGAGTATCTTTATGTCAGCCAGACGTCATTAGTATACTCAGGAACATTTAATGGATGGAGTGAATTACCTACACTTGACATATTCATTGTAGCATAAGAATATGTCATGTAAACAATATGCTTTTTTTTGTTTTTGGACGTCACTTGAGTTCTCTTGCAGAGGTATCCTTGAGCCTTGGCAAGCAGAATAACTCTTTTTGTATTATGTTTATTTAAAATGAATAGATGTGCCATTGGGGCTCTAGGAATAACAATGGATTGCTATGAAACTCTACAGAGCCACCATGAGATTGATATTTAACTTTTTTTTGTGATTAGCCTAGACAACAATTGGATGGATTGCCATGATATTTGGTTCACATACACAAAGTGGTCAAGGGAAGAATCCTAATCACTTTTCTGACCTCCAGACTTTTCATTTAGCACCACCGGCCGGTCAGTTTTCACTTATCCAGTGAAATATCTCTATATAGATGGATTGATGCACATTATCACATTTATACATTCATGGTTGCATTATCTTATCTTATCTTATCTTATTATCACATTTATACATTCATGGTTCCCAGAAGATGTATCCTTATGACTTTGGTGATCCTCTGGCTTTCCCTCTAGCACCACTGTGAGGATTACATTTGTGGTTTTGAGTGACATTTTTCAACAACAATTGAATGGATTGTTATGAAAAGCGGACGACATGACAGCTCCCCAAAAGTGAAGCCAAGCTGTATTGATCGCCCCCTGGTGGCTGGTTGCAGAATAGGCCATAGAGGCCGCACCTTCCATAGTAGTAGATGGAACATGGGCGAAACTAAAAAAATCCAGTAAAATATTTTTTCCTGAGAAGGTTTCTTTCATTTCAGGTAGTTCTATTCATGTTCAAGTGTTCATTTTTCTGATTTACAGACTATTGTAAAGCTCTTTATATAAAGTCTATGGTACTGTCACTGACCTTGTAGCAATAGCTACCTGAGCAACAAATGTGAGTGTTCACATCAGACATGCAGGTGAAGTGTTGAAATATGAATCATGAGTCTTTGTCATTGAACATTTGATCATAATTGTATTAAAATAGATATTATGGTCAGTTGTTGTGTCTTTTTAGCCAAACGGTGCTTTAAAAGTGCAAGATTGCAGTTGTACAGTGGGAGTTGCAGACTCATTGTCCATCTATATATATAGTATGGGTTTTAGAGTCTTATTTTTTTATGTTGGATAAACTAAATTGGAAATAAATCTGAAATTGAGGCCACTGTGGAGTGGATTCAACTTCTGCAATCTACAAGACTGACTGTAAAATGATTATCAAATGACCTAGGGTGAATTTTTCATTTTCAAAAACACAGCAAACACAAAAAGTTCCCAGGACCAATAACTTAATTACATTTTTCCACAAATCAGCATCTGTCAGTTGTCCAGTAAGACATGGATAACTGGATATAGAATTATATATAAGTATCTCACACTACTCGGGTCTATTACAGTTTACCTTCTGACACCAAAAAGCTCAATTTCATTGAAGCTTCTCACAAAAGTAATTCATATTTAAAAGCCTGCGAACCACGGCACATCAGAGGGAGCAGCCATATGGCTCAGATCAAAACCTCCCCTCGACTGAAAAGAAAACTCTGCTAATTAAACGCTTCCCGATTAATTCAGCCACTCTAATTAGACGGGAATTTATTCCACATCAATATTTCACTGTGTCAGCAGAAATGCCGCCTTGGCCGCGAGATAATAGAGGATACAGCTTCTTTTTAGCAGCCCGCCTTCATCCAAGTGCCCCATCACACTGTATACACACACACACACACACACACACATGCACGCACTATAAATGTGAGTGCACACACACGCACGCTCGGCCCACTTATTTAATCATTTGTCTTTTCACACTGATGAGTTATTTTTCCCTGGTGACAGACTTTGAGGGATGCGGTGATGCAAGAGATGAGAAGTCAAAAGTTGAAGTATTTAAATCCTGAACTGTAAATGAGGAGCCTCCAAATTTAGATACATCTTCTGAGTGACTGCCAACATCAAATTAAGAATATTTTGATTCATAATTAAAGCTGTGAATAAGCTAACATCCCTTAGATTTCAAAATAAGAATTGCTTAGAGGATGAAATCGTTGCCATTTTACAGATTGACTGATCAAGATGACTTTATTTTCTTTTATTCTATTGTGTCTGAACAAAACCTGCTGGATGATGAAAGGTTATTTACATGTGTTAAGAACACAGGAATTGATTAAAAAAAAAAAGTCCTCATTTTATGTTTCTGAGACTCGTTCCACTAGCTGTTATTCCTCAGAGGCCCACAAAATAAAACCTTAATGAGTTTTGGCTTATGCTATTTTAGAAAAAAATACTTTGTAGGGTAAAGCTGATGCTTGGGTTTATTTAAGACTTATTTCAAGTGACAGTTGAAATTAAGGAGGAATTTACTGTGTGTGGCACTACCTTTGACTTGTTTTAAAGATGCATAAATGCATTTATTAGGTATTTCTAGGGTTTATTTTGGAGTTTTTCTGTCCACTTGTGGTCATAAAATATTCAATCAGAGGGAATTTTTGATCTCTAGGAGGCAGAAAAAAGAACAAACTTGATATTCAATTGGTTTTGCTGTTCATGTTCTGATTGTAACTGTTGGTTTAAGCCACCCTATTTATTTTTTTATCCATTTAAACACATTTTCAAATTTTTTACGATAGAATTAGGCCAGAGTGGCTCCGTATTATTCAGCATGAGGTGAAAAATCTTCACAAATGGCACAATAAACCCTCCACTGTCTTGTCAATGTTCATTGCACGAAGGATTTCAGGTTTAAAATGTGTCTGTGCATGAGTCTTTGATAGTGACAATATAGCAGGGGTGTGTTCAGTGACCTGTTAATCACGGCTCTGTCTGCGCGAGAACTTTATTGGCAAGTAAAACTTTTGTTTTATTAGCTCTTTTTACAGGCTTACAAAACCAGAAAGGAGGAGGCTAAAGTCAGAAAGGCTATTAAACAGAAGTTTGGTAATGAGGAAAAAACTTATTTTATCCCGTAGCTGAAGTTATGTTTTGATGCCTTGTCAACCACAAAAGGTAATTGGAGCCAGTTGTTTGCAAGAACTGAGAAAACATATTTGTATTATACAAGTTTTGTGTATGCCTTTTCTATTTTTAATAAAACTGCACGTGTATTCATTTTGACGTGGCGGTATATTTTTACAAAAAAAAATTGTACCAAATGTAATGTTTATGGTATGTTATAGTACTCTAAGATGGCCTTGAACATACATTGCATGCTGTCTACTCATCATCCACTCTCTCCTCGTGGATCTAGTTATGAGAGCAATATTACAAACCTCCCAATATGGAACTTCACAAACATTACATATGTAGTTGGACAACTTTTTTGTTACACTTTGTAAATGGTTAATTGTTAGTCTGTTAACTGTCTACAAACATTATTTGGATTGCTATTATGTAGTTGCAACTGATGATTATCTTACTTTGCAAAATGGTTATTACATACTTTGTAACGCATCTTTAGACATTATTTAAAACAAAAGTTAACACTTTGGTAATTGGTTATTAAAAACTTTGTAAAGCATCTATAATCACTTTTTTAAACAATATTAGCACTTTGTTAAATTGTTAATAGCAACTTTAGAGACCATCTAAGTATATATAAACATTATTTTTATATTATTTAGAAATACTTTGTTAATAGTTCATATTTAGTTCAGACAGACAGACACAGATAGACCATCTATCTATGTAGTGTTGATAGATAGTTGTTAAGATAACGTAAATTATAGCATTACTAATATTTAGTAAACATTATTATTGATCAGTTCATTATAAAAGGAAAATAAATATTAACTACATTTTAAATAACAAACAATTTACCATTTGTTATTGATTGATTAAAGTGTTAAGCAATCAACTGATCTAAATCTATCAAATGATAGTTTCCATTCTTTTTGTGACAAGTTAAACCTAACAACTGTGTTATTTGCTATCACTTGGACTTTGGGATCATTTATGTTTTATGCAGAGGATAACCTCACTGCTTTAGAGAAGAGAGAGTCTCAGACAGGAAAACATGGAAATGAAGCAGGAGAGAGTCAGAGGGAAAAAAAGAACAGAGGAGATAAACAGCAAAAAAAGGGAGGATTGAATCAGAGAAAAACACACACAAGAAGAGGACAAGTGGGATTTTCTTCCTGCTACACAGGAGTCCTGTTATTGATCAGGCACAAACCACTCACTCACCCCACTAACAGCACATTCAAAGCCGGTGTGAGAACCATTTTAAACAAAGGAGATAATTAACCAAGCCCTTGGGGCAGCGGTGCAGGGGAACGGAAAACACAGGCGTGGAGCACACAGCCACTTTAGCTTCATTAACAGCGCTGGAACCAGTGAGTCACTCAGAGAGGTAGGCTGCTGGCGACCTTTGTAGTGCACTCATGTGCACATTATGTGCCACGTTCAATGGTACGGGATGAGCTAGTTTAACTTAACTCAGAAATGATTGACCAGAGCAGAAAGAGAATTAAAAAATAACTGTATATAGTTAATTCATTTTTTTTTTCATGTCCATTTCAAAAGCTTTAACATACCGGTGAATAAACAACACGGAAATGTTTATTACATGTTAGAAATTATACGTCTAGATCTTTTATTGTGAAAAGTAAGAACAGAAGGATTGGATCTGAACTGTGCTGCTTTGTCAAGATTGAAAGTAGTAATAAAGTTGGCCATCTTATTTTTAACTACAGTGTTGAGTGTTGTTGTTGTTGTTGTTGTTGTTGTTGTTGTTGTTTATAACACAAATATATCTCGCCCTGTTCCGCACAACGTAATTGATTTATGCTTTTATTTGCGGTTTAAAAGCTCAGAAAAATCAACCTTGATAAAAAAAGAGTTTTTTCGCCAAGTAACATTTATATACTGTGTTAACGTAGTAATTACAAAAACAACAGTTCCAGAAAAAATACATTGACGTGCGGAATTATCGCAAAATGAAAGCCCACTGATGTTTAAACACCTAAACACTGGAATCATACATTTTTTTAAAGGAATACATTTGCGCTCAGTTGTCGCTGAGATGAATAGCTCTTAATCCACATATTGACGTGGGATTCATGTTTTCCACAAAATCTAAATATTTTCAGTCCAGGGAGATAACAGTTTTCTTCTTCTTTCTTCTATTTCTACAAATGTAAAATATCACATTGTGTTGCAGCATGATTTAAAAACTCCAAATCATGGTGACTTTCAAAATCTGGGAGAAGCAATTTTTTTTTGTACTCTGAAAAACACACTCAGTCCCTCGTTCTTTGGTACTTGCCTTCATTTTCCTTTCTCCAATTCATTTTAGCTGAACGTCACATTTCCCCTGAGTTGATTGGAGGGTTATTCAGATCACCTGTTGCGCCGAGCGTGAGAGACCTGCTCCTAATTAAGAATTGAGAGCAGCTTGGCGCCTTTCCCCTCACGGCCAATCAGTGTGTGACGACGCCCCTTTCTTCTTTTTTTTCTTTAAGAGAGGTGGAAAATTGCTAAGACCAAGAAAGTAGATCAGGTCACTTTAGTTCTGAGGTCTTTACTGCCTGTCCAATATTTCATGTCAAAATGAATCTGTTTCTTTCAGATCTTTTGCTACATTATGAAATACCCAGACCTCTCAGGTCTACTTTCTGTCCCCAGACTTTACATTTATGACTAAAAACTTCTGTTTGCCACTGTTTTTTATTAAATAATTTCTTACACTGCATTGGGAACATGTATTCTTGTCTCATTCTATTTTAGCTTGTTTTTTTCTTTATTTAATCTTTATTTAATCACTCAGTCTCTAATGAGTGTTCCTCATTGCATTTCCTTTTTTATAATCTCTTTTGCACTTTTGTCTTTTCGGCTTTTGATGTTTTATTTAAGGCCCTTTTGAACTGCCTTGCCGCTGAAATGTTCTATATAAAGAAACTTGCTTTGTCTTTCTCTGTGTGGATTTCTCGCCTTTGTTCATATGGCTTTGCATCACTTTTCCTCCCACGCTCCCAGGACATTCAGTCCAGTGCTGTCTGCGTCTGTGTCATGTTGTTTGACTGGTGACCTATCGGGAGCGATTATCCGCCATCAATGCACGCTGGGGCAGACTTTTGACCTGCACATGAATGAAAAGGAGTACATGAGGGAATGGATGTATGTGGAAACCTTGCTGAACAAAATGGCAGCACCGTTGCCATTGTGCTGCTCCACAGTTACGACTGCTGCTCCTCACTGGAGGATGAGTCATCGCACTCGTCGCGTCTGCTGATGACGGGGGCTCGGAGTCTGCCAGTGAACAAAGCCAACATGTCAGTCCGACAGTGACGAATAGTACATCTGCATATACATATACTGCAGCTGTATTTCATGTTGCGGGGCTGAGAGGAGGATGACCAGCTGAATACTTAGAGGAATCCTTAATAGCTCTACCGTGCTATTTAATTCTGAGAGGACAGCTCATTCATGTTTTATGGCCTTTGGTTCTTTAGGAGGATGTCCGCCTTTCTTGGCTCTAAAAGTCTTACAAGGATGGGATGTTTTATGTGCGCGATGGCCAGAGAAGTGTCCCCTCAATTAAATCAGTTGTCACTAAAGGGAGGGGCTTTCACTGGAAAGACACAATCACAGTGAAGCGATCACGGGCCAACTCTAGCAGCATAAGCACTTAAATAACTCAAACATGCATTAGTAAATTGTAACTTGGATAATTTGTTACGAATATGTTGATTTATTGTTTGAAAATGACACTGGCTAAACATCAAATGGAGCTTTGATATTTAGTCAGTGTCATAGAAACAAAAATGAATGGCTTTAATTAACCTATTGTACAAGTTTCCATTCTCTTTTGAAATTGTTATATTGATTATCAGCGTTCAACATAAACTTGTATCAATAAACAGCAGTATGTTTCTTTTCGGACGCAGTGAATTGTAATTGCCACGTAATTCCTTCCTGGAAGCCTCCTTGCCGGTTGTAGACGCGTAACCATGGTAACACGTTCAAACCTCTTGTGACCAAACGATGATTTGTGAGAATCACAAAGTCTGAACAAATATTTTGAAAATACATAACGCCTAGCAAAGAGGAATCTTAAATTTTGAAGCATAATTTGAATTTACAGAACTGTCCACCATTATCAGTTTTTAATGTCTTCCTAACGCATTGCATTGTGGGATATTCAGACATACTAAAGATCTTACAAACTGTTTTAGCGTACTAAATAGCATGTAAGAATGGAATTTTATACGCAAATCCTGTTTATTTCTCTTTTGTGTATAGGTTCCTTGTAAATGTGAATGACATCAGCTGACAGAGAAAAAACATTGTTGTTCCCTAGCAATGAGTTTCTGTTTTCAATGATAAAACATCAGATAAATCTATGCTTTATAATATCCCGATCAGCCCATGAAATATATAAATGTTGGCACAATTGTAGCCTACTGTTTTAGAGATGTTATCTATAGGCCCTCACAGCCACCATTCTGACATGCCACAGCAGGTCAATCACATGTGTAATAGATACAATGAATTATGCTCCCATTCAAGTTAGTGTGTCACAGGCATTCCAGTGGCCATCAAGAGAAAGGATATTCCTACCAAAGAGGTAGGGGAGGAGGAGGATATTGGACCTAAAAAAAAAAAAAGGAAATTTAAGCCAGCATGCACATACAAGGGCTCTTGTACTCCTAACTTGTATGCGGCATAATTAATGTTAGTACTTACACTGCAATGACTTGTCAAATGTCTGTTGTGCAAAGGGTCCATTGTTCATGAAATCCATGGCCCAAATGAACAGCTGTGTACTAACTGCAGCCATTCAAGGCTTCAAGGATAATTTATTGTCAATATGCAACAAAGGGTTGCATTACCTAATGCAATTATAGCCTATTGGCTATACAAGAAGAATATGACAAACAACTAATCAACACAGTGTATTCCAGTGCATTTTTTTTCTGAACGTTCACATCCCCACAAATTGATCCCGACGCATCCTTAACCAATGTTAATGAGTGATTTTTGATCATATGCCATGATTTCTCTGGTAACAAATACTAAAAAGTTAAAGTGGCCCTATTATGCTTTTCCACTTTTCCCCTTTCCTTTAGTGTGTTATATATATTTTTAAATGTAAAAGGTCTGTAGAGTGTAAAACTTTCCTTTAGTGTGTTATATATATTTTTAAATGTAAAAGGTCTGTAGAGTGTAAAACCTGAAGTCCATGCCTAAAAGGAGTTACCCTCCCCCTCAGAAGCTCCTGAGCTGCCTGAAATGGCTCGATTGAATTATCTCCTTCACTTCCGTAACTTTATGAGGTCACAATGTTACGATAATCACGTAAAACTCACTAGCTAGTTTGGTCCTCAAACAACAAAACAGAGAGATGGAGCTGAATCTCTTCTTTCCTATGGTAGAGTGGTTATGAATGCAGTCTCTCAGCCAGGCAGCCCGGGTTTGAACCCTGTTGTGACCTGTCATTCATTTGTTATGCTCCGGAGGGAGAGTTTTTTTGAAATGTGAAACGTTGACCAATCACAACAGATCGGGCTAGCTGACCAATCAGAGCAGACTTTGCTTTCTGGAGGGAGGAGCAAGCGCTACAACGGAGCGTTTCAGAGAGAGGGTGAGAAGAGGTGCTGCAGGACATCCAGAATGAGAAAAACAAGGAGGATTATGAGCATTAACGCATGTAAACATGTTGTAACTGTGACTTGAGATAAAAAAAATATCCACCCAGAAAATAGCATAATAGGGCCTGTTTAAGACAAAAATGTAGCCAGATTCATGGGAGCTACCGGCATGCACCGTCGACCCTGGATTCAATAAACACACATAACAGGGCAGTGTATAACTCAGTGTGAGGTTTTTATATGTTTTGTCCATCTGATCTTTTTTCCTTCCAGCCTACTTTAACACTCCAATTGTAGTAAAAAGCATTCATAAGGAGGGCCTCCTTCTCTTTCTTTTCCCTAGACAGCAGGAAATAGGGGCTTGTTACAACCATAGGGAGATCAAAGTAGTAAAAACGGCCTCGAAACCAACTTTGGTCCACGAGGGAGGATTATATGTGTTTGAAATTAAGCTGCCCCGTGGACTGTACCGCACAGCCTCACCCTCACGACCTAATATCCATTCACCCCACTTTGCTGGATGATTCATCGCGAACAGCAATTACCTATAGCCCAGCACAACACTGGCATCGGGTTAGCCATGCAGTGTTAGTGCGACTGTAGTCACAACGGCCTCATTTAATGATACTGGTGTCATTAATAATAAAAACCAGTGGTTCTAGTAAAGAAGGAGCTCTGCTGTCTTTGGTCTGGAAAAAGCCTGCTTCCCTGACTTTACCAGGCCCTGTACCAATTAATAATGTATCAGCCGATACAAGCCTGTTGTAGTTTTTCTGCTGTCCTACAGAGTGGTGATCTGTTAAAAGGTCAACATAACTGGGGATGATTGGAGGCCTTTTTGTTCTACTTGTTATGATGTTGCATATCATCTAATACGGTGATAGTGGGAACAGGTGGGCTTCATTGTAGACTTGGCATTGTTAACTCGTTGAAGGAGGGTAAATGTATTTCACAGCAGAGCACATTCTCTTCCAGTTAGTGTCATGTGTGCTCATATATCTATATATATATAGATATATAGCTTAAATAGCTTTTTAAAGGCATGTTTACACCTTAAACTGTATATAAGAAGTAAACATAGTCGTTGTGACGTCCAGCATTAGTTTGTGGACTGTGTTTTTGAAGCCTTAAGTTCTGCATTTTGGCCGTCGCCAACTTGGATTTTGGACTTCGTCATCTTGTTTTTTTGCAACAAGTGAATGGAAGAGACCATATTTAGACTGCAGAGGAGAGAAACCGTAGTAGCGTCAAGGGGCACATCCCAAGGCTCTTAATTGCATCCACGTTTCCCTCACTTGCGTATTTTTCTTGTGTCTTAGTCCCTCCCGCCGGGGATGCATGGCGAGACGAAGATGACACGAGGAAATATGTTTTTAGAGAACTGAGACTTCATTTCCTCTGTAGCGTCATGTGAAGCGACGTCAATTTTCTGATGATGATGGCTGCCGATCACAGCTGGATCAGTGGGCTTGAACAGCTGTCGAGACTTTTGATCGAGCATGTGTCTGCACACAGTTATCATTAATGTCAGAGCAGCAGTGTTTTCTCTCTGCAGCCTGTTACCTGTTTAACAAACTGCATTCTGTATTTGTATTGTGGTCTGTGTCCTGCTTATAAGCGGAGGATGGATATCTACTGGCAGATTGCGTTTGTCTTATTTATTCCTTCTGTGTCTGTATTTACAGATATCCTGATGGTGATGTCATTATGAAGACCCAGATTTTGATTATGATTTCTTTCGAACCTGGGAAGTATTTATTAGGCTAAATGTTTCTGGGGAAAAGATGTAACTCATATCAAACCCGACATTCAGCAATTATCAGCCTCACGTGACTGAATGGAAATGATGCTAAATGATGTAAAAAGTGTTTCTGCCAACAGACACAAAGACTCTCCTGCTCTCTCTGACTTTAACTGTATCCATAATAAAAGTTAAGTAACAGATCATAAAAAGACAAATCTTCCTCATAAATAAATAAAGTTGTCTGTGGTCCTTTTGTTGTTCAGACCTACAATTAACATATATTTGAACCAGACGGTGAATCAGAAACCAAATCAAATATAAAACTTGAGAGTGATACAGAGTGATAAACTTGAGTTTATTCTGTGATCTGTCTTCACTCTGGTATAAAACATCAGTTTTGATGGGATATATCAGATCAGTCAGATCGGTTGGAGTGAGGAAATGACAAATAAGAGACTTGCGATGTACCCACTGTATACAGATCTGGTAGTAACCTGTCAATCACAAGGTAGCCACAACCAAAAGCATACCCTGCTTTCTGGTCTATTTTACTCTAAATGTGAACATAATTAAATAAATGATGATCATTCTGTATTGAAGAAGACTTGAAACAAGCAATTGAGACCATAAACTCAAGTTTACAATGTTTATTGAGGTAAAAAAAAAAAAGACTTCTATACAATCTGACTTCTTTTTGCAACCAGAGGTGTCGCCCCCTGATGGCCATTTGAGAGAATGCAAATTCAAAGAACTTACCCATTGGCTTCAATTTTCAGAACTGGAGGTTTCCTCCTGGTAAACACCGTTTTAATTTTACCCCTGTATCCTGAACAGATGGTATGTTCCATTTTAGGTGAGACATAAAAGGTACAAATGCCAGTCGTTGGTCTGTAGAAGGAGAAAATGGTGGCAGCATTTCCAGTTGTTGAAATAGATGGAGGGTCTAAGGCAGTGGCGGCCGGTCAATAGGGGGCGCTAGGGCGCCGCCCCCATCAAAATTTCAGGAAAAAAGTATAGACACAGTAAACAGAAATTACATAATAAAAAGTAATTACCACGTCTGTTCAGTGTTCACTCATACAATGGGTTTTACTTTTAAATTTTTATGCCTTTCCATTCAATATTGGGTTTATTCTGGGTTGTTTCATGCATTTCAATAGCGAGGGGCGCCGGCCAAATGAGTGTGTATGTGGCCTCTTAAACTTTTGGCTTCCATGTGACTTCATGCTGGTCTCTAATTGGTCACTTCAAGATTCTCCTCCGGGCGCAGCTCTCTGCGCCCCTGGCCAATCAGCGTGCTTGGGCTCATTTTTCATCCAGTCTGATTGATTCATGATACCTGTCAGTCAAAGTCACTCCCCTGGCAACGGAGCCGTGCCTGTCACTCAAAGAGCGACAGACACGCCCACGCGCACACGGAGCAGACAGAAAAAAACAACAACGAGAAGACAGGAGGAGACATGGCGACAGCAAACGAAAATTCGGTTGTTTCGTTACGCAGTAATCCTTTCTCGAGGCGTTCGGTGGAGGAAAAAAAAAGAATAAAGGAGCTTGGACCGGAGCAGCCTGATATTTGGGGCGGCTGTGGCACATGAGGTAGAGCGCTTGTCCCGTAACCACAAGGTTGGTGGTTCAAACCCCTCTACCAGCAACATGCCGAGGTGTCCTTGAGCAAGACACCTAACCCCAAGTTGCTCCCCGGGCGCTTCATTGCAGCCCACTGCTCCTCCGGGATGGGTTAAATGCAGAGAAATAATTTCCCCATTGTGGGACTAATAAAGGATTGATTATTATTATTATTATTATTATACAAATCCAGCAGCAGGCAAGTGACAGGGGAAGGAGTTACACTAGAGGCTTCTCCCGTTTGTGTTACACCAAACACAGTTGGCTAGCTGGATGTGGATATTCTTCTCTCTGTAGATCTGCAACACCATTCTGGGACACACCAGGGAGCGCTTCTCCTTCACCGACCATCTTGTCTGTGCAACCTTGCTGCAGGGGGACAGGTTTGAGGACCATCAGGGGGCATTTCCTGAAGAGACACTACAAAGCACGCTGAAGGCCTACAAAATGCTGAATGGAAGCAAACTGAAGACAGAGCTCAGTCTCATCTACAGCAAAGTAGAGTTCAGAGCCTGTTGTGGTGCAGTGGACCTGTTCCAGCTGTTCATGGAAAACAATCTTGAAGATGTCTTTTCAGAAACTGTCACTCTCTTAAAGATCCTCATCACCACACCCATGACCACAGCTGAAGCAGAGAGGTGCTTCTCAACCTTGAAAAGAGTGAAAACCTTCCTCAGAAACACCATGACCCAGGAGAGGCTGAATGCACTGGCCATGCTCTCCATGGAAAAGAGACTTGTTTGTGAAATGACAGATTTCAATCAGAAAGTCATTGAAAAATTTGCTGGCCTGAAGGAGAGGAGAGCAAAATTTATGTTCAAGTAGTTTATTGTTGTGTTGTAATCCCCGCCCGCCAGTGCGCCCCCCCAGATTTTTTTAGCACCAGCCGCCACTGGTCTAAGGATAGATGGTGTCACACACTGTACAGATTGTTGAGCCTCGTGACGGAAAATTTGTGTTATAAGCTATTTGAATGAAACTGACGTGATTTGACTTGACATTAACCATGCCTTGTGCTCTGTGACGGGGGCAAAATGCATCAGAGGAGGATGTGGGGTATTTGTCATTTGGATTATCAAGTAGCCATCATCGCAGATGTTTGTTGAATGAAACAATTCACATAAATAGAAGGTTTTAGAGAAAAGCCTAAAAATGATACCCTTGATGTTGGTACATACAGAGCTCTGTGGTGGTATTTATCTTGCTTTTGTGTAACTGCATCATCCAGTAGTTAGCTGACTGATACAGTACGTTTTAAAAATGCAATAGTTTGATCTTTACAAAGAGGCCTTTTTTCCGTTATGGCGATATGGGACTTCATATCTCTTTGTCATAATAGGACACAGACTAAACATTATTGTTTTCACAAGAAATGCTCTGTATATGGAAGACTAATGCAAGGATAGATCACTTACTGTAGTTGAAGGTACCATCAGAAGAATATGTGAAATACTGAGGGTCAAAGGTTAATTGGAAGTCCTACTGTTACAAACGCCTTGTTGCATTCAGTCTTTATAGGTATATTCTAATATCCTTGATGTAGAATGCATGTACAATAAAATGTATATGCCAAATGTCATGAAAAACTAATTTCTTTAGTGCCTTTGCACATACATTTAGGTATCTGGAGTCACTAACAACCCAGAAACTGTGAATAAGACAACCCAGTAAGTTTACGTGGGTTGCCTGGATCAGAAAACATGAGATTCAACAAGTCAATCAGATCCTGGTCCTCTTGCCTAAGCAAAAAGGAAAACATTGAGGGGTCAGACACCTCCTGATGGATGTGCGGTACCGGCTGAGTCACACTGCACAAATACTGCCTCTGTGTTCTTGGAGGATGGATTTTTACATCCTTGCTGAGAGCATACCCTATAAAAGTCCATGGGCATTGCTTACCAACTCAGCGGCTAACAGCAAAGTGACATGCTGTGTACCGTAGCAGAAAATATAACGGCAACAGACAACATTCACTTACAGCAATTGCCCAGCAACTGAGAAAGCAACTGAACGATGACAGCAGGAAGACGGGGTTTCATACAAGGTCTAAAAAAGGAAAGTGAAGTGCAAGTTAAACTTCTTTTAAACACAAATGGGAAATAAAAATGCAAGTGCAAAGAAATATGCACACAAAGAATAAAACACAAAGCACTCGCATAGATAATCAGGGCACTTTTTCGAGCAAAAAAGGCAACTAAAAAACGATAAGAATTAGTTTTGAGGCAGTGCTTAAGGATGTCAGCAGATGGGTGGACTTAGTTCTGTAGTGTAAGAGCTAAGGAAATGTCATAAATGTGGGTGTCTTCGAGGATTACTGGTTTAAGATGCCATTAATCCCAAAGTCCTGGTTCTTTCATTGCATGCCAGGCACCTCTCTCAACACATTTCCTGTCTGTCTTCACTGTAATAAAAAACAATGCAAAAGCAGTCATTGAACGGATCCAATGAATGGTATTTATGACTTAGTATTAGGTTTAACTAATAGCATTTTGACCGTGTTGTAGGTGATCAAGGACTGCTTCGCTGAGGCAAGTGAAGAGGGCAATCCAGTAGTCTAACTGAGAAAAGATTGGTGTATGAATTTATTTAAAAAAAAACATTTCATGTCATACAGGTAACTGTTGTTGTTGTTTTTGTGGTTGTGGTGGTTTTTGAAGTGTTCATTTGCTTTTACGATAATATATCCCACTCTGTATTTTTTTCATTCACTACAAAAACAACAAATTATGCTCATTGTCACTATTCAACAACACTGTCTTTGCAGCAGTTGGCTGTTCATAATCCTGCAGCCACATAATCAACATTGATAATCTGCTGCCACCTACTGTCATGAGGCTTTATTTACAGTTAAGTATTAGTGAACCATATAATAATTAAAAAGAAAAACAGTTTATTTACAGCAAAAATAAGAAGATATTTTTTTTCTTTTTGAGGTTTATCAAGGTGAATATTTTATTATTATTTGAGTTTAATATCAGATTCATTAAAAATGCAACAATGCATATAATCTCTTCTTCAAACATCTTCAGTCCTTTAAAATAAAACCCTGTGACACGTATAACTTTAAAAACGTTGTCTTTATTGCAGGGGTTTGGATTATTATACTACACAGACTATAAATCCATGATCCATGATATGGACATAAAGACATATTTTGAAAATCAGTACTTTAAATGAAGGCAAAACCTGAAGAGCATATGTCCAAACACAAAGACTGCTTCCATACTGAACTTTAAAATATGACTGTGTGAGCAGATAGAGTCTTAACCCAAATAACGGATCCAAACAAAATAAATTAATGTATATTTTCTTAAAATGACGATGATGTGCTACCAACCTGATCATGTGCACACACATGCACATGTAGGCTACCTTCTTGGACTGTGTAGGTCTATTTGATAAATTGTGGCCAAATGTTGCAGCAATATTCAATATAGTGTCTATGATGTGAATTCCTGGATATTAAATGCTTATCTTTAAGTTAATAACTAACAATATTAGTGCTAAAAGTATAATATAGTATATCACATTAGGCCATGTTTGAGAATGAGGATGTATGTCCACAAATACTATACTAAAATGTATATAACATCTTGTAAAAAAAAATCAATTATACAAACAAAATATTATTAACCCAAAAGGTACTCTGTTTTTTAAGCATTTATACATGCATTTATGTATTTTAAGTATGCCTTACCCTCCTAGACTTTAAAATGTTATAAGGCACCCTATTTAAAAAGAAATATATATATATATTATTTTATTTCGTAATTCAAAATATTTGCTGTTATAAATAGGCCTATTTTTTGCAGCCATGTATTGTAATGTAAATAATATGTTCTACAGATTGATAAATGGGGAAATATTGTTGAGTTTTGTTGAACGAGGCTGGACGAAAGTGGAGCCGCCTCGCAATTCTGATTCAAATCTGAAAGTGTGCCATGGGTGAACCTACTGGACCTGAAAAACTGGCATAACATATTAACACATTAACCACCTTCAAACATGACAATGTGGTTTTGTCAACACCTACTCTGGTTATCAAGGCGAGGCAAATTTTGAAACATGTATTGCTCGGTGTGAGTGACAAGAGGTAAGACGTATTTTCTTTGCTTTACGTTGGCTGCCTTTTGAGTTTTATACATGAGTTTCTGGATCTTATTTGGTTTAAGTTTAGAGCAAACCAACGCCTAGAGCATTTTCCTATCTTAGTCAGTGCAGTCTGAGACCCTCAGGTAGGCCTTCTCCCTCCTGACAGGTAAATCTGAAATCTTAAAAATAAACGGGATAAACATGGTCTTGCATTGTATTGGATTATTGATTATATTATTTGATAATATCCTTCTATTTTTTGTCCCATGCACTGCCTTCTGACAGGACAACATTGTGTAAACCAGGAAATGATGCACCGTGCATCAGCTTACCTGTGCTGGTGCTTAATGGGAGGGGAAGTATTTACATTAAAAGACAAGACACAAGTCCCGATAGACATGTTTCTCTGTGCAGAAACAATATTTTTAATAATGCATCATATACCCAATCATGGAAAAAAAGCAGGTTAATGCAAAAATATATATTGATTTGGCAGGTGATCATAAAAAAAGGAAAATTGGATTAGATACTAGATGAAAAAAGGGGGAAATGCAGGCTGAAACATTTACACTAACTCGTTTGACTGATGAGGAACTGTGTATTGACATATGCCTAAATAATAAATTGACAACATTTTAATCGTTGAACATATATAGTGAAGGACACTGTCTCTTTAAATAAAAAAGTTGGCTCAAAGAAGGAAGTAGTCACGACCAAGGAGACGCCGGCTTGAGCGTACGCCTTCAAAATAAAAGAGAGGAGTTTAAACTGAATGTAAACAAACTGTTTTTGTTGTATATGATGTGAAGGAACGATTTAAAATGATTGCTGTCAGAATGATGATGACATTATATTGAAATATGTGTCCTGTTATAAAAGTTGAAACTGAGATACTGACAGTCAGTAGGGCAAACATTGATCTACAAGATGTGAATTTTTACCATTTATATAAAAATAAAGAAAAAAGATTGAATGAGAAGGTGTGTCCAAACTTTTGACTGGTACTTTATATATATAAAATAAAATAAAATATAAAATAAAAATAAAAATAAAGAAAAACCATTGAATGAGAAGGTGTGTCCAAACTTTTGACTGGTACTGTATATATATAAAATAAAATAAAATAAAATAAAAATAAAGAAAAACCATTGAATGAGAAGGTGTGTCCAAACTTTTGACTGGTACTTTATATATATAAAATAAAAAAAATATAAAATGAAAATAAAAAAAAGAAAAACCATTGAATGAGAAGGTGTGTCCAAACTTTTGACTGGTACTTTATATATATAAAATAAAAAAAATATAAAAATAAAGAAAAACCATTGAATGAGAAGGTGTGTCCAAACTTTTGACTGGTACTGTATATATAAAATAAAAAAAAAATAAAAATAAAAAAAACCATTGAAAGAAGGTGTGTCCAAACTTTTGACTGGTACTTTATATAATATAAAACAAAATAAACATATAAAAATAAATGAAAAAAGATTGAATGAGAAGGTGTGTCCAAACTTTTGACTGGTACTTAAGATAAGAGATAAGATAAGATAATATAAGATAAAATAAAAAATTGCAATTTACAAAAGAGTAAAGTGCACAAAAAACATTGAAAGCTAAAAATAAAAATAAAATAAAAAATAATAAAATAAAAAAAAAAAATAAAAATAAATAAAAACAAGTATTATAAATAAGCAATATAGAAAAAACAACAATATATACAGACAGAGAAAAAAACAACAACTATTTCAACTAAATAACCATTAAATGCAATGTGCAATGTATATAAAATAAAAATTAAAAAAATATAAAATAAAAATAAAGAAAAACCATTGAATGAGAAGGTGTGTCCAAACTTTTGACTGGAACTTTATATATATAAAATATATATATAAAATAAAAAAAATATAAAATAAAAATAAAAAAAAACCATTGAATGAGAAGGCGTGTCCAAAACTTTTGCCTGGTACTGTAGCTGTAACACAACTTTTCCAAAGTGGCCAAACGTGTTTCATGAAACCCTTTTAAATGCCATTCGTACATCTGCAGCTTTTATTCTGAAACCATCGGCACTTCTCTTTCATGTTGCATTCTTGCGGAAGAGGGTCGTCATGTTTTGCATCGTTTAGCTACATTGTAGCGCATCATCAATGCTGCAGCTCTGCTCTCTGTCACCATGAACAGGACGCAGCCGAAGCGCTCCAGCATCCTCAGAATGGCCTTATCCGGCTCAGAGACCACTGGAAACAACGCAGAGACCTTCCTATACCGGGCTGTGAAGATAGGAGCTGTGGTTGCACTCTACTGGTTCATCTCCATAACCATGGTGTTCCTCAATAACTACCTTCTGGACAACAGGGACCTGAACGCACCTCTGTTTGTCACCTTCTACCAGTGTGTGGTGACAGTGGTGCTCTGCTGGCTCATGCAGATGTTGTCCAGATGTTGTCCTGGACTCATTGACTTCCCTTTGGTGAAGTTCGACCTGAAGACGTCCAGGGAGGTGCTGCCTCTCTCCGTGGTGTTCATCAGCATGATCACCTTCAATAACCTGTGTCTGAAGTACGTCGGGGTGGCTTTCTACACCGTCGGCCGCTCGCTGAGCACCGTGTTCAACGTGATGCTGTCCTACGTCATCCTGAAGCAGACCACGTCACTGAGAGCCGTGCTGTGCTGTGGCATCATCCTAGGTAATGTGTGTTTACTGTGTTTATTCCTCTGTGTGGGCTGTAAACACAGGGGTTACTCTTATTATGCACAGTACCAGTCAAAAGTTTGGACACACCTTCTCATTCAATGTTTTTTTTTATTTTTTTTTATTTATACATTTTTTATTATATATATATATATACAGTACCAGTCAAAAGTTTGGACACACCTTCTCATTCAATGGTTTTTCTTTATTTTTATTTTTATTTTTATTTAATATATTATTTTATTTATATATATATACAGTACCAGTCAAAAGTTTGGACACACCTTCTCATTCAATGGTTTTTCTTTATTTTTATTTTTTAATATTTTTTTTATTTTATATATATACAGTACCAGTCAAAAGTTTGGACACACCTTTCATTCATTCAATCTTTTTTATTTTTATTTTTTTTTTATTTTATATATATACAGTACCAGTCAAAAGTTTGGACACACCTTCTCATTCAATGGTTTTTCTTTATTTTTATTTTATATATTTTTTTATTTTTTATATATATACAGTACCAGTCAAAAGTTTGGACACACCTTCTCATTCAATGGTTTTTCTTTATTTTTATTTTTATTTTTTTATTTAATATATTTTAGTTTTTTTATATATATATATATATATACAGTACCAGTCAAAAGTTTGGACACACCTTCTCATTCAATCTTTTTTCTTTATTTTTATTTTTATTTAATACATTTTTTTATTTTTATATATATATATACAGTACCAGTCAAAAGTTTGGACACACCTTCTCATTCAATGGTTTTTCTTTATTTTTATTTTTATATATTTTTTTTATTTTATATATATACAGTACCAGTCAAAAGTTTGGACACACCTTCTCATTCAATGGTTTTTCTTTATTTTTATTTTATATATATATTTATTTTATTATATATATATATACAGTACCAGTCAAAAGTTTGGACACACCTTCTCATTCAATGGTTTTTCTTTATTTTTATTTTATATATATATATATTTTTTATATATATACAGTACCAGTCAAAAGTTTGGACACACCTTCTCATTCAATGTTTTTTCTTTATTTTTAATGGTTTTTTTATATATTATTTTTATATTTATTTTTTTTTATATATATACAGTACCAGTCAAAAGTCATTGGACACACCTTCTCATTCAACTACTTCCATTCTGGTTTGTTGAGCATTTGTTTGTTTACCACATAATTCCATATGTGTTCCTTCATAGTTTGGATGTCTTCAATATTAATCTACAATGTAGAAAAAAATAAAGAAAAAAAACATTGAATGAGAAGGTGTCATCCTGAAGCAGACCACGTCACTGAGAGCCGTACTGTGCTGTGGCATCATCCTAGGTAATATGTGTTTACTGTATTTATTCCTCTATGCGAGTTGTAAACACAGGAATTACTCTTATGTACAGTACCAGTCAAAAGTTTGGATACACCTTCTCATTCAACTACTTTGAAGAATCTAAAATCTAAAATATATTCTGGCTCAGATTTTGGTAATGCCTATATTTTTTATCTAGAACCATTTATTTATTATTTTCAGGGTTTGGGCTATTGTTCCTTATGTTTCAATGCTATTTACAAAATATTTGCATGCTAAAAAGCTAAATTCTAGTCACCATATATATATACAGTACCAGTCAAAAGTTTGGACACACCTTCTCATTCAACTACTTTGAAGAATCTAAAATATAAAACATATTCTGGTTTGTTGAGCATTTGTTTGTTTACCACATTATTCCATATGTGTTCCTTCATAGTTTGGATGTCTTCAATATTAATCTACAATGTAGAAACAAATAAAAATAAAGAAAAAACATTGAATGAGAAGGTGTGTCCAAAGTTTTGACTGGTACTGTAAATGGTGAAATATTTGTCATTTTGCATCTGGAATTATTCTTGAATTTTGCTGAAATAGGTCAGTGGCTAAAAATAAATATGTGCAATTAGTAGATCCTGTAATGTATCCTCCTGCACACAATCATGTTGACATTGTATGATAGTTTAAGGCCTCATTTCAAAACAGAGGTGTGGACTCGAGTCACATGACTAGGACTTGAGCCAGACTGGAGTCCATAATTATATGACTGAAATTATAAGACTAACACCGATGACTCGTGACTTCAGTTGGACTTGAGCTTTTTGGCTTAAAAATACTTAATACCTTCCACTAAGCCCCCTAAATGAAAAACGACGTTATTTAAAAAGTGTGCCACGCATTAATTAATGTCCCTTCATTTCCTGACTTTATTAACGTTAACAACATTCATTCCCAGCGGATCGCTGGATCCACTTGACCATGAATAACTAATGTTACCTTACTGAGAGTCAGTTGGAATCATTTAAATGGATAAAGACCAACAATTAAAACTAAGTGAGTCTCGGGACTTAAATGCAAAGACTAGAAGGGTACTTGTGACTTGGTCCCACCTCATTTATAGGGTGCTATAAAAGCCTTTCCCTCTTCTGGGAAAGCTTTCAGAAATAGTTTGTAACCTGGATGTAGGTCAGGGCTCCTTTTAGTGGATCAGGCTTTGTGCACTGGGTCATTGTCATGCTGAAATAGAAAAAGCTCTTCCCCAAACTCTTGAAACAAAGTTCTAAGTTTTCCCAGAGTCAGAACTAATAAATGCCTTTGGATAGACTTTTTATAGGCAATATTAGGCAATCTTGGCTCAATTGTAGAGTGTCTATCGAATCAAATAACATAATCGGGATCCTTGAATTGGGCGAAAACTAATCCAGTAACTGTCATTGTATGATGTAGCATTAAAATGTCCCTTAATTGGAGCTAGGGGCCCAAACATGAAATATAGCCCTAAACTGAATGAACCCAGCATTTTGAGTTGTTCACTTTATTTTGGCAACATGCTGTAAGTGGTTTCCAAAAAAAACATTTTCAAACAATAATTCAATTCCTGGCTGCAAAAGTGTTGAATAAATCAGAGAAATATAGCTTTTATTCCCTTGCATCACTTTCATTACTACTTTCATGACTCAGACAGATATTTAAATGTTTCAGTGCTGAGTTTCAGATTACAGCTGCTGAACTGCTACATTCCTAAATATGCTTCTGTATGTAATGTGATCTGACAGTCCTGTATGTGTCCTTGCTCCTCAGGCGGATTCTGGCTCGGTGTGGACCAGGAAGGCTTGGCAGGGTCCCTCTCCTGGACGGGGGTCTTTTTCGGCGTGGTGGCCAGCGCTTGTGTCTCTCTGAACGCCATCTACACCAAGAAGGTGATGCCAGCAGTGGACGGAAACATCTGGAAACTGTCCTATTACAACAACGTCAACGCCTGCGTCCTCTTCCTGCCGCTACTCCTGGTGTCCGGAGAGCTGAGCCACATCGCCAGCATCACCCGCCTCAGCGATCTCGGGTTCTGGGGCATGATGACGCTCGGAGGGGTGTTCGGTTTCGCCATCGGCTACGTCACGGGCCTGCAGATCAAGTTTACCAGTCCGCTCACGCACAACGTGTCGGGGACAGCGAAGGCCTGCGTGCAGACCGTCATCGCGGTGGTGTACAACTCCTCCAGTAAGAGCCTGCTGTGGTGGACCAGTAACATGATGGTCCTCTGCGGCTCGTCGGCCTACACCTGGGTCAAAAGTCGAGAAATGAAGAAGGCTCCACACAGAGACATTCAGGACTCCGCCAAGGAGAAACTGCTGCCGGGGGAGAAAGGCGACAGTGGAGTGTAACTAAAAACAACTTTTATCAACGTGGTGTGAGAACTGCTGATAAGCAATTGAAGTGTTGGACACATGGAATTTAATGATTTTTTTGGGGTTTTAATAGTCGTGTAGTTTTATACAGCTTGACGTGAGGCGTGAAGGATTTTGTATATATATTTTATCCAAAGCTAGTCACATGCATTTGGGGCATTTTTACAATTGTTTCATTTTGACTGAGAAAATGATATAATGTGACTGATATAGTCCAAAGTGTAGAAAAAGAAAAATCATGTTTTTATCATGTATATTTACTCATATTGGGGTAAATGGAATTGTCGCAAAAATGCATTTTTTTTGTTTTTTTACACCTGTTTTGATTATGATTCTTAAAATTGAAATAGCAGTTTTTGTGAAACATACAAGTGTATGTGAATATCATGTGAGATGTTATGGTAGCCTCTGGTTCCGACTGCTTTTTCGACTGTGAAAAGAGCCAGGACTAAAGGATCTGTAATATCCTGCAGTACAGTAACCTAGGTAACCTAATCTAGGTAATTAAAACCTGACATACGATAGGTATTTTTTCTCCAAAGAAAAAACTCCTCCTGCATTATCAACTGTGGCAGTTGGACACTTGTTCATTATTTTTCTACAGCACATCATGGTGTTTCTGAGCTGGTGTCATTTTAAATTGTAAACCCAGACCGTGGCATCGGGTGTATGAAAATATATTTGCATATCTTTCCGTTGGTCACTGCACCAAAACTGAGACGTCTTTGTTTGCACGTCATTCAACTTGTGGTGTTGCATTCCAGGAACCTCCCTACGAGCCTGAAAAGATGCCATTGTCTGTCTGCAAAAGCAGCTTTTGAAAATGTCTTTTAAACAAAGGAACTCCCTTAAAGGAAAACATTAAAGGTGGTTTACAATTCAACTGTTTCAAGTTTTCTTATTCATAAGGAATCATTGTGGATTCAGGGTTAAACAATTCAATTATTATTATTATATTTAAAGATACATTTAAAAGTTTTTTTTGGCATTCTTGTCTAATAAAATATGAATACTTTACATACATATTTTGGTATGTAATGCATATTTTTGTATTGCAATCCAAAGAGGAGTGTTACTAGTTTGATATTGAAATGTGTTCAATTAAATGATAAATAAAAGTATCAAAGCAATATGAATATTTATATTTAAAGACACATTTAAAAGGGATATTTTGGCATTCTCGTCTAATAGAATATGAATACTTTACATACATATTTTGGTATGTAATGCATATTTTTGTATTGCAATCCAAAGAGGAGTTTTGCCAGTGTGCTATTGAGATGTGTTCATTTAACTGATAAATAAAAGTATCAAAACAAATTAATATGAATAGACCAGATATCATTTTCTTAAAGCAGCACGATAACAGATGACAAAATATGTAAAATGAAATGATATGTTCAAATGAAATGTTTTAATTTCTATCAATCACTTAGTTAATTACATCTTTTTGTTTTGGCCATCTTATCAAAAATGTCTTGCATCTCTCTCTCTCTCTCTCTCTCTCTAATCTCTGTTATTGTAAAGTGAGCATGAAAGTTTATGTCTGTCCTTGACAGAAAAATCTTAGCGCTTACTCCACTCACTGGAAATGTAAAAAATACAGCTGAAAGCTCCAGAATGTCGACCATGTTCTTCAGATTTCTGTCATTACTTTTTAATTGCTCGTTTAGGACAAAGATTAGATTCAGTAAGATGCAACAGCAGCCACATTTAAACATACAATTTACATTTGATCATTGCCCATCTAGAGAAAACACCTAATGTAGATTTGCAATCAACATTTTTGTTATATTGTTTAAAGCAGCTACTGTACACAGTCCTAGCCTTGTCTGCTGTCAAAGACACTCATAGATAAGTGCATGTAACTGCTGCAGAGTTTAAAGTGGCCCTGTTATGCTTTTCCACTTTTTCCCTCTTCTTTAGTGTGCTATATATTTTTTTTACATGTAAAAGGTCCGTAGAGTGTAAAACCTGAAGTCCACGCCTAAAAGGAGTTACCCTCCCCCTCAGAAGCTCCTGAGCTCCTTAAACTGCTCCATTGAATTCTCTCCTTCACTTCCGTAACTTTATGAGGTCACAATGTTACGGAAGTGACGTAAAACTCCTCAAACAACAAAAGAGAGAGATGGAGCTGAAGCTCCGGAGGAAGAGTTTTTTTAAATGTAAAATGTTGACCAATCACAACAGAGCAGGCTAACTGACCAATCAGGGCAGACTTTGCTTTCTGGAGGGAGGAGCAAGCGCTACAACAGAGTGTTTCAGAGAGAGGGTGAGAAGAGGTGCTGCAGGACAGCCAGGATGAGAAAAACAAGGAGGATTATGAGCATTAACGCATGTCAACATGTTGTAACAGTAACTTGAGATAAAAATATGCACCCGGAAAATAGCATAATAGGGCCTGTTTAATATCTATCTACCCCTCATAACACTCACTACTTCTGTGGCTTCATTTAAGATGATGAGATTATTATATTCCTTTATTGATCCCCATGGGGGAAATTCGAGTGTTGCAGCAGCTCAACTACACAGACACAGACAATAAATACACATACTATACAACAAAAATAAAGATAGAACAGGAATAAAAAATAAAAATGTACAGTAGATGTGTTTCAGTGAGATGTCCCCTCTATGTGTCACAATTGACAGTGTGAGTTGTTGATTATTGTCAACACTGGATGGAGGTGATGAAGGTTAGTGGATGTTGGAGCACGGTTTGATGAGAGTCTCTGGGCTCCGAATGGAATATATTTTTCTTTGAGCAGCAGGGGCGCTAAAAATAGCTGACAGAGCACCATGGGGCAATTACATGTCCCCAAAAAAAAAACCCCACTGGTCTCTGATGTCAAGAACTCATTTCAACAGTGAGTGTGGCCTTGTGGCTCCAGTGAAAGTTTTATTACTGTGTCATAATGTGGAATACATAATCCCCCCCCCACCCCACTTCTCATCTTTCCCTCTCATGTCTGGTCGTGTCAGGTTCAACATGACACGACGAGGCGAAATCTTCAATAATGATTGACAGTTCAAAGGCAGCAAGCATCATACGCAGTCTTGTCATGTTCCTTTATATGTGTCAGCTCAAAGTGGTGGTCAAAATGTGGTTGTCACTTTGTTGACGCCGGAGTTAATTACCACTGTCACATTTTCGGTTAAGAATTGTGACACATTCTAATAAGAGTTGCATACTTTATGTTTCTAAAGACCCCTGTTTAGTAAACTTTTTTCATGTAAGATAATATCTTCAACCATGTTATTAAATGCATCTTAAACTAGTATTCATTAGGTTTTTTTGGCTGCTTAAGAGCAGCATAACCATGATGAAAACACCACCATGATACAAAATCACACTTAAAGTTGACAACATTAACATTCATTTGTAGTCTTGTTTCTGGCCACCAGATGACCCAAAAGTCCAATGTTCACCCCTATTTTAGCTCTGTTTTGGTCTCCAAAGTGTCTGTTTCTTTAGCTGCTAAATGCTCCACAATGTTTACTAGTTTGTTAAATTAAAGGAGCTGTTGGAGGTCTATGAACCTGACACATTTCCCTTTAAGCAAGCCATAAGCCAAAGTTGGGTATCCACAATAGTTTGCCTAAACATGCATTCTTAGTGTGTAGCCAAACTGGTGTGTATGTTCAGGGTAAATAATAAAATATGTTGAATTGTGGACTTGAAAGGGTAGGCCTCTGTGTATTTGCATTCATCTTAAGCATAAATATGATGTGTATGCTAGACTGTCAACATAAAAGCATGACATGATAATTATTTCTCAATTAATTCCGATTGAATGATGTAATATCTACTTTAAGCCTCGACTTTGTACAAGCACCTGCAGCAGTAATTACGGCTTTCATTTTCTTTGACACGTCTGTAATTTTCACGTTTTATTCCAGTCCTCCTGCATGTTTGCAGGACATATTTCCACCCATGCTGCCAAGCATCAAACGGCATACAGATGAAGATAAAGAAAGCTTGTAAAGGGAAGTCAAACAGGCCGGCGTTATTGGCTGTAAATGTCACATGGCCGGCTGGAAGCAAAGAGCAGCTGCAACAAAGACAGAGAGGCCATGACTTCATGGAGTGCTGCAGTAATAAGTCTCCATTTTAACGGCATGTTATAGAACATAAATTACACCAGTAAATATCCTGCTCTTTTATTTTGAAGCTTTTTTACTCTAAAGAAGGCGGTTGCTAACAACATCTGACGGTTGCATTTACACTTTTATAAATGACAAAAGTGGTGCTATTTTTTGAAGATTATCTTGCTGAACAAATAAATGTAAGTATCATAGTATTTGTCTGCCACAGAGTTTATTTTCTGCAATAATCCAACAATCCAATGGGAAAAAATCCATTTGGCCTTTGTGGGGGAACAAGTTTGTGGAGGAACTAGTTTGACTCTATTCTCTGCTCAGAAAAACATTACCACTTTATATTTGCATAACAAATGGTTTGCTGCTGTATTGAAACAGCACTGCATGTTGTCAAGAGAACCTTACCACCTATCCTAACCATGAATTTATAATGGAGATATTCTGCCCTCTAGTGGTCAAAATCTTTAAATGAAGCTTTAAAAAAAAAAAAAGAATCAAAAAAAAAGAGAAAGTGTGGTTATTGCTCAAGATCTCACCTGGAGCTTATTAACCAGAAACGACATCTCTGTCCTGTAAAAAACACCTATTTCATAATCAATAACTTTTGCTGAAATAAAAAAATAGATAATCCAATAGTTATATTGTTTATTTAGGAGCTACACTAGGAGACATTTCACAACTCATAAAGTATTCATTTTCAGAAATAAATTAACATCACCAGATTTGGAGTTTCATTGTTATCACCGGCCGTTAACGATGTATATGATATGTAAGATCTACATAATGTCGATCATTATTTATATTTTTGTATACCAACAATTAACCAAAAAAACAGCCATCGCTAATATTTAGCAAGCAAACAAGTTCTTACAAATCTACATTTTAAAACCAAACTCAACCAGCTCTAATATGAGAAAAAACATATCAGGTACTGATAATATCAGATTTTGCAAAAAAGGCAGAACCCAAGAGCCTTTATAAAAAGCAAACAACATTTGAATTTATGTAATATAATCAGCCTCAATCTGTCTGCTTACAACCTGATGTAACGCAGAAGATGAGGAGCAGATATGATAACATGGAAAACTCCTAGGTAGAGGCTTAGGTAATGGAAAAGCAACCTTGGCCATGAAATGGGCTGTGACCATCCTGTCAGCCTCGTTGCTCCTGGCAAATCTATGTAGCCTGACATCATAAACATTTCACAGAGGGGGACATCTGCTATCTGTCTTCCAAGCAGTTGGGAAATTGTCATGTCCGGCACGACAGCTGGGGTATGATGAAGCATCAGCAAACACATTTGGCTTGATGCACCTGCAGATATTTGTTTTTTCGCGAATCATTTTGGAGAAAAAAAAGAGTCTTTCTGAATATATAACATGCAGTTAAAGCGGGATTCCTTTCCTTGAAACCTCTCACTAAACTGATTTCTTCAGGACTTCCTTCATCACTCTTCACTGTTTTCCTCATTAGCATGTCTTTATTCCCTTGAAATGCCCTTTCCATATGCTTTGCCAACAACTATTTTCCCCCTTTTACTATTCAGCGCTCAGCCCTCATTGGTGTCTCACAACCAGAGCAGAGAAACAGGGAGCTGGTTGGGAGACCTGGCAATGATTTGAGCTGAACAATTTCAAAAGCGAATTACAAATAAAAGCGTCATGGAAGGAACGGGTTAAGACGGATCCCTGTCCGTTGAGCTGAGATGGGACAACTCCTCCATCATCCATAACTAAGTCCCATTTTGAGCAGAAAAGAAGTTCTGTAGATAACACAGAGCTATAGGGACGTCTTTGGAGGTTTTATTGCTGAGAGTTTGGCAGCCAACATGCTCACTTTCCCAAAAATGAAAGCACCCATATCAACTCTTCTGGACCTCAAACTCTTCTACCTCCTCCTAAATCTCTGTCTCTGTGTAGAAGCTTGGCCGCATGGTAAGTAAAAGGCATTTCTAGCAGTTTTCTTATTGAATTTTGTTCAAACTGTACACGATTTTGGACCGTCTTTATATCACATGGCATTGTCTTTGTTAAAGTTATGCTGTTGACTTCACTGCTGACTAACTGTGGAGTTATTTCATGATGATGACTCACTTCTGCTGCCACGACTTGTCTCAGTTCATGCCACTGACTCTATGAGCCTCACTGAAATAAGAAAGAACACATAACCAATGCTGGTGCAGCTGGCACACAGCTCTTTCCCTTTGCCAATGAAAGTAGATATTGGGCATATTAGTGTGGGTTCAATACCTGGGAGGCTTTTACATTTCACCTAGCACAGAAATCCATAATTCCCGAGGGGTAGAATTAAACCTGTGATGATGACAGTGGTTATTTGTTCAGATTGGGGTTGTCGGAAGAAGAAAAGCGAGCATCTTCAGTGGGGTTTCTGGGACATATTTCAACCAGTCTCTGCATCCTGAGTCTGCTCAACACGGTGCATCATTGTGGGGTCAAAGTTCACATGGCAGCTTAAGGTCTGAGATATGGTTCACAAACACAGTTCAACTTGAGTTCGGTAGTGTCATCTGCCACTAAATCTGCTGCCAAGACGGATTTCACAACTCGGCAGTTCGTCCAGACGTCGTAAAATGTTGTACGAGAAGGTCTGATCTGCATCATCAGATAACAGGAAAAAATGTGCTGGAAGGACATATTTGTACCTTCTGTCTATGACCACATGTTGAAACATGCTGTATGGGGCTAAATCAGTTGTACAGAGTTTTATTCTTTGTATAATATCAAAGTGTAACGCTGTCATTATTCACATTTCATTGTCTTTCTTTATTTTCTTTTATTTAACATCAAATAAAAAGGAACATTTAAAGAAGCAATATAAATAATAATATAACATGAAAGGGAGGACAAAAATGGCTTTTCCCAATTTTAGATTTGCACATTCAAAAAATCCAAACCTAACTGATAACAATTGTGGATAAAAATAATAAATTTCCAAGCAGGAAATCATTATCCTATAAAAATAAATACAAAAATGCACACAAAAATAAGAAAACCAATATGAAACTTAACACAAGAAGAAAACAAAACAACAAAAAAAAAAGAATACCTCAGACTAAGCCCTAAAGTGTCAATCTCCAGGATCTTCAACCATCCATCACCGAGTGAGGCAACACAATGGCAATCGAGCCCGTGACCCGTCCATGAATGCATCACACATTTATGAACTCGAAGCACTAGAATCCGACACTCCCGGAGGAGTTATATACCAAAGCGTTTCGCCGTTGAACACACAAAATATGGCACAATGCACACAGTTCTGAAAACTGAAAGCTCATGTACCAACAAAAAGACTCCAGACTGCCAAACTCCAAGCACACATTCCATTTTTCTCTCTCAAATAGAAATTCAATTCAACCAGTTTTAGGATGTAATATAAGGATGAAAAAAGGGTTCTTTCTGTTTTCTTTTAAACATTGACAGGGACGGAACGCAATTCTGAATACATATTATTATATAACAATCATAATGTAATGTTAATGTTGTGTTAATACTCCTATTAACACAATTATTTTTTTATTTTAGTGGTTGGGCAACATCGTTTTTGAAACCTCTTGCCAGTAAAGGCCTATTGATTTCCATTTAATTGACCTGGGAGCTAATTAAAATCCACAATATGGGTCCGCAAAACATAAGTAGCCTTTTAGAAGTCTGAGGTTTCAGTAGCCCCATAACAACTTTGATGCCACTTGTCCTTTTTGTTTTTGTTTTGGTTCTAAAGGGGACAACTGCCCGAGCTCCAGGTGGAACGTCATGTGTCGTCCATGCTGCGAGTACCAGCTGATCCAGTGTCGCTGTCCCTCCAAAGGGTCAAAGGTCGGCTACACTGTCCCCTGCTGCCGCAACGCTCTGGACGAGTGTGACCCCTGCACCATTCACCCAGGTACACTCTGGTTGTCACTAACAGATATTCTCTTATCTGTAACAATCTGCTACATGAAGCACTCCTTTCAACTTTTTTCGTCCCTCGCCAGGCTGCAGTCTGTTTGAGAACTGTAAGACCTGCAGCAATGGAACGTGGAAAGCCAATGACGACTTCTTCGTCAATGGAAAGTACTGCACCGAGTGTCGCCACGGCTGGAGTGGAGGGGACTGCAGGAGTGAGTTGGATCGCTTTTATGCGGTGATGCTGTGAGGCCTTTTTCTTGCAACAGAATTAGCTGAATATTCTGAATCTCAACACGGAACGCACGTTGCATGCATTGCAGAAATGATGATGATTGATGTGTCCTCATATACCATCTACACACCTCTTTATGAACATATGAAATCATTAATTTAGGGTCATATGCAAGGTCTTCACTCCAGACAGATTAACAGAGCTGACAATATGAAGACAGACAACATGTGACATCTTAAAATGACTTTCATGTCCTTGTAAATCTTTAAAATCTTTGTTTAAATTTGCAAATACTGCTAAGGAATGTTTTAATTATAAGTTGATAATAAGCTGAGAAATCATTATCACTGACAGATAAACCTCTTGAGCATCTAGTGCTTTCAGGAAATACACAATTAATTGATGGAACACGGGATCTGGGTCTGTAATCATAATCATAATCATCTCTGTGGTCCACCACAGTGTTCATGTTGCTGCACAAGCATTTGTAATACACCATGAGGACACTTGGTGGTGACAATGCTTTTTTTTTTTTTTTTTTTTTCGGTTTCAGCCAATCGACTGTCAACAGTCAACTGCTTGGATCTAGTTGTACTTCTTCGCATCACTAAAATATTGACGACATAATTATCGGCATTGTGCTACAGCAGCTACCAAATGAGTCAAGGTGTGCTGGTAAATCCCACGGCCACATGATGCTATTTATAGAAGAAAGGAAACAAGTTTACCTGCTTGCCACTCCTGTGTTTCAAACTCATGATATATTTTCCGTTGTTATTTTTGTTATATGGCCCGGGGGAAACTGCCACTTGGATGCAGTTCTGTCATGTACTGTCAGTTTGACAAACACAATGGATGACACAGGGCCATTGTGCAACATCTGAGGTCCTACTCAACCTGTTTGGAGTCCGTATCGGTCCAAGTGACCAAGCATTCATATTTAATATATTTAATTTGAATGCTTGGCCAAATCATTTTAATTAAACAAACAAAAATGTCTTTGAATTCTAAAATATTCTGAAACCACCCTGTGGTCCTTTTTAAGTAGCGAGGACTGACAGGAATACATTTTCAGAAATGTCAATATGTTGTTTTTTGCCATCATCCTGTTCGTAATCATTGTTATTGAAGTGGCTGGTTGCATCCCATCATCTCATAATTTTCCATCCCTCACACATCATGTCACATTACTGATCCTGAGCTTGCCACAGTAAAAAATGCCCAGTGCTACTGTGATAAACGCACATTTGAATGAGAACATGCGTTTTACTAAGTGAAAGTAATCACAGTTCTCTTGTTGTAGCATGTGGAGGCGTCATTCAGCGGTCTCAGGGTCACATAGCCGTGGAGAGTTACCCAACAAACGCCCGGTGTGAGTGGACAGTGAGAGTGGAGGGCGGCAGCAGCATCGAGCTGAGGTAGGGTCAACGTTTTTTGGGTTCGCATGGATCAAACATGGAATACAGTTTTATAACACAAGAAAAAATCCATTTGATATTGTTTTTTTTGTTTATTAAAATGACTTCAGGTTATAAATAGTGAGAAAAAGCAATTGGCATATTACTTTCCGTGAAACTGTTATATATGTTATATTTGGCTAGTCTCGCATTTCCAGACCTGTCTCCATTATGCAACAAGCGCTATAAAGAAAGGTCTGGCTTAAAACATTATTTCTTTTGGTAAAGCGGGAAAAAAACAAACACTGATGCTTGTTTTGTATTTCTTTATCCAATCACAATGGTCTCAGGATGCAGCGCTAACAAAGTTAGCTTGGTTAGTGTAAAGAGGACATGTGACATCCTGCTTTTTGAAACAGGCCCCGAGTTAATGGATATGTTTCATTCATGTGTGCTGGATACTCCATTTGTAATTGGCCTCATCATGGACCGGCTCATTATTATTAGCTCGTTATCTCCTGCAGCAGAAGTTGAAGCACACTGTTGTGAAAGGGTTTTCAAGAAAAGGTTTTGGTGCGTGTAGGGAAAACTAAACGGTCCCATCTCATAGGTTAATTGCGTACTACGAAAAGAAAAGTAGTAGAGGCTCTTTGGATGCACAAAGAGAAGAATTTTCCACGTGCAAACAGTGTTTCAGTGGTAGGACCGTCTTCAGCACAACTCAGCTGATGATACAATCAGCGTGGATAGAGCCCACACAACAGAAAACTGATCTGTGTTCTATTGAATTGAAAAAACAATATAAACGTAACATCTGTTATGGTATTGACGCAGGTTTTCACAGCTCAGTCTGGAGTCGGACCCCAGCTGTCGTTATGACTACGTCGAGGTGCGCGACGGCGTCGACCTTAGCTCCCCTGTGATTGGCCGCTTCTGTGGGGATCGGCTGCCTCCTCCGGTCAAAAGCTCTGGGAACATCCTGCACATCCTGTTCACCTCAGACGGCTACAACAACTTTGATGGCTTTGTTCTTACTTTTCAGCAGAGTTCAGGCAGGTACAACCATTGTTAGTAACACAGAATGAATGATACTGACATAAAAGACAACTCAATGCAATCTCCTACTCCCTGGTGTGTGTTTGCTAGGCGCTATTGTCTGACTATATTGCTTTGTAATGTGTTGTTTTTTTTTTGCTCTTATTGCGTCAACATGCTCAGAAGATGCATTGTGTAATGTAGTCTCCTCTGTGGAACCCACATAAAATAGATGAGGAATGTCTGATATGTATCTCAATCCATGATATACTGCAGGTATTTACTTCATCACCGTCATCATGAATACGTGATACAGATGATACTCCGCTCTCTCTCCATGCACGCATCACCCCTATTTGATAGCTCCAGGACCTTTTTCCTTTCATTCTGCCTTGTGTGTGCAGCCTCCCATAACAGGCAACGATGTGAGACGGACATTCAGTGACACATATTAATCATACTCATCTCTCTCCATTTGCCCTCTTTGAAGCAAATTATGCATCTAACTTGCATCCCATTTATCCAATCTGAACCCGTCTTGCTCTTGCTAGCTAACCTGAACATATCATACTATTACTGCCACAATTGTTAAGGCCTGTTTGGCTCAGCAATATTTTCTGTAAAAGATTAATTCAATAAAAGAATGGTTAAGTTTAGCATATAATTAAGTCTGGAGGGCAAACAATTAACCTCTTCTAGATAATATCAAAACAGACCAAACTTGAAGGTGGTGGTAATAAAGAGGCTGGGCAATCAGATGGGTCCAATTCCTTTTCTCAATTTAACTCAAATTACAAAAGGTTAATGTTCTAGTAAATCTGGGGAAAGTCGGCATTACTCGTTTGAATGTCATCACTTCACCATTTTATTGTATTAGACATTTGTGTGAAATTTGTCACAATTATCAAAGAAATTCTTGAGTTGTGGCAAAAAACATGTTTTGTGTGGTCTGAGATCCTTCAGTGCAAGTTGGTCTATGCCAAATTTGAAGAAATTTGCATTCACGATACCGGATGTTGGCGCGGAGGTATAAAAAAGGCTTCAATCACAGTCAAGAGTAAATAGTAAAATTAAAATTAAAATTCATTCCTTTTCATTTATGGCCCAAAATAGTTGGACTATTGGCAAAATAATAGGAGTTTCAGAAGTTTACTTCACAAAAAATGGCATAAAAGTAATTTAGCTACTTGAATCACATCGGAAATATGAATGTAGTGAACTACTATGAATAAACTACAAACTAGTTACTGGAATCATGGTAAAAAAAAAGTAGTTTAATTCTATGTATTTCACTACTCTTCAAGACTGTAGACATGCCAAAGTAGCAGGTTTTAACAGCAAAACAATGTCTGAAAGAATTGCAGAGATTTTCAAACTTCATGATCAGTTTTTGTACCATTTATGTGAATTCAATGAACAGTAAAACGTGTATCTTTATTGATTTTTGCATTGCAGTGGAGGTTTTTCTTTTCATTTATCACTATATAATTTCTCCACAGTTTCAGCCATCGAGAATCGAATGTGTGCACTCCCAGAGAAACCGGTGAATGGATATATACTGCCTGTATATGGACAACAGGAGGAGCTTGTATCTGTAAACTACCGGTGCCATCCACCTTTCATACTGATCGGCTCCCAGCAGAGAACCTGTCTGCCTAATAGCACGTGGAGTGGCACAGTTCCAACATGTGTAAAAGGTACTTTTTTTTCCACCAGGTAGCTTCTGGACTTCTTTTTCTGATGTTTGTACAGTATAAAAGTCACATTATGTTATTTGATGTTGTTATTTTTGGAGTTCCTTTTCTCTCTTTAACACCTACAGGCCAAACAAGCAGAGCCCGGTGTTCCCCTCCACCCAAATTGCTCAACGGCTACCACAGAGCTGCTCCGGACACAGCTGGAGGTGCACAGGCCGTCGGGTTTTTCTGTAAAAAGTCCTACATTCTGAGTGGGAACCACCAGAGCACCTGCCTCTCTAATGGATCCTGGAGTAGCAGGCCGCCCAAATGTGTGAGAGGTAGCTGTTTCCAAAATCACTTTAGGGTTGGGGAACACACTGTTACACACACAAAGTAGACTATTTTCTACATCATTACAGTGTGAAAATGTTTCCAACACACAGTTAGTCTTATAAGTTTATCCGATTTGCCAGGAAATTTACATCTCCTGACTTGAAAAAAGTAAGATAAGATAAGATAAGATAAGATAATCCTTTATTAGTCCCGCAGCGGGGAAATTTGCAGGCTTACAGCAGCATAGAGTAAAGTGCACACAAGAGACATAGTAGAAGAAGACAAGATAAAAAATAAAAAATGAAAAATAAAAAATAAAATAAAACAAGTATTATAAATAAGCAATAAAAAAAACAGTAGAAAAAACAACAATAACTGAAATATTATATTTACAGACAGAAAAAAACCCAACTATTTTAACTATTTTAACTATTATTGCACAGTGTAATGTGTAATGTATTGCACAGGTTTTTATTGTCATGTTATTATTGTCATGTGGTCTGCTGGGAGCAGAGTTGGTTGTGCAACCTGACAATTTAGAAATAAGAACACAATGATGAGTGTATAGTAAACAAGGCCATTCATTTGAAAAGATTAAGCAGTAATGGTTTTGAATTTTTCTGGATAATGAACATGTTTGTCCCTTATATTTTATGCATAGACTTGTTCCCATTCACTTTGCTCACAATTATTAATGTTACTGAAACCGAATTGTTTATGCAATGTGGAGCTCAGAAAGGGATTATTGTGCAATAACAGTCACCTGCTTGATTTGCCCCTACAGCATGTCGAGAGCCAAAGGTTTCTGAACTCGTTCGTCAAAGTGTTGTGAAGCCACCTCAGATGTCAAGGTAGCCGCTGAGATACATTTTTGTGTGTATTGACATGATTAAGTCAACGATATTTCTAACCACGCTAGAAGCATTTTAGTTCATGTTTAGTTCTAATCCCTTGATGTTTCATCTAGCGCCATCATCAGGTCAGCATTCCAATTCCCAATACTAATGCCATTCCCATCAGCCTTAGCTGTACTTTTGTTGTACTAATTAGCAAATGTTAGCATGATACCGTGCTAAACTAAGTTGGCGAACATGGCCTGTGTTTGAAATCAAGTGTAGGTTAACCCCGGAAGTTAGCATCCCACTGGTTCCACGACAGAAAATAAGCATTCCATTGGATTTTGGATTATTGCAGAAAATAACAAGTGACAAGTCTTCAATCAGCAGAAGTTATAAGCTAATGTTATTCTATCAACAAACTACACCTGGGTTGCATTAGCGTTAGTATACACAACAAGCCTGATGACGTTTTGTTGTCTCATAAAGCCACTTGATAGCAACCGCCTTTTTTGAACACACTTAAAAGATCCAAAATCCACAAGAGCGATATTTACTGGCGTATTTTATCCCGTAAAAATTGTGATAACCACTGACCTTACATTACAGGCATCTAACCAAAAAACTATTAAAAAAAAACATTGAAATCAATACGAGGGACAGAAGTGTAAAAATGCTAAGTCATTTCTGGGTTTTAGGAATCCTTTTCTCCACCACTCTATTACATACTAACATACTAAATATGATGTAATATTTAGGAATTTCCAGCTGCGTATTATGTGGATTTTGAGTATTGAGAAATGCCCAGATGTTTATTTCTGAGTATGAGCTTACTGAACATACTCAACCGCCCAAAATGCCGTTAGACTGTCCGATGGCAGATTTCGAGGCAGCGGTTTAAATATTTATTGGATAAAAATTATATTCATTCAACGACAGCTCGGACTGGTACCTTTTATAATCAGTACAGTGTTATGAAACAGAGAAGACTTATTATTAGCATTAGCATTTAGCTCAAAGCACTGCTAGCATAGTTGTGGTCTCACACCCATATGTGAATGTAGCATCTTCTTACAAACTGATCGTAAATGCAATACTATGCAATACATACATACAAATATGGAAGCAATTTAAATCCATAAATAAAGGAAAGTGAACAACTGAACAAGGAAATTAACGCTGTATTTTGCACGCAAGAAACTATTTCGACAAACCTTTTCTCTTCCCCACAGAGAGAATCCAGACCAAAGAATCCACCTCTCGTCCAGGTTCAATGTGCACGATTTGTTGTCAACTGGATTTATTCCACTTGCATCAGATAAACAGTCAAAAAAAGACGACGACGCCTTCGCAGAGCTTCCTCGGGGCTTCCACCCGCTCCACACAATCATTGAGTATAAGTGTGCCTCCCCGCTCTACCGCAACAAGGGGAGCTCCCGACGCATCTGTCTGAGGTCTGGCAGGTGGGCTGGCCGCCATGTTTCCTGCTCACCAGGTGAGAGCAGCAACACTATAGACCCAGGTTGGGAAGTGAAACCCAAGAAAGACAGGCATGCTAAAAAAAGAGAGATATTTCTCTGTAAGTTTACTAACATTGGATTGCTGATTTTAAACAGGCCCTATTATGATATTTTCCGGGGATGCATATTTTTATCTCAAGTTCCAGTTACAACATGTTTACATGCATTAATGCTCATAATCCGCCTTGTTTTTCTCACCCTCTCTCTGAAATGTTCCGTTGTAGCGCTTGCTCCTCCCTCCAGAAAGCAAAGTCTGCTCTGATTGGTCAGCTAGCCCGCTCTGTTGTGATTGGTCAATGTTTCACATTTCCAAAAACTCTTCCTCCAGAGCTTCAGCTCCGTCTCCCTCTTTTGTTGTTTGCGGGCCGAACTAGCCGGAAGGAGTTTTACATCACTTCTGTAACATTATGACCTCATAACGTTACATTATGACCTCATAAAGTTACGGAAGTGAAGGAGAGAATATTTTTTTCTTCTGAGGGGGAGGGTAACTCCTTTTAGGCGTGGACTTCAGGTTATTATAATAATAATAATTAAGCCTTTATTAGTCCCATAATGGGGACATTACAATTCTCTGCATTTAACCCATCCCGGAGGAGCAGTGGACTGCTAAGAAGTGCCCGGGGAGCAACTTTTGAGGTTAGGTGTCTTGCTTAAGGACACCTCGGCATGTTGACTGTAGAGGGGTTCGAACCACCGACCTTGTGGTTAACCGCCCCACAGGTGGTTAACCGCCCACAGGTTTTACACTCTACGGACCTTTTACATGTGCAAAAATATATATAACACACTAAAGGAGAGGGAAAAAGTGGAAAAGCATAATAGGGCCACTTTAAGACTCTTAAGTGTGAAAAATATACAGTTGCACAGGGGCCCAGAAGCTGTCAGGGTGTAAGATGATTATTTTTGCATTTTCCAAATATATACCACCTTCCTGCCATGTGTATAACATATATATTTATATATATATATATATTATATATATATATTATATAGTCATAGCCTTTTAATATATGTATTTATTTTTTTCTTGATCCTTAAACCATATTTGATGCATAACTCAAACTGTGGTTTGAGTCCAGGGTGGACTGTAAATTTGCATTGATAAGTTTGGCGCTTCGGCTGCTGTCTGTTGGGCTGATCAGAGGCTGGTGTGTAAGTGTGTGTGTGTGTGTGTGTGTGTGTGTGTGTGTGTGTGTGTGTGTGTGTGTGTGTGTGTGTGTGTGTGTGTGTGTGTGTGTGTGTGTGTGTGTGTGTGTGCACGTAAGAGCTGCGCTTCGGGCTGCTGATCAAAGGCTGGTTTTCAGGATGGGCGTTGTCTGCTTTGTAATTTTCTGGAGTGGTTGTGCGTACACACAAACGTATGAGGAAAGTAATTTACTTCCTTATCCGTCCAAAGGTAATCTCCTCTTCTATCTCTGCAAAAAAGTAATGAGTAGATTTTCCAAAATGCAGGGCTTTAGAACTATACTACCAGAGTATTGCCTTGAATTCATTTGAAAAGATTTAACCAATATTTTGCACTCTGTTCTGCTAGTTATTGTAAGGAAATTTTCGACTCACACTTTTTCTTCTGACTGTTACTTTCCCGCAGTTTGTGGCAAATTCAACACTTCCAGTCCACACAACCCCGCAGACACAGCGTGGCCGTGGCACGCAGCCGTCTACATCCGCTCACCTCCTGACCGTACTGCCAGCACCCAAGGGCCCAGCAGAGTAACCATGTCCGCCCAGCAGGGGGCCTCAGAGGAGTCCACATTCTGGTACCTCGCCTGCAGCGGGGCTCTGCTCAGCCAGCGTGGCGTCCTGGTGGCAGCTCAGTGTGTGGTGGACAAGGACAAGCAGCAGACCCTTCACCCAACACATGTGAAGGTCGTCATAGGCGTGCAGGACAAGACATCTAAGGACGGACAGAGAAGCATGCACCACCTCAGGGTACAACACAGTCGCAAAACATCTAGTTTGTTAGCTTAAAGTGTGAAAATCCATCAGATCCGACAATTTTAAATTAGTTTAAAGACCTGAAAGATTTCTTAGATTTCAAAGGTTGCATTCGATTTTTTTATTCATGAGAAATTACAGTAAATGACTGTATTTCATTCTGTAACGTCCTAACTGTCAGTTGAATTATTCATTTAAATGGTGGTGAAACACTGGTTGTACTGATGTCTAAACCGCCTTTCGGCCACATTTATTCCACTTTTAACCTCGAAGCTTTAACCTCTTTTGACCTTGCAGTTATTCTCCAGTCAAACGATTTCACAAAAGTTTCCCATGACTGCAAAGAATCTACCAAACGGCAGATGCGATGATAATATTAAGCAAGGAATCTTCATTAAATAAATATAATCTTCGGGGTAGGTTTTTGTTTGTGAACGGAACAGGGAGAAATCCTTTTGCATTTAGATGTGCACTTAAAGCTTTACCGGGATATTTGATTTTGGATTTGAAATCTTTGGGCATCTTGACGCATTCTATCTAATCTTGACAAATATAACAAAAACAACAGAAGCTGGCACCTTCCTAGTGACATCAGGCTTTCTCAGGTATTCTTCCTTCCAATTTTCATCCTTTTTTCTTTCACCATCTCTGTCCCCAACAGGTTTCAGACGTTTTAGTCCATCCAAATTTTTACTCCACACCAGACTCCAACGTGGCTGTGCTCAGGCTCAAAGACAAGGCCAGGATCAGTGAGCGTGTGCTGCCAGTGTGTCTCCCCAAAGTGCAAGGTGGAGAGGTGACGGAGCAGGAGGCTTACGCTGCGAGGTGGACTTTACCGAATCACAGAAGCCGCCAACATCCCACCAGCCAGACCAGACTAGTTGCATTGGCTGATGTGACTCAATGCGAAAGAGAATTTGCTCGAGGAGGAGCCCACCAGGCGGTAATCAGTGACAATACGCTGTGTGTCTTCAGGAAGCCGTCCAGTCCCCAAAGCCCTTGTCCTAGTGTCATTCCAGGCATCACAACCGTGCCAGCTGTGTTTTCGTCCACGAGTGGTGTGTTGTCGGGCCACGAGGACACTCAGGGGGCCTCCAGCACAGGCTGGCAGCTTCTTGGTTTAGAGGGTTTCAGCTATAAGGAGGAGAACTGCCATCAACAGACTTACACAGTTCAGACACGAATAGCCAACTTTCGAGACTGGATAGAAAAAAACAAAAAGTAGATTTTCTTTTTTTTTACTCCCTATCTCATTTTAAGTCATTTGCCAGCAACTTAGATCTTGAATATTTCTTTCCAGTTTTGTCCTCCAACATTAGTAGAAATCGTGGAAATGAGGCGGACAGTTGGAACTAAATATTTCCTGTGATTATTTTGTACCTTCTATCTGTGTCAACATCATCTTGGGTGAGAGCTGTTTTCTTGGCTCTTACATCTGTCACATGTGGATGTATTTGTTCTGTATTTGGGACACCTTTCCTTCAAACAACTCAACATGAGCTGGTTAACAAACACACCGACATACTCATGATCTTTAAATGTCACCTTATGATTGCCCAACTCTTATTTTTTAAGATTAAGACTGCTTATAAAAAAATAAAGAAATCCACCGGATGCCCCGTTGAGTCTTTCATGAACTTGCTCTCCACCAAGCTAGAAAATCAAGTTTACGTTATTATCAGTAGCAAGAAAGAACCTGAAATCTTCTTAAATTTACTGATCATCTTTCAGGTATTGTTTGCTTCTAGCATTCTTAAACTAGACTTAAAACCAGAAGAGAGTCGACCATCAGTCATCAGCAGTCCGATTTTTATTGTTTTTATTTTGTCATTTATTTTTCTGCTGTATTACTTTGGCTTTATTCCATGCTTATGGTCTGATAAGTTAGCATTGCTATCATGAACAGGTAATATAATGTAAAAAAATATATATAAGAAAAGATTATATAAGAAAAACTTATACAATATATGATCAAAAATGTAAATTAAAAAGCCAGTTTCTGTCTCCATTCTACAGTTCCAATTCTCCATACTGCTGGAGGTCCCTTGAGCAAGCCAAGGCATCTGACCTCTGACTATCTGACTACATTTCTCCAGAGGGATAACTAATTATCTGCAGAGTAGGGCATATATACAAACATGCATACATTTCTTTTCTGCTTGAAATAAGCAGAAAAGAAATAAGGACATTTTTCTGTTCAGTTTGCATGCACAGTTTCAATATCAAAATAAATTATTTGCATATATCTCACATGCATTGTCTGTTAAAAAATGAATAACATTCAAACAGCTCATCATTTAGAGTGCAGCGTGGATCATTCCGCTTGTTTGCATGCATTTTACAAGCTATGCTTGTGTGCATGTGCACCGCAGCACACCACGAAGTCCATATGTTCATCCGCCACGGTAAATACTGCATGCACGGCACCCGAGTATCTTCAGCCCTTTTTCGCATGTGAGCCGGTGGTGCGTTCGTGAGTTTCCCCCACAGTCTGTACAACATGTGCCGTTCATTTAGAAACACACTGAGAGGATTTGCTAAACTTAGCTCTTACTCCTGAGACGCAGACGCCCGCTGTGCTCTCCGTGGCTTTGTGCAGGACACCGTTTAAGCCCGGCCAATTAAACAATGAGTAGCTCAGTAGAGTCTGCCTCTGCAGCTTGCGAAGTGTTGGCAACATGGCAACTGAAGATTGTGTTTCTACTATAAACTGAAATACAAGAGCACATACTGAAGTCAACACTGTAAAATGCATTAGGGCCGCAACTTTAAACACATTACTGACTCTACTTCATATCAAAAAACCATAAAGAGAACCACATGAGAAAACACAAATGATAGTAATGACAAGTAGATGCATTTGAGTTGACATTATAGGCTCGGGGCCTTGATGTTTTAGACTAGAATAGGTCTCCAGCTAGGATGTCATGATGCTTAAAATGGGGTAAAAGTCTGCTAATCTATTACTCTTTAACGGAGAGAACACCCCAGCCAAGTCCTGAGAGGATGCACTGACCTCTCATCTTAAATCCCCACCTGTCTGTCTGCACTGTGCATGTGCAGGGTGTTTGTTCACGTCGCCAAAGGGGGAGGTCCAAGGATTTCTCTGCCTAGAGGAGGAGAGGGGGGAATATGCTGCAACACCTGTATGACTTCTCTCCAAAAAAGCTCTGCAAATCTCAGTGCTGCTTTAACTCAACCCACACTTGAAGGAAATTAACATTCACTCCAATCAGGGAAGCCAACAAATTTAACGAAGAGAAGACTTCAGCAGGTGAGCACTCTTCATTTAAATATGCTCGAGGCGGATGATTGCACTTTTCTGAATGTGTCTGACTGGAAAACAGGTAATTGCGAGTAATATAAAATGTAAAGTAGAGCAATTCGGCCTGCAATTCTCCCACAAGGTGACCCAAGCTTCATCCTCTGTAGTGTGATGCATGTTGATGCTGAATGTCACTCCTTGTACTTAATATAGTTGCTAGGTTTGACATTAATATGTAGCTGAAGGGAGGAGTTGTTACAATGTTTTTTACCACTGTGACCCAATTCTAAGAATACCTCAATGTAACGGTTGGTGCTGCCTGTGCTTGTATTTCTACTCCTACTCCGGAGTGAATAGCTTGTTGTAGGTCAACTCAGGATACTGGCAAAATGCCTTGAGTGAAAACCATCAGTGCACAAAAACAAGCCCAGTTGGTCCTCATCCACCAAGAAAAAAGAAAACACGAGAAACACACAGACTGTTGGTGAATTTAAAGATTAATGGCTTCACATCTCGGGACAGGAACAAGTCAACCCATGCGTTTTATGGAAGTGACAGTTTCTTAAAGCAATGCAAAACTGCTGGCCTTGGGCCACATGTGCATCATTAGAGATACGGCGCTCTGCAAGATCCACTCCCACCACACTCCCGACTCGAGACAAGGCTGCGAGAAGATGAAGTTCAAAAGAATAGCCCGGAGGGTTACACTGTAAATCCTGAGTAGATGGGTTGCACAACAGACAGTTTCGTCTTTTTTTTATGCTTGTTGTTAGGGAATCTGACTACAGACATAACCACAACCCCACAGTATAAATAAAACAATGTGTTTTGTGCATTTTCAATCTGTCGCATAGTATACTGTGCAGTGCAGTCTCACAGAGAGGTTAAGCTGTCCTAGTTGAGAACAGAGTGGACACCTGTTGCGTCAAACTGTTTTTTCCTGTTGTCACTCACTCACGTCACACCAACCCCTTCAATAAAAATAAAAAAAGAAGACAGAGTTTTATTGCAATATATAAATATATATATAGATCTCTTCTGACACCCCATGGCCTCACTTTCACTGGGTAGGCCGGCATATCAAACTATGACAAAAACACCTGCTTAGTTTTAGTAAAAACATCATGGTTGGGCTTCAAATAAGTACGTAAACTAGGCGAAATGTAAACAACCAAAATTGTGAAACATATTAACTAGACTTGGTCTCCTGGTTGATAGTCCTGGTTTGTTTGACCCAGCCACCTTCCTTCCCTGTGTCTTTTTTTCTGCCTCTACACTGCGTCATCAGACTCCCGCTGCATTTCCTCTGTCTAATGATATAATTATATTAGCAGCACTAGTTCTAAATGTCGCTATATCTAGCGAGGAAAGTTGCCAACTCGTCAACACTGACATCCTGTCCCTCCAGGCCCCCAGGAGCCACTCTCCCAATGTTATCATTATGAATGTAAACATCTGGATTTAGTGAGAATTTCAACAAATATAACCAAAAAAATCTAAAATACAATACAGACATACAGAAATAGTGATGTTCCTCCACTAAAATGACATGTTGTCCCTATGATTTCCACTAATAATCAAAAGCATGTCTCACCATTATTATAGGAACTCCTTTGAGTCTTTCCTATACAGTATTTGTACAAGGTCATTGTTTCCTCAGATCAAAAATGCCACAAAAAACTCAAAATTGCAGACAAAAAGGAGAGTATTCAGCTACGTAGGATGTCAAGGTCTTATCATCAGTTTGATACGATGTTTTTTTCTGTGAAACTTTGTAACTGTACACTGTACAGGATTCAGTGTTTGTATTACTTAGTTGACTCGTGTTTCTATGAAATGCATTGTTTTCATAAGGACATTTTATTTTTAAATGCTCATGTGTATATTCTTATTTACTGGGCACACTAACAGTGATAGCATAGATCATCAAATCGGTATGATCCTTGTAGCTAACTTGCTAGCTAACAGTATTCAACATGCAAACATGATTTTTGTTACTGGTAAGATATGGATTTTTAAGATTTCAGGTCAATGGCTGCTGGTTCCCACTGCTTCCAGCTAAGCAACATACTTTCTGGAACATTCTTTTAAATGCACTGAGATGGATCCAGCTTTAATTTGCCTTAAAGAAGGACTCAAAGGTTTTATGAAAAGAGTCTGAGTGGAAGCAACGTCTCCTTTTCAACTTCACTCTCAAGTGGAGGGGCATGATGGCAGAGCAAGTCAAGAGCTCCTTATCCATCTTTTTTTTTTTAATTGTACATTTCCTGCATAAGTAAGAGCAGTTAACTCTCTTAATCAGGAGCTGGTGCTGAGCTCTGGCTCGGATCCAACTGAAAATCCTGCTCTTAGCAGACGATGTAATTAAAATCATCAGTGAAACAGCATCATCAGCCGTGCGACATGCCTCTATGATGCAAAACAGGGTGTCTATTAGCTCGTGAGTGACAACACTCACTGTATGTAGCCTTCGCTGATGTGCATCCACTGTGCTGCATTTTTACCAAACTCACTGTATCGTTTCGAGTCCAAATGTGTGTCCTCGTGGTGAAATGTGACCCCAAATGACACCCCATGTAGCAGGAAACTACCACAGAACTAGTTTTTGGTACTTTACCTGGTGTTTATATGTCTATGGACTGATTTTCTGAACACGGTTGCAACCCAGCGAGATGCAGTCACGAAACATTCCATCAACATGAAGGCCAAGAGATTGAAGACGTGTGGTGTCGGAGCAATGGCGCCGGAAGTAGTGGGGTTGGGAATGGTAGGGAGCGATTGGCCCCTCCTCACTTTACGTCCCCCTGTGGCTGGAGTAATTTAAGCACAAGATGGTCTAACATTTCAAATCTTTGTTATAATCCTAACATTAATTAAAGTTGGATCTTAAAGTCTGAGCCGACGTCTAAAACTTGATTCATTTTTTCTAATGTTAGCCAAAAAAATTTGTCGCCGTTTAGTGGAAATTCAGCACAGTTGAATATTTTATTTTATCTCCTCATCAATTGATATTAACTGATGTCCTCTTTCAGAGTATCCCAGAAAGTGTTTTCGAATCACTGATCTATCATTGTATTGATTGTCGTAGTATGTTCATATGTTGTAGAATTCAGGGAAGTTTCACAGAGAGGAAGCCTCTCTTTTAGCAGGAACACCCTGATCACATTTGAATAGTTACACACATTCCCACTGGGAAGCTGCCCAGTACGACCACAGTCTGAGCTGCTTGCCAGTGAGCAGCTTCACAGGAACGGCTAGAGCAAAAAAAACTTTTTAAGATCTAAGTGTCAAATGAAAGCCTCTCACTTGTTCTATGAAGAGAGGCCGGCATGAATAATTATTGCAGTGTTTCAATATAAACTGAAGGAACATTTTTTGCTTTTGTAATAATGCGAATAATGTCACAACCTTCTGAACTGTAATTTCTATGTGTAGGTTGCATAGTGTGCTTGCTACAATGAATGTTAAATCTTTTTGGAAAAAAATCAAAATCCTTTGTTTGGCTATAAATCACAGAATAGTGATGGAAATTGGTATTCAATCCAAACATAAATGGCAACTTTCAGAACTGTCAAAGTTTGGCTATATGTTGACTCTCCAGAGATAATACAGTCTAGTTTCGAGAAAATGTTTTTCCTCTACAGCATATGGAGATAAACCCCTAGTGAGGCATATAATGTTTAACTGATCTGCAAGCATGAAATCCCTCAAAGCATTGACAGTGACACATGGAACCATCAGAAAAGCCCATTAATCCTCATTGTTTCTGCATGAATTGTCAATGTTTTACCAACTCACTGACCCCAGGGTTACATCTTTACACTAAATCTCTGCAGTTAATGGACCTTTTTCACATCCACAGCAACCATGTGTCAATTAATGCAACAGCCATTAGAGCATGCTGGGAGTTGCATTCTTTTTTTAGCATGAAATACCAGTATGTAGAAGGTGTAAACATCTGTGAGGTTCACAGACAATATATACAATAGCTTTTATTGTATATGGGATGCTTACAATAACAACACTTTGAGTCTGAAAGGCGTTGCTTGGCAACAGAAAACATACCGACTGCTTTGCCCCCATGAGATTGTTTTTTTTATAGGTTTAAAACCAAGATACTGTGGATGAGGGCTGTCCAAGTTCTGTTATATATTGTTTACATTCATTCCACTGAAAACACTATCCCTATGAATAAATACTGACGGTGAAACTGCGGCTGAATGTGACTGTTTATGCCGTAGTTTTTATGTAGCGATCAGTTTTATTATTTATATTATTTCCCCGCCAGCAGCAGAAAGAGATTTTGCTTCAGTACAGTATTTTCTGCAGTGTCTGTCTGAATGTGCTTGGAGGAATTTTCCCTTTTACGTCAATGCTGTCAGAAAGATTTTTGGTATTGAAATGGTTTTCTTTCTGTAGGTTCTGGATTGCATTTTTTCCTCATATAGACCACTGATAGTGTGGCTCTGACTACTTGCACTATGTAAGTCGAGGGCGAAAGACAAAGGCCTGCACATGTCAAATACCGAAAATTGGTTTGTATGCAACGCACCAGGCTTGCAACTAACTCCAGCGTAACAACAATTGCGTCCTTGTGACACGCTCAGCTGATGTAGTAGTGTTTCACCTGGAAATGAGACTGGTCTAGACACCCTGCTTATTGGTGGGGGGTTACACAGAAGACAGTATTAAGAGATTGCCGTCATACGGAGTGCTTAAACCTGCATTATTTCTAATGACCATCAGGGGGCGACTCCTCTGGTCCTAAAAGGAAGTCAGATTGTATTACTTCTCTCTTGATTTATTCCCTCAGTAAACACTGTAAACATGAGTTTATGGTCTCAATGGCTAGTTTCAAGTCTTATTCAATACAGCATGATGTTTATTTAGTAAATAGACGACAATGTAGGGAATGATTTAGGGCGGGGCTTCCTTTTGATTAACAGGTGGCTACCAGAGCCGTACATGGCGTCGCAACTCTGCAGTCCAAATATGGTCATTACTGTTCACTGTTTGCAAAAAAAACTGGCAAAGAGGATCCTTAGTGGAAATCAGACCTTTAGTAAATCTCTGTAATATGTGATTCTACAAACAATATCCACAAAAAGAATATTGCATTAATCAAAACCTCAGAGAGACTCAACAAAGGGAGAATATTCAACTCTACCAAATTTGTATTGACTGTGGGGCCTTTGTGTTTTAAGGTTTTATTGTAGTAAAGTGTTTCATTTTGTCCACCTCATATTCAACCAATCATGTTTCCCTTTATTCATTCATTGCATTTCAAAGCAGTTACTATAATACATTTTCAAAATAATGCAAATCTGATCCAAGGGTTAAATTCTTAGATTTCCATCTTTACACATGAATGCTATGTGAGAATGTAGGACAGGACATCATTCAAACAGGACAAAACAGAACTGATGAGACCGAAAACACAAAACCAGTGATAAAAAAAAAAAGCTTAACTTTATATTCAGATTCAATATTTCTGGGTCCTGGTTATTTATTAACAGTTTTGGCTCTTCTCATTCTTTATGTGTATGTCCTTGTTCACTAGGTGTCTGGACTCATTGATTATGTTGTAAAACAGGGGTGGAGCAGATAACAAAACTTATGATTCAGATTGTGTCCCGGTTTTGAGTCACAGATAGGATCAGCAGTAAGAAAATAGGAGCAAATATAACTTTTAGAAACACCCTGATCATATTCTATTGATCACATTTTTTACTGTTGTTTTGTTTTGTTCTAGCAGCTGGTAAACATTTTCTTTCTCACCAGCCTCTCAACAAATCATCTCAAATACACCAAATTTACTTTGTCATAGTTATCTGTAGTGGTTATTTGGATAAAAACACACAATAGAAATAATTAGGAAATACAAGATTGGAATTTTATTGACTTTTTTTTTTTAATAAGTTTTAATAATATATCATAGGCTACTATGAGCTAGTTTAGGGAAGTTTAACATCATAGTTCCATCTCAATTCTTATTTAATATTGCCATGAAAACATCTTCAAACAACTGTATTCATTCGAGTTTCTCGACAAAAACTACATTTTACAAATAACACTTGAACACATCACGATAACTTATTAATTTACCTTTACTCATATACTAATTATTGCTAAATAGAGCAAGAAAGCATTGACCCTCCACTTAATTGACATTAGCTGTGTGATAATCAGAGCAGTCTCCTTGGCTATTAGTGTATGTAGGCCTGGAACTGGCAAAATGTAGTAAAATGTCTAAATAAGTAATACATCTTTATAAAGTTATTGATTATATATCAGCTTTGTATTCTTTTTTTTTTGTTTACCAACTGATTAAAGGAAAATTAAAAAGCTTAGTTTCTTTTTACACTCCATTTTAAATATTTAACCAACAATAATATGTGTTGTTGTATTTAGTTTTGTTTGTTACTAAACCTTGACTTACGTTGTTCCACATTGTGTCACTGTATCAGTTAAACTCTACTCTAGTGAAGATGTGTGCAACAAATAAGTCAACTATTGCTGACTTGTTTCTGTTTTTCACCGTTAAATCAATGTATTCCTTGATTGCCATAAAGTAATCCACTATCAATATCACCACATAAAGGTTGAGACCTTTGTTTTATGATTTGCGGAAATGTGTTCCACGCTTGTGCACTTGTTCTCTGTGTGCGTCTGATCCATCTCAGTGTGTATGTGTGCTGGATTAGGGTGGCTCAGGACAGATTAGTTAATTATAGACACCTGCTGTCTAAGCATGGCGTGCGTTGTCAGGTGTTGCAGCATGAGGTCTGCTCGGCGCTGTGGATAGGAAAAAGGCGGACATGGTTTGGTATTATTGCATGGACAAAAGCTCGGCCGTGTGCTCTTAGTATGTTTCTTTTACTCCATGTCCAAGCACTGAGGGCGGCTCAGCAATGGGAATATCAACACAACGGGTAGAAAGTGTGAAGTACTTTTACACACTTTCACCCAGCAAAACTGCAGAGATGCTACGTCTCTTTCCCTCAGCAGCTTGTTTTATTTTTTTTATAGTCTTTCACTCTGCAATCAGACAGCTGGCATTCAATTCCCGCACAGCAATTAGTTGATTCCCCCGTCAAACTATAAAGCAGTAACACGGTGAAGCTGCCATTTCAATTGATTGAATTATAAGGCTTAATGCCTTCATAAGAGGCTGCGCGTCATCATGACTGACCTATAATAAGAGACCAAACAGGAGCATGACAACTGTCAAAATGTTAAAATGGCTCCAATGACCACACGCACTTTAGTAATCATCTTGTCCACATAAAGAGTCCCAGCGTAACATTAAAGACTAAACGCTGCCATGGCAACACCACCACAATGACTTCATGTCCAATGGCCGTGTGTCACACTGTGAAACTAAAAGGAGCCAGGAGGAGCAGAATCATACTGAGGCCACTCAAAGAATAAGCAGCAACACTTAAAATACCTCGAATCAAATCACGATTTAGTGCAGGCAGCTTGGCGAAACATATTATTGGAAGAGTACAAACAGCCAATTCATAAAATCATGAAAAGTATACATTTGGCTGGAGTTCCCTTTTATTTGCCTTTATCCAAATTATCAATTCATCTCAAGCATCCCGATGTTGGTCTAAGCCCGAGGGATAGAACTGACAAGCCACACGCATGCCGAAACCATTAAATCAGTCGGTAATACAAAAACGTACCCAAATATAAGCCGTAATCGATGTCTGATTAAATACTCGTAAAAACGCGTTGAGTGAAAAAGCTGCAATCAGTTCGTTCTTTCTGTTTTGCTCTCATTATCAACTCTTATTCCGCTCAATGAGTTCTCCTTGAGGCTTTTTGCGGTTTAATTTGTAGGTTATTGTTTACAGTGAACTTAATCTCGATGAACAGATTCTGCATTTATATTCATAATCTGAACAGAACCACATTGTGGTATCGGAAGCGTTCTGTTTTCCGTCTGCAGTCGGAGTAGTATTGACCAGTCACGTTCTAACCGGTTTGAGTTGACTGCAGGTAAACAGTCGGAACAAAAGATGGAGGACGCATCGGCCAATATGCAATCTTGGATAAATATGCAACCTCATCTGACAATGATTTAACTTTTTATTTATTTAAAATAAGCTTCTAAACTGGCTACTTGAGAAACAATCTGGTCGCACATATCATCTCACAATTCCATCTGTTGTCTCGTAAGATGCTAATTGGACTGTAAACAACGAGCAGCTCACGGAAAAGGAAGTCCAGACCTGGATATCAGCTGGCTGCACCACAACCCAAGAAATATAGTCCCTTGTCACACCGGTAGCCAATGAGTTACAATATTGCTGTGATCTTTAATTGAGAACCTGACAAATGTGTGCCCATGTTTTCCATGGCTCACATATCAATGAAGCATGAGATCACAAAATAATCACTTGGTTTGCGAGAAGCTTAGTCGTGTTGTTTGCCCATAAATCGCAGTAAATCATTTTAAGTTCTCCACAAGGCAGCACAGACGTACAGTAATCATTTGATCAGCCATTTTTAAGTGCGTTACCTGACTCCGGTTAATAACAGCATTCGAGGAAAACACGGTCTTAAATCTCCTGGCAACCTTTTTTGAAAGGGCTTTACAAAAAAAAAAGATCTGCAAGCCATGAACTTAATAATATCTGTACTTAGGTTCTGCAAGTGCAGCGTGTAGATGCTTAAAGGATTGACCCGATGAATATGCATTGTTTTGTTTTATGACTCTAATTTATGAAATCTAAGTAAATAAGCTTTCTGAAATATCCCAACACGATTTGTGTTTTCAGTAAAGTCAGAACCTAACACAACTCTCAGCACTTATTTTCACTTATTCAGGACCTTCTGTGACTTCATTTCATTGGAAGTCCAAAGCAAATGTAAATCATTCTCGCTGGAAGCAGAAGTAAACAAATAAACCCAAGCAAAATAAGAAAGGCATCAACAAGGATTTTCTCCCCCGTGCTAATCTCAGCAGGTCGACTCCACCCTCCCGGTCTGGGACACTCCTGTCATACCTCCAGGAGTCAGTTTACCTTTACGCACCTCCCTGAGGGCTGAATGATCTGTGCTTTGGGAATAGAAATCCAACTCTCAGAAAGAAGTGATTTGTAGATATTTCAAAGGAGAGACGATCCCCTTCTGAAGTGATATAATACTTTTTTGGGAGGTTCTGACTGGATTTACTAATGCACTGAGACATGACTTTGTTATTTTTTCCACTGACGAGGATGGCTGTGCAGTAGCTCTCCAAAAATACAATTTCAATCCAAAACAACATACAAAACAACTGGTAAGCATTATTGGTAGCACATAGTGATGTGGTAGTAGTTTATGCTATGAGTCATGAAAACATTGGTTCTGAAGAGGGGGGCATCAAAATAGCATTCAGCCACTCCTGTGAAGTTTTATCTTGAGAGCTGAAAGATGTATGCAATAATAGCTGCGGCCTTTTGTGTGCAGAAGTAGCCGATGTAATGGAAAACATCCGTCCAACCCTGCTAGTGATATGTTGAAGTATGATGTTTTTCAGATTTCTTTGTCATTACAGCACATGCATTCCATATTGCAGAGATGTTGATAGAATGTATTTTGTGTGAATCGCGTAAAATTACCAGTTTGCGTTGAAATCGTAAACATTTCCTTTCGTTTGGTACTAAACTGCCTTACATTGCTGATTCACGATTTCATTTCTTTGTTGTTAGTCTTAAAGGATTTGTTCAATGCTTTTGGTAAAACTAAACAAAGAACAGTAAAGTTTGTTATTCAAATCAGTAATCTCCTGCTTAACAGTGGTCAGGCTGAGTGGTGGTGACACCTTGACTTTTCCTAGGAAGCCCCTTTTCAGTTGCATAACTGGTGCTGGAGGTGCTAATTATATCCTCTTTAGAAGGCTTAGGTCTCATTAATGCTAGAGCACAGTGTATCAGACAGGTGTGATTCACTTGCCAATTGCTTTGCCCTCACCTCATATGTTCTCTGTTCCATTTCTCTTCTGCAAAATGTTATCCAAGGGTTTGTTGAATTATCAAGAATGTTATTGAATGTGGGAAGAAGAGTACATGATGTTTCTTTAGTGCCTAAAATTAAAGCTTTTTTGCCCTTCTGTACTGTGTGTTGGCCTGAAGTGAATTACTTTTTTCTAGTTGGAAACTTTTCACTCACTCCACCACCTCCGCTGAGATAAACTTTTATTCTATAATGTTTGCAGCCAGCATTAATATTCCAGGTGTTAAAGTCACGAAAGTCGAGTGTCCAAATGACCCGCCATTTGCCGTTGCATAAGTGTGCATGTCTGTGCAAAGGATTTATCGGCTGCCCAGGGGAAAGCTGATCTTTAAGTCAAAGAGGCTTTGCGGCGGACCATAACAAACCTTAGACACTTGTTGCTTCTGTGAGATGATGAAGCAGCAAGATCGAAGGATGGACGGGTTCACTGTCTGAAATGAACATCTTTGAGTAATGAAACAAAAAGCATGAAGCCAAATCACTGATCATGTAAAAAACACATATATTTTATGTGCTTGTGATGGAAAAACACTTTAACGCGGACATAATGTGTCATATTATCATAAATAACTATGCATAGAAATCCAGCAGAAACAGCAATAGACAGCAGAAGCAGAGGAGGGGGATATGAGTAACAGCTGGTGTTCTGTTTATTCCAAATCGAGTAAAACTGGAATAATTTGTTTAAAATGCAGATTATAAACAGGCTCTTTATTGATTCTGTGCTAATTGTTTGGGAATGTCAGTCACTAATTATAAAAGGCCATCTGTAAACTTTTTACATACTTTGCATGCAATCAGAATGTAGAGTATATGCAAAATGTAATCATGTGTGCATGTGCCCTAATTGATTAGTTAATGACACAAGTAAACACTTTGGTTATAGAAATATTGCACATCAATACCATCATCAATACCCTGTGTTTTGCCGATTTGTCACTGCTAACTCTACCAGTGCACATGATCTCACCACTAGGAGGGTATCATGCGTGGGAGATTCACGTTATCCCCCTAGACCCCACCCTTAACTGCACAGGCGCCCTGACCAACCAGTAGGAGTTGATATTGCAGTGACGAGAATATGATCCCTCACTGGCTTCCCGCTAACAAACATTGTCAGAATGCACAACCAGGCTGGAAGTCTGTAGCATTTTCTAAATAATATATGTGAATGATAAAGGTTGTCTCAGCAACAACTGGCTGTGCATAAATCTTTCTATTTGTTCCATACTCGGCAATAATGGAAAATCTCTACTAGTAGATAGATCCTTTACATAATTATGATGTAACCCCATCTCTATTTCAGCCTCCTTCATATTCTTTATGTCTTCTCTAAGCATACAATTCTGTTTGTAATTAATACCAGCTCTTCTTCCGTCTTTGCTTCTTTCAGTGCCAACAAAATGCAGAAGCAAGTGGAGGTCAAGATGGACGGGAGCCACCTTGAGCCCATAGTGGAAACTCCCGCCGGCATATGTAGCAGTCTGTGCGATAAAATCATGAATAACATGGTTCTCACTCTCACAATCTTGGGTAAGTTGTTTTGTTCCTGCTACTTCCACCCACAATACATCGATATTCAACTACCGCTGATGGGGGCCGGAGCCTTTTCCCAGCATGCATTGAACAAAACGTAGATTGTTCAGTCCATCGCTGCACTTAGACACAAAAAACAAACACCAATAGAGATAGAATTAGAGCAGGACAGACTTTGAACATATTTTTATGGTTATTTGACAAAAAGATAGTTGTTATGGTGACAACATGTAAAGTGTCGTCACAGCTCATTGGCATGTAGCTCTGGCTAGCTAGTTAGCTAGTCAGCTTATTTTGTTTTATGTATTTTCCGTAACCAGTGTAGCATTAAAATCATGGTGGAAATATCAAGCTAGCAAAGCAACCAGCTGTCCACTAGTTAGCTAGCTGGCTTGTAAATTCCACCGTGCTTCAGTGCTAATCTTGTTACAACAAATAAGCAATACAAAGTTGTCACTCGTCTGGTGATAGCAATGTGCTTTCCTACACTGTGGATGAAGCATTACGTTGTTAAATCGTACTCGTTTACTCTGTCTCTCTCTGTGCTTTGTAAAGTTAATACTCCACGGCTTGTTTTAGTCGTTACTGCAAAACCTCAGCTTAAAAGTTATCCCATTACAACAGTCGCAATGGCAACAGTACACATAAAATGGCCGCCGCTGTGACAATCCTGCTAAGTCAGTTTGAATGAGAATGTCCGTTCTACTCCTGTTTTATTTCTATGTTTTATTGGAAATTAACTGTGGATCAGCAGACAATCCACCGTCACATTTTTCTAAATACCATTCCAATATGAAAATTGCTCACAGCTTCTTGTTAAATGCATTCAAAAGGAAAGGAGTTGCATTTAAATTGTTCTTTGATACTCTGTTTTAATATTTCAGTTGAATTAAATAAAAACAAGTTAAAGGTGTTGTCTTTGTTGTTATTTCTTTACTGTTTTGAACAATTTTTAATCCTACATGTGTTGATAGAAAACATTTATATTGATGTTATATTTCCTTGTGGCATTATTTTATAAAGTTAAACACAATCGACCTCATGTAGTTAAAAGTTTTATTCGTCACACAAGTAAACAATTATGCTGTAATTAATGAGGTAACGCCATGGCAACGTGGCTCTCAGAAGACGGATTGGGTTCTTATTTTAAAACTCTAATTAGCAAAAGGTGAGATTGTAATTATCACGCAGATGTTTGTGTTCGGCATCCAGACTTGGTATCACATATCTCATGGCTCAGAGTCACCACGCTTAGTGATTGATTTTTTGTTTTTCTCGCCGGCTCAGGTGTGTTTCTGGGCTCCATCTCTGGAATGCTGCTGCGGCACATATCGCCTCTCCCTCCTGATGTCATTATGATCATCTCCTTCCCTGGGGAGATCCTAATGAGGATGCTGAAGATGCTTATTTTGCCTCTTGTTGTTTCCAGTCTGGTCACAGGTGGGTGAGGTGCTACAGACGCTGCTGCAAATGTTCTGCTCAATTTGCTGAAATGGGGATTGCATTGGGGTAACTTGTTGCTGCCTGACAGCTGAGCTGCAACAGGAGTGATGAGAGAGTAGGCAGGGGTTTTTTCCTTCAGGCATTTTGTGTATAAACGAGACCTGTTTGGAGGTCGAGAGGCATACCTATGTTTTTTCTTTTGTATTTCCATACTTAAAAACTATATTTAGTGGGAACATGTACTACAAAATATAAAACTAGGACCAAATGAATCCGGTCGCCAGGAAAAAATGTTGGCATTGTATGTTTCTACAAAAGTACAAATGGATACATTGAATGTCTATGTTTTTGTATTCGTTATATTATCATGTTATTATTTTAACACAAACCACGATCTTTATTCTATCCTTAACCAAGTCGTTTCACAATGTTAAACCCATGGCATTGTGCGTTCACTATGGAACGTTTTTTTGTTTTTTTCTTAAGAAACTTAGACATTCAACATATCCGTGGTTTGCATGAATTAACAATGCCAATATATTTTCCGGCGACTGGGTGGACAAAATCTATTGATACACAGTATAAAGATACTTTTTTGGCAACATTCCCTTTGAAATACACATCTATGGAAATTATAGAGCACATGGTTGTCCTTCATTTGAACATTTAGTTTATTATATTTTTATGTTCTTTTGATTATGTTCTCCAACTCATCTGCATGTTTTTTTCAATACCTTGCAATCACATGTCAAATTACAACTTTGATATAAATCTTTTACTTTTTGTAATCATGATGCACATGTGATAATTCAAAAGAAATGATCTACAGTATGCAGACACATTTATCAACATTACCCCTCCACAACCTTGACAGTTCACACGACTTCTAGCAAAGCCTTTCTTACAAACTCAATTTCCTTCCCCTCAGTAATCAACGAATGTGTTAAAAACTGCAGTTAGTCATTATGAGCTGTTCCAGAAGTTGAGACAAATGACAAAGTCGAGAAACAGTGTTACAATCGGTTGCTGTCACACTGGGAAAGAAATTCAATAGATAAATCTTATTGTTCATACAAATGTGAAATTAAAGTGTAGACATGTTCTTTTTCTGTACTCTAGCAGAGTCTCTGACTGAGTCATCTCACTTTGGAAGCAAGCCATGGGAAATGTTTTGGGTACACAATTAGTTTTTCCAATATATTTGCACAATATGTTCTCACAGCGAGAACAGTCAGAAAACCAACACTTATTTAAATGAGGTTAGCCTTATGTGTGGAGGTTTCACAGTTCAAATGCTGCAAGCCGGTCTGACTGGAAGGCCATCAGCAGCTGGTGGGCGAAGGCAGCTCATCAATTTAATGGTGATGTTAAGTTTTAAATATATTTTTTTAAGCATTTGTGCTATACATTTGGCATTTGTATATAATAAGGAACTACTTTACATTCTTTACAAAATGAAATAGGAAAAAACAGAGAGAGAGAAAGGGAAAAGTAAACAGAAAATGGGGAATAAAACCTGTCGCATCCAATATTCTCAATATAATCAGTTTTTAATCTAGAAATAATGCTGAATTTTTCTGCTTTCCATTTTGGGACAAAAGTACAAAAATCATGATGTTTTGATCAGATTTCATTCATAGCTACCTAGAGAAGAGGTCATATGTACTACATGAAAATTGACAGACTCAAACAAAATCTTACTCTACTCTACTATCTGATAAAGAAATAAACATTTTCAATATTGGACACTTACTTGATTTTCCTGTAAAAACATACTATGCCAACAGGTCTTGCGGGTTTGGATGCCAAATCCAGTGGCCGCTTAGGAACCAGGGCCATGGTGTACTACATGTCTACGACGGTGATCGCGGCCGTCCTGGGAGTGATCCTGGTGCTGGTCATCCATCCCGGTAACCCCAAACTGAAGGCTAATCTCGGGCAGGGAAAGAAGAACGACGAGGTGTCGAGCGTGGACGCTTTCTTCGATCTCATCCGAAACCTTTTCCCAGAGAACTTGGTGCAGGCCTGCTTTCAGCAGGTAGGAGTCTCGCAGAAAGATTTCACCCACAACATAACGTCTGATTCATGCGTCACTTGCTCCAACTCTTTGTTCTTTCCTCTGCTTCTTTGTCGAAACAGATCCAAACAGTAATCACAAAAGTACAAGTGCCCACAAACAGAACCAAAGCACCCCCACAGTTCACAGTTAAAAGGTCGCTCCAGTTCAAGGGTGGGATGAACGTCCTAGGTAGGTGAAAAGTTGGAAAGAACACCCACTGCAGAGCTGAAGTTTTTGAAGAAAACCACAAGTCCTTTTTTTATTTTCAAGTACATAATACTAAAGAAAACAATAAGACCCACCTCAACCTAAACAGATCGAAAAACTAATTATTTTGGGTATAACAATAAATTGAATTGTCCTTTTCAACACCTGTAGCGCAGAAATTCTATTACTTTTCAGAATATTAACTTGATTTTTTTGCATTACTGCATACACAGACCAAACAATGTACATCTCCATCAATGATTAATGCCCTTATTACAACATTACTGTGTTTGTACAGGTTTGATTGGATTCTTTGTCGCTTTTGGAGTAATTATGGGCAAAATGGGAGAAAAGGCCAAGATGATGTTGGAGTTTTTCAACGTCTTGAATGAGATTGTTATGAGGCTTGTTGGCGCAATTATGTGGTAAGTGCAAGCCATATATTAAAAATACTAATAATATACTTGCAGATATAAAACATAAAAAGAGTAATCCTAATGACAAACATCTTGTGTCCATCTTTAGGTACTCCCCTTTTGGTATTGCCTGCCTCATCTGTGGAAAGATCATCTCCATTGCGGACTTGGAGGTGGTCGCGAGGCAGCTGGGGATGTACATGGTCACTGTGATAGTGGGCCTCATCATCCACGGAGGCATCTTCCTACCACTGATATATTTTGTGATAGTAAAAGAAAACCCCTTCAAGTTCTTCATGGGGATATTCCAAGCTTGGGTCACGGCACTTGGAACGGCATCCAGGTATGAAGAATTTCTGTTTCTGTTGAGAATTCTTATTCTTGACCCTAGTGAGCTCAGAATCTCATGCAGCACACTGGAGTGCTGCATGTTTTTTAGAAATACTCACATTTCTCTTTTTCCTCCATGGCAACGCGTTAGCTTTATTTCAAATGGTAACTAAGAAGTAGTCTTGCTTCTCACTTTGCCTCCGTGTGGGAGAACTTCCCCTGTACCAGATGTTTTATTAAAGGGGTAGATGCACTCTTTCCCCTCCTGAGGTGAGCTCGCTCCTGTCACTTGTTAATTAACAGACGAAAACATACACAACAACTGCAGAGCCACAACTGTTGTTTTCTCTAAGAGATTCAGCCTCAAAGTGAACTCAAACTTAAATAACTTTTTTTACTTCTTTGGTGAAGTGAAACTTTTTAGCCTATATTAGTCTGTTTTATTTAACTAATTAACAATGAATACATTATCATAGTCCATAGTTCAGAGGGATTTATGTTCATATGAATAGAATAATAGTGTAATTAAGTTTAAAAACTGCAGCAACATCAAGTGCGACCCAGTCTGATTAATTCTCAACAGACATTCTATGATTTGTAGTAAAGTTCTTTATTTCTGCAAGGTTTTTTTTTGTGCCAAATTGGGTGCAGAGTTTGCAAACATAAACGGACTGCATGCTGTTCGTGACTAACACAACCAACATTTCTTCCTGTTTCATTTGCCACAGTGCCGGTACCTTGCCCGTCACTTTCCGATGCTTGGAGGAGAACCTGGGCATCGACAAGAGGGTCACCCGCTTCGTCCTCCCGGTCGGCGCCACCATCAACATGGACGGCACGGCGCTTTATGAGGCCGTGGCCGCCATCTTCATTGCTCAGATGAACGGGATTAACCTCGACTGGGGCCAGATTATTACTGTCAGGTGAGAAAGCGGCTCCAGATGAGGACATCACGACAGATTTGCAAGGTCACATTTCAGCAGTATATTAGCCAAATTCTTCGTTCCAAATCCACCTGAGCCAAAGAATGAACATAATATTTCAAATGAAAGTCTTCCTCCTGGATACAGGTGAAGCATTTGTGCAGAAAAGAGGTCAAACCTCCAGCAAAATGAAATGTTTTTTAAATACAAAAAACAGTGGATATTTCTGTTTATTTCACATAACTTGAATAAAACTATAGTTTTAGGGTTTTTGTACCATTGTGGATATATTTCTTACAATCAGCCACACAATCAAATTCATTTTTAAGATTATTCTCTTGATAATGGTCAGGCACTGTATTACTCATACCCTTCCTAGTGAAATACAGTGTCTGCATGTTAAAATGGTTCAGTCTGCAGTACCTTCTGTCCTCCTGCTGAGAGTTGAATTTGCTTCCTCTTTAGTATGACAGCCACCCTGGCCAGTGTTGGAGCAGCCAGTATCCCCAGTGCTGGACTCGTGACCATGCTTCTGATCCTCACGGCGGTGGGGCTGCCCACCCAGGACATCAGCCTCCTGGTCGCTGTCGACTGGCTGCTGTGAGTTCCCCATCAACACTAATGCTATTGTTGGAAACATAAAGACATTTCCAATCACCATATTTTTGTAATACTTTTAATATGCATGTTTACAAATCTTCAGACTGTTTACCCCTCAAAAAATCCCTGAATAAGACCAAACTAAAGGTTTTTGTGCCTTTAAGCTTAAATAGTAAAACTAGCTTAAATAATAATATCATTAATTAAATAACCTTCGCCTGAATATTGAATTATTTTGGAAATGTTTGCCCTTTAAAATTATATTTTGTAAATTAAACAGATTCTGATTTTTTTTTTAGTAATTTTTCATTGTCTATATTTTATCACAAATAAATTAAAGAGCCCTTGTTTTCGTTGGCTTCTCACAGGACACCCAGGGATGTTCAAACCATCCACTAACCATCCTTTCTTGCTCCTCGTTATTATACTACCTAACTTTATATTCACGTCACTTTCAATAACTGTTGCTCTATATACCAAATGCAAAAACATTGACATTCAACCTATCTCTAGTTTGCATAATCGCACGATGATATTACTTTTTCCTGGCGAGTGGGCTGGCAGTGATGAACCCTCGTCGCAGCCAAAGTATCATCAAAACAACTGCTTGACTTTGATTTGAATGTACAGGTTTTCGCTGATGTGTCTCACTGCAAAGTGATCATTTTCTACCAGTCTCAAACATATGTGTTGCGGGTGTAAGAGAAACTCAAGCTTTGATAACTTTTCTGCAGACTATTACTCTCTATATGCCCACTCATTCACTTGCTTACATCTCCATGTTAATTCAGAAGATTACTAATAACATAGCTTGAAACCAAAAATAAAACAGAAAAAAGACACTTTTCATGCTCAGTATTGTTTTTCCTTTTTGGTTTCATTAATTATACTCCTGTATCTTTCAAACCACTTTCCTCTTCAACATTTAGGGATCGTTTCCGAACCTCCGTCAATGTGGTTGGGGACTCCTATGGAGCCGGTATCGTGTACCACCTTTCCAAGCACGAGCTCGACTCCTTCGACCAACAGGCCCGGATGGAGGAGTTCGAAATGGCAAAGACACAGTCCTTCTTTGAAAACAACACCAACCAGAATGTATACGGTCACCACAACTCAATCTTGATAGACGACTGCAAGGTACATTTCACGTTAACGGACATAGAGACGTGTATGTAGAGAATCCTCCCCAGCTCTGTGTTTGTGTTTCTTTTTCTATGTGACTTCTTGTATCGGTGTATTTGTGTGTGTGAATAGTAAATGTCCTATTTTTTTCTAAAAAAATGGTTTTAAAAAAGGGGTGAAAACGCTAAATAAATATTTCTATATTTATTTATTCACCTGTTACTCATATGAAAAAGCAGTTTTTGTGGTACTGGGTTCAACAAAAGAAAAGTACATTATTTTTTTATATTACAGTTTTGTTTTTTTATCATCTTCAAAAACTCTGTTTGACTCTCATGAAACCTAAATGTAAGTGTTTCATTTTAAGCATCAACCATTCCTAATGCGTTGTCTTGTACACAACTATATTTGACTTGTATTTTGTTGTTGCATGTTTTGATTTTATTAAGAGACTGTTATTTATTTTTTCTTTTGTCTACCTAATTGGACATGTATTTATGGCAGCCCTGACCAAATTACATTTTTCAATCATTAGCCATCTTTTTGAAAGAGTTTTTTTTTGTAGCCAGTGGTATACATAAAGACTGCTGTTTCACCATGTTACATCCAAAGTGATGCATACATTTATGAAATGCCTATATGAGTTATTTTTAGAGAATTTCTCTCATACAGTAGAATTTTGTGATTTTTCATTGTCTGTATGATGCAACTTTTGCATGCTGATTACCTCGATGACTGATTATTGTAATTCGGTTGGGCAGAGAATCCATAAAATACATGGCCAAAACTAGAAAAAACACTGATTATCCATATTTTCATATAATATTGTATCTGACAAACCCCACTGACATGTAAACAGCATCACTGTATCATTGTATCAGTGTATGAGATGACATGTGTTTCAATGCTGGGGGATTTGCACAATAATTCAGCCCCAAGATCAATGGCCTGATTGTAAAGACGCAATGGCTTCTCTGCTCCCAACCGTTGACGGTTTTCTAAATGACGGTGCCTTGGCCCCACAGTTAGATGTTCTTGATAATTGCTTACAGGTCACCAATGGCCAAAATGGCAACGCTGCAGGGTTCTCCCTTGTTGAGGAGGGACCATGGAAATGCGAGTAAAGCAGATCCAGATGCTGCTGCGCCTTACCCCTGAGTTCCGACAGCTTTAACTTTCTGCCGACACAACTATAAAAATCAACAAAAAAAGAAAAAAAAAAAAAAAAAAAATCACATAGAAAAGAAGGAGCAGTACAGAGTGAACCACGAGAACGAACAGTCGGCCGGTCTTTTTTTCATTCAGTTACCCATCCGGGGAGCTACTGGAGCATACTACAGATGACTCACCGAACTTGTGTTAGATCTTGCATTTGCACTAGACACAAACTGTAATGAACTTGGTGCATTTCGAGCGCTTTGTACAGAAGAATACATCATGCGGTTGACTACACTCAGGGCCTTACTTGGTGCTGCTGCAAGCTTCTTGTTCTGTCAACAAAAGACTTCTTCGACCTCGTGCAACATCTCATTTCTCTCTTTTATATTGAAGCATTTTCTTTGTAGCTCAAAGGGCAGGGATGATACATGGATGATGTCCTTGGTACATTTAATGCAAGGACCGAGAGAAAATGTAAAAGTTGGTGTAAATGACTGTTACTTTTACAAATCAGCAGATCAGAATCTGACAGATGGAACAGAATGATATAGTTTCTTTGTGTGGCATTGTGATGTATGTGATGGTTAAACACTCCATTACCTTTGACTGTTTGACTTATGGGATTACACCGTGATGTCACACACATGGCCAAGCCTAAGAAGCAGAGCTTAGGGCTAAGACCATAAGAGCAGAGGGGGTGACCTCTAAAAGTGGCAACAAAACAGCACAGGATGTGTCGCAGGGAGCTTTAAAGCAGAAAATAGAGTATGTGAAGGGTGCCCTCACAGCTATTTATCCATTGATTTATTACTTGTTTTTGTATATATGTTCTGTATGAGCAATGCACTAGGTTTCTGTTTGTAGTCAAAAAGGAATGCCTTTGTGCTGCAATGTGCCGTGTATTCATGTGTGTTTCTGAGAGCAAGAGGAGGATTAACAAGGAAAGAAAGTTGGAGGGTTTAACAAGAGGAAACAAAGATGGCGTCTCTCAATCTCTCGGCAGGCCGGTGCATTGCTCGGTGTTTTATGTCAAACTTGTTTATTTCTTTGCTACATGACAAACTTGCCTTGACGATGTCAACTGCAGAGTGCAGTCAGTGTGATGACTAACACATTTCTGGATAAACGTCAGAACTATTCATTTCAATAGAATATTGGGACCCAGAGTTTTAGACTGTTTTCAGAGAAGTTGGGAGTGAGAGCGTGTTGTAAAAGAAGACAAGTTCCTCCAGCTCCCAGCTTCACTGCACTCAGAGCGAAGACGGTTAGGCTTCACTCTCAAGATGTATCCCTTAAATCTCACTTAGAGCACAGTGTAGTTTCTACACAGCAGATATGAATACAAACATCAAGCTAGGAATGGCTGTGGTCAAGTTAAGCAAGTGCACACTAAATTCTGCCTCCAGCACTTGCATAAATCCGAGGCCGTAACAACAAGGTCAGTGGATGTTGGCTGAATATGTACATGTTTTTGAGTTAAACTCAGTGTAGCAACTCTGTTCAAACCAAGGTGAAAACGGGATTATTTATTTCTCCATTTTTTTTTTTTTTTTTTTATATAAGCGACAGCTTATATGTTCATGTTTAAAGTGCCTCCCTGCACTTTGTGTATATACTCTCTTTAGATAAAGTGTATAAATCAAATGTATAGAATTTGACATTTTATGTCATCTATCAGGATTGTTTTTTTGCTATGCTAAAAGATTCTTTAAAAATATATATATATGCAACAATGTTAGTATGTAATTTTTTCTTTTATGGGCCACTAGTTGCCCCGATAGGTTGTGAATTTAGGATTATTTATTTACAAACAATGCATTCAATTAATCTGTTCTTTAAAGAAACTACTGAGCTCCAAATGTTTGTCAGGGAGAAAGAAAAGCCCAATATTTCTTACTTCTTTAATTAGTGATTGTTGTTATTGATTATTTAAGGGTTCTGAACACATTAGGGTTGGTTTGTGTGCTTGGAATATTGACGTTGGCTGCTACAGTATGTCAACACGCTGTGACAGCCGTCCTCAGTAATTACCGGCACACCCTGATTCATTTCAACAACCCTGTTATCTATTAATTCATCACATCATTTTCCCATCTACTGCATTTCTTATTGGGCCTTGATCCAAATAAGAATGTTTTTCTTATTTGACTGGCCTCGTGTAGCAAGTGTTTTCTATGTGAAATTGTACAATCGTTAGATAATAAACATTTATTTTCTATCTTTCTTTTTTGATTCTATGCACATATTGGTCCAAGAATGTATTCAACATTTCCCTCGTGTCTGACGTTCATTGTGATGCAAAACGTCTTTGACTGACTAAACGCATGCCGGATTGAAAGCACTCGCGCTAAATAAACTACAACGGAGCACAAACAGTATTTGTCAGGCAGGAGGACTGAACGTGTGTAAATGTTTTAATACTTGTGTGTAAATATTAATGGAAACAAATAAATGTTTATTGATGAGCTGCCGTTGTGTTTATTTCTCAGATGAGGGTGTTTGTCACGCGGCATTATGGATATACGGTACAATATGTGCATGTGAAGTGCCGTGTAGGTCGTCAGAGAGAAGCTAACGAGTTAGTTATCTGAGGACTGTTCAATACACAGAGCTTCTTTAATGGATGAAGGGAAAACAACAGAACAGCTTAATATAAGTTACAATCCACAACACAGTCGTCAATCACGTTTTTGCAAAAGGATTTAAAATAATATTAATAATAAGAATACTTTATAAAAAAATTCACCATAATGGACACATATTTTTCCTCGTGTCCATCCATTAACAGACCTCTAAGTTTAAGACAATATTTACAAAAGAAAAAGACACAGTTAAGACTTGAAATAAAGGGCATTTGAGCAACATACCCGACCGGTTTTGTATTTTACAGTTAAAAGAATAAAATAAAAGCAACAACCAGGAAATGTTTGTTTTAAAGCAAAGATATGATTTTTGGAGAGTTTTGGGGACTTGGCTCAGACTTGCGAAAGTCCACAGAAACCTTTTTGCTCAACAGCCCCAACAGGTTTGTCCTGATCAAATCTCAGTCTTGTGGTTCTGTGATGAGTCTAAAACCTCCAGAGGGTCATGTTTCCAAAACTTCAGTGTGATGAATGATTCTCCGGAAGCTCTTCCAGGGGGATGACTGTGTACTCTGCCGTGTGTCCGTTCTCCTTGGGATTGTCTTTGGGCAGGAACGTCTCCATCTCCACCTCCTTCTGCTGGTTTACGTTGTTAGTTTGAGCCACGAGCTTGGAAACCTGGCTCGGTCCATTCCACCTGGGCAGAAAAAAAAAAACAGAACAGTGAGAATTTAATTCTACGTTCAAAACAGTTAAAATCCCCCCCAAAAAATGTCTGTCTGATTGTAAATTCTTACTTGTCTCTTGTGGCGATGGCGACGAAGAGCATTACCAGTGATGCAAGACCAACAATAAAACCAACGATGATCATCCAGCCTGGAGATATTGGGGAGAAGGAGTTAGTAAGATGGACTCCAAAAAAGCCAGAAAATATGGTTTATTTATGCATTTATTTCTGGGCTCACCTGGTGTACTGCCTCCTATGGAAGCTGCCGGTGTAATATCTTGTCTGTTTTTTTCTGGATCGAAGAACATAAAAAAAAAAGATTTAAAATTGTCCATAGGCAATCAACAAAGATGTAATGAAAGTGGATTGTTGGCATCACTATTGGGGCAGGCACTGTATTTGATATTTACCATAAACAATAGAAAACAATTTTTTGTTTCTAATAGATGTTGGCTCTTCACTGGGGTCCCGTCCTGATCCCACACCTACGCTTGAGCCTTTGCTGATTCCAAACACCGCTGTGGATGACGATGGGGCGCTAGTTTCTGAGTTGGAGCTGGAGGTCATACTGGAGCTTGTAGTAGTAGTGGAGACTCCATATCCAGACCCTTCTCCAGAACCCTGGTCAGTGGTTTGAGAGGCCAAGATGTGGTCCGGGGTGACGCTTGACTGGGCTTTGTTTGGCGCCGAGGTCGAGCCGAGGTCGGGCATTTGGGTGGTGAATGAACCTGAACTGGAGTCGTCAGTGTAACTTGGCAAGGCTGTGGAGGCAGAGCTCAGAGCAGGAGAAACAGTTGTGGTTCCAAACTGGAGGGTCACGGAGGTCGTGGACTGGTCGCTGGGCTCCTCTCCGCTGCCCTCAATCATGCCACTCTCAGAGGTCGGCTGCTCGGACACCTGAACGGTTGTGTACGTTTTAGGGAGCAAAAAGTTTTCGATGAGGAATCCTTCAGTCGCGGCCTCTCTGATGACTTCATCCTCAGCTTTGGAGGGGATCTGAGTCACAGCTATAGGAAGAGGAGAGACAGACAGAAGAAAAAAAATCCACAGGTCACGTTGAGTGTTTGCGTACCAGCCTCGACATGAGCGGAGGAAAGGAAAGTTACAAGGGCTTAAGTGCTTCGCCCCAAATTCTTGTATAAACTTGTGTCGCGCTCTTCTTTCATGAGGTGTGGTGGGAAACAGTAATGATTAACCTGGGTGACTAATCGACTGTGAGTGGGCTAACAAAAGATAGGAAGCCTCATCAAAGCATCGGTTTAATAAGATCATACCACTCTTGTGACACACCCAGAACAACTGAGTAAATCATGACTGTTTTTTTTCTGTTTTCGTCGGAAGGAAGCCAATCTCAGGGTTATTATGCAAATAGGGAGGCAAAAGCGAGAGGACTTAATAGGAAATGTTCTGTATTATTAATGCAAATATCATTTATTTATACTTCATACCATACCATAACCAGAAATGTATGTCTTGAGGTTCTACTTTAGTTTATACACAACATATAAGTAGGAAATATTATTATTGCACTACACTTGCCTGACAGCTATATCTTAGACCTGCTTTTCAGAATATAATTTTATGTAAAAAATATTTTATCATCTTGCAAAATACAATACAGAATAAACCAGTGGTTTCCAAGTGTCTATGAGATTCAAAAACTTCTCAGATGGAAATATTTGAATAACTCTTCGGGGCCGAAAAGAGGAAAATGGGTAGTAGGGTAGTAAATAAAAAATGTTGCATTCATTTTTTATTTACTACCCTGTTATCTTTTTTTTTGTTTTTTTGTGTTTGGCAGTACTTGTTTTCTTAATGCTCCATCAATCACTCCATGACACCTCAGATTAATCTTGTGACCTCTTAAAGGGGCCTGACTCCACAAAGCCTCAGAACCACTGGCTTAAGCTAATTATATATGTAAAGTAGATAATACTAGCTACACCTTTACCAGCTACGACAGTAACATGCTACTTACTCATCGATACAACAATATTAACTATCTAATTGTATAATGTTCAATATTATTAGTCACAGGGATCATTTCTGCAGAACAAGTACTTTTGATTTTGCTGATTGTACTTCTGTTCTTTAATAACTTTTACTTGCAATGGAGTATTTTACATTTTGTTATTGCTACTGTTACTTGTTACGTGTCCGACTTCTGGCCATATTAGCAACAAACTTGAAACTTGAAACTTGAAAAATCCCATTAAAGTAAAGAAAATTGAAAGATTAATTTTTTTTAAAAAAGGTCCGAGAATCAAATGACACATCCTCCACTCTCCATTTCTGTCCAGTCACGTTCCGCTCCGCTGTTCCCTATGAGGTTACCCGTTCGCCCAAACTTGTGTAACAGCTTTTCGCTGATCTTTGGTTTCACCTTACTTAAGACTCTCGCATTAATGCACCTCCTGGAGCAGCTCGGAACATTATTACAAAGATCTCTGTGTGTAATCTGGAGCTGCCAGTGAAACCTGTGCACCAACAATGAAACACTACTCTGGAATTCTTACATAAAGAGTAAGACCTGAAACATAAAGGGCATCTTAGGTAGGGAGGAGAATGCTGACTCACGGGGTTAGAATAAGGACACCATGGGAATTATTGAAATTTCAGAGGTTCTGTATAGAAGATTTTTTTATCTGACAACTGCTTTTTTTTATTTTGACTATGGCCTCCCTTGTCCTGAGGTGAAAGAGTGTCATCTAGAACGAATATCCTATTGATGATCGGTAAATATCTTACATAAGGATATAAGTAGATCAAAAAATCTACCCGGATTTAGATCTTTTTCCTTTTACAGTTTATTCCTATAAAACAAAACCACATGGCTAATAATATCACACATACTCAGCTAAAATAGAAAGTGTTAATTTAAGTGTTTAAGAAAGGTTCACTGCTTTAAACAAATATAAAATAGAGACTTTTACTTACTATTGAGAGGTGTTGAGTGGACAACAGCAAGAAGTCCAAGAATAACCCCAAAAAGAAGAGTCCTCATCTTCAAAACCGAAACTTGGGACGCAGCCATGGAACTGAAGTTGACTGTTGGCGGGTCTGAACTATTTTCCACACTGAACTAATAATGAAGCAGATGAATCATGCGTTCGCTTTTTATACAGCAGCAGCAGGTCTGTGTCACGTCACTACAACAATGGCTGGCAACACACAAACACACACAAACACAGGAGGGCTGGCACACCTGTGGACACACCCTCTTCCTCACTTTCTCACGCTTTTATTTTCCCTATCTTCCTCAAACACAACACAGGTATGACATTTAAAAAAGAAATCCAGTTGTTCGGGAAGTAAATTCAGTTTTTAGATGTTTATGCTCGATGAGGAGGAACAACAGAAAGATAACATTGGTTTCTCAAGAAATAAGACAGAATGATCAAAAATAAAATGACTATAGTCTTACATTTACTGCAACTTAATCTTTACAGACACCATAAAACAATACAGGGCAGCCAGGTATAATAAAGAAATAAAACAAAAAATGACACACATAAATACATACTCATACATACATACATACATACATACATACATACATACATACATACAAACATACATACATACATACGTATATAAATACATACATACATACATATATATATATATATATATACATACATAGACATATATGAGACATATACATATGAGACATAACATAAGAAACAGATAAACAAAGGAATATAAACAAAACACCCTAAAGGAGAAAACTTATACAATTTCAGAAGAATGGGATATTCAATTTAAGAAAAAATAAAGCCAGAACTTTTATGAAACAGTATTTTTTGTTCCTCACTAGAAAATGTCAAATATAAAAAAAGGAAAAGGAACACTACACATTCCTCCCAATTGATGTATGCACAAAGATGACCTATATTAACTATATATATATTAATACTATATATTAATAAGCAGAATTTGAGTTATTATTTAAAATATAATTAAGTTAAATGTTAACAGATCTAATTACCCAATCAGGTCCAGGCACTGGTAATGAATGATAATGGACTTGTACTTGTCTGATGCCTTTCTAGTCTTCCGACCACTCAAAGCGCTTTAACACGACATGTCATTCACCCATTGACGGCCATTCATACACTGAGGGCACGAAAGGTGCCACCATCCATCAGGTTCCAGTTAACCATTCACACCCATTCACACGCCGATGGCTCAGCCTTCTGGAGCCGTTAGGGGTTAAGTGTCTCTCCCGAGGACACATTGACATGGACTTGACTTACATTGGGTTTAAAACAATCAATCACCACATTGTGGAGTGAATGAATGAAGCTCAACTAGTGGCTTAATTATGGAAAACGCAGGGAAACCACTCAGCACAACTTGTGATACAGCATTCACTGAACTTTAACATCGCATGGCTGACATTTGGTGAAAAGTCCTCAATAACAGTAGATGATAAATGATTCCGTTCTGGAGAACAACACATCCCTTTTCTTTTTTTAGTCTTATCACTTCTTTCTTGTCATTCTATCGTCCATCATTCCGATGTACAAGGAGATGGGTTTTCGATGAGATCTTCATTTTTCTGGCCTTGTTTCAAAGCTTTTCGCATGCAAATTCAGACTCCACCAGAGAGTATCCGTCACACGCTCTGTTCATACCCCTGCAGGCAGTGTGTATACAGTATATAATGACTGTTGCTATTTGCTGGTATTGGAAGGAAGTTGATGCGTCACGGCGGAGCTTCCACCCCGGGCTATCTGGTACGTTCATGAATCTGAGACAGACGTCATGAGTCACTCAGCGTGCGTGGGCGAGCACTTGTCCATTCTTGCACTCCACACCCAGACACTGCTCATTGCTGTGACTGTAACGATTGAACTTTTACAATATGGAAGCGATGATGATCATCATGAGGCTTCAAACACAAGTCGGGACTCCACGAGCGTACGATAATCTGCCCTCATTGGCATAATAGTTAATTGATAATAGTTTGTAATCAAATGTTTTTAATATAGGTCCAGAGAGACAAAGCTTTATATTATCCTCGTAGCACTTATTGAATTCGTATTTGTTTACTGCACTTATCCTATTCGTAGTAGTTTGTAGCACTTATTGTATTCGTATTAGTCTGTTGCAATTATTGTTTTCGTAGTAATCTGCTTCTGCACTATACTTTTACTCTGGTTTATGCTTTTAGATGCTTGTTTAAGAAAGGAGATGCACTTATGACTTCTGGTGACTAGTAGTTCTCTTGAATACCTATGTTGAATACACTTCCTGTAAGTCGCTTTGGATAAAAGCGTCTGCTAAATGACTGTAATGTAATGTAATGTAATGTAATGTAATATTATTATTTATTATTGACTATAGCCCTTTGAATACTTGAGTTATAACTAAACGTGTGTTTCTTGATGTAAAAAAAGTAGCCAGGATTATGAGGTAGTGAAATAACTACAGTAGTTTGGGGAAAGGTCTGAGGTTTATGAAGTGTAACTGGCTCTGTGTTTCATCATCCTGCAAACTTCAGTGGCTTTTCAACTCAACATGAGGGTTATTCAATAATGACTGGATTCTCATTTAAAAAATATTCCTTTACCTTTTGAGATATTTGGACTTGGAGCGGTATTTCACTTTGGTTGAACATTTTTTTCATTTTTCAAAAGCAAGCGTACATATGAAGCTGTGAACATTTGGCCCCTGGTGTAAGTTTTTTTTTTTTTTTTCTTCATAAATACAAGGGCATTTAAATGTTTGAAAAAGTGAAACAGCCTGAATTTCAAAAAACACTAGTGTGGTGCCTGTTCAATGTATTCCGTTTCAGAACAGGCTGATTGCTTAGCCTGTGGTGGTGCTGCTTGCAGCTTCCTTGAAAATCACCTGTTCAAACAAACTTCACACTCGACGCTGTGATTCCTCGGGCCCCCAACTAAAAGGGCCCCACACAGCTATAGATTTATTATGATGTTAAGATACGAAAAATATTGAATTATGTTATGCCTTAAAAAAGGCCCAAAAAGCAGTTGGAGTACTTCATTCACTTGACAGAGAGATGTTACTGATTATGTTGAAGTTCCAGCTTTGACTCACAAACAATATAACGATTAAAATACAATGCACTATTATTCATTAAACTATTTAGCATTTAATTAGAATTGAAAGCTCCACCCTGAACAGATGTTAAGCAAATGTAAGCACATTATGCTAATAATGCCTCTCTTTCACTCGGCACTGGAAGTAGAAAAGTTGAATAAAGCACTTTTATTGTGCACTATTCATAGTTTTACTAACAGTAGTTGTTAGTTTTACCTCAGAAAAAAAGTTTTGAGTAGGCCTGCTTTCTCTATTTACTACTGCCAATAACATTAACAGTTAGAGAAAAGGTGAAAAGTAAAGCAAGATGGAGTTCTTGGGGCCCCAAATCACCAAATGCACCCCTGAAAACCCCCCCACCAAAGTCGTGTTAACTAGCAATCAGAAACATCGGTGAAATACACTGTTTTGACATACCCACCTCAGTTATGCATAAGACCATGGATTTTATTAGTAGAGGCTTTTATTTTTAGGCTGTAAAGTTATTGCTATAAGTAAAATATCATGATAATATAAGTCATACAGCTGTGAAATAAAGTCCTGCTTCCAGTTGCCTATCTCTTCATGTTGACATCCAGGAAAGTGAAAAAGAGTTCACTTGTAATGTGAACCGCAGTCATCGAGCGGCCGTTTACCCCCTGTATATGACATGCTGGACTCCCCTGAAGCCCCGCCCCCTCAGCTGAACAGAGAGCTGTTCTTTGGTTTATTCAAAGTTTGATATTGAACGGGTCGGGAGCCTGCAACAAACCTGACAAAAGCTCCCACTTGAGCCTAACAATAGGCTTCACCCGCCAAGTGTTTAGTAGATCGAATGAGTGGTTCTCAAATTACAGCAAAAGGACATACCAATGGACAAACACAGATTCTTTGACTAAAAACTCTGGCCAAATGCCTCATACCTGAGGGAAATCAAAGGGGGATCAATTTTGGTGTTCATATTTTCCCCAAGTGATTAAAAAAAAACACACACACACACACACCAACCCATCTCAGCATTAGCAGATTTTCAAACTCTAAAACATAACTGTGTTCGTGTTCAATGGGAAGCATGAATGGATAAACACTTGCAGAGCAGCAGAACACATGGTCTTTTAAGGGCAGGTCCTCTGGGCATGTGCAGGCCAATTAGCAGCCATTGTAAAAGACTCCCTCCCTCACTCCCTCCACCTCGCTGTTATCTCGTGTTTCATGGCAGCAACCATTGTTCCTGTCTCCAAAGTCCCAGCTCTCTCTCTCTCTCTCTCTCTCTCTCTCTCTCTGTCTCTCTGCAGCTCTCTGACTATCTCCACCATGAATAATCAAGAGAAGCTCGTCAGCCTTTATCACCTCTATTCTACCACAGACAAATATCCGCTTCAGTCTGCACATTCTTCCATCAGGTTAAAAAAAAATCACATCATGGCGGACCTCACTGCGTCCTCAAAACAGTATTGTTTGTCGACTTTCCAATTTTGACCATTTATGTGAAGTGTGAAAAGGATTTATAAAACAGGGAGGAAGATAAGGTCATTTTTTTTAACTGACAGGGAAAATATTACATTTTGGACACAGATTGGAAGGTTCATGCGTCACATTATCAAAATAAAAACCATAAAATCATATTTTTAATTCAAGTCAATGAAGTGATCCACTTTTATTTATTCACACAGTTAAAGCATCATGGTAGAAAACATACAATCAAGGAGCTTAATGGATATGTTCACGGGAGTAGAAAAGCCAAAGGGCTGATACAAAGTCCTCCGTAACACTTAGAAAATCAATTTAATTGTAACATGAGAGTGAAAGTTTCATATCAGTGACACAAATAGAGCTTCTCCTCTCCCCCCCGCCACCTTTATTCAGGAACCAACATCTATGAATCGTTGTACAATGAATTGAATGTTGGGGCAATGATTAAGATTTATATTAAAAGGACACTGGGAAAATGGTGAGTCAAGGACCTGCAAAACAATTTCAGGGATGCACACAATAATAATTTCACATTAAACAAATTTAGATATAAATGTACTGTAAAAAATCATGAAAAATAATGAATAAACCATTGCACATGTGTACTTTAGCCCTGAAGAAAATACTGTCAGGGCTTGCAAACTGTCACTTAAATCAAAGTAAACTGTTAGTAATTGTGTAAGATGGCCTTCATGCATGGCGCTTTACCCCGCCAGCTTGCCCCATCTTGCATGGCAGCAAGGGAAAGGAAAGAGTTTAGTGTTCCAGAGAAGGGAAAGTGTTTGTACCGTAAAATGTCAATCACTTTATTACAATGTGCAGCCATAAAGACCAAGGTTTCAGTTCGTCATAAAAACTGATTTCTTTTAATTTGAGTTCAGCCATGTCACATATGTCTGCCATTGTTTACAATCATGTTTGAAGGCTACGGTGTGGTACTTTGTTTTCTTAATTCCCAACTTCCTGAATTTAAACAGATCACCAAGTTTAGTAAAGAAAATACACTAGCTGACATCTTGTGCTTATTCATTCATTCAATTCACCTTCTTTACTGGAAATGAGTTTGATTTTATGTCTTTTTTTATTTACAACAGTTTATGATATCACCATGGCAAAACATTAAAGAAAACCATGACAGGCAGCTAATTTCAAAGGAGCCACTCCTTTTAGTTTTTGATGAATTATGCCCCACAGGTTTGAGGAAATATGATACTTGGGCAAGGCCTATTTAATATGATTTAGCATGACAAATTTGTTGCAGATTGAACCACTAAACATCTGGAAACTTGCAGACATGACAGGTTAAAATTATGAATTACAAATTGTGTACCATGCATGTAAATTACTGCATTTGGGGAAATCTAGTTATGGTTTTATCTTCTTCAAAAACAATCCGACACACAATGGTTTTACTCTATCAGAAATATGACAAAGGTACAATATACCTTATTTTGAAATGTAGATTACTGTAATTCCAGCTTTCTTTCCCTGGTTGATTAAGTTGTAATTTTCTTCTCCTGGTTGACAAAATGCAAAATCAATCAGATACCGTATCATCTTCATTTTTCATTCTAATATGCTTGATTATTTGTTTGCTGGATTTTTCCATTTATTTATTCTGTTCTAATATTCTTCGCAGACCATCTGTTTTTATGTCTGCTGTTCATTTTGAAAGTGTCTTTTGTTGCATTTATATTTACTCTTTTGTAATTCATGTGTGTACAACATTTCATGGCATTATAATGAATAGCTGTACTAACTCTGTGTACCAAAACACCAATAGAAAAGAGCTTTACAATTCAAGTCAAACTGAAGCTCAGAAAGCATTAAAAAAAGCAAATGTACACACAGAACAGCTCAGCGAGGTGATCAAATATACAGTAGTAGTACTAAAGATTGAAGGCCTGTTTCAACTGCTTTTCTATCACCCTTATTCAGTCTGGGTTTGTGCCGCTGGTGCAGATGGAGAATGACACTTCAATCTTACTCTGACGAGCACTCTGACGAGAGGCATATCCTCACCGACATCTGCCAGAATGGAATTTCCAAAGAGTACTAACAGTTCCCCGTTCCCATACGCAAAAGGACTTGTGAAAGTTTCTTCAAGCGGAAACAAAGCCAAACCATGAGGAGGAGTGGTTGAATGATGCAATTGTGAACCAAACAACAGATAGCATGTTCAGACTAGATGCACACGTTCTTTTGAAATCAACCTCTTCAATTTGCATTTTTGGGTTAGATATGCAGTACATGTTCATATGATTATTTTTTTGATTTCTGTACGGGTTCAACATCGACGTGGACTTAGGAGAAGAAGGGGGACACGTGGGCTCTGTCATTTAAAGTACTTGGATTCAGAGATCTCTTTAATAAACACATTCTAATAAAAAAAACACATGAATGTTAATTCCATTATCTTTTTGCCCTCCAATGCACTCTCGCACTACTTGTTTCTTGGCTCTGTATATGCAGTTTACCGTAACAGTACGACCTGTATGATGTATGTTTGTTATCCAGCTACTGCCTGTTATAATATCTGTATATGTTTTATTAATTAAACATTTTAAGTCTGTATATGTGTGTATTCAGAGCTACTGACAACAAAAGTAAAAGTCCTTATTTGTGTCAACATAATTGAACAAAAAGTAAGTTGTTTTTTTTACCATAAAGTTTAATGATGAAAGGTGGCCTAAAAAATACAGTGTGATGTAAACTGGAAAGAGTCAGTTAGATATGATAGTATCAATGAAGAAATAGAGGCAGTATGTTGGTAAAACTTGTGATGTTGTTTGGAAAGGAGAATTATAAATTATGTTAGACATGACAGCATTACTGTGATCCCAGTTTTTAAACTGGGATTTTAAAGTAAACAGCTGGCAGGGGGTGATGTGAAAAGGCCCAAACAGCATGCCATCAAACCGAGCAGTGGAGGCTTAATAGGTCATAACACAGCCTTGAACAGGGCTTAAATGGGGAACACAGAGGAGGCTATGGACAGTTTCCAGAAGACACTTTCGATATGCAGAGAGAGAGACGATGGGTCATGTTTGATGACATGGGTGGGGCTGCAGGAGAAATTTTCACAGGATGATTAAAGATAAAAGATAAGAGTGATTCAGAGCTATTGCTGGTGCATACAGTGAGAACCAGTGCAACAAAAATGCAGTTTAGCATCAAACCAGATGGTGTAAAAAGTAGCAAAGTGCAAGTTTAAAGATGTATGAATGTCCTGAATGAGCAATTAACCAGTGGGGTAGCGAAGCATGATGGAATGTTATATACACACACATAAAATGCTGTGATGGAAAACACAAGTACAATTTACAAGCAGTCCTACTGTAGCTTATTTGACAATGTCGAGGTATTCTACTTGAGGAATTTTATGTTGTGCTACATTGGCCTATGCAGTACTCTGCACTACATTTTAGAAGAAAACATTGTAGTTAACTTTTTATTCCACCAGGCTCTTTATTTAATAGATACTGTTACGTTCCAATTTTAAATATAAACATTACAACAAAATATGATGTCTGTTGTAGATTAAACTACACAAAAGTATGTAAAACTACAACATTTAAGTACTACATTCCAAATATTACAGTAACACTGACAATGGCCATTCTGCATAATGAGGCTATAGGGCTACAATACTTTTAATAGTCCTCTTAAAGTAGCTAACATTTGACTATTTACTATTTTGAATAGTGGAACTTTTTTTTGAAATAGTTTTTATATACAGTACCAGTCAAAAGTTTGGACACACCTTCTCATTCAACTACTTTGAAGAATCTAAAATATAAAACATATTCTGGTTTGTTGAGCATTTGTTGGTTTACCACATAATTCCATATGTGTTCCTTCATAGTTTGGATGTCTTCAATATTAATCTACAATGTAGAAAATAATTTATAATAAAATAAAGAAAAAACCTGTATATATATAAAATAAAATAAAAATAAAAATAAAGAAAAAACATTGAATGAGAAGGTGTGTCCAAACTTTTGACTGGTACTGTATATAGATATATATATAAAATAAAAATAAATATAAAATAAAAATAAAATAAAAAACCATTGAATGAGAAGGTGTGTCCAAACTTTTGACTGGTACTGTATATATATATATAAAAAATAAAAATAAAAATAAAGAAAAACCATTGAATGAGAAGGTGTGTCCAAACTTTTGACTGGTACTGTATATATATATATAAAATATATAAAATAAAAATAAAAATAAAAAATAAAATAAAAATAAAAAAAAAGAAAAAACATTGAATGAGAAGGTGTGTCCAAACTTTTGACTGTTACTGTATATATATAAAATAAAAATATATATAAAATAAAAAATAAAGAAAAACATTGAATGAGAAGGTGTGTCCAAACTTTTGACTGGTACTGTATATATATATATAAAAATAAAAATAAAAAAAAATTGAATGAGAAGGTGTGTCCAAACTTTTGACTGTTAAATATAAAATAAAAAAATATAAAATAAAAATCCATTGAATGAGAAGGTGTGTCCAAACTTTTGACTGGTACTGTATATATATAAAATAAAATAAAAATAAAAATAAAGAAAAACCATTGAATGAGAAGGTGTGTCCAAACTTTTGACTGTTACTGTATATATGTAAAATAAAAAAATATATAAAATAAAAATAAAGAAAAACATTGAATGAGAAGGTGTGTCCAAACTTTTGACTGGTACTGTATATATATAAAATAAAAATAAAGAAAAAAATTGAATGAGAAGGTGTGTCCAAAACTGTTAGTGTATAATGTAAAATAAAAATAAATAAAATTGAAAAATGATTGAATGAGAAGGTGTGTCCAAACTTTTGACTGGTACTGTATATATATAAAATAAAAATAAAAATAAAGAAAAAAGATGAATGAGAAGGTGTGTCCAAACTTTTGACTGGTAAATATAAAATAAAAAATAATCTATAAAATAAAAATAAAAATAAACCATTGAATGAGAAGGTGTGTCCAAACTTTTGACTGGTACTGTATATATATAATATAAAATAATATCATCCTGAGGGAAAAAAAGGTAGTTTTCTTGACCAAACATCACATCCGGGTTCTGTTTCCCCGTTCGGCTGTCGCACCTTGATGACGCAATCATAGCAGCAGCTGTGACGTTAGCTGCTGTTTTTGTTTTTTGGGACATCGTAGTGTTTTAACCACGGACTGATTTCACAACGTAAGTAAGCTAATAAGTCATGATCTTTATTGCACACGTAACAGTCTGTTTGCAGACGTGATGTAACTCTTTGTAAAGTGAGTCAGATGGCTAAAGGCAGGTTAGCACAAGATGCTACAGACATTAGCACCAGAACTCAACATGTGTTTTAGTTTTATGGTCTTTAATGAGGCAACATCTGAACAGTGTCATCCTAGACAATGCTTACATGGTTATATGTATTGTAGGATGCACTGAAAGTCAGACATGTTTTTTTTTATGTTGCATCTAAATCAATGCACTCAAGAGTTTTCCTAGTGTGTCTTATGGTGGGGTGTTTTTTTGTTACAGGAGCAGAGAGGATAGTGCAAACAAGAGACATAGTAAAAGAAAAAAACAAGATCAAAAACAAGTGTTATAGATAAGCAAATGAGCAATAAACTGAAATATTATATATGCAGACAGAAACTATTATAACTATTGTATTGCACAGTGGGGTGTGACTGCACCATGAACATCTGTGTAATCAAAAAATGCTTTTGTTGTCAGTAGCTCTGAATACACACATATACAGACTTAAAATGTTTAATTAATAAAACATATACAGATATTATAACAGTTTAATTAATAAAACATATACAGATATTATAACAGGCAGTAGCTGGATAACAAACATACATCATATAGGTCGTACTGTTACAGTAAGTTTTTTGTTAAGATAAGATAAGATAAAATAAGATAATCCTTTATTAGTCCCGCAGTGGGGAAATTTACAGGAGCAGAGAGGATAGTGCAAACAAGAGACATAGTAAAAGAAAAAAACAAGTATTATAAATAAGCAAATGAGCAATTAAAAAACAGTAAATAATCCACAGTAACTGAAATATTATATAAACAGACAGAAACTATTATAACTATTGTATTGCACAGTGTATTAGTGTCATGTGGTGTCGTGGCAGTCGATGTGTCCTTGGGCAAGACACTTAACCCCAAGTTGCTCCCGAAGGCTTGCCATCGGTGTGGACTGGATGTTGCGTGAATGTTAGTTAAGGTCTGGCACCTTGCATGGTAGCCTGTCATCAGTGTGTGACTGGGTGAATGATATGTAATATACTACTAATTGTAAGTCGCTTTGGATAAAAGCGTCTGCTAAATGGACCTGCGGTACCTCTCCTTCACACACCGGGGGTGAAGGAGCTGCCAGGGTGTCCCGCATGGGGTGAGAGGTGTTGTTCATCAGGGATGACAGCTTGGCCATCATCCTCCTGTCTCCCACCACCTCCACCGTATCCAGTGGACACCCCAGCACACTGCTGGCTTTCTTGACAAGTTTATTTAGTCTCTTCCTGTCGGCTGTCGAGATGCTGCTGCTCCAGCAGACCACTGCATAAAAAATGGCTGATGCCACCACAGAGTCAAAGAAGGTCTTCAGGAGTGCTCCCTGCACTCCAAAGGACCTCAGTCTCCTCAGCAGACACAGTCTCTGTGCTCTCTGACCCTTTTTATAAAGTGCATTTGTATGATTAGTCCAGTCCAGTTTATTGTTATGTACTTTCCATTCCAACCCAGCACCCAAGACTACAGCTATTGATTTCACTGATAAACCCACAGAAAGACACATCATGACCTGATGATGTTGTCTTTTGCTTCAATACATATTTCCACAATTCAGTCTTTATTGTCACAGCATTGCTCATCCAATACCATGTGTGTTGACATGTACACAATTTCAGAAAAGCCACAACAGAGGTTGTAGTGTATTCAACAAGACACGGTAAAATCCCCTAAAGCAAGGGCTGCAACTAATGACTTGAGTCACAAACCAAGCTTGAAATGTAACATCACTAACTAAAGCATCTAGCCATATGTTGTCCTTAAGTCAATGACCGCTACACAGGTTTGGCTATATTTCAGTACAGTGAGGGTCCATTTGTTTAAAGGTACCATGCCAGTTAAGATCTTGAGCACCTGTAATTTTAAGTTTTTTGGTTTAAACCTTAAACAATTCTCTCATTGTGAATGCCACATGACCCCTATGGCGTTTCTCTACAAATACATAAGACAAACAAGCAATAACTTCTTGGTTTTAAAGGTTTTTAATGTGACAAAGTTGCAGGAAGTGGCCTGTTTACCGAGGTGAATGTAGTAGCTGTTATTGAATAGTTTATTGGCCTAAGTCTTTTATAAAATGATACGTTTTAATTCTAACCCATCAGCAAGACTACAGCAGGTACGATCACTGATAAACGCATAACTTGAACCAGAGAGCAACTTAATTAAATATAATTACCTATTGTGTTATGTTGCAATAAAATTTGCATTCTCATAGTTCAATGACTCAGTATTGCTCATCTCAGTTTGTGTGCCGACATGTACTATATTGTGTAGCAGGAAACAGACTTCAGTGGTAATAAACATCCTCAACAAGTCATGACCAAAAGTACAAGTGACTTTTCATTAGAACTTTGCTCCCAAAATCTAGTTATCTGGGTCTGTATGTATCCTATAATGTTATATATTATATACTCGTGGTGAATTGCCAACTTTTCTCTACAGAAGTGAGAAGTGAGTTATTATCAAACAGTTTATCTTTCTTAGATTTTTAGGGCAAAAAATAATTATTTTTATTATCAATGAATCTGATATAAGTTTTTAAGTAGTAGTAGTAGTAGTAGTAGTTTTTAAGTAGAATTTAGAAAAGAAAGTAAAATGACGTTAGGGTGCTTCCCCTGGAAGCATCAATGGTGGAAGTGTGGAAGCCTCTCAGTACCTGCTGTACTGTAAAAAACTGATTACTGTCAAATAATCAAAATTATGGCATTGAAATGATAACAAAATAACTGCTCTCTACATTACCAGTGAAGCCACTTAGCCCACAGGAAACTGTTCATAATGTGAAACGCTTTCTGTCATTGCCGTCCGCATATTTAAGCTCATGGATAATTCATGTCACAAAAAAAAAACACTAAACGAGAGACAAAAAATAAATGCCATATTTATGATGGTTTATGCATACAGAGAAAGAAAAGTGTATTGTGTATTTATATTTCAAATTTATATTTTCACTTTACTTTTTTTTTTTTATTCAGGCATTTTAAATCTGACTTTGTCAATTGTACCTATCTTGTTTAAAGTGACAACCTAATCAAAACAGAATGAACATTGACTTTAACTCATTTGCATTTTACAAATCCAGACTTGTATTTAAATAAAACTTTTTAAATAAAAAGCTTTAAGGGTTTTGCATTGTGTAATGTTTTGCATTAACTAGAAATTCAAATCAATAGTGGCCTCTTAGATTTCTGAGCGGCCCTGCCTATATCTGCCCTTTAGATCTCACAGACGTGTGAGAGGAGAAGGAGGGAGGAATTAGTAAATCAGTTCTCTCTTAGTTATCTCAATGGTATTTGATTCCAATGGGGAATTAATCCAAACGAGGAAGTAAGACGCTGACAGAATGCTGTCATTGTGTCCTAACCGCTACAAGTGTGTCTCACATGACTCGAAAATCAATGTTATGCAACCGTTTCGCACACATCTCCTCTTGACATTGTGATCTGTCTGTTAATGTGGTCGATGCTTCTTTTTTTTTTGTCTCACAGGAGATGTCCTCTTTGTGCGGCCCCAGCAACAGCTACCATGATGCAGATCAAGAGGCCGCAGAGAGACAGGTGACCGTGACATGACTTTGAAAAATGCATTTGTATGAAATGACGCTTTGGAAACACACCTGAACTACCAAAGTGAGACACGTTTTCAGGAGCAGTAATCGTATACATGCATTGGTTAAATTGAATAACAACAGTAGATTAGATTCAACTTTATTGTCATGGCACAGAGTACAAGTACTGAGACAACAAAATACACATAAGCATCTAACCAGAAGTGCAAAAAGCAGTAAAAGGGGAGAGTAATGTAAATAGGAATATACAGAATAAACAGTAATATATAGAATACATGTAGAATACACAGTAGGGAGTATATAAGAATACGCTACGATATATATACAGCCTATGCTAATACAGTATGATCAGTGTGAGATGAATACGCCAAGATATATAGAGTAGGCAAAATATATAGTGCAGATAAGTGGCGAGTAAATATATACGGAATTAGAAGAGGGAAGTATAATATGAATATGTTATACATATTAGATAATACAGTATAGACAGTAGTAGAAGTATGTATTGGTATGTGAGTGCTTTTATAGTATAGGTAAGTGTATGTACACTAGAGTGGCAGTAAGAAGTATCACTGTGATTGATGTATAGTTCAGAAAGGTGACAGACGAGTGGGAAGAAGCTGTTCCTGAGCCTGCTGGTTTCGGGAACAGAGAGTCCTGTTGCACCTCCCAGAGGGGGAGACGGGCAAATGTCCCCGACGATGTCGTTTGTCCTCCGCAGACATTGCTAGTGCTCGACAAGCCTCTGGTCCGACACAGAGCAGTTGCCATACCATACTGTGATGCAGTTGGTAAGAAGGCTCTCATCTGGTGCAATCTGAAGAGACAGGTGGACTCTCTTCAGTCTCAAAAGCACAGTCCAAATACACGTTTTAAGTATATGGCTTGTGTTATTCTATTTTTTTGTTATTGTCAATAAAGACCGACACCAACAATGCGTTAGTCCATCACACATCTGACTTCCTAACCCTGTTTCTGGCACACAGCATCAAGCAAATTAATAAGTAACTAATGCATTTTTGTAAGGGACTATATTCAGCTGTGGATTAATACACATATGGTCCTCTAGTTAGTATTTACAGCATGAGGGTGGGATTGAGTCAAAACTACTACAGCCTGTTTGTTCATGCTATTTAAGGAATAGCATGACCAGATTGTTCTGACACCCAGAACAATGTAGCCATTATATTTGGACAATCATGAGGATTTATGGCACAGAGGAATAATCCGACTCACACTGTAAAGGCAATAAAGGGTTGGATTTATTGTTGGTTATGATCTTTTCCATGGAATTTGTTGACAATAAGTAACCCATTGAATACCACCATACTTGTACTGTACAAACTTCACAGTTGGGTTCAACAGCAGTGACAATGTTTGCATTGGTTAAACTGAATAACAGCTTGCTGTTTTCATTACAGTGACACAGTACTGCTACGGCAATGCCTTCAACATTAAAAGCACAGTGCTTTTACATTTAGACATTTGCATTTTAAGTTGAATTAGCTTTTTAGACCCCTTTTCTGTTAGTAAACATGACGTTTTTTTGTCTGTCAATGTATGTCAAAGGAAATACAAGTTTCTATCAAAATGTACAGTCACTCACTCTCCGGGTTGCAGTATGTTACTTGCGAAAGCTTACATTAACCAACGGGACCAGATTAGCAGAACCCCTTTGCTAGCAAACTAAGCTAGGAGGAGAGCAGAAGGGAGCTCCAAAGAGGACGTCTGGCTAGTCAGCTAGCTAGCTTGTACATCTCTAACGCTTGCTTATTAGCTAGCTAGCTTATACATCTCTAAAGCTTGCTAGTTGGCCAGCTAGCTTGTCTTTCCCCAGAGCTCTTCTCTCAGTGAAGGAAGCCTCCTAGCAGCGAGGAGTGAGGCAGAGGGGCCTTCATTTCGGCCACCAGCCTGAAGTTGCTGCCTCATTTTCTGTAAAAAGTGTAGCATAAAAGCATGGTGGAATAAGCGATTTTGCTAGCTAGCTGCTGAATGAGTAGAATTGAACAACATGCTTCATGCAGACGGCTGAAGGCTAGCAGAAGGCTAAACTATTAGCAAAATTTCCTCTCCATACCTCTGATAGCTTAGCATAAGGCTAAGCTAAACTTTTAGCAACGCTTTCGCCCATCATCGCTTCACCGATATTGTAACTCGCAAGGGACTCTAATCACGGCTTTTCATCTCAAATGTATGCAATATTGATTCTGGCACCCAACAACACAGCAACGTGACATTATTGCTGTGTAACGTTAGCCTGTTTTTGTGGTTTCTCCTCTTGTCTTTCCTTTGTTTTGCCGCCAGCTTACACCATAAAGTAATCATGACGTCTGCTGTAAAAAGGGTCCATTCATACTGTTAAACCTGAGCTCAGTTGACAGCTGTGTGTCTGTTACAGGAGAAGGAGCATCCTCGTGTCCTCATCCCGGAGTTGTGCCGACTCTTCTACCAGCTGGGATGGGTGACCGGGACCGGCGGAGGGATCAGTCTGAGACGAGGGTTCGTCATAAAAACTTTCTACAGAATATATGTGAATGATCAGAAAAGTAACACCCTCATTTAGCTTAAAAAGTAAAAAAGTTTTGTCTCTTTGCATTTCTGTGACAATCATGCCCAAAAGAAAATGTAATCTTTTTTAAAAAGTGCTGCGAGGCTGATGTGAGATCAGTTTTGAATATGTGTGCAAATCTAGGGTGAAGAGAGAAGGCCACGGTTTTACCATAAAGGGACAGAATTCAAACTGAAGGCTTTGACAGGCTATTACAAACATCTTTGAACTGTGTTGTTTTCGATGGCGGCTACAAAGGAGGCGCCACCCATCAGCAAATCCCTGTTTGAAACGGCAGTCATTTATTTAAGCCAACAGGGGAACTTGATGAAACCTCAGAGGAAACCAAATTAGATTTACTGACTGCCACTGCATGTATGCCGGTGTTTCGCTCAGATAGAAAAACAGCGTAACTCTTAAATGATCGACAGGAGAATTTCTTTTCATTGCTAAATGATTATACCTTTTAGATTTCGATAGATAATAAGCAGTTATGCGCTCTGCTGCAAAACTGAACTTGTGCAGAATATCATACCTCACCTTTTTTTTTATAAAGATGTGCGGCCCTTACATTGTCTAGGTGGTAGACTAAATGAGAACTGTTCAGATGTACCCATTATGTGGCCATGTGAACACTGATTCTAAATTGGTGCTTTAATTGTTCAGCTAAAAGCCTCTAACACATATTCACTGACTCTGGATAAAAGAGAGTGGATAAATGGAAATAAGTTATGCAATCTAAACAGGCAGTAGTGTCATTTTACAGAACTCTGTGTATTTATATTTACCGTGAGTGCCGGTCACACAGAACTTTTAAGGTTTGAAGCTTTTTCTTTTTTTCACAGTTGCTTTTGGATTGACTCAGAAAAGACTCGGAGCCTAAGGCGGCCTCGCCAAACCTTGCACACACACACAAAGAAAATCAATGGGATACTCCTTTATTTGCCGTTTGTTGCTTGGCAAAGAAGAGCACAATAGCTTTTTCCTCCACATTCTATGAGGAAGTGTCAAGGCTCTCGCCAGTTAAGCAGAAATATGAGCATGGAAGATTTAGTGGGGATGAATGATGATTATTTAACTTTTTGTCTCAGGCTTTTTGTTATTCATTCGTTTGTTTTTTGGTCCAGGGTGTGGAATGTTACTTGGAATGAAATTACACACCAGTTCAAAGGGCATTCCAAGTAATTCGAACAATGGGCACTGAGCGAAATGTTTTTAGATAAAAACTGAAGAAATACTTCCAAGGAAAAATGGGTTCTTCATGGATGGCTGGAAAAGCTTTTGTGAATGTTTCTCAAACATGTAGTAGTAGTCGTTGAGTTTCAGTTCCTTTTATATGTCGCTTTTCTTCAGGAAAAGACACAATAAACTGAGAAGAGTACTGGTATTTGTAGGCCAGTATTTTGTTATCGACAAACCAATGCCATTTCAAGAATAACTTTATTGTCCTCGTTCTTCCCCCCGTTGTTGTTTTGTTGTCTGACTCACAGGGAGCAGATCTTCATTGCCCCATCCGGTGTTCAGAAAGAGAGAATACAGGTAAGCAGGTTCTAACCACATTGCGTAATATTGTTGTCCTCGGCACATATAATCTCATTTAGCGGTATTGGATTTGTGTGTTTTTAATACATTTTTTGATGTTTTTGTTACACAGCCAGAAGACATGTTTGTGTGTGACGTGGAAGAGAGGGACATCAGCTGTCCACCTGCCTGGAAGAACTTGAGGAAGAGCCAGTGTACACCGCTTTTTATGAACGCCTATACTATGAGAGGTGAGCCACTAACATATTCATGGTCATTACCACCAATGCTAACCACAGTTTACAGTCAGTCAGTAAAATAATCAGAAACCTGCATACAAGAAATTGTCCTTTTAATTAAGTCACTGATATATACCTTTTTTTTTGTCTGTGTCAGAGATCAATCCATCGTTTACTGCAGCACAAAGGAGTAAATAGGAGAACTAAAAATGATTTGAATGAAATATAAATGTTTCTGATTTGAGAGGCTGAATGGAATAAGAAATGCCCGTCATTAGAAAGTGGCCATGTAAGAATACATTTAAAAAAAATCAGTAATAGACTCCAAATATTTCCCTCCTGGTCTTTTTTGATTCCACTTTATATTCCACACATTTCATTCTATAAACATGTAGTTTTTGAAATATTTTTACCATTGGCATAAGTTTCAATTATTTCTACAAAATGAAGGTTGTCAATGTGAAGGCTGTGGTTTCTAGAAAGATTGCTTTTTGACCAAATTCTGTAAAACCTTTTGATTTCATAAAGAGGCAGTCAGTTGAGTTTCCACTCATAAGATACAGTTGTTCAATAAAGACATTGTAATTTAAAGGTCAATTTGATTTTACTATTATACTTCATGTATCAAAAAACTCATCTCATCTCTATCATGCAATTGTGAAAATGTATTCAGTTTGCATCTGTCACAGCTTGTGAGGCCTCCACAACTTGGACCCAATACTTAAGCAATGTCAATTGTATCAAATAATTTCAAAGCGTAGCGCACCTTGATGTCTCATTGTCTGTGGGTGGTTGCATGCTTTGTCTTGTCTGGTTACAATCATCATTTTGAGCGAGAGGTACAATACCAGTACGCAACACTTAAAATATCAGAATCTGCCTTTTCCTTTTGCTAAAATACAGGGGCACAGGCAGTTATACACACCCACTCCAAGGCTGCTGTCATGGCAACACTGCTGTATCCTGGCAAAGAGTTCAGGATAACACACCAGGAGATGATCAAGGGGATTCGTAAAGGCACCTCAGGCACCAACTATCGGTACGTAATCAAGATGCAAGGATTAGTGAAGTCCAAAGAAAGTTCCAGAAGCATTTTTTTTCTCTCTGAAGTAGAACTTTATAATTTGTCTTGGCACTCGTGGTAGAAATCACAGCTGCAAAACCTGTCACGTGTCGGCCAAATCCGCCATTTTGAAATTCCATTCTGATTTTCTTACTAATGCTATTATTGAATGCAAGTCTTTAGACTAACTTTTTTTTTTCACTACTGTCCTGGACCCCAATGCGAAAAATAATTTCAACCATCCCAAAGTCAGTGTAAACTGTCAAAATGTCATCCTTTTATGCTGTCATTGTCAATAATTTCCCCATTGTGGGACTAATAAAGGATTGATTATTATTATTATTATTATTATTATTATTATTATTATTATTATTATTATCTATAGTGGTTATTTGGATAGAAAACACGCAATTCAAATGATTAGAAAATACATGCTTGTACATGCTTGAGGAAGCATAACCATTGCACATTAAGTCAGATACATGAATAGTACAATTTGGAAGTCCTCTTTCTTGGCCAGGATCTGTTTGTGGAGAAAAGTGCCCCGTCTTGACTCACTTTTCACCAAAACATGCTGAAACATGTGGGTCCCAACCACAAAGTTTTTTTTTTTCACATCAAAGAGCCTTGTTGCTGGAATCTTTTTCTCTGCAGCACTTGGTAAAAGCCAGGTATGAATAACATTTTAACAAATCAAGGATTTGAGTGTGTGCTCGCTCCCATGCAGGCGGCTTAAAAAGGGGAATATTTTATCAGAAGGTTTTACATGCTTCTTCTTTGGTTCCAGCTAAGAAGGAGGCAGTGAGTAACCTGTTGGATTACAGCAGTAACAAATCCTTTTTTTTCTATAGTCATTATTTTGATAATCGTTCAGTTAATGAAACGGTTAAAAAGGTCTCTGATGATATAAAGCAGGGAAAAACAGCAGATCTTCTCATTTTGAGAAGCTGGATTCGGGAAATGTTTGTTGTTTTTGCCTCGATAAACTACTGACCCAGTTTCAGCATTGTGCTTGATTCATTATATGATAAATGATACAGTATTCAAGCTTTGAGAAAGGGCACGATCATCCTCGTTCTGACTGAACTCTGACGGCAGAAGTTAAATCTCATTTAATGTACACAGATACGACGAATGCCTGGTGGTGCCTATTGTTGAAAACACACCAGAGGAGATGAACTTGAGAGACCGGATGGCTCGGGCTATGGAGGAATACCCAGATTCATGTGCCGTCCTCGTCCGCCGACATGGGGTCTATGTCTGGGGCGAGTCGTGGGAAAAAGCCAAGACCATGTGAGCATTTACCTCTCATCACTATCGACCTCTTTTACCTTGTTTATGACAAAGAACAGATAGGTGTATTTGTATTGAGGGCATGTGGTCTTTTTCTCCTCCAAACACTAAAACGTTCTGCGTCATTTTGTAGGTGTGAATGCTACGACTACCTGTTTGACATGGCTGTGCAGATGAAGCAGTGCGGACTGGACCCTTCTGCCCTCCCAACAGAAGAAAACGGAATAGTTTGACATTCACCGGTTGTTTGGTTTTTTTTTTGTAAAAGAGACATGTGTTGCAGAAAGGTCAGTGGCGTTCGATCAGGAGAGCGTGTTGTAATCATTTTGTCTTTCACGCCGGCCTGCTTCAAATTTGATGAAATTTGAAGGTAAGGGCAGATCCAGGGTTGGAGGAGATTGAATGGCTGTGATCCAGAAGCATCTGGAGACAAGTCGCACAAAAAAAAAAAAACCACACAGTGGGACGAGTCTTGAATGAGCAGCTTGGCAAATCAAGGTCCTCGGGATCAAACGCTTTCCTTTTCAAGGTCTTGTGCATCTCAATTGAATGCAATGATGATGAAATGCCTTTGCTTCAATCAATATAAAAACGATGGAATGCAAATCGTAAATCGCATAAATTATTTGTGTTTCTTTTCCTCATTTTCTGGCAGCAGGCTAAGCAATGTAGTCCAGACGTCCCCTCTCCATGACAATGTTTACCAGCTTCTTTTAAAAAAAAAAATCAAAAAATAAAGTTTTAAAAGTACAACAATGTTTCATTTTAAAGAACAAACATGTACTTTTCTTTCTCACAGGGTGATATCTAATGTTTCTTTAAGCTCCAAATCATTTCTGAATTTTTTTAAAGCCATGTTTTGCATTCAAACAAACATAAAAATACAAACGGACATGTATTTCTTTTTCTCACAGGGTGATGTCTAATGTTTCTTTAAACTACAAATAATTTCTGAATTTTTTTAAAGCCATGTTTTGCATGCAAATAAACATCAAAAAACAAACAAATTATGTTTTTGACTTTTAATAAACATTTTGCACCCCAGTGACCGTGGTCATGCACATCCTGGGCTCACCAGGAGAGAACATTTGGTGCAGGGATCTCACATCCTAACACAGCATGCCTCAAGTCGTCTGCATTCTCGTTTCTCATGAAAGCCAGGATTGTTGTTCGGTTAACAAGCTCCCTCTGCTGCCACCATCCCCTGCCTCCACCACTGTACTCTTTCAAAACAGTGTGCTGTCAAATATGCTGCAGGCTTATTTGAATCTAAAAAAAAAAAAAAAAAAAGAACTCCTTCCAGCTGCGCTAACGCTGCCAAGATTCCCCATCCTCTGATTAATGAGGAATCCTGGTAAACCCATTTGCAAAAGAAATTGAAAACCAGCCCATAGCATAAAAATGACGTGAAGCTGAGCTTCACAATGTCAGTGTCACTGTCTCCCCTCATGAACACATCAACAATAGTTCCCAGGTTTTGGTCTAGTTGATTTTTTTTTTTGTTGAGGAATGATTGGTAAAAAGGTAACAAATGACAAAAAGAAAAACTGTTCCTAAAGTATTAGGCATTGTCAAAGTCAGACTAAACCCCAGCACCAGACACCAAATGCTTTAATGCACATTATATATTCCAATATTCATGCCATCATGCATTTATATTAATATGTATTACCTGTCAGCTAGCAAAGTTCAGAAACGGACGAATTAGGAATAGAATATGAAGTCAAAGACGACTCTTTTCTACAAATACCAAGTGACTGAGTGAGAGGAACTCAGAGCTGTAATGTGCAGTCGTTCACTTTGAAAAGAGCAAAGGAACAAAGGTTCACATTCCCACTGCTGTACCATTTTATACCTCAATAGAAAAAACAATGGGGTTTCAGATTTATGAAAATGTATTAAAATGATGAATGAAACAAAATGCAAAAACCCATGGATTGCATAATATATATATATATATAGTTGTGTGTGAGTAACAAACAAATATATTAAACAAAATCCTCCCAGTGTTGTTAAAAGAATTCAGATACTTTACTTGAGTAAAAGTACCAGTATCACATTGTGAAAATATTACTAAACTAAAAAGCCTTCTAAATCCTACTTAACTAAAAGTACAGAAGTAGTGTCAGCAAAATGTTCTGAAAGTATCAAAATAAAAGTAATTGTTCTGCAAAAAAATTGTGCATTTGAGTTATATATATTAGATGTTTTTGCTGTTGCGTCAATAGCAACAGTATTGCAAAAAAATATATATATAAATATATATATATCAAATTACTGCTAATTATATTTCATTTAGGAGAGACTTTATTAAACCGGAACAATAATTTATTACATGTTTCGCAATAAGATTAATAGTGAAGAGTCTCTGGCGATGAAACCTGATGGTGACGTAGAATATTAAAGGGGCTTGTGATGGAATCCCCCCCCCCCCCCCCCCCCAGTAGATGTGATGAATACTGGATGTGAAGGGGGTGGAGGAGGGTCGCTTTGGTTCCCACTGAAATGACGACTGACAGCAGCAGAGAGAGGAGAGCAGTTTTAGGTTTGACAGCAACGATTTTATTGGTTTAGGGAGATTGTTGCAAAATCTGGTTGCTTTACCTTAGAGTGACCTATCATAGTCAGCTGATAGAGAGAGAGAGAGAGAGATTTGTGAATTACAGGAGTGTACAGAGAACGGAACTTCCGCTACACTTCATATATACACTGTTGTGTTGTTTAAATGTATAGCAATCACATGGTAAACTTGTGTTTTTTTATGTTAAAACTTAATGTAAAATATAATTGGTAATCTTCCAGATACGTGGAGTGAAATAAAGTACGCTATTCGCCTTTGAAATGTAGAGGATTAGAAGTATAAAGTGGCATGAAATGGAGCAGATGTATTATACTGTAGGTTCCCCTTAGAGTTGAGCTATGGATTTTAAAATGTTTCAAAAATAAGCTTTGGAAATGTTTTAAGATAAGATAAGATAATCCTTTATTAGTCCCGCAGCGGGGAAATTTGCAGTACGAGTATGGAGATGCGTTTATAGGACCTTGAGGGTACACGCAATGCATTCTGGTGAACTGAATGTAATATTTTGTGTTTAGAAAATCATACAGGGCACATTTAAAAACTGCACACTGTGTTATTAAGGTAGAAATAAATGATATGACCGTCCTTCGGTGAACCACATTAATGCTCGTGTTGCACTGCACCTTTACTGCTTCTTTTTGCACTTCTGGTTAGATGCTAAAACTGCATTTCGTTGTCCTAGTACTTGTACTCTGTGCAATGACAATAAAGTTGAATCTAATCTAATCTAATCTAATGTTGACATGTTTTACCAAATTTATAAAAATCTGAATTTCATGGTTCATCTACTGTTTTAAATCAGCCCTAATACAGAGTCCACCGTTTGGGACTAATCTACGTCAAATCTGACCCCCTCCCCTCTCCACCATCTCCATATGGTTTCTCTCTGACCCCTTCAGCACAGCTCATTTAGCACCTGGCTAGTTAGCTATCTATCGTTAGCTTGATAATCCGACCATGTTATCATGCTAACGTTACACACAGGCTACAGAAAAAGAACATTTGTTGTCTAATAATACACAATAACCGTTAAATCCATTCACTTCTGTGTCCTATGACACGTCGCTATTTTCTAAACTAAATTAAATTAAAATTAAATTAAAAAATTAAATTAAAATTACTGTAGCTAAATAAATGTTTTTATTATTTTCTATTTCAGTTGATTTTTTTTTTTTTACTTACTTACTCTATTTTGCACTGGTTTCAGCATTACTTATTTTACACATCACAATTATTACTCTATTGTTCATATATGTTTATATTTTTATTCTATTGTATTTTTTTGATCATCAAACAATCAGCACAAAAATAAACTTTGGAATAGATAAAGTTCTCTCTTATCTTTATATTTATGTGTAGCTAGCTGTTATCAGCTCTATTTATTTATTTACCAGGGACAGTGCACATTAATCAACATTTCAGGTTGTTTTTTTTAGTCATATTTGTCTTTTGTCATACGGAAGTGAGTGTGGATTCATCTCTCAGCCCCTTTTGCATTTTTTAAAATGATGCATGGTGGATTTAGGCTCAAACCTCAGGGTGAAGTTACAATTTGAAGTTACTGCATTTTCCAATGTTCTCCAGAATCTATCTAACACTGATGACGATCTATTAAAACAAAGACAAAATAATCCCTAATTGTGTTGCTGGAGGGAGTGAACAGCCACAGATGGAGCAGTTTGTCTAACAGTTAAAAAAAATACCATAATGCACTGTTTACTGACCAGTACAAGTAACTTTCATATCATCCAAAATGAATGAAACACTCAAACAACCCTCCATGACAGACGCTAAGCATTTCCACAGCCTTCTTCACACTTTTGCTCCCTCTTTGAATTTCAGTTTTAATTCTTGTTTGTTCATGCATATTTAAATGCTATTCACAGAATATTGCTTGTGCAGACATGAAAACACATCACTGTTTTTGATGCTCTTCTCCTTCATCACTACAGCCATTAGCTGTCTTTTCTTGGACACGTTATCAGTTGCTGTGCAGGGCATCTCATTATGAGCATTGCAAAAAAAAAAAGAAATACTGTTATTTTCTCCAGCCTTTTCAATCAATTGGGGGATGTATAACTGTTCAAGTGCTGTAGTGGCGCCTCTCAACCCGTAAATTATGTTCAAGTTGTATTAACGTGTTTGGCACCCATGTCTCAGGAGAAAAGGAACACTCATTGCTGCACCATATTTTTTACGATATTGATTAAAGTGTAAATGTGTTTATGATTTTTAGCTTCAGTAAAAGCCTTGTGACAGGCCAAATGGTGATATAAATTAATATTATTGATGTTCAGACACAAGCGCGGTACGCTTATGTGTGTGAGCCATTCATCCAGCAGTCACACATCCTCTCAAAAAAACAAAAAACCTTGAAGCTCACCAACGTATCGCAGGGTGAACATTTAAAAGATCACTTTTGCATTTTCACATTCTTATTCCGCTCCTTTCTGACATTCTGTCCTTTTTTGACATTTTGCCTTCATTAGATAGTTCTAACAAGACAGTGTCAGAAAACTGCAGAACATTGCAGTTATTGTATTTTTTTTTGGTAGTGTCCTTAGTCCTATCGAGTCACCAGGATACATTACATTCTTATGTTGGTTTCTTGAATATAGTAAACTGTCAATAAGCATATTCTTTTCAGTGTGTGTGGGTTCAGTCTTATATTGTTGAGATATATATTAAATATATAAATATACATTTTCCACCAAGAATAAAATGCATTTTAAAGCCCTTAATATAAAGAAACACGCTATGGAAGCACTTGAACATGGCAACCTTTTTCCTGGTGACTAACAGACAGCCCATCGACAACAAAGCAATATAGATTTTTTTTCTGTAAGCCGTCTCCTCACACAGAGAGCGAGTGGGCAGCAACCACATTTGTATGATTGACAAACACTCATGTCGATCAGGCCTACCCCCTTACAAAACATACCTCCCTTTATGCTTTCAGTCAAAACTATTTTTCAAAAATGCACCTACACATTTGCATTTCAATGGAGTATTGATTGGGTAGTTATCTTCATGCAAACATCTACTTGCTAGCAATCACTAAAGTGTGTTGTGCTGTAAAACGGAGCCAGCTTACCGGCAGTAACCGCTTTCACACCATGTTTATACTATATTATACTATACACATTTTAAAGAGGACATATCATGCTCATTTTCAGGTTCATACTTTTATTTCTGGTTTCTACTAGAACAGGTTTACCTGCGTTAATGTTAAAAAAAAACACTTTATTCTTCTCACACAGTCCGTCTGAATATGCCTGTGTTCACCCTCTGTCCGAAACGCTCCGTTTTAGTGCCTGTCACTTTAAGCCCAAAAGCACAACAACAAAAAAACAGTCTGCTCTGATTGGTTTGCAAAGGTAACTCTCAAGCTGTGGGTGGTATAATGAACCTGTGTGTGACATAAGGGGAGCTAAATCTGTATGGATTTTTGGATCACATATTTTTCTGATCTATGCAAAAACACAAAATCTGTCTTATATCATTTTGTGGGTTGATAGGCGCTCCAGATAGCCAAACGTACAGTACCAGTCAAAAGTTTAGACACACCTTCTCAGTCAATGGTTTTTCTTAATTTTTTTTTCTACATTGTAGATTAATATTGAAGACATCCAAACTATGAAGGAACACATTAACACACAAATGCTCAACAAACCAGAATATGTTTTATATTTTTGATTCTTCAAAGTAGTTGAATGAGAAGGTGTGTCCACACTTTTGACTGGTACTGTATGTGCACAAACGCTGACAAAATGAGATTATAATGATATGTCCCCTTTAAAAATCGTCACCATAACCCCAGTAATAGTCGTAGCTTAATTAATATTAAGTTATAATCATTAAATCCCCCCATAGAAAACCATGAGCAATCCGTTTTTACACACAATACGTCTCAGTTAAAGGCCACTGTTTGAACTCTCTGACTGTCATTCAGTAATCACCGAGCGCACACACATCATGCACTTAGGAATGACTGATTATACTTATTAAATGACACTGACAAAAAATTGGGATTCATTTCTGTGAGTCACCAGGTTACAAAACAAAACTAAGTGAGGACCTTCGGCAGAGAGCTGCTGCTGGTTCAGGTTGGCACTGAGGCCTTGGTCTCTCTATCAGGTTTAATTTACTGAGCTGCATGCCACATAATCTAACAGATAGCTGGCTAAATACGTTTCGTAAACCAGAATAAATCGAGCTAAGTGGCTGCAGCTGATGTGGCTTTTACCTACACAAACAAAAGGGTTCTTGCCACAGTCTGCGCTGCTACAGGTTTCTAGCTACAGTTGAACAAAAACGAATTGTCTCTCTACAGGCAGTAATGGTTTGATGTCAGCCAAATTCTAATGTGAATCAGCCTCCTCAGCAAACTTATCAGACCGGCAGCAGCACTTTGCTTTGGGCCCTCTTCTTCCCTTAATCCTTTCACCCGGGCCTCACTTTGTTTTCTTGCCTGCTCTGACTTTGCTGATAGAGATGTAAAGAACATCAATCCCCTTTCCCTAGAAAACCTCTGTTTGCACCGCAAAATGCAATTATTTCTGTCCGAACTGTAGATATGCAAGTCAGCGGTCAAAAATAACCCAAAGTGCCTAGTGTGTCATTTTTTTCGAACTGCCTGAATATCACATATAAATTCCTAAAAAACACTTTAAATAGTGTATTTATCTCTTGGAGGTGTATATTCAAGAGTCAAGGCAGTTTATTGTACAATTCTTTATCAAAACAAAGAGCTTAAAAAGTCCTCTGATTTTCGATTATGGGGATTCTTGATAACTTAGATTGTATTAAGTTAATTAGAGTATCAAACTGCACTGTAAACCATCTTTGAGTTGCCTAAATGTTTCACTCAGGATCAAAGTGGCCCGACTATCATGCTTACATTAAGATAAAATAAGATAATCCTTTATTAGTCCCGCAGCGGGGGAATTTGCAGGATTACAGCAGCAGAGAGGATAGTGCAAACGAGAGACATAAGTAAAAAACAAGATCAAAACAAGTATTATAAATAAGTAATTACACAGTAAAGAATATTAAATAAGTTATTAAAAAAAAGTAAAAAATCCGCAATAACTAAAATATTATAAAATATTATATATACAGACAGAATAATTATTGTGTAATTATTGTATTGCCATACATTGTATACATTGCCAGAGCTGTCACACAGAATGCGTCAGCACCATTGAGCTCTGAAACCCATTAATTTCAATGGCTTGCACGATGCCACGCTCACTCGTCCAGTGTGAAAGGAGCATGAGCCTGTAATGTGGCTGTTAACTTTTAATGTATTAAGTAAAAAAAAAAGAAGAAAGAAAATATATATATATAAAAAAGCGGTTAAAGATAATAAATATATGGACAACTATTTGTTCAGTAAGACATAAGGTTAGTAGAGTATTGTTGTACAGAGCAGAGAATTAAGTCAGTCTCAATCTTTTTGTGTTGTAATGCAAGCTTCTCTTCCGTGCATGCCTTTTAGTGCATGTGAGCGTGCCCCATTGGCTAGCTCATGGCCGCCCCTCTGCACTTTACTCATATGGCAGTTACAGCTGATGACGCCGTCTCCACCGACGGTGTCTTCGTGGAAGCATAGTGCCCACACTCTGGGTCCCCCTCAGGTAAACACTGTTAGAGCAGTCAGCACTGTGGTTAGTGTTTGCGCTCTAAGTGCTGTTAAATTAACTCATGTGACAAACAGTGCAAATTGTCATGAGTTATTGACCCTTTGCTAAGACCCACCTCCTGCCATTTTGCAAAATGTTTTGTCACATAAAGTATAATGCTGTACTGAATCATGCAAAGAAATAATTATTGGCATTTTGTATTATCTTAAATTATGATGGGTTTTATCAGATTGTACAGTGCAACCAAATGTGCGTCTATGGACGGCCATTACATTCTGATACAGTGAACTCGAAGAGCGCCATTAAAGCTGGTGTGATTATCAATGACCAAAAGCTACCTGTTTATGAATATTTCATCAGTTGACTGCATTTATACAGTAGTATCTTATATTCAAGTTTAGTATTCTTTGAGGAGATGCCCGCATATCTGACTTCAAACACATGGAGTTCATTATAACTTTGGCTTTGAGAGCACAGCTTTGACTCAAGCTTTGGTTTTCTCCTCAGCAGAGGCCTTTTTTCCCCGAGGGCTCTGAGCAGATCCTCAAACGGATAGTTTGGACGTGAAGGATCATCAATAAAATCTCTGAATTAATATTACCTTTTATGTGCAAATGTGTACACATATCTGCCTTTTATATTAATTATATGTAAGATATCTATTTTATTTAAGAGTAAGACACCGAACATACAGGAGAAGTAATGAGACAGAGGATATTTGGCATAGTTTATAAGCCAGACTTATGTTTGATTGATAATAATTCCTCGAAATCCTGATTTCCAAGTGACAACCAGGCCCTGGACGACCCAAAGTCATAAATTATGTTCATCCTGCAGATTTCCGAACAGGCAATACATTTCATTCTGACTCTTAAGTCTATGATACTAATTTCTACAAAGAAATGACACTAAATAATAATGCTGATATAAGTCAGAGCAGACAATGTTCTCCAGAGGCACATTGGTGCAGAATGTATTAATCTCATGTTGACTTTACCTCAAAGACTGGATTAAATTAGCTGTTGTTAAATATCTGACAGGCCAATACTCTGTAAGGGTCACTTTATAAGATATATATGAGCCCATAGGCAAAGCTTTGATGTTGAATTGTCCATGAAACCATTGAGCCAAGGTGATAAATATGTCCAACCTGACATATCAAGTGAATTACAAACATAAATTAATAGAATACATCTTCTCACATCCTTCATGTCACATGCAAGTGCAGTCAGGACTGCTGTCAAAAAATGTGCTAATAGCCCTGCTGACAGTTTACTTGAAAATGTGTCACAAATCTTAATTTTTTTTTTTTATTCAACGTCTAAAGATTTTGATTAGGAGGTATATAAGAAGTGTTGCTAACCTTAATCCTCAAAAACGGTTAGGTTTGTTGCTGCAATTTTCAAAAAAGGGATAATATAGTAAGTCGTAAAATGTCTTAAAAAAGTCATAGTATAGTATGTCGAAAAAAGTCATAATAAAGTCAAATTACAGTATGTCGAAAAAAGTTTAAAAAAAATCATAGTGTAGTATTTAGAAAAAAGTAATAGTATAGTATGCTGTAAAATGTCTTTAAAAAAGTCGTATGTGGAAAAATTTCATGATATAGTATTTGAAAAAATTCAAGGAGTCATACTATAGTATGTTGTAAAATGTATTTTAAAAAGTCATAGTATAGTATGTCAAAAGAGTCATAGTATTGTGTGTCAAAATAAGTCATAATATAGTATGTAAAAATAAGCTGTGGAATGGTATGTCGAAACGCCACAGTGTATCACATTGTGAAAGTCATAGTATAGTATGTCAAACAAATGCTATTAAAACGTCATAGTGTTGAAAAAAACCTCATAGCCTAATATGTCGAAAAATGTTTTAAAAGCTTAAGTATAGTACTGCGAAGACAAGTATTAGTATAGTATGTCCCAAAACGTCATAGTACAGTATGTTGAAAAAAGCCATAGTATCGTATGTCAAAGTGTAAGAAAGATACAAATGTCATGGTATGTGGTATGTAGTAGTGTGGCATAAAAAAATCATGCTATGAAAATTCATAAAAGCTCATAGTATAGCATTTCTTATTAATGTCATATTATAGTATGACATTTTATGACATACAAAATTGAACTGTATGTCATAATGGCAAATGAGAGAATACATTCATCAGAAAAGGACTCATGGGAAGTTAAGTGCTGCAGACTTTGAGACGATAACCGCCCACAGCCGACCAACCAGCCAGACCGAATGCCTACACCTGCCCCAGGGAGGAGAGGGAGGAGGGGACGAGATGAAAGCTAAGCTAACCCAGCTGGGACCTAAGGCTACCCAGCTCCACTACCCAGCCAACTCTGACTGTCTGATGTCCGGTAGCAAAAAAAAAAAAAAAATGAATGAAATAAGACTTCAGGCGAAACTAGCAACAGGAGGTCAGTGACTGGTGAGCTCACATATTTACAGTAGCCTGGCTCCATTGGTGCATCCCAGATGAAGCTGCACTTGATGAGCGGACCGCAGGACAGAGTGCAGGAATCTAGTGGGACAAGAGGAGGTGGAGTCTGTGTTTACATTATGATGCGTGGTGCTCAAACATAGTCAAGGTTGATGGACAATGTTTTCCTGATGTCAACATTTGAATGTTAAGATGTCTGCCATATTATCTGTCCAGAAGTTTGTTTTTGTTGCTGCTGTTTACATTCCCTATGATGCAAATTAATAAAAAAAGGCACTACAGGAAAGCACTACTGTTTTTGTATTTTCTTTGTTTTGTTTTTCTTGTATTGGAAATGGGCTATAACTGCATTTCGTTGACCATACCTGTGTTGCATAATGACGATAAATGATCCTTGAATCTTGAATCATTAATAAGTAATACAAATGTCAGTATGTTTTTAAAGTTATACAAACGTAATGGTATGTCATTAAAACTTATCAAAATTATAGTATAGAATGTGTCATTAAAAGTTATAAGAAATGTCATAGTAAAGTAGGTCATTAAAAAGTAATATTGTAGTGTGACGAAAAAAGGCATAGAATAGTTTGTCAACAAAAGTCACAGGATATCAGGAAAAGTCACAAAAAAGTCATGTCATAAAACAGTCATAATATAGTATGTTGTAAAAAAAACAACAACTAATAAGTCATAGCGTAGTATGTTGACATATGTCATAAAAACGTCATAGTATAGTTTGTCAAAAAATTTAATAAAAAAGTCATAGCAGTAAAAATGGTAAATGGACTTGTCTAGTCCTTCAACCACTCAAAGTACTTTTACACTGCATGTCATCATTGACCCATTCACACCCATTCATAAACTGATGACAGCGGCTGCCATGCAAGGTGCCTCCGGCCCATCAGGGCTCTATCTAATTCACACACCGATGGGACAGCCTTAAGGGGGCAACTTGGGGTTAAGTGTCTTGCCCAAGGACACATCGACATGGACTGCTGGAACCGGGAATCGAGCCGCTGATTGGAGGACGACCCTGCTCTACCACTGAACCACAGTCGCCCAATACTATAGTAGAGTATGTAAAAAAAAAGTCATAGTATGTAGTAAAATGTCAGTCATAGTATAGTATGTGGAAAATTCATAAAAAAGTAATATTATAGTATGTCGAAAAAGTCAAACTATAGTATCTAAAAAAAAAGTCATAGTATTGTATGTCGAAAAAAGTCATGACAAAAATCTTAGTATAGTTTGTGAAAAAAAGTCAAGGAGTCATAGTATAGTACAATGACAAAAGTCATAGTATGGTATGTCGAAAAAAGTCATAACAAAGTCGTATTATAGTATGTAGAAAAAGTCAAACTATAGTATCTCAAAAAAGTATGTCGAAAAAAGTCATAAAAAAAAGTCGTAGTATAGTTTGTGAAAAAAGTCATATTATAGTATGTCGAAAAAGTCAAACTATAGTATTTCAAAAAGTCATAGTATTGTATGTCGAAAAAAGTCATAAAAAAAAAGTCATGGTATAGTTTGTGAAAAAAGTCAAGGAGTCATAGTATAGTATGTCCTGAAGTGTCTTTTAAAAAGTCATAGTATAGTATTATGAGAAACGTCATATTATAGTATGTCGAAAAAAATCATACAAAAGTCATAGTATTGTATGTCGAAAAAAGTCATGAAAAAAATCGTAGTATAGTTTGTGAAAAAAAGTCAAGGAGTGATAGTATAGTATGTCCTGAAGTGTCTTTCAAAAAGTCATAGTATAGTATGTCGAAAAAGTCATAAGAAATATTGATAAGAAATGCCAATAACAACCATTCACAAGGCCAAACCAGAGCACCCACACAGACACCGAAAGAATATACAAGCTGCACACGGGCAGCCGACCGCCAGAGGGTTCGAACCCGGAGCCTTCCCACCATGAGGCACCATCAATGATCTACTGTTCACTGTACAGTAAAACCATTTGCATATATACAAGCTGCATAAACTGCTACTTAAGAAGAATTTGGTCTTAGAGTTATTAACCAAGTGAATTGTTTTAGCTCCGGGAATCCTCATCCTGACTAATTTAGCCTCCTGGTAATGTGTATCATTCAACTCCCCCTCATCACCTCCCCCAACTAGAGCTCAAGGTTCTGTCATGCAAACTACTTTTTGCCAAATCAAATTAAATGGATTGGAGGGATGACAACCATTCCCAGTGAATGGATTTGCAAGGGACTTAGTCCCTTCTTGGCACACTTCCCTGCTTCAAGAGGCAGCCACAAGACAGGGCGCCTATGCAGCTGCACATCACGGCTATCATAGTTGAATTATTTTGTATTCCTGCAGTGTATTTCATACATAACGGGATTGGATACATCCAGTGGAGATCTGGCAGTCCTGACTCTAATCTTGTTACCACCACATCTGGATTAAATGAACTGTGAGCCAAGTAGATGTAATATGATACTGTTTTACACATATTTTATTATCAAAGCAGAACCTTGTTTATCTGACATCTGAGGAATGGAGGTTGTTTTCTCAGGTGAAATGATTGGATGACTACATAATTGCATTAGTCCTTACTGTGACTCTTAAAGGTAAAAAGGTTAACCCATACATGCATTCATAGAAAAGAGCTATAGTGCCGGGGTTTCACAACAATTGATTTCCTCTCTGCTGTTCTCTGTGCTGCATCTACAGTCAGCTGTCTGTCAAGCTCTGGAAGTTCACAAACAACACCACCCTCGGTGGACTCATCTCTGGCGCTGCTGCCACTCCCAAGGACAAGGGCAGCGTGTCGTTCACTCTGCTGGGAGGGTGAACGGCTGCAATCTGCCGTCCCTCAAGGACCTGTTTGTCTCCTCTGCCCCACAGACTAACAAAATGAAAAGGAAATAAGCAGTGAAAAATATCGTTTGAAAGTGAAACTTATTAAAGAAAACTGAAACAATGCCTGCAAAAAAAATAACAAATTTAAACAAATAAAAATGTAAAGTAATTTCATTTTTTATCTTTCATTACCAGAAAGCAGGAGAAACCATGGATTTCCAACAACTCTCTTGACATTGAACCTCCAGGAAATTCCAGGAAATAGCAATATGCCAACGGCTTCACATCAAACACTTCAGTACTGCAGAGAATACTTTATCACCATTCCTACACATTTCTACAACCGAGTATTTGTATGTATATGATGAGACATTGTACCTTGTCCAAACAAAAACTGTTGTATAACTAAAACTACGCTCAACATATACAGAAACGAAAACTAGCAAACTAAAATGAAATTGAAAAAAAAAAGACCAAACCAAAAATGAAATTAAAACTATTTGAAATTTCAAAACTACTTTAATCCTACTCCCTTGGAGGCTGAAGTCCAACAGCACGAAAACTTCTTCAACACAAATACAATTTCTTCCCAACTGCAGTGGGCCTCATCAACAAGACTCGGGACCCCAATGTTCTTGACTTTTGCAGTATTGACTTCCTCTTAATATGATAATTGTATGCACCAAAGAAGTGAAGAACACACTTGGCAATAAACCTTATTCTGATTCAACTCCACACATTCTCAAACTGTTTGTACAACCCAGACTGTGATAGCTTTTGAAGTCAGAGCTTTTGAGACAGCAAGTACTGTCCAGCTGTGCACGGCTGGTACTTTAAGGTTTTGAGCGAGCTGACAGCTTCACCACTGTTTTGCAGCACAACATGACAGCAATATGTTAGCCCAGCTTAGCTGTCACATGTAGAACACATAAAGCATGCGGCTGTCCCACAGCTTTTGCCTTTCTTTTTTTTATTTCTGGTTGTCCCCGCTGCAGCCCTTTGGCTTCTTGTTTAATGGAGCTGTTGGAGGTGCCCTACAAATGGTTGGCTGGGAACATGATGATTTTTTGATGCTCTCTGCTGGTGCTCTGTTGTCGCTAATTGATGCTTGTGGAGGCCTATTACTACTACAACTGTGATTCAACAGGAAAAATACTGAAAAATGAAAAGAAAAAGACAGAAAATAGGCAAAGCACTGGCAGCAAGGTTTGCAAAAGGATATTGCTATATTTCAGCAAATAACTTATCCACAAAATTACATGTTGTAAATTGTAAAACTCCAGAGCAGGTTTTATGGTCAAAATTATGGAAATAACAGTTTATTATTGCAAATAAATGTTAATTAAAACAGGGAAAACCATAAAATGTTGGATTTAAATACATTAAAAACAAGAACATTTCAGATGAATCTCTTTGAATTTAGGGTATTTATTTCTACGTACAGTAATTAACCATGAGAATATTGTTTGTTTATGTACAATAACTAAGAAATAATGTTTCAAAAAACGTGATTAGAACATAAACTAAAGTCAATGTTTGCACAAAAAGCTAAATTTAAGGCCAATCATTCTACTTTTTTTGCAAATTAGTAGTTACTTTATGTAAATATGCCCGCGACGAGTTCCTGCATGATTGTGATTTCTACGCAAAAATCCACAACATAATGTATAAGCACAGAATATGTTGTTCAATCAAAAAGGAAAACGTGCACGTTGTTAGAAATAACAAAAAATAGCCATGGACCACAAAAGGGGCCGCTCTGAGCTTTGATTCATGAGACATAGACATTTCTTCCATACTATGGCATTGTAAAACCAAATATAAACTATGTATTTACATTTTTAATGATCATTTGTTATTATAAATTACATAAATTACAGGACGGTATGCATCTTTAGTGTTTTGTTTCAGCTCCATGGGACTTTCACACACTCAAAGCAGTTTCATAACATGGAAATATAAACCTATGTACCAAAATGTGGTTTAAAATAATATTAATAAAAACATTTTTGGAATTTAAACACCGACTGCTCTACCTCCTGAGCCACTGCAGCCCCAACAAATATATCAAAGTGAAAAGGAATGAGGTGTCACATTTTTTTAATTAAACAGTTGCAATTCAGTATCTTATTCTCAGTGCTGCGTACTTTAGCCCGCTACATCTTGTAAAGGCTTCGCTCTAAGGGTGTGGATGATGTTTGCCCACAGATGCACCTGGCTGCCAAGTCTGAAAGCTTTGGCAGAGTGTCAGTCATGTGCCCCCACCAGGTCACTGAACCCACTGAGGTGAGGGTGGATGGTGCACCTTTGTAGATGTGTATCTCTCACTGAACTTTCTCTGTTGTGCTGACAGTGTCCTCTGTTCCTACTTTAATTGCCATGTCCTCCTCTGCAGATAGTTCCTCAAGGGAAGAGAGCGTTGGCCGCTTCTGCGAGCAAAAAAAAGAAGAAAAAAGGAATAAAACACGACCAAGGTAGACTCAAACAAGTTCATTATCTTCTGAAAATAAAGTGGGTAAACAGCAGGATGTATGTGCGTATTCTTTACCATCAGATCATCACAGCCATCCGGGTTCCTCTTCAAGGTCCTGATCCATCTGCTGGACCTGGTTCATTTCTCCTTTATTCTGTATTCAATAGATTGTGGGAGTCATTAATATTGATCTACAATTGAAGAAGAGTAAAAAGAAAAAAATACACATGTTCTTAGGTCCTACTCATCAGCTCCTCCTCTCGTCTGGTCCAAACCCCATCTGCCACTTGTGTCTTGAATATTTTGTCCAAAGGTGTATATGTATGTGTTTGTATATTAATATATAATACACCTAAAGATATATCTTTATGTTTATATATTTATATACATATATACACACATATACATATGTGTGTGTATATATATAATACACCTATAAATATAAATATAATATATATATGTATATAAATATATATATACATATATATATATATAGATATATCTATAGGTGTATTATATATATATACACACACACTCTCAGACTATCAAACCATCACAACAACTACCGATTTCAATGAAACTGGAACTCTGGACATCAATGATGGTGTGTTCCTTTAATAGTGAATAGAGAAAATCATGCTTGCTGACAAAATGGTGCATAAAAAAAGGAAAACGTGTACCACGAGAGAGAAAGAGTGCCGCATCTTAATTAGCCTTAATGAACCTCCTTGTGCGTAATTAATGGCAATGCTAAAGTACCAGTTTCACAATAGAGATAACGAAGAAAGCCAGGCAGAGCAGAGGTCCAGTACAAAGGAGTGCGGGGGTGACTGTCGTCTCCGTATCGCACCTTTAATAAAAGGAAAAAGAGGCTCTATTTCTAACACATTCACGTTTCCCAGATGCCTCGTTTCTTATCTCCCTACTACTTTATCACACGCTCTCCATCTTTTGCCATGTGTGGAAAAACCACCTTTATGTAAATTAGTGCAAATACACCGCCTACCACCATGCATGATCAAAACGCTGTCACATACAGATTATATAGCTGCAGTTTTGCAATGCGATCTGAGATTGTTTGCAGCTTGCAAGAACCACAAAAGCGCCACGGGGACTGCAGAGAATCTGCACTTGCTATAACAATGGCTTCTTGTTGTTATTTCATTTGCAAATGTATGCAAATCCTCTAGACACTTTATATGTGTGTGTAATTTCCCCGCTCAAAAGAAAATGTCCACTTTGTTGTATTTCGGATTGCATTGTTTGCCCTACTTTCCTCCACACCAACTTGGCATGGTGGAGCACCCAGCACCAGCCCACAGTGTCTGGCAGAGACATGTGCCTACCGCACGTTCCTAAGAGCCTCCCTGCCAGTTTTGCTTCCGAGGGCCACGGTCAAAAAAATACACAGAGGGACGGTGGGCCCCCCTCGCGATCCGAGCTCACAGCGAGATCCGGAGTGTGATCTGCTCCCTGCCCGCATGTTTTTTTTTAAAAACTCTTGAATTAATGAGTGTGCCGCAGGATCCATCATAAGGGCCTGTTTGTGTCAAGGATTGTATAATAGCAGTGATCGCCTGAGACGAGAGGCTCCAGGAATATATGTAGACACACTTGGAAAGTTCATTTATTTTTGCATATTTATTCCTCACATACTAAGTCCATATTGCTCCAGCAGCTTGGCAAGTGGTCTTTGAATCGTGAAACACGCAGGCTTTACATAGTCTACAGCAGTCAGAGCGGGGGGGGAATAAAAAATAGATGACAAAAAAAAAAAAAGAGGCTGTGTGAAGCTTCTGGCTTTACGGGATGATGGGAATGACCAGCTCTGCTTTGACGTTTTTGGTTTTTTTTTGAACATCACTACTTCATGTTATACACTCAAGATGTAGTACTATCGCCAACACAGGCTCTAGCAAACCAGCATGCACTTGTTAATTTAGACAGCAAGAGGTATGCAGATGATGCTTCCCGCAGAGGTTGGATCATATAAACAAATTCATGAGCTCGCAAAAAAAATAAATAAAAAAAAAACACACAAAGGTCTGCAGCCTCGCTGGAATAACACAAGAAGAGGCTGAGCGTCTACGAATGCCCGTGAAGCTGAGGTAATAATTTAGACGTGCCGCCAGAAGACAGATCTCACTGAGCTCTTAGGAAACCATGACGGCACCTCATCCGTCATCTGTCATCCTCCCCTCAGCCCATCTCCTGGGCCCCGGCTGGAGAGCATCCTCCGTCTCTCCTTTGCCCACATAGACAGACAGACAGACACACACACACACACACACACACACACACACACCCTCAAATATGATGGATGACGGGGAGCGTGCACACAAGCCTTACTCTTTCAACAGAGCATGACTCCATTTACACCTACAACGTTACCAGTGGGCGCTGTCTGGCTGGCGGATCTCGATGTTGTCCTCATCCGGCCCCGTTTAAGGAACAAATGCACACTTGGCTCCTTTTTCACTCTTCTTCTTCTTCTTCTTCTTCTTCTTCTTCTTCTTCTTCTTCTTCTTCTTCTTCTTCTTCTTCTTCTTCTTTTCCATTGAGAAGGAAAAAAACATGTATTAGCATATTCAAATGTTCCTTCCGGCATTAAAAATAAAAAAGTTTAATATAGTGAGTCACAGTGAGATCTTCATCATGGGTATTTGACTGTAATCTGTCATGAAATCATCTTTGGAAGTGTATAGCCTAGACTGAGTGTACTTCTGTTTAATTCAGTTGAGTTTAGGCCAATGACTGTCAGGAATGTTTTAGATCTTTTTTCTCTTTAAAGGAGAGAAGTCATCCTGCATTTAGCTACGTTATAGTATTTAAAGCTACTTTACTTTAATGTCCTTCACAATGTCAAACTCAAACAGACTTTAATACGAAAACATGTCATGAATCATTCTCTACTTTTTAAACGACCTTAATTATTTTTTTTTCTGCAGCTGACAGCCGTTATGATTTACCTCTCTTAAGAAACCATGAGATACACAAGGTTTTCACTTTTTAACGGTAAGTCACCTTGTTCGCATTTGCTTTCAGGGAAATTACAAAGTTATTTTACATTTTCTAAGGCGACACACCTGTCAAAGCCTGTTTCATATTTAATATGTTTGGGTTTCTCCTCATTTATCTGAAAACTAGCAGATTTCACAGGTACTTATTTGGGTAAAAGATATTTGCCAGTGAAGGTGTAGAGTGATGTTGAATTCCTCTAAATGTGCTGTGTATGAATATGGATGAGTCACGTCTTGAAATTTACAAGAAAAAAAAAAAAGTCAAACCTTAAAAATAAACCTTATTTAAATTTTCTAATTTTAAACTACCCTAGCAGTTTAGTAGTTTTTTTTATGCAATGCTTACTCACTCCCCTTCCTTTTTTTCAAAAGTGTCACACTCAAAAGTGTCACACTTGCATGGGAAACCATGGTGATGTGCTGCTTCAAGAACAAACTGTGCAACAATCAAGAACGGCCTCGTTCTGTTGTCATTTTTTCCTCATACAGATTGGGCGGAAATGACTGATGAGAAGAGTGAAACCTGTGACTACTGCACATTCACTATCCCGGAAAACAAATTCGACTGAGTCACAGCAATTTATAAAAAAGAAATATGAAACCTCACTTTGTTATAAAGCATTCTAACAGGTGAATTTTGAAAGGGTTTTAATAGTTGTGAAGATTTATTTTCTTAAATGGCAAAGCAGACTTCATGGAAACATGCATATCACCAACTCTGGAGCCAAAATGTGATGTGCCCATTTTTATTCTACAGCATTGTATATTTATATACAACAATATACAACATATGTTTTTAGCATTTATAACCGCATAGTTTATGCATTCAACCCTCCAATACTGACTTCACAGTGCAATAATTTAGTGCAATACTCTGGTTTTTCTGTCATTAATAGTACATCTATTTTTTTCATTTTTACATTCTCAATCATAGATCTCATTTTCAGCATTATTATTTGCTTGTTGTTAGGTAAAATTAACATATTTCTTATTTATATTTTCCTATAATTTCTTTATGTTTTATATTTATATTCTAGCATGGGAGCAACTCTAACGTAACACAATTACCCCCGTGATCATAAAAGTAGTTTTGATTGTGGTATTTATTTATAGTTTCCTTGCCGCTGTATTGATACCTTACATTTCAGAGAAGGGTGCATCATTCAGCTGTGAGTGTGAGTACAAACGGAGAGCACTCTGTCACGGTTTGGGATTGGGCCTCAGAGAGTCATTACTCTCACAACTGCAAGAGGTAGCTTTTCAGGAAAGAGCAACGGTAGATTGGTTTAGTAGTTGGAACAAAAAAACAGCCAAAGCTGTCATTTTTCCTGGTGAGGACAGTCCTCAAATGGCAGTGCATCAAAAGCTCCAACTGGGCCTATAGAGCCGTTTTGCTTGATAATTATAAGGGAAACAAAATGGCAACAATCCAAACTCTACATTAGAAGCATCATCAGGTCCTGAGATGATGAAAATGCTGTCAGATCTGTGGGTTTATTCTGCACAAGCAGATGAAACACTGTTACACTGAGACTGTATGTCATCCACAGCACCCACTGCTAAGGAAACAGAGCATGAAGACAACAAAACGCACAAACTTCATCAGCCCTTTCAACGTACCACATTAGTCTGTGTGCAAGTCAGGACCACTGTAAGTCAAATCTTTTTCATCACAGCAGGTTTTAACTGTTACAAACTCTTTTTATCCTAGTAGATTTTAAAATGATTATATTCCCAACCCAAGGCAGTCTATGAGAAAATGACTCTACTTCTCTCTTGATTTATTCCCTCAGTAAACATTGTAAACAGGATTTTATGGTCTCAATTGCTAGTTTCAAGTCTTCCTCAATACAGCATGATGTTCATTTAGTAAATTTTGGTCCCATTTAGAGTAAAATAGACCATAAAGCGGGGTATGCTTTAGGGCGGGCTTAATGTGATTGACAGGTCGCTGCCGCTACCAGAGCCTCCGCATTCCAGATGTGGTAACTTCGGTTCATGGGTTGCAAAAAACAACAACTCGGCGGCCATATTCCAAGATGGCGGCGGCAAATCGTCGAACTCGAGGCTTCGAAACAGCAGTCCACAAACCGATGGGTGACGTCACGATGACTACGTCTACTTCTTATGTACAGTCTATGATAAGCACGTTAATATATTATTTTTCTAACTGATTTTTGGCATGATTATTTCCTGCTTAATGGCGCATGAAGCTAAAAAAAGTAAGTGCTAGTATAGAATTCAGATTAAATACCCGGAGCTTAATATTATCGGGCCCATCGAACATGCGCACTAGCGTTTTTTGCAAATTTGCATCCCTGCCGGTATGAATAGTTTTGACGAGAAATATCCAGCAGCGAGTATTCAGCATTTCCATGTCATTTATTCTTATTCTTCACGCAACGTATGTAAAGGCCTTAAAATTCAATACCTAGGTAACAACAATTAAATATCAGTTGAAATTTTGCCTTTTGAGAAGCCCCAAAGTATCTCTACAGATATGTTTACTGGAGATTTGAAGGGAAGTGTAATATGGTGTGATGTAAATGAGGAGGTCACGTGGTGCAGTTATGTCATGTTGGTTTTTAGGTATTTTATCAAATGCTATGATAATACATAGTTTTATATTATTCATCAGTAGCCTATAACAATAACCTGACTGCGTGTGTACACCAAGTTCATCCCTCTCCAGCTCCTCCCTTTAATATGATATCTAAATCCATCACATGCTCTCTAACATTCAATTTTGCATATTTGTTACCTCCTCAGTGAGTACTTCCACTTTGCCTTTATTAATTTGGAGCTAGGAGGCTCACGGTTATTTAATTTGATCTGCCGTTTTCTCTTTTCATGTCAGGAATACACAGAGGTTAGCTCTAAAGAGATCCACTGACAGACTCACAAACTAATAAAATCCCCATATGCCTTCGTACAGGGATAGTTAATATTTACATAACAACATTGAAATCAGATTTATTTGCTTACACGGATTCTGAAAAATTAATCAGGAGATTTGATCATTGTTGTGTGTAGCGTCTTGCCTTTTTTTTTCCCTTCTCTTCTTACTAATGCTTCCCTGTTTATTTAGATATTTATTCTTTTAACGTTTTTCTATTTATTTATTTTTTTTGCTGATCCGGCTCCCATCGATTGGCTGCACTCGGTTGCGGCTGAGAGGGATGGGTAGGAGGTGTGTGGGCGTTTTATGATCCGTCCTCATCCTCTTTCCATCCTGTAAAGTGCTTAACGACAATCAATCTCAACCCCCCTCCCCTCCTCAGGAGATAACGTCGACCATGAGGTTGGTATTGATTCGTGAAGAGGCCTCCAGGTGGTCTTTAGTCATTCCACAAACCTCACCTATTGCCGACACAGAAAAATACTGATTTAGAAGGAATCGAGTAACCCAGGAGACATAACCTCGAATAATTAAATTAGTCGGCTGGTGAATGGGGCAGTTAGATTAGTTGGTTACATAATGAATTGTGCTGACTGTCTGATTGCGACATGGATTTGTGCCTCGGTCACCCTTTGCAGGTGAGTTTAAATTAGGCTCCTGGATGGTCGCTCCGGTTGGATTGATGCACAAAGGACTATAACATCAGGTTCTGTGTATTGATTAATACAACCCCCTGATCATATCTGTCATCCATCAGCCATTTCACAGGATTTCACAGGAGAGAAAACGCTCACGTTAAGGTGAAAGTTTTATCGCCAAGACAACTAAAGAGAGATTTTTTTTTCAATCCCTAAACATTGATTTTGGACACAAATGTGTTTGACATTCAGAACATTTTTGTGAACTGAAAGGTAAGATTCAGAATTCAGTAGGTGAGTACGGAGAGAGATCAATGTTGCAGAAGATTGGCTCCGGGTGTAAGAGGCAATTCTTACAAAATGGAAGGTCACTGCTTCGGTCCATTATGACACCCACTGTCTATTCTGATTAAGGAAGACATTGAACTGCCACTGCAGGAGCACCACCGGTATCTTAACCTGCTGGTCTGCCTTCACTGTGACAAATACACATCTGCCTTAACTGAATGTGCAAGGGGAACAATTTCCTCATTAAACTAAGTTGATGACATGGGAGTTTTCTAAACCTTGCACACTAAAAACTATACGAAGCGTATATAATCAAATGCATTACTCATCCTCCCTTCTTTGTCATTCTTAATATTTTTAACCCTAGAGTGCATTTTTCAGTGTAAAGTCATCCTATGCATCAGGCTCAGGACTACCGAATACACACACATCACATATGACAGCATGCATGTAATGAGCTGATTTTTTGTCATTTCTCAACACCGTCTGGCTGAAAAACACTCGGAAGCATCATAACTCTGGTTTGCTTTATTACAACAAGCCAGGGCATTTATGACTAAATAACAGGTCACACTAAATTCTCCCTTAACTGCTGTCTCCGTGCACTCCTCCAGGGCTCAAAGCGTTTGCATTAATCGCCTTCCTCGTGCATTATTTTCTATTTTTTCCCCCCTGCGCTGTTCTGCAGAGGTTCATGTGAGGCGGTAAAGCTGTCGAGAAAGTTACCAGAAAAAAAAACAACACGATGCCCATTTTAGGAGCCGCTCTCTGTCTTCATGTTTATGCTAATACCCCTCATTATGATGCTTTATATAAATCTGGAGCCGCGCAGGAAGACACGTGACGAGGACTTGGTACAATCCTTTGGAGGTCACTCAAATTTAACGGCGACCTGGTGTAATTAATCAAAATAATGCATCCTGGATATAAAAAAAACAAGGCCCGTTGGACAGCGGCGCTCAACAGCGATGGGAGTGTTTTTGACTTTGTGCCAAGGTATCCATGTTGGCATGGCATGGGAGCGGAGGCAGCTTTGCATAACTCTCCATTGTTTCTCTGCACCCAAAATAATCTGGACTAGAACCTATGAGCGGGGCCACAACATTGTTTGGGCTTTCTTTCTTGTGTCACAAACATTTTTGCATACTGGGCCTGTGGCTCCATGTTAAGCAGCCACCAGAGACTTAAACGTCTGACTGTCTCTGCAGATATTGCTGCATTTACATATGAATGTCTATGGGGAGAAATTGTCCCTCTGAATTACTCCTTACCGCAGTGCCTCTCATTTAAAGTACATAGGTGTTGTGACAGGAATTAACAAAAAGACTTTAGCCGTTAAGTCTAGATATACTGATATATATTCGCTCGGGTTTCCACTTATCTTTGCTTCAAATTAACTCAGTGCATAAAAGAAATGATCAGCTGGTTTTTTTTTTTCATATTGGTCACAAAGGCCTTTAAAAAATTGAGGCTTTGGAATACAAAGGATACAAAGGTCAAAAAGTCAATAAGGAAGTCATGTCCCACTTTTGAATAGATGGTTCAATTTGACCTACTTAAAGATAATTTTAAGCCTTTTATAAGCCGTAGAAAGGAAAATATACAAGTGTCGAATAGAGACTGTTATTTTGCGCTTGTAGACTGCAAACTAACTCCAGATGATTCTGATTTTGACAAACAAATATGCACGCTTTATTATATAAATGAGCACATCACATTTTGGCTCCAGAGTTGGTGATTTGCATGTTTCCATAAAGGACTGCTTTGCCATTTAAGAATAGAAATCTTTACCCTCTGTTAAAACCCTTTCAAAAATGCACCTGTTAGAATGCTTTGTAACAAAGAGAGCTTTTATATTTCTTTTGTATGTATTGCCAGGATGCAGTTGAATTTGTTCCAGAATAGTTGATGTTCAGTAGCCACAGGTTTCACCCTTCTCATCAGTCATGGTGCAAATATTGTGAACCTCTCCCAGGATTGTTTGTCTTCAACGAAGTGACCTTTTTCCCCCCAGGAGCATCTTAAACCTGCACCTTTCCCTTCACTTCAGAGGGGAGAAATGTACAGTCTCCACAGCCATTTCACCTGCTGAGTTCTTTTTTTTTTTCTTTACCCCACAATGGGGCTTTAGTGTAATGTGCATACACAGAAATGCCACTTCAGTTATCTGGAACTGCTGTAATGAGAAGAAACACGGTCCATTAAGGTTCACCCTCCTACGCCGCTTACTGTGATCACTGAATACCAACAAAATAAAATGAAATAAAGAAGAAAAATACAAAATAAAAAGCCTTGAGGGGGAGTTTTCAATTGAGCCACATGCATTAATCAATTAAAAATGTAAAAGTAGACGGTAGACTGTGTTGTTTTCCCTTTCTCCTCTCCTTAGACTTAATATTTAGACAGGTGACATGAATAAATGAGTGGAGGAATATAAAAAATGCAAATGCTTCTAAACAAGAGGACGCTGAACGATCTGATGATTATAAAAAATGATGTGAATCATATGCTATGGGCTGCACAGTCACACCTTTGGGAAATTTGTGTTAAGCTGAGCAGACACTTTGTGGTTTTATGTACGTCGTGTTAACTCACTGCACATTTTAATCTGCCTTTTCTGGACGGCCCGAACTTGAGACTTTTTTTAAAGACCTCACTGTACGGATCAATTGATCGGCCCGGACGTGGCGCTCACACTGAACGAAAGCCCTGAAATCAATAAAGATTATTCAAACAAGATGACTGTGTCCCTTAACAAAGTTGGCATTACTTTGTGCAAATCCACTATGAACAGAAAGAGAGAAAAAATGAAATATATGAAGCTGTATTTTGCTTGAAGTTTAGTTTTATGTCACAGCTGTGTCTCATCTAAAACTACAGTTTTCACCCAAAATACTGTTTTTACTACTCCAGTTATATTAAAACATGCTCCCGACAGTTTGAAAAATATATTTTGACAGCAGCTAGAGCCTGACAATATGGCCTAAATCTCTGGTCCTTTCATATCTCTGTAACATTACCTATCACAATATTACGTGTTTTCTGGTAATTCAATTAAATTAAATAAACAGCCTGAAATACTACATGGTAAAGTTTTTTGTGTATTACATACTTGACAAATAAAAAAGTACTGGGAAATCAAACTATTAAACTGCTCAAACTGCAAAGACAAACCCAAAAGTTTCTGAATTGCCAGAAATCCAACCGAGATCCAGGTCTTTGGATCATTCAGGCAATTCATCAGGTTGTTTGATCCCCCCTCTCAGACTGCGTGTCAAACCCACAGCCGATCTGGCAGAGATAAATCCATACAGTTGTCTGCCAAGCTTTAGACAGCGCTCCAAACCACCATCGTCAAAACATCAAATGAGGAAATTCAGTTTTGACAAATGGCATTCATCCCTCCTGCAGAGTTCCAAAGACTTGGAGGGTCTTAGTCAGGCTGCTCTGAAACTGGTGGCCCAACAGCACCTTATTAAGACATTTTTTCAGTTTGATTCGTTCCTTTCATTAGTCATGCTTTTCTATCTCATTTCCATGTAATCCATGCCATTACTGTCTGGGGTCCATTGTTCACTGTATGTGTAGAAAGTGACAGCGTTGACACAGCGACAGGAGGAGGCAGGCATTGAACAAAGCCAGTGGTGGAACATCACTAAATGCATGCACTCAAGTCCTTTACTAACAGTAAGTACAACTTTAAGGTACTCGTACTTTACTTGAATATGTCAATTATATTCAAATTTATAATTCTACTCCAATATAGTTCAGTGGGATTTTTTTAGTTCATAACATTCATTTGAAAGGTACTAGTTACAGATTCGGCTTTTACTCACATAATGTAAGATTCTGTTATAAAAAATGTGTCTTTTGAACATTGTTGTACATCTGCCATAGCAGCCCTGAACAAACTGCCTTCGACACTGTTGCATAAATTAATTCATGAAGATTTTATGGGTTGTGTGTGTGTGTGTGTGTAGTACTGGCTGTAAAAAAACAAATCTCTCCTTTTAGGAGAAAAAAAATCTAGTTCCAAGTGAATTTTAAGTAAATGGATATGAATGAATGAATGAATAATTCTTCCATCCCAGCCCTACCTTACCATTAAAGTAATGGCCAAACCGCAAGCCTCCCTCAACTGGAGCCTGATTATCTGGGTTTAAATCATTCAATCAAATCAAAGGAATTTTTGCACTTCAGTCAAATGTTTATTTTAACAAAGTTTCCTTAATCTAAGTCATTCATTTAAGAAAGGTGACGTCCAATCAACGCTGCGCCTTAAGTTCATCTTGATCGCTCATAATCTTCAAAGTTATACCAATATGTCGCAAAATCTCATCCTATTATGGGATGCAGGTAACATGATCTACTTGATGCTCATAATGCAGTCCCTCAGCCTGTCTTTAATGGAATTTAGGCCAAACGTGACAGGAATACTTCCCTCTTCAAAGTCATGTTGCATAGATAGTCTCCCGTTCATCCACTGCTGCGGCGGGGATGCGAGGAGTCAAGCGAACCCAGCCTTTGCTCTCTGCGTGGGCTTCATCTTCTGGATATCTGTCTCTTTGGGGGCCGCCATTTTAATATTCAAACCAAGCAGAGAGAACAAGTGCAGAGGGACAGCGGCCATTTGAATAATTGAAGAGGCCCCTTAGTGCTAGAGGATCCTCTCTCCCTCTCTACCATATTTTCCCTTCCATCTTTTTTTACAGCCCGACTTCTTGAAGTTTGTCCCAGAAAGCAGTCTGGGACGTGTGCTACAACAGCAGCCGATCCACCAATCCCAATAGGCTGATGGAGGAAGATAATAAAAGACGGGAAAAGGAGATGTCTCACAGAGAGAAAGAAATATAGAGGCCAAATCCATTTTGACAGAAAAATGGCTGTGGACCAAAACGAGGGGATAAAAAGAATCAACAAAAGCCATCTCTGCCTATAATTTGTTAAACATTTTTACATAGCTTTCCCCATCTGGGTCCTTCAATTTGTTTGACAGACTTTAAAGCCAGGGTGTCTAAATAAGTCAGCGAGAAGGTCCTTTCTCCTCCCAAAAGACTGAATGAAGCATAAAGCAGTTCTACATTTTATACAGTCTTTCTCATTTCCATCACATCTCAAGCAGTTATATGAAAAACTATTTGAGGTTCAATGAAGACGACAAATTGTGATCCACATTGTGCTTTCTTGCTAATCGTGTTAGAGACGTTAAGAATGCTCGTACTGTCAAATCCATCTGGTAGCATTTGCATTTAGAAGACAAAAGCAAATTGGTATACAGAGACTGTATATTAAAGTATTTTTGATCAAGTACTTAAGCTGTTCTTCTAGGCTCATTCATCTGGCTGTATGAAGGTCGAAAGTAAACATCCATCAATCCATCTTTCAAAAACTCAAATCAATCATGTCAAAATTGTAATTAGCATACATCAAGACTCAGTTAATCAAATAACTTCCAAGCAAGCATATTTGATGGATTCGTTTATAAAAATGCATAGAAATACAAACCGGGTCAAACCCATTTCCAACTTTCCTTTATTCATAGAAAATACAAGTAATGGAAGCTGTCAAGCTGTCAACTATGCTTCAAACTCCAAAGTGTTGATTTACCACCCATGTCATCTGTGGGCTGGCAATCTTTGGCATTGACACTGAGTATTGCTGTTGTATGGATTGAAATGGGGCTTAATTAGAAATACAGTATTTTTATATTGTCCTAGCGAGAAAAACAGTGTAATGAGGGAGTACACTGTTGGAGCAGCATGTGGTTGACATTGATTTGATTGTGCAGATCTGCTGAGGCTTTCATTTACAGCAACGCAGTGTGTTCGTCCCTCCCCCTTGTTCCATGCGCCTTTTATTTTTAATTCTACTGCTCAGGAGATCTCGAGGAATTAAAATTCATATTTCATCAAAGCGTGAATAAAATGCTGATAACAGAAAAATATATCGAATGTATCTCCAGTGTTTGGAGGAGAGGCTGTGAAAGTCTGCTACAGTTATGCAACTCTTGCCACATTAATATTAGTGCAGCGTATGAAAAAATCTGACAGAAGTGAAGTCCAACTACTAGTCTCAACGTTGCTGGAGTGAAACACCACTAAAGGTCCAGTTTTTCTGCACTTGGATACGACTTCATCCACAGCAATGAAAATTCACTCAGATGAGATTTCCAGCGGTTTAGCTCCTCAGACCGGGATTATATTTAATCTTTGCGGAATTGGCTTTTGTTTTGCGTGCTACCTTTTTAGTTATGCATGAGGAGGAAAGTCGACTTTCACAGATGTGGGAAAAAAAAGCACTGAAATATTGTCTGAGAGTGTATAAACTGCTTTCAGTTATAGATACTGAGGTTTGATAGCCGATTAAAAAAGGGGATTAGGAATTTATGAACCACTATCGTCCACCAAATTATGACTTTATAACTCATTCTGTCATGTTATGGCAAAATATATATACATGTAGTGTATGCTGATGTCTGTTATGTTTAAAAAGGAGCTTTAACAATTACAAATAGACGCACAAGGACACGGTTGAGCTTCAGTTCTACTGTTGAAATTCTGACTTTGATACAGAAATACATTTTCTTTTAGGTCTTATTATGATCCTCCCACACGCACTTTTTCATCTCGGTTGTATATGAAACTCTGCAAATCTCAAAGTTATTCATTATACAGTGAATATATGAATTGGATTATAGCTCTCAGCCTTAAAAAAAGAATGGGATGCATTGTAGACGAGAGTCGGAACAAATCACAGAATCATGTGTGTTGATATGATGGCTAGATGGATAGAAGTAAATGGTAAATGGACTTGCATTTACATATCATCTCTCTTCTTCTGAACTGGACTGGAGAGCCATTCTTTCAAAATATATTGCCTATTGAGATAATAGTTACTTTATTAATTGATGAGTCAATCTATTTTGAAAACCTGATGAATCACTAAAAGCATTTTTCTCCGAGTTAGTCATGTAGCTCTGAGGATGGCCATGTTGCTCTGTTGCTCGGTCAAATATTAGACCACCTACATGTGGTTCCCTATTAGGTTGACTTTTGTGATTTTGAGCGAAACGTCTCAGAAAACCTTGGATTGATTGCCATGCAATTTGGTTCAAACATGCATAGTCTTTCTCAACTTTGTTGATCCCATGAATTTTCTATTTTCACTTGTAAAATTCTTTGGTTTAACTAACCAATCTAGTTTATTTTTTTTACAAAGACCATTACAGCCTCATGGAGCAATAATAATAATAAT